>NC_056665.1:85325676-86525676 GCF_018350195.1 Panthera tigris | reverse complement strand
CCTGCCAGAGATGTCATCACTCACCCCCTTTCCAAATACTTTAATGACTATATACACTGTATAAACCCAAGCTCCCAGGCTTTGCATTTAGGGTCCTCCACAGTCTGGATACCATCTACTTGCCAATCCTACTGCCCTCCCCTAACTCCTGGCCCAACCTACATTCACTATGTAGAAGGTGCCTGAGGTGCTGAGAATACTTAGGGACAATAGAGAAGAGAGGCAAACCAGATTACAATACAGTATGGCTATGAAAATAATGAAAAGAAGGCTTGCAGATTGCAGCTCCCTCATGAAACGTTTATAAATCCCCCTCTGCCCAGTAAAAATTCATCTTTGCTTCCCTAGTTTTTCTGCTGCATTTGATCGGATCTTTCATTGTAGAATATGCTATTTTTTATTCTATGTATTTTTTTCACAGTAGACATAGACTGGTTTGAAGAGAAAACTGATTCTTATTCATTTCCTATCTTCTGTGATGCAAATGTAGTACATACTGAATACATATTGTATTTTGGCTCAGCAAGAAAAGTCTCACAGCCTCTGTGAGTTCCCTGTCCCAGGCTCTATCCCAGGGAACTGAGAATCACAGGTCAGCATGATGTATTGCAGTGGTTCTCAAAGTGTGTTCCCTAACGCAGCATCATTAAAATCACATACAAACTTGCTAGAAAATGCAAATTCTTGGCTGCCCATTATACCTAATGAATCAGAATCTCAGGGTAGGACTCAGTCATCTGTTTTAACCAGCCCTGCAGATGATTCTGATATACACTGAAAACCAGTGATGTACTACAATCTTTCCTAAAACAGCCTGATTCTAAGAATATCCTGGGAGCTTGTCAAAACTATAGCTTCCCAGATACCTCCTCTAGAGATTCTAATTCACATGTGGGGTAGGTCACTTCTCCTTCCTAGGTCTCAGTTTCTCCATCTATCTATAGCAACAGTGATCAGGTCTTTCAGGGTCTAATGCTTAGAAATAATATATGTGAGAAATGTCACATTGTACATGTTCAATTATTAAGTAATTAGTAAGTGGCTGATATTCAATTATTATTGCTATTATCATTGAGGATATTAAATGAAGGAAACATGCCCACCTCTCTCAAGAGTGAGTTAAGTTTCTTTACTTGTCCCCCATGGGCCAGAGATATAACATATATTTCTTATTGTAGATTGCTATCAAAGAAGTTTAGAAAACATTTGCTCTAACCTGTGAACACTTTTTAAAAATCTCTGCATACATATTCTACGAGTCACATAAAAGAGAACATGAGCTCTATCCTATGAAGCATAAAGAAGGGTTCTCCCTCCAGCACTCTCCCCTCTTCTTGGATGTGACTCTAACAGAGAAGTTCCCCCGTCACATCTTTGCTTTCCCTTCCTTACTGAACTTAAAATCTTGCTTGTTGGGGTACAAAACCTGTTAAAGGCTTCACAGGATGATGCTCACAGTTGCTTTTATACAACTCAAAGAAGAGGTGTACAGGGATATTTTCAGAGTGCTCATGTGCAAAAGTTGTGTCACAAAAATACAGGCAATAGAGTATTATATTCCACACAACATTTTTAAAGTACTTGTCACAAGCCACTGAATTGATTTCACAACCCCATATTAGGTCACAATCTACAATTTAGAAAATAGTAACTTACAAAGAA
Source organism: Panthera tigris (assembly GCF_018350195.1). Lineage (NCBI taxonomy): Eukaryota > Metazoa > Chordata > Mammalia > Carnivora > Felidae > Panthera > Panthera tigris. The sequence continues at coordinate 86,524,014 of NC_056665.1, read as the reverse complement.
TGTTATTTGAAAAGCAAACTCCTAGATCTAGAAAAGACTTTAAGAGTTCATCTTCTTGAAGATTACAAATAATTTTCTTTACTATAGTCTTCAAAATATGTAGCAGAGGTAATGAACACTTTGAACACTTTTTAAAAATTGAGGGAACCATAATCTTAATAAAATGATAAATCTAAAGGAGAATAAGAGTATAACTATGTAGATTTTATTTTTTTATAAAATATGATTAGGGAAGTGGGGGATTTTATTTTTAATCATTGTAACTTCATTGTTACATGCAAACAGTGACATCTGGTGGAATGATATTGCTTTGCTTTAAAAAATTTCAGCTTTCACATATTGACAGTTATGAAATCAGCTAAATGTCCAAGTAATTCCTGTTTTTATATATCTATATAAAATAAAAAATACACTAATCTAATAGCTTATTAAACTTTTATAGTGCATAGTAAAATGACTTCTGTCATTCCAATCTGTATTTTTTAAATATGCTGAAGTCTTCCTTAGGTATAAGGGGTATTTGTTAAAAATGGATACAATGGAAATCTAACGGAGGTTACTATTGATTCTACTTCTAACAACTGTGATTTGGACTGCAAAATTTACCCTCAGTTTCCTCATCCATAAATATGAGAAGGTTAGGCTAAAAGAAGGATAAGATCCTCTTATGGCTCTAAAACATGTACTTTTGTGACATATGCCCATCTAGACCTCATACAGGGATTAAGTCTTATGTGCTTTGGCATAATATCTTGGGTCACTGCCTGGAGTATGTACCAAGGAACAAGCTAAGTAAGGTATGCGGGTAGGGCCAGGATTAGATTTAACCACTGAGGAATGGAAGACAATGCAGGAGATGGGGAAGAGTGGGGGGAAGTCAGTTCCAGATACCCACGGTGGAAAGTAACATACAGCAGAAGATAAAACACAATATTCCAAATGTAGTTTGACAGACCACAGGTGGTGGTGCACTAGAAGTAGTATCAGAAAGTTCTAGCAAGGGATGATGGCTCATTCTGGTGGGGAGAAACCAGTAATGGGGAAAACAAAACCAGGCGGTATTCAGTGCAAGCTACAAGTAAATAAGTAATTAATATCAGGGAAGTCTACCATATTTAGCAAGGTCCCAGCCCTGGCCTAGTGCTCAGAAACAAGATTTCAGTTCTTAAGAGGGAATAAGCACTATAAGAACTTCCACCCCAATAGAAGCAGAAGCCCTGCTTCCAATACTGGGTCACAATGGATCAAATAACAAAACACAACGGTAAATATGCATATCTCAAATTATTCAACTAGAGCTCCTCAGATTCTTCCTAGCTTACATCAAAATTGGTTCTGAAAACAAGATGAGAACAAGTATTCAGAATGAAGCATGAAAAGAAAAAAACGAGAGGGTCTTCACAAGTTCACAAAACGGTGGAATATAATGGAAACCACATTTAGAATCAAAGAGATCTAGGTCTGAATCTTAGCTTTTACCAGCCCTATACACATGGACTAGTCACTTACACCTACTTTGAACTACATTTTCTTCACTAGGGAAGAAAATACATAATTTTCCATTTTCATATTCAAATATCAGCAAAATATTTAGAAGATTCAGATAAAATCTTTAAAATGCAAGTGCACTTTATATAGCTGATTTGTCAACTATAGGTAGTAGAGATAGTAAGTCAAAATAATTACCCATGTGCCTGTATTTCAGTTTCAAAGTAAAAATCTTCAAAGGAATATAAACTACGAAAACAACACCCTTAATGTCATTTTTGTAAAATGTATATGTAAGTGCATGCACAGAAAAAAAAGGCCTGGCCTAGAATAATATTTTTAAATTTTTTTATGTTTATTTATTTTTAAGAGAGAGAGACAGTGCAAGTGGGGGGAAGGGCAGAGAGAACCAGGGAGACACAGAATCCAAAGCAGGCTCCAGGCTCTGAACGGTCAGCACAGAGCCCAACACAGGGCTTGAACTCATGAACCATGAGATCATGACCTGAGCCGAAGTCGGATCCTTAACTGACTGAGCTACCCAGGCGCCCCTAGAATAATCTTTATCATATAGAATAAACACTGGAAAAGGTCTGCTTCTGGTATAATAGTCTTAACAATCACAGAGAAAATGTGTAAAGGCAAAATTCTCATAACCGAATCCACCCCACCCCCAACACCTTTCAGGATTCTGAATGACTAAATTAGTAATATAAACCTGCATCTTCTGGTGCTCCTACTTAAGATCTAAACATAGTATTCTAGGGACACCTGGGTGGTTCAGTCAGTTAAGCATCCAATTCATGATCTCACAGTCATGGAATTCAGCATGGAACACAGAGCCTGCCTGGGATTTTCTCTCTCTCTCTCTCTCTCTCTCTCTCTCTCTCTCTCTCTCTCATCTTCTTTCTTTCTGCCCCTTCCCTGCTTGGGCTCATGCAAGCACTCTTTCTCTCTCAAAATAAATAAATAAATCTTTAAAAACTTTTAAACTCTATCTTTTTTTAAAAAAAGCAATCCATTCCCAAACATGTTCTAGTGACATTATTTAAGGCAAAACTTAAAGTCCTAGAAGCATCCAGGAGGAGTAGCGAACAGATTACTTGCAAATAAAATAAAAACAGGCTGCTTTCAGATTTTTATCTCATAACATCGGATATCAGATGATACAAACAATAAATACATAGATATATGTCGGCAAATATGACAGATTATAGGAAACAGCAAAGAACTAAAACAAGAGAGAATATACAAAGATGACAAAAATAATACCCAGTATAACTGATAATGGCAATAAATGCATATGGGGTGATCCAACCTGTTATAAGAAAAAAATTGATTGGCTTAAAAAATATTCTAGTCTATGCAATCTACAAGCAACACAACTACTAAAGATTAAAAATAAAAGGGCAAACATACACCATATAAATAAAGCAAAAAATAGGACAAAGTGTAGTTTTACTTTTTATGGAATTAGTGTACAATCTATAATGAAAACAAAAGGACTACAGTTAACAATTTCTTGAATTTTCTTCCACACATACACAAAAATGTGCATATAATCACATATCTGTTAATTTACTTCTATCTCCTTTCAGTGCACGGAGCACTACCTCGTTCTTAGTCATGATTGCAATGCATCCCATCACTGGATGCACCATAAAAAAATATTCTATTGATAAGCACCTAAGTTATTTCCAGTTTTTAGTTATTATAAGGACAATGAACATCCTTCTGCATGTATTTTAGTAAATTACAGTCATCAGCATATAGATGACATTTAAAGCCATGGTCTTGGATAAGATCACTTTGGTAAGTATGGGAGAAAAGAGGTGCCAGTATAAGTTTGGGCACCCCAATGTTTTGAAATCAAAAGATAAGGAGACACCAGCAAAGGAGACTTGAGAAGGTATAGCCAGGGAGACAGAAAGAGAACCAGAAAAGAGTATAGTCCCAAAGGTCAAGAAATTAAAGGGTTTTAAGGAAGAGTTAATGCAACTGTGCCAAATGCTACTAAAAAGTCAAAATGAGGACTGTGATATCTTACAGCAAATCTGATCATGTCCTTCTTCCTCAAAAAACTCTATCAATGGCTTCCCAATACACTGTGAATAAGAATCTCTCCCCCAAAGCCTCATATACATGCCCTCACACACCTACAGAGAATCTGTAAAATCCTACATGATCTGATTCATGCCTTCACTCAACCTCCACTGCATCACTGCTCCTCCCGTTCTCCAATGCTGGACTTCTTTCCAATTCTTAGATGAGTTCCAACTGTCCACAGCTGACTCTCAAACTTCAATATGCCTTCAAATCATCTGCTTTTTTAACAAGTTCCCAAGTGATGTTGATTCACTCTCAGGTTGCAATTTAAGTATCAGTTCCTCAAACCTCCCAAGATGATCAGGAAATCTTCCAGTTTCCACAGCACCCTGAACTTCTGCGTATTAATTATCCCATTCACGATAAGTAATTTACCACCTTTCTTCTCTGCCAATCTCCATATTCCCTGAGGGCAGGGATTATTTCTCTTGTTAGCAGATGCTTCCCTAGGGCCTAATTCTATGCCTGCCACACAGTAGGTACACAAAAAATATATGCTGATTGATTTAAGTGATTAGTCAGGTCCATATTTCTTGACATGGAAAGATAATTACAACACAGTTAAAAAAAATCAGGTCACAAAACGTACACAGCATTATCCCAGTTTTGTTCTATCTTACTTATTTTCATACAGAAAAGTCTGGAATCATGTATTTAAGAATGTAAATAGTATTATCCCTGGATAGCAAGATTTTGAATAATTGTAGGGTTTTTTGCATTTTCTTGCATATTTTTCACATTTACTAAAGTATTGTCTTTTTATTGTCATTTTATAACAACAATAAATAAGAGGAATTATTTTGTTTAATTATTTTGAAATTAAACATTAAATTCTGACACTTAAGCTTTGGTTTTCCAATTATTGCAGTTGCCACTATTTTAACATATGGAGCTAACAGTCTGTCCACATTTTTTCAAAATGCGATTAAGAATTTCTTTTGTAACGTGAAGCCAAGTGGAGAGTTAGGTCTGGGATCTATAGCCTAAGCACTGCTTCCCACCAGGAAGCTGGCTGTAAGGTGAACCTGACTTGAGAAGGTCAGCCAATGTTTGTAAGACAGCATTTTTTGCCAACTCTCTCTTTATTGATGCTGGATCAACAAAATACACAAGCAATTTTACATAGACAGGTCAGTAAAATAGGACATAAGTCCATAAATAGACTCAATAACACATTGGAATTTAAGGTATGAGAAGCTGCCATTTCAAAATAGTGAGGAAAGAGGATTTATTGACAATAATGATATTATGCAATTGACTAGTCACTTGGTGGGGGGAGGAATAATGCTTATTCTTCTCATCAAGTTAATTACAGATGGATCAAAGTAAGCTATAAAATGATAGAAGAAAATATGAGAAAATACATTTAAGTGTAAGTGTAGAAAAGCCGTTTCTAAGAATGAAACCAAGACTAGAACGCATAGAGAATGACTGCTAGTTTTTACTACATAAAAATTAAAACTTCTGGAGAGCATAAAACACCATAACAAAGGTAGAAAGCAAACAACAAAGTAAAAGAAAATGTCTACTATATATAACAAATAATTAAAATCTTTAATATAAAAAGATCACTTATAAATCAATAAGGAAGAGATGAATGATGACCCAACAGAATACGAATTGATAATTCTCAAAAGGAGAATAACCAAAAGACATCACCATCATTTAAAGTGAAAAAATATATAGTAATAAAAAGATATGTTTCCTCATCAGATTAGAAAAAAAATGAAGCAGATTGACAATTAGTTATTTGATAAGGGTAAAAGGAAATGGATATGATAAGTTGTTGGTAGAGTATAAGTCTGAATAATTTTTCTGGAAAAAAGTCTAGCAATATGCATCAAAAATTTTAGAGCAAGGGGCATCTGGGTGGCTCAGTTGGTTAAGCATCTGATCAGCTCAGGTCATGATCTCGTGGTTCACGAGTTCGTGCCCAGTGTCGGGCTCTGTGCTGACAGTGCGGAGCCTGCTTGGGATCCTGTCTTGCTCTCTCTCTCTCTGCCCCTCCCCCACTTGCGCAGGCTCTCTCTCTCTCTCTCTCTCTCCCCCAAAAATAAACATTAAAAAAAAAATTTTAAGCAAAAAGTTTAATAACTAATTCCACACTTGAAATCTTCTTACATTGCAGCTTGGTTAAGTTGGTGAATAATATGAAAATATTTAAATGTTCACACACAACCCTGAGTGAAAAATCAGTCTATAGAATGCCGTACATGGTTTAAACACAGGCACATACAGGAGATGTTAGAGGGCTATTCACCAAACTGTTAACTTAATCTAAGTGTTTAAACACTTTTAATGATTTACCTTATTTTAAAACACCAAATCTAAAATTCCATGCTAAGAATTCTAACAACTATAAACTTCTCTTTAAAATACAGAAACTTTAAAAGCAAAATTATAGCTCATATGAAACATTTTTATAGTTCTCAACAAAATTGCTGTTTAGCAAAATAAACATAAGTTTCAGCAATATATTGCTATTTTAAATAAACTTAAGTATGTACCTATCTAGTCCATTAAAATATTCTTGGTGTTTGCCACAAGTAACAATTACTATATGGAGAATTGGGAAAGCATTAAAATTATATAACCACAAATAGTGTTAGGCTTCATAGTTAACTGTTCATCTCACAGAAAAACCAAAAGCCACCAAATGAAAGGGTATTCATTTTGTGTTTACAATTACCTTTCTTGAGAACACTTATTAGTGCAGAAAAAATTATACATTTCTCTGAACTTGTAGGCTCAGCAGACAGATATATTTTGAAAAGGTTAAGCTATGTTTAGCAAGGTAATCCTCAAGAGATGGATGCCAGAGAATTAAATATTCAGTGCTTAAATTAACTTCTTATTTGGTACTTAGGAACAAATTGCCAAGAATTATCATCCTCAAATAGAACATTTATTGACACTCTTGGAGAAAGCAAGATCTACTTGAAGAAAAAAAAATTTTAGAATTCGAAAGATCCCAGTATTTTTAACACTTTACATGACTACTAGAAGCTGTGACACCTCAAAATGATGCTTAGCTACAGTGCTAATGGAAATTACTCAAAACAGTGGGTTCATGACTACTAGATTATGGTTATACCTTTATTTTCCATTTTCAGCTTTAGGCTTTCCAAAGACTACACTGCAGAACTGTTATTTTCTACCAGAGAAACTGGAACAGTTTGGTAATTTCCAAAGTTTTTCACATATAATTTGTTTCAAAAATTTCAACACACTTACCTGATAAAACTAAAAGACAGGTGTTTAAGATTTTGAGTAGCAAATAAATCTCTGAAAAACATTTTTGCCTAACTAGAAAATAAACATGAGAATGGCCCTCTTTTAGGAATTCAAATTGAATTTCATTGTGATTACTGAACACAGGGAAACCAGATGTTTATTTATTTTTAAAAGAGAGAGAGCATGAGCAGGGGAGGGGCAGAGAGAGAGGGGGACAGAGAATTTAAACCAGGCTCTGTGCTTGCTGTCAGCTTAAAACCAGACATGGGGCTGGAACTCACGAACCATGAGATCATGACCTGAGCAGAAGTCGGATGCTCAATGACTGAGCCACCCATGTGCCCTCAGATGATTTTAAAGCTTGAAAGAATGCAGTAAAAGTATTAACAATTATCACTAAAAGTCAAGTTTGAGGAAATGAGCTCAGAATACACCATGAAAAGAGTTGAGAAGTTACTAATAATTCTGTGATAGTTTGTGTAATTAAAAATGGTCTTTTAAAATATTTTCACAGGTCTAAAATACTTAAAATATAATACTTAAAATGTCTCTATTTAAATTAACTTAATATTTAATGTTTTGAATATTCTTAAACATGTAGTAGGGGATTTTTCAGGATTCCTACCAGCTCTTATGAAAGGCAAGAGACTTAACAAATATGCATTCTCAATGGACAGGTGATATCAATCCCAAAGGGGTGAATGTTGGTGCCTGGGGAGGGAGATGATGAAAGCTTACTCTTTTTATGTATATGGCATGTGCGTGTGTGCACACGCGCGTGGGCGCGCACACACACACACACACACACGCACACACACATGACCATGAGATGCACAGTATATCCAGGGTATTAAAATGTAATGGGGAAAGGCAATTGGGAGAGAAAAAGTGAAAAAGCCTTCCTTAAATGGTTGATCATAAAAAATTTTGAGAAAAACTAAGCCACTTAGACACATCTGGATTCTTATCATTATCTAGAGATAAGATCTTTGGCAAGCAAACGGATATTATGGAGCCTAAGCTTCTTCAATAATAAAATGGAAATGATGACTGCTTACAGTTGAAGATTTAAAAAGGAAAGATGCAAAGTACATCACACAGTACTAGGAATGTGGTTTCTGCTAAACACATGTGAGCTTCCTTCCCTTTTCTCCTCTCTTTTGAGGATGCTATAAATTACATCCTATCCGCAAAAGAACACTCAGATGCCAAAGGAAAATGAGACACACAGAGAAATGGAAGAAACTCCAGAGGCAATGACTTTTGAACATAATCCCTGGACTCAAGTATTCCCAATGATGGTGTGAAATCTAAAAGACTGACTTTGAATCCAAATCTATGATTTTCTTAACTGTGTAAACCTGGAAGAGTTGCTTGATTTTTATGAACCTCAATTTTCACATCTGAACTCCACAGAGTTGTTATGAAGAACAAATAATATAATGTATGTGACACTCTTTGGTAACTAGATGCCACTAAACTAAAGCTACCTTATCATGGGCCACAGTTCATGTTAATAATAGTAGGAAATGAAGACACTGTCCTAGACTGTGTATGTGCTGGGAAGGAATGGAAAAGGACAAAACCTGCTCCTCTCTAGTGTCTAAAAACAGAATTGTGTCATCAAAATCTAAACCTCAAAGGTAGAATTTGACAGTTTAAATCCACTTAAAGAAAATTACCAGTGGAACTCTTACCTGTCTCTGCACTCTTCATCTGTAGTGTGATCATCTAAGAAAGAGGTTCCCAATATCCCAAGCAAAGTACTGTGACCTTTCTTGTCAGCTGTATGGTAAACTCGAGAAGCCAAGTGTAAGTTGACAGGCAGCTCCTGGGCTGGGACAGTGGTGCACAGATCATGGAGGGTAGAAGAGGGGTAGTCTTGAGGAATTCTGCAGCAAAGAAAAGAAAGGGGGCTTCTTTGATCATTTTGTGATCTTTTGATATAAAATACATTGACATTGACAGTTTAGGCTCTAAAAAGGGTGTCTAAATGTATAAGACTTAAAACTATAATAATGATTTATAATGAATTTAATATCACAACTGGGGACCCGATCTTCAAAGTTATATACCCAACTTTCTGCTGAAGATCTCAACCTATAGGACTTACAGATACCTCAGAAACATGTTTAAAAGCAAACTCATTACCATCCCACCCAAATGCCTTTTCTCCCGATTTCTGTAACTCCTTTGGTGACACCATATCCAGCCATCATGTATTACTTCTTTGCTACTCTGCTCAAATGCTAATGTCCCTGAAGAGGTAGAACAAGGTAGTACATTATCCATTAACTAGCATCAATAAACCCAAGTTTATGCAGCATCCCCCTTTCCACTATGCTAGAACTTGCCTCTCCTGCCTTTCCAAAGCAGAGAAGAAGGCATGAAGATCTTTCTTAATTTCCATTGTCACTTGCCACCCAATGAACAAACACTAATTGAGCAAGTACCACTACTACTCTATGCTAGGTGATTTACACACATTCTCTCCAACTCCCACAATGAACTTATATGGGAGGTATTATTATCCTTATATTAGAGCAGGCTTATTTTGGAGAGCTCATAAAATTAATGAGTAACTGCTAGGATCTAAACACAACGCTGCAGACTATAAGACAACTTTTTTCCTATTACTGCCTGTTAATGACCCCTGAGGTAGATGTAGCCCCTATCCAGTTCTACTCCATCCCCACCCCCCTACTAAAATTATACTCTTACATTAACTAAATGATGACCTTTTCATCAAATCAAACCAAATGAACTTTATTTTTTTTTAATTTTTTTTTAACATTTATTTATTTTTGAGACAGAGAGAGACAGAGCATGAACGGGGGAGGGTCACAGAGAGAGGGAGACACAGAATCTGAAACAGGCTCCAGGCTCTGAGCTGTCAGCACAGAGCCCGACGCGGGGCTCGAACTCACGGACTGCGAGATCATGACCTGAGCCGAAGTCGGACGCTTAACCGACTGAGCCACCCAGGCGCCCCCCAAATGAACTTTAGATCATGTTCTATATGATCTACAAGACACAGCTGACAATATCGATGACTCTTCCTGAAATGGCTCTTTCTTTGTGAGATTTTTAAAACCTGTGTTATCCCAGCTTTCCATCTACCTCCAAAATTCATCATAATTTGATTTAGTCATTCAATTTTCTTTCTCCATCTTCAAAACTGGGTATAGCTTCCAAGGTTGAACTCCTCTTTGAATATTGGAAAAATAAGCTTCAGTGTTTCAACTATTTCCTCTTGTGCCAAGACCTCCCAAATTTCACCTCCGGTATCACTATCTTACCTAGATTCCTCATCCTTAAGATACAAAAGATTGAGCCATCTTTGAGTCCTCTTCCCTTCACCTGCACATCCTATGAAAGACTGAGCTTCTCTGCTTCCCACGGCTGCTGCTTCTCCCTCCTCACTTCCAACACACTCCTGTCAAGGTCCTCATCACCTCAGCCTGCATTAGCAAGGGTGGATTGAGTACCACATCCTCTGTCTCTTCCTCTCTTCAATTCCTCCTGCAAAATTCTGCCACATTGGTCTCTAAATACTCCTTTGCCCAGCACAATGGCTCTCTGTTGCTTGCTGCATTCATCTAATTTCCTCTCTAAGTTTCAAGGCTCTTAGCATGTGGCCCTACTTCTAACACAGTAGTTTGACTCAGACTGCCTCTGTTCAAATCCTGTTTAAAATTATTACTAGGTCAGGGGTGCCTGGGTAGCTCATTCAGTTAAGCATCTGACTTCAGCTCAAGTCATGATTTCATGATTCATGAGTTTGAGCCCTGCATAGGGCTTGCTGCTGTCAGCACAGAGCCTGCTTTGGATCTTCTGTCCCACTCTCTCTCTGCCTCTCCCCTACTGCCTCTCTCTCTCTCCCTCAAAATAAATAAATAAACTTAAAAAAATAAAATAATCACTAGGTCATACGCAAGTCAATTTATTTATATTTTGGCAAATAGGAAATAACATTAGCACATCCTGGATAAAGTCACTTTAAGGAAGAAAGGAATTGAGAACGAACTGATGGCTACCAGAGGATAGGGGGTGGGGGATGGGCAAAATGGGTGAAGGGGAGTGAGAGATATGGCTTCCAGTCATGGAATGAGTAAGTCACGGGAATAAATGGCACAGCACGGGGAATATAGTCAAGAGTACTGTAATAGCGTTGTGTGGTGACAGATGGTAGCTATACTTGTAAACATAGTATAACGTATAGAATTGTTGAATCACTATGTTATATACCTGAAACTAATGTAACATTCTGTGTCAACTATACTTCAATAATAAGGACTGAATGCATTTAAAACAATATCTCTCAGGGGCGCCTGGGTGGCTCGGTCAGTTGAGCCTCTCACTCTTGGTTTTGGCTGGGGTCATGATCTCAGCGGTTTGTGAATTCAAGCATGGCCCACATCAGGCTCTGTGTTGACAGCACAAAGCCTGCTAGAGAGTCTCTCTCTGCCCCTCCCCCGCTCATGCTGTCTCTGTCTCTCTCAAAATAAATAAATAAATAAAATAAAACAGTGTCTCTCACATGGCAGATATTAGCTATTGTATCAGTCTCCAGGACAATTCACAGGGCCAACAATATCTGTCAGTTCCTTCAGTTGTGGATCAAATGCTGCCTATCTTTTTGTCCATGCTTACACATCCTTCGAACAAGGCCTCCAAGACAAACTTCTCTGCAAAATTTACTGTTTTTTTTTAAATATCTCTTTTCATACATTGCCTTCTTCTTGTGCCACCCCTTCTGACCCTTTGTCTAATGGGTTGATGCCAATCTGTCCATCAACTGTTCCATGTGTTCTAGATGGTAGCATACATAGTATGAAGAAGAAAGACTTTAGGGTTGGCTGGGCCTGGATCAGAATCTCAGTTCTAACACTTGCAAGCTATAGCACTGGTCTCCCCGGAGGTCTTCTGTAAGATAAAAATTAAAACCCCTAACTAATGCCTTTGTAAAATCAATAATAAGAAGTCCTGGCCTGTGGAACTCTCAAGAAATGCTTGTTTTATTTTTATTGCTGTTGTTATTAATTTGAACTGGACAGCACCTAACCCATTGCTAGGCACAATATGGACATTACTGAATCACTAATAGAGAACAGTTTATATCATTTCCAAAATAGCATAGGGCTCAACAAAAACAGGACATAAAATGTACACGTTTGAATAGGACAAAGCTGCAGGAGCAGGGGGGTGAAGAGAGGTAAAACCAAAGCATTTGGAAATGCCTGAGACAAAGAGACCTAACTGGAGAAGTGAACATGGGTATCCAGAAAGCCAGGGATCCTGAGAAAGGATTGGGGGGAAAAAAAGGAGGGGAGAAAAAGGTGAGCTCTGATGTCAAGCTCATCCACATCATCGTTCTGTCTGGAACAGGTCCTGGCTAGTGGAATGTACTTGAGATTACATTACCAACTTTTTTTTTTCCTTAAAAAGCATCACAACCAATCTGAATTCCTATGTTCCATCATACTCTAATAACAGATTTGTAAGTGAATCTCTCTAGGTTATTGAGCTAAATAACATCACGTTCCAAGAGATGGATGAATTCCCAAGAAAACAATTTAATGTGGGGGATAGTCACAGGTGAGAAAAGTTATGTAAAAAAAAGGTCTAAATAAAAAGGAGCAGCGAATAAAGGATTTTCAGAAACATTTTTCCAAAATTCCCTTTCATTGTATACATTTCTTAACTATCAGGTTTTCATTCCTCTGCATCTTATTCTTATTTCTCTCCAATGGAAATTTCTCATTTCAATTTTAATGAATTAACACAGTACTATATATTTCAAAAAGATCTACAAATATTTTTGGCATGTTCAAGAAAGGCTGTATGTTTTTATAGCACACTCTCCTTAAACAGGACTATTTGTCATTCTTTGAAACACTAAGACATAAAAAAGAAAAGACTCTGACTCTGTGTGTGGCCACACTACTTTGCTTAATGCACTAAATGCAAGGTTTTTTAGGGAAAAAAATCAAGAAGTTTCTGCTTCATTGATAATCTGACAGTAACTATTTATTGAAGGTAAAATACTTGTTGTCTGCTGTCACTATTTGTTTTAATACATAATCTTGCTAACTAAATGAGCTTAAAGCAATGCAGATAAGCAATGGCATGTACAGGGTCACTTAAATGCCAATTTGACTCTTTCATAAACTTTGGAATTCTTTTCCCATGAGTCTACTCTCAGCTACTAAATTGTGAGTAATATCCATTTACAGAGTTTAGGCTGGCCATAAAAAGGTTGTCTTCCATGTCCAGCACACCTTTCAATGCCCTAAGCAACAACAAAAGCTAATAATTAAAGCTTCTTTGAGCCCTAGTAAAGAGTTGAATGAAGAAGAGTCTAGAATAAACCAACCCATAAAAATCTAGTGGTAAAATAAGGAAAAAATCAGTTTCAGCAAGGTGATTGGCAAAAGATAAGCCCATAAATCTAACTTGCATTTACACATTATTATTCAAAATTGTGGTTGTATCCCTGTGTATTAAGAATTTCCATTAAAAATGAGGGGGGGGGAATAAAACATGATATAATGGTAGAGAAAAATAAGGTCATCTAAATTACCAAATTGGCCTATAAACATTTTGTGTTGGGTTAAATTTTATTTCATTTTGCCATAACAAAATTAACCAATATAATAAGCAGTTAATACAAATTATGCATTACCGTGACCAAAAATATCAGATCTGACATGTTAACATTTAATTTTCCTTTGTCTCAAAAAGAGCTATTTTTATTATAGTTATATCATTGTTATGTCATTAAACTAAGTGCATTGGTCAAAAGCATTAATAGAAAGAAGTGTGAAGTATACCATATATATCCTAACCATAATATCTGATACCAACTCTTCCTGTGGGAAGGTTTAACTTAGATCTCATATATGAATTTCCTCAATATTTCTTCTTCCTTTAAAAACGCATGTTCAGTTATCAATGCTACTGACAGTAAAAATTGTAAACATAAGGAAGTTACTTTTTTTTAGGTAGTTTTTGATCCTGTTGGGGTTTTGTACACCTTCCTTGTCTCTGTTGTGGAATTCCTAATTTACTTTTTTGTGTTTGCTTAGCTTCTTTTCCTCTGATTTGCAAAAATTCTGATGATTTCACCTTCAAGAAAATATAAAGTATGCTGTTAAGGAAAGTTGTAACATGAAAATTAGATCTTTCTCTCATATTTAATGGTTTACCTTATATTGAAGCTCCTAATTTTTATATATATTTTATAACAGAATATAAACCCTAAAGGTAAGTTGATATTTTCCTCTAAATCCTTGCCTAGGTTTTCACATATACACCTCAATAGCAATAAAAATACTAGTACCATATTTATCTGTAATATTTTATTTATTGCCTTAAAACTATTAAAGAAGAAATACAAGATATTTTTCCTCCATAAATCTTCTCTTCTTGATTGGTATTTTTTCTTTAAGATTTTATTTTTTTAAGTAATCTCTACACCCAGTGTGGGGCTTGAACTTAAAACCCCGAGATCAAGAGTTGAACGCTCCACTGACTGAGCCAGACAGGTGCCCCTTGATTGATATTTTTACTTTTTTTTTTAATTTTTTTTTAACGTTTATTTATTTTTGAGACAGAGAGAGACAGAGAGAGACAGAGCATGGACGGGGGAGGGGCAGAGAGAGAGGGAGACACAGAATCGGAAGCAGGCTCCAGGCTCTGAGCCATAGGCCCAGAGCCCGACGCGGGGCTCGAACTCACAGACTGTGAGATCGTGACCTGAGCTGAAGTCGGACGCTTAACCGACTGAGCCACCCAGGCGCCCCTGATTGATATTTTTAATAGAACTTGCCTTTAGTCTCTTTAAAAGTTTGGCATGACTGGTGGTTGCAACCACAAGCCAAAATGAATAACTGTTTTGAGCAATGTTTATCAATTTGTACTTATTATACTATTGTATTGTTTTCTATTTCTACTACTTGAGGAAAATCAAATGCATTTCTATTTCTTAAATAATTGCCTTTTAATCATTATAGGTATTAGTAGTATTGTTTTTCTAGATTTCCTAGAAAATTTTCAGAATTCGTGATAATAGTTCATCTAAAAATATTTTTTCTCTGTTGGTTGCTTTGTTTGTTTGTTTGTTTGTTTGTTTGTTTGTTTTTAAGCTGGATTTAAGGAAGAAAGCAGAGAGAACTTCCTTAGGGAAAGCAGAAAGATATGGTTGAATAAGTAGAAGGAGGCCAAATAAAGAGAGGTTCTCCTAAATTAGGTTCAGGGTTTGGGCTCCCTGCAGTAAATAGGAGAGAGCTATTGCAATTTCATAGGTAAAGAAGTGATGATGAATAAGAAAAGCTCAGAGTACAGACCATTCCATCTCACTACCTAGTTAATGTTTGAATTTCCCTAAAGTTTCTCCACCTAATGGTCATCTATCCTGGCTTGAACACGATGAGGAAAAGAGGACTTGGATATATCCAAAGGCAGCCACTCTCTCTGAAACTCTCCCAGTTTGTTTGTTTGTTTGCTTGCTTGCTTGTTTGTTTGTTTGTTATACAGCCTAACAATTTTTACCCACCAGTCTCATTTCAAACCTCAGGAGCACACAGGTACAATCTAGCTCCTTCCATTTGATTGACAATCAAATATTTGAATACAGCTGACTCTCCTGGACCCATTTTCTCCCAGATAAACATCATCAGTCCCTTCAATTCTTCCTTACATGTTTCTGAAGTACTGTGCTTTTTCATCTTGAATGTTCTCTTCCAAATGGTCTCCAATTTGTCAGTGTCGCTCCTGGGATTGGATACCCAGATCCGAACACAACATTTGAGGTGTGATGTGATCAGATTAACCAGGAGAAAGATGATCCTCTTTTATGGTATTCGTCAATCAGCACAAACTATGATTGCACTTACCTTCCTACCACAAACCTAAGTGATAGCCTAAAACTCTGAGGTCTTTTTCACATTTGCTCTACATCACGTCACCTCATATCTATGCACTTAGCCTATGGACCCAAGGGCAGAACCATTCACACATTTATCCCAATTAAATTTCATCTGAGGTCTGGCCAACCAAATCTTACCAATCTCATTTGGATGTTATCTAAAAATCCAATCAGTAAATCTTCCATATTCTCATCCAAATTACTAGGAAATATGTTGAATTAGACCCAGCCCTGTTGCAGTCCACTAGGGACTCTTATGACGAGCTGTGCATCCTTTGCATAACTAATTACAAATCCATCTAGTAGTTCACCTGATTGCACTCTTGTCTACAAAACTGTCATTTGGAAGCTTACATAAATGGATTGCTATAATCCAAAGGCTAATAACAATAACTAATGTTGATTGAGCATTGTTGTAGGCCAAGCTCTTCACCATGATAGCCTTGCATTGAACTCCAGGTCTAACACTTTTCTGATGTTCAGTCTAGTAATTCTAGAAAAAGAAATAAGGTTGGTCTTCTGCAGCTTGTCCTTAGGAAACTCAGGCTGGCTCCAAGTGATGGCTGTTTCCTCTTATAAGCAGTATACTGGGGCTCTTACAAGGTTGTTAAAATTCTTTTAACGAATCATTTAATCATTCCAGAGTTTTGTCCAAGATCAGTGTATACATACAGAAACCATAACCCTTATCCTTAAAAAAATAAAACTCAGATTTTCAGCTGCCAGTCTCCAGGCTTCTAGGTCCTCTCCTACTAACTACAGCACCTCCTCAAAGCTGCTGCTGACAGGGGTGCAACAGGCTTCAACCTATCTACCTGAGCTGACAGGCTCAGATATCGAAGTTAACTCTGAAAATCTTTAACCAATCTTGGGCTTCAAGTTTCTTTTATCACTTCTTTTTCTTTTCGTTCTAAACTAAAGATTATTCTCCTTGTCAGATTTAAGAGAAGCAAAGTACAAGTTTATCAGCTTCCTTTTCTCTATGTCATATTTCTGTTTATTTAAAACTTCAGCCTTTTCCCAAAAATAAATTAAGGTAGCTCTGTCACATGTTGTCATCACATTATTCATTCATAATGACAGGGCTATCCTTCCTTTTTTCTCTCTTTGCTCTTAAACTAATATGAAAAAAAATACTTTTTTTTTTTATTCTTAGCATGATTCACAGGCCTAAACACATTCTGAATCTTAGGGTTTTTGATATAATTGTTACAGCCACATGCCACTTTTATGTTTATTTATGGATGTGTATTTCTTATTTCATCTTTTGTGTATTTTTAAAACTCTGAATGGAATAGATCACTCATAACTGTTTTCTGAGAACTGGAGGGATTTAGGGCATCCCACATCTCTTAAACTTTCTTCCATTTAGAATCTCAGGACAAGTGGTATCTACATTTTGTACAGACTTTTTACCCTTTTCCTTCCTAAAATGCTCAACAATCCTCTCACAAGCCCTTGTGTCAGTCATTTCTTCATAGTCACCATTATCTAATTTGTCTTTTTTATTTAATTTATCTAAATCATGTTGGTCATGACTTAGAGCAGAGTCCTAATAACCTTTATTACACTAATGAGCTTCTAAGAATATAAGTGGCCAACAAAGTAAAGACTGATCAAATTCTGTTTTTTGTTTTTTGGGTTTTTTTCCTGAATGAGACCTTCTGGCATTTTTCTGAGCAGTGCTCTTTTATCACACCTTTTGGGTAGTTCTATTTGCTATGTCAAAAGAGGTCTTGTCCCCAAATCTGGCCTGGCTTGCTGGAGTATATTGTTCCTCATTCCTGTGCTAGAGATGCTAGAGACTAATTTTATGACCTCGAATGTGCAGAGTAAAGTTCATGGATTACAACTGATCTTGAAATGTTAATGCAAATAAATACAAGATACTTGGTGGGATGAGTCACAGGAATACTTCCAGTGCCATTTTCTATGGCATTTTTAATATGTCCCACACTATCCCAAAAACAATAATCCATAAAGGTCTTTTTTGGTCCTCTTTTCCTCCTCTTTTTTTTTTTTTTTAATTTTTTTTCAACGTTTTTTATTTATTTTTGGGACAGAGAGAGACAGAGCATGAACGGGGGAGGGGCAGAGAGAGAAGGAGACACAGAATCGGAAACAGGCTCCAGGCTCCGAGCCATCAGCCCAGAGCCCGACGCGGGGCTCGAACTCACGGACCGCGAGATCGTGACCTGGCTGAAGTCAGACGCTTAACCAACTGCGCCACCCAGGCGCCCCTCTTTTCCTCCTCTTGAAACACTTCTGGTTCCAGTTTAGAGCTCTCTTAATCCATTCTCCAAGTCTTTCTTGTCCAACCATTTCTCCTAGTTTAATGAGGACACTCCATCCCTAGTCATTTTTGCAAGTGAGAGTCTGTTTTTGTACTTAACCAGACACCTGTTTATTGTTGTTATGAAAAACAGTGTTGCCAAGGGGTAAAGAGTAAAGGTTCCAGAATTAGACCATCTCAGTCCAAGCCCTGCCTTCATGACCTAACATGATATTTATACTTGGACAAGTTATTTATCTTCTTTATGACTCAGTTTTTTCAAACACAGTCTTGTTAAGAAATCAATTATTAGGAAAACATAAGATAACATATGTAAAACACTTAGCAAAGTGTTTAGCATGTGGTAAATACTCAATAAATTTAATTAACTTAGGGAAGGACTGCCTCTTTTGACCAAAAATAAATACATTTCCATAATTTCTTAATAATATTTAACAGCAGTCACAACAATCCAAAAGAATTAATGTGAAACTTTTCTAATGAGGGATTTGAATTGCTTCCAGGCCATGGTGGTTAAATTGCTATCCAGAAAGTCCATGTCATTTTTTAACACATTTAGTAGCTAATCATTTGCCTCTCATGCCCACATTTTATTTCCAAAGTCCCAATGTTCAGGTAGAAGTATAGATGAAAACACTACCTGTGCCCAACAGCCTAACACTTTTTCATTAAGATGCCATAGTCTTTAAAGATACTGTCGGAAAGGAAAGGAAAGGAAAGGAAAGGAAAGGAAAGGAAAGGAAAGGAAAGGAAAGGAAAGGAAAGAAGAGAAAAAAGAGAAAGGAAAAGAGTATCTAAGATCTCCACACCTAGAAGGTGTCGGCCTGAAACACAGGATTCACCTGGAGGAGTTAGCAATGAGTGGGTTCACTCAGCCTTGGCAGAATTCATTTCATACCCCAAGTGTAAGCTTTAGAAAGATAGCATGACTTCTGATGAAGTCTGTAGCTCATCATAGGATAAGTCCTTTCTCCATAGCAATGGTGGATTTTCTCTGGTCAACTATTATTTGTGCACCTTCCTTATTACCCATTATTCCCAAAAGATCAATATGCCAGCAAGATGAACTTAAGAAAATAGGGCTTGAGAAATGAAGGAAAAAAAAAAAAAACAACAGGAGGAAACTGCACTAATCCAAACATAACGTCACCAGGACCCAGACTAGGTTGAGGGCAACTGGAAAAGACAAGGAAAAAAATTACAAGCAATGTTAGGAGGCAGGGTGTCTGGCTGGCTCATCTGGTAGAACATGCAACTCTTGATCTTGGGGCCATGAGTCTGAGCCCCAAATTGGGTGTAGAGATTACTTAAAAATAAAATCTTAAACAAATAATAATGTTAGGAGGTATCTAAGCCTTGGAGACTGATTATGGGTGAAAGCAAGGGAAGGGAAGATCACAGATAAATCCAAGGTTTCAGAGTTGGGATTTGTGGCACAGGTTGAAGAATGGCCAGTTGAACTGGGGAAAACAGAGAGGAACATGGTCTTCAGTGGGGAGAGGGGACCCAAAAGGAGAGGGAAGGTTATTACCCAAGAAGTAGTATCCATTTGAGTAAGTCAGAGAGCTACCCATGGTAATAATCAAGACAGTATTTTGTGGTTCAGAAAAAAAAAGTGGCTTTTTTAATCCTAATAATAATGTACCAATTTTTGGGGTCCCTGGGTGTCTCAGTCAATTAAGCATCCGACTCTTGATTTCGGCTCAGGTCACGATCTCACAGTTCATGGGTTTGAGCCCAGCATCAGGCTCTGCTCTGGCAGCACGGAGCCTGCTTGGGGTCTCTCTTTCCCTGTCTCTCTCTTCCCCTCCCCCACCCGCTCTCTCTCTCAGGATAACTGAACATTAAAAAAAAGTACCATTTTAAATAAACTCATTTAAGTCAAAAAGTAACTCAGATTAAAGAAAAGTAATAAGCAAATAGTAGTAAGGCAATACACAAACATGGTAAAAATTGTTAAATTACACATATATAAAATGAATTTGGAAAGCATTCTCACAATAGGAAAAGACTCAGGGTTAGGATAAACCTATAAACAGGGCAAAGATGTAAAATATACAAAGTTCACCCAGTCCTGGTCCCTGGGCTATAGTTCCTGACTCCCTCAAGACAGTAATGGGAGGACTCTTGGTCAATTTCTGAAAGCCCTGAGGTTCCTTCACTCCTTAAATATGTGTCTTCTCTCTCCAGAGTTGTAATTAGGTTTGAGACTAAAAGTCTGCAAAACACAATTTGCATATTAGAGAGCCCTTTTTTCAGGGGGAACCTACCTCCATGCCTTGGCCCTTACCCAGGCCATTTTTTCACATTTGCACATCCTCAACAATCATAACTGTTTCCAACACAAATAATGTTTTACCTTTAAAGATTTGGCTGCTTTGGAATCACCTATGGGCTGTTCATCTTTCAAAAGTTTACTTGATTCATCTGCTGGTTGAACTTCCAGAGTTTCCTGAGATTTAAATACTATGCTTTCTGTTTCTGAGACTCCCCACTCCAATACATCCTCTTGTTCAAGCTGGAAAATACTTGATAAAGTTTCAGGAAGTTCCTCAAGCACATTCTGTAGGAAAACATAAATGTATGTTTAAGATCTTCTTATTGGTCCTTCCAAAGTTTTAAATCACACAATGTTTCTTTCTAACCATAAAATGATTATAAAAATGCATGATTGAAATTAAACAAAGATAGTAAGTTTCCTGTGAAGATTTAGAAATAGAAGCTCAAATTGAGTTAAAAATGTAAAGGCTACCAAATTATTTCCTCTGGCTCTTGTCTCAGAAAATACAACTACCCCCAGGTTATTATGCACCAACTCTAAGGAAATCATAAGACTTCAGTCTTACCCTGACTTCACCCCACACGCATACAGAATCAAGGCCCACAGAAACAACTGACCTCTGCCCAATCCGAGGTTCTCTGGTCCTAAGAAATGTGGTTCCTACTAGCCAGATGCTCCTCCAGAAGACTGATCTCAGGTCCTCAAAGAAGAGCTGACCCAGAGGTCTCAAGAAGACCACCCAGACATCCCAACTCTATCCCAAGCCCTAATGAAAAATTCTCACAAAATATCAGTCTTAAAACTATTTTGTCTTCCTTAAAAATGTCTCAGTGGGGCGCCTGAGTGGCTCAGTTGGTTAAGCATCTGACTCTTGATTTCAGCTCAGGTCATGATCTCATAGTCATGAGATCAAGCCCTGCATCAGGCTCCATGATGTGTGTAGAGCTTTCTTGGGATTCTCTCTCCCTCTCTCTCTGCCCCACTCCCACTCATGGTGTCTCTCTCTCTCACTCTCCCAAAAGAAAGAAATAAACATTAAAAAAAAAAGTCTCACTGACTTAATCTGTATCTCACCAAGTCTTATGGAAAATATCTTTATAGCCATATTTGGATATTAACCAATTTTAAACCAAGATTATTTGGGATTATGGAGTACTGGCAGTTAAAACTTCACTGCCTCAAATTAACAGATGATAAAACTAGTCTGACTTACCTAAAAATCTGAATTCTAGAGAATGACTTGAAAATGCAATTGTACTACTTTGTTCTTGATACATTCATTTGCTAATAAGTAAAATAAGACGTAAAGCTGGTGAACAGTACCAAATACTACATAAATGTCTTTATTACGCCAAAAGGGATGGCTAAACCAAGAAATTTCCATTTATAAAATTAAACTTTAATCTGGAGCTCATATTTTTATAAAACTGCTTACTGGACATTACTATAATTTATTGTAACTAGATGGGACATTATTCAAATCCTATATCTGTCAATTAACAGATGTATAATTTTGGTCAAGTTAATTAACCCTTTTTAGTCTCATTTTCCTCACTGATAAAAAAAAAGAGGTTAACAAAATCTTTTTCATAAAATGGCAGAATAGATACCCTCGAGGGACAGGTGCCATGGGCCCTATGCTGTCTACTTATGACAAACTCATTCGTTTCATGCACCACAGATTTGGCACTGTTTATCACTCTCTTTCTTTTGAATTTCTCTTCTACTGGCTTCAACACACACTCCCAGAATTCTGGTTTGGAAGACTAAACAGATGAAGGCACCACCCTCCAAAATAGAAAATGAGGAAAAAAAGTTTGAGGAGAGGCAAATGACCCTCTTTAGTACTCATCCCAGCCTTATTTCTCCACAAAATGTTTACTGGTCCTATCACTCTGTGCCCTGCCTCTATTTCAGAATGTATCATACTGTATTATAATTGTCTAGGTAATCATTATCACAGTTGTAATCATCAACATATAGAAGCATTATCTCATTTAAATTTAATCTTCCACCACAACTCCATGAAGTAGGAACTGTTTGTAACCCCATTTTGTGGATGAAGAAATGGAGACTTACAGAATTAAGTAACCTGCCCAAGGTCACACTGACAGTAAGTAGCAGTGCTCTGTTTGAACCTAGACAACCTGATTCCAACCTGTACTCTCTTACCCTCCTTCCCCTATACCCAACAGACTAGCACTTCTCAAAGTGTGTTCCACAGACTCCTGGCAATCTTTGAGCCCCTTTCAGATGATCTGCAGTGTTAAAACTATTTTCAAAATAATATTAAGCCTTATTTGCTTTTTTCACTGTGTTGACATTTGCAGTGATGATGGAAAAGCAGTAGTAGGTAGAACTATGAACCAATACTTTTCTTTTTTTTAATTTTTTTAATGTTTATTTATTTTTGAAGGAGAGAGAGAGAGAGAGAGAGAGAGACAGAGCATGAGCAGGGGAGGGGCAGAGAGAGGGGGGGACAACAGAATCTGAAGCAGGCTCCAGGCTCTGAGCTGTCAGTACAGAGTGCCACGTGGGGCTTGAACCCACAAACCCTGAGATCATGACCTGAGCCAAAGTCAACCAACTGAGCCACCCAGGCACCCATGAACCAGTACTTTTCAAATTATTAACACATGAGATTACAAAAGTGTACAGGGGTAAAGAGCCATTCAAAGAGCAAGGCAGATCAATGGATTTTAATGTAAGGATATACAATAAGTTAATTTATCTTGTTTCAGGTTCCCCATTGCAACTCATCTTTAAGAAACTACCACTTGTACAGTTTGGATGTATTAATAGAGAATAGTATCCATAATTATGTTAAAAGGCTATTAAAATATTACTCCCATTTCAATCTGTATGAGACAAGACCTACTGAATATACTTCAACCAAAAGAACACACACAACAGATTGAATGCAGAAACAGATATGAGACTCTAGCTCTCTATTAAATCAGGTATTATAGAGATTTGCAAAAAAAAAAAAAAGTAAAACAATGCTACCATTCTTGCTAAATTATTTTTTGGATACAATTTTTCTCTTAATATGTTTTGTGTTCATATGTAATTGAACATAATAATTGTGTTATTATTTTAAATTAATGAATAAATATTTTATATTTTTCTCAGTTTTAATTTCAATTATGGTATATATTGGTTGAAATAATCCACATAAACAAAAACTCCTTTGGGTCCTTAAAATATTTTCTAAGAGTTTAAAGGCATCCTGAGAACAGAAAGTTTAAGTACATTAAAACTTTAAAGTCTGGGGCCCCTGGGTGGCTCAATCAGTTGAGCATCCAACTTCGGCTCAGGTCATGATCTCATGGTTCATGGGTTTGAGCCTCATGTTGGGCTCTGTGCTGACAGCTCAGAGTCTGGAGCCTGCTTCAGATTCTGTGTCTCCCTCTCTCTCTCTGTCTCCCCACTCTCCCACCCCCCACCTCTCAAAAATAAATAAACATTTTTTAAAAACCTTAAAATTTGAGGATTTCTTAAAAAGGAAATTGTGTCTGGGGCATCTGGGTGGCTCAGTCGGTTGAGTGTCCGACTTCAGCTCAGGTTTTTGATCTCATAGTTCGTGGGTTCAAGCCCTGCATCAGGCTCTGTGCTGACAGCTCCGAGCCTGGACCTGCTTCAGATTCTGTGTCTCCCTTTCTCTCTGCCCCTCCTTCACTCGCACTCTGTTTAGAAATAAAAAACATTTCTCTCTCTGTCTCAAAAATAAAAAACATTAAAAAAAATTTGTTTTAAAAAGGAAATTGTGTCTTACCTATCTTTTATGTCTCAAGTACTTAGTGCACTGTATATCATCAGCAATTATTTGTAAATGAGTGAATGAATAAATAAAAGAAAATGATATCAGTTTCTTCCTCTGCTATGTATTTGGTCTCTATTTAGAATATTCATTGAACGGTATTGTACTTTGTCTCTTTATCTATTGGTCTACTCCATACAATGAGTTCTTCAAGGTCAAGAACTATCTTTTCTATCTTTGTATTAACCATGTCTATAACAATATCTATCACATTGTAGAAAAGGAATAAATAAGTTCCTTGATTTTTTTATAATTATGTGAGGAAATCATTCTCCATGATGATTCAAAAACTATTATATTTAAAATGGTGGGTACTTAAAGAAAATAAGTTGTATCAAAGAACTGAGAGACCTTTGGCCTGTGGCACTGAGATGTTCACAAGTGAAGCTACATACTCTGAGGATGCCAGGCACAACTTAGAAAGAACAGACCCTCTTCAAATAAGAGCATGTTGCTCTATGCTCCTCCAGAAAAATCTCAGCTCAGGAATCTTGTAGAACTCCAAGGGACAAGTAGGATAGACAGGTAGAGTTCTGCTTTCTAGCAGAGTGGGCACCCCAAAAAATGTATCTAGAAAGACACCACAGAGGAGTCTTTTTACCATGACCAGGTATCAAATTAAAAGGTACTTACTTTATGTCAGGGTACCTGGGTAGCTCAGTTGGTTGAATATCTGACTCTTGATTTTGGCTCAGGTCATGATCTCACACTATATGAGTTCAAGCTCTGTATCAGGTTCATGCTGAATATGGAACCTGCTTGGGATTCTCTCTCTCTCTCTCTCTCTCTCTCTGCTCCTCTTGCTCTCGTTCTATCTCTTTCAAAATAAATAAACTTAAAAAAAAAAGGTACTTTACCTATTAAAAAGCCAGTGGCCAGAAGAGGTCCAGTGATTGCTTATAAATGTCAAAGCTGAGAGAATGGTTCCCACAAAATTACAAGGAAATCAATATTTTTGTTTAAATCTTTATTTTAAATAGTCAAGACAATGTCTAAGCTAGGCACCTGATAATTGGCCTTTTTCATAGGCTCCTGAAAATGGTATCTTTTCCTATACTTTACATGAACATAATAAATGGTATTAAGTCACTTCATTTATTAATGAAGAACTTCTATTTTTCTGCACCTAACTAATCTTGTATTTTGAATTTACTATATCTATTAGAAGTTTAGACATCAGAGGTTTCAATATCTACCTGTAAATGGTGATCCCTAGAGGCAACTACCATAGATGTCAGTTTTAAGCCCAAAGCATATGTGGGAAAGCTTCAAAATTGATTTAGCCACATATTAGTGCCGCACATCCTGGGTCCTGAGGTAGGAGGTGAGAATACAAAGCAGAAAAAGGCATGGTCTCAACCCAGAAGCATTTCAAACTCTAGCAGTTTAACCAGTTGTGGAAAGTAATATCACTGGATCCATGGCTTTTGTGAAAAGATCCCATATATTTTCTAACCATGACATATTATCATAAAAATGAAGTGTGAAGTTTTATGTATGTGGATTCACATTTTCAGGAACTATAGAGCTTGCAATTTAACAACAGTTTACAAATTCTTTATAAAGGAAATGACCATCGTGCCATCATTTGTATTATGTAAATACGGATTTCTATACACATGGAGCTGCGCCCCATTCATAGGGAATATGTTCCAGATTGCTTTGAATCCTGTAAATATTTTGCCAATGATGGATGGAAAGGAAACTTTATTTCTGAAACAAACTTCTGTCATCAACGGTCCATATTTCTCCACAAAATTTTTCCCCCATCAATAATAGAAAAAATAAAATGATGCTTTCTTAGAAGCTAATAACTTTTAATTAACTCTCCAACTACTTTCTAGATCTAAATGCCTAGACCAGAGGAATTGTTAAAATCTTTCCCTTCTGAAAAGAGTTTTGGGCCTTATCTCCAAAGGTCTATGATAGGCAGCAACAGTGACCGAAAAGAGCCAAGACTCTCAAAGTGATATTGGATTAGGTATTTTTACAGTTAAACACACCTCTAAAATAAATTCTTTATTTAGATAAGCATTCTAGCAACAAGAGACAGGCTACTACTTCAATATTGGCAGGGAGGATTCTTATTAAAGACTTTACCATTTGAGGTTCCTCAAAACTTATCTGTAATCCTTGCTCCGCTGGCACTTGAGATGGCTTGTGACCGTACTCTTTCCCCATTAAAGATGTATCCTTGAAGAAGAAAAAGAAAACAATTTAAATAATGACAGTTTTTAAAATCATTGAGCTATATTATTCAATGCAGCAAAATTCTACTCATTTAATCAGTGGGGAATAAATACAAGCTAATCAATACTATGCAGTAAATGAGAAATATAAAACAAAAGACACAATAAAAATATTTTGTCTATTATTCTGACTTCTCGGCTTTTTAAATTATTGGCATCTGTAGGTATATCATCAGATTTAATAAGACAATTGAGTAAAGGTAGAGATACTGTAAAACACGGCTATTAAATGGCTGCACAAGAAAGATAAAATCAAAACAAAAATTTAATCTAATCAAAAGCAAGAAGGAGTATGATTATACTTAAAATTTCAATAAGTATAACTGCTAGTATCATTTTTATCACTACTAATGCTAATTGCTATGATTTAGTCTCTATTCAGCTGAAGTGGTAAGAAGAGAGTCCACCACAACGTCTAACAATGAATAGTAATAAAGAGACCCAGCTCCTGCCCAAACTGTAAAGTCACAGACCAGGTATCCACAGGCAAGTTATTTTGCTCCCCTTAACCTCAGTTTTATCCTCTTTAAACGGGCATTTGACCATACAACTTTTGACACCCCCTTTCTCCTCTAGATTTTTAGTACATTCACTATAAATCTCAGAAGGGTCACACATTGGTAGTGGTGCTAAATCAGCTCTAGAGTAATGGCTTCTTAGGACTTTAATAACATTTTAAAATAATGCTGGAAAAGATGAAGCTGCTCTTCAAGTAGCTTAATGGACTTTTAGAACAAACTCCATCACTTTTGAAAGGAAAACAACAAAATCTCATATTCTACAATGTAAAATGCACAGTATTCAGCACTCAAATTTGACCAGTCTCATGGAGAAGCATGAATATGTGACACTTAAAAGAAGAAAAATTAGAAAAAGAGTCAGAAATGATAGATATGTTGGAATTAGTGGATAAGGATCTTGAAATTTCCAATATAAATATAAAATGCTCAAATATATAAGAGGAGCATAAGATATAAAAAAAAAAAAAAATTGGCCACCTGGGTGGCTCAGTCAATTAAGCATCTAACTCTTGGTTTTGGCTCAGGTCATGATCCCATGGCTCAAGAGGGAGCCCCATGTAGGGCTGTGTGCTGACAGTGTGGAGCCTGCTTGGGATTCTCTCTCTCCCTATTTCAGCCCTCCCCCACTCTCTCTCTGCCCTTCCCATGCTCACTTGGTCTCTCAAAATAAATAAATAAGCTTTAAAAAAACAGAATCAAATGGAATGTCTAGATAAAACACATTATCTAAAATAAAAATTTCACTGAGTGGCATTAATAGCAAAGAAGACATTGCAGGAAGATAATATTTGTTAACTTGAAGACATAGAAACAACACAAATGAATCACAGAGAGAAATAAAAACTGAAAGAAAATTAATACCCAGTCTAACATAATCTTTCATTAGAGTCCCAGAAAAGGGAGTGTGAAGGGAGCAGAAAATATTTGTACAGAAAAAAATGGCCAAAAGTTTCCAAATTTGATAACAACTATAAACCCTTGATGCAAAAATTTCCATGAATTTCAAGCAGAAACACACAAAGAATACTATGCCAAGCACATTATAGTCAAAATGAAGAAAACTAGTAATAAAGCAAAAAATCTCATCAGCATCCAGAGAAACATTAAGTACAAAGAAACAAATAATTAGTGGTAACAATTACCACAAACTAACATTGCAGGCTTCCTATCAGAATTATGCAGACTGGAAGACAATGAAGCAACATATTTAGAGTACCTGTACTGAAAGAAAACACTGTCTACATAATATTCTATAACCAGCAAAATTATCTTTCAAAACCAAAGGTGAAATACTTTTTCAGCAAACTAAAGGTGAAAGAATTCATTGCCATCAAACCTGCATTACAAGAAATGTTAAAGGAAATACTTTGAGCAGACGGAAAATGGTATCAGGTCAAACTTTGAATGCACACAATGGAAATAAGTAGTAGAATGATTTAAAATGTGTGTAAAATAAAAAGAGACATTTTTCTCTTTTAAAATTTTTTTAAATATAATGAATGGTTTAAATAAAATTAGTAATGTATTGTTTTATAACATATATAGATATGAAGTATGCATTAATGATAGCACAATGATGGGAGAAGGGAAAAGAAGTATTCTTCTGTAAGTTTCTTATACCATATGTGAAACATTATATTATCTATAGGGATAATTTAAATATGCACATTGTAAAATCCATTAGCACCTACAATAAAACAATAAAACAAAGAGGTAAATAAACTAATTAAGTAGTACAAAATACCATAAAATGCTTTAAAAATAATTAAAAGAAGGCAGGTAAAGAGGAGGAAAAAAACAATAAACAAATGTGGCATATAGAAACCAAATAGCAAGATAGTAAACATAAACCCAACCATATCAATAATTCTATGTAAATGGTTCTAAATACTCCAGTTAAAAGACAAAGATTGTCACGGCAGAGAAAAAGAAGACCCTACTATATGATTGCTATAGGAAACCTACTTTAAGTATAAAGATATAAATAAGTTAAAAGTAAAAGGATTAAGGGGGTTATAACACACAAACATTAATCATAAGAAAACTGGAGTGGTTGTATTAATATCAGACAAAGTAGACGTCACTTCAAAACAAGAAATGTTAGCAAGAAAAAGAAGATAATTTCATAATAATACAAGAGTTAAGTTCCTCAGAAAATATGAAATTACGCACTAATGACAATGCTTCAAAGGACATTGAAAAAAACTAACAAAACTGAAAAGAGAACTAGAAAATTTCATTATTATATTTGGGAATTTCAAACCAACACTATCTGGCCCCTGAGATTTAGCTTTTTATAAATATACTAACTAAACAGGAAATGTAAAATGTGAAATCCTACAAAAATTTCTTTACAATATTTTAGGTTTATAAATGTAACATTAAAGTATAAAACCCTGACAATAATGAACACCAAATTCAGGATATCATTCACACCTGAGGAGGAAGAGAATTATTGGAATTGGAAACAGGTACAAAGGGGGCCTCTACTTTACTTGTAATTTCCTATTTATTTAAACAATCTGAAGTGAGTATGACAAAAAGAGTAAATTTTGAAAAATCTGGTGAGTACTTTTTCTACAATTGAAAATATTTTATAATAAAGAAATTTCTAAACACATTTCATGTAGGTAATGTAACAATGTCAAAGATGGATTAAAAATATCTTAATAAAGAAAACTAGGGATGCATGGGTGGCTCAGTCAGGTAAGCATCCAATTTCAGCTCAGGTCACAATCTTGTGGTTCACAAGTTTGACAGTTCTGTTCTCAGTCTTGGGCTGACAGCTCAGAGCCTGGAGCCTGCTTCAGATTCCGTGTCTCCCTCTCTCCCTGCCTCTCCCCTGCTCATGCGTTCTCTCACAAAAAATAAAAATAAAAATAAATAAAAAATAAAAAAAGAGAAACCTATAGTTTACCTTACTTGTGAACATAAATGGGAAAAAAATCCCAATTAAAATATTTTCAAATGAAACTAATCATCATATTTAGAAACAATAAATCTTGACTAAGGAAATTCTTCCCAGAACTACATGGAAAATTCATTGCTAGTTCATAAGATTAACAGATTAACATGGAAATTCATATGATTAACTCAGTAACTGCTGAGGATGACCATCAATAAAATTCAACACCTATATCTGAGTAAAAAGTAACTAGAAACAAAAAAACTTAAACCTCACAGGAGATATTTGCAGATTCCTGCACCAAACATATTTCAAAATAAAACATTAGATAGATGAGGCCTAATGCAACAAGTAAAGAAACACCACATGTATAAATAACATAGAGTAGAAGACCAAAAAGTTACTATTAGTAGATTATGTGACCATATATTTCATGGAAAAAAGAAAATTAACTGAAAAACTAGTAGGCCAAAGCATATCTAATAAATTCAATAAATAAAATTTCATACCAGCAATAACCACTTAAGATCCCATTTTTAAAATAAAAATAAGCAAATAATATAAGCAATAAAATGCATGAATCTCAAAAACATTACGCTTAGCAGAAAAAGCCAGGTTAAAATGGTATCAGAAAAGCCAAAAATAGCATCCATCTCCAAACCACCCAATAAAGTAAATATAAAGACAAAAATATATGAAAACTTAAAAGTATTTGTCAAATTAAAGTCCAATGCCTGGGCTTTTTCTTTTTTTCTATGGGTCATACTTCCTTGTTTATTTGTATGCCTCATAATTGATTGTTGAAAGGCTTATAGCAACCCAGGGA
The DNA here is from genome assembly GCF_018350195.1 of Panthera tigris. Taxonomy (NCBI): domain Eukaryota; kingdom Metazoa; phylum Chordata; class Mammalia; order Carnivora; family Felidae; genus Panthera; species Panthera tigris. The sequence continues at coordinate 86,493,362 of NC_056665.1, read as the reverse complement.
GCACTTTTTAATGATGACTAATCACAGTAAGAACAGTGAGTATGTTTAGTGTTTTAACTTGCCCTATTCCCATAATCTGGGAATAAGCAGTAGTCTTGAAAAATAAAGATAACAATAAAATAAATATTTTAGTAACTCTCAGCCATAAGAATGTCTATCAGTTGTTTATGGTCAGTCTCAGCCTATCAATAGTGATGCTATTAACTGGAAATACCTGTGGGCAACTACCTGGGCTCATACTATTTGTGGTGAGCCCTCGGAGACATTTCCCCAACCACAGCAAATGTTGTGGCTGGATCAGCACGTGCTGTTCTTATTATCACTACAACACATACCCCAGCAACAACTACCAGGGAACTTTGAAAAGACAAGGTTTATCACTTATGAGTTCTAAAGGGTACATGGCATACCAAGGAGCACACAGTGAGTTTGTTAGGAGAGGGAGGGAGAGGAATGGGACATGGACCTGGGGTTCTGACTTTATTAGAGTTGAAGTGGGATGCCCAGGGTTTACCAGATTCACTATTTATTGGTGAATTTAAAACACAAGGGTGGGAATTAAAGCACAGGAAAGAAAACACAGGCAGGTAGTCAAAGGATTATCCAGATCAACCAGAACTTTCCAAAAAAGGGAAACTTCATGGTTGGGGCAGCCTGGCTCTTTATCTAGTTGTGTAGTTGACACACATTCAAGATGGATGTCTTTTAAATGAATGCCTTAGCGATCAAAACCTGAATGTCAGGCACTTACATTACAATCAAAAAAGCTAATTGTCAGGTGCCTACACTACATTGATTTGCACACCTTAGGCTGTGCACATTCTCTGAAAAGACTAGAAGTCCTAAGTTTTCACCTCCGACTGACACTGAGGCTCTAGGCAAGCTGAAAGTTAGAACTAACTCAGGGTTGTAAATTGTCTGCCTGAGGACTGAGGTATGTCCCAACACACAAAAGAGCCCCTCCGAAAATCTGAGACACATTGGTTCCAGGCATTCAAGAAAATCTATATTCAATCATTACCTGACCACTAAGCTAATAAAACAGAGACTTCAGTGGCCACACACAACAGAGAATACAAACTTCACAAAGTTAGTTCAAGAAAGTCACTAATTTTTTTTAATTACAACAAGAAAAACAAGAACAACAATAGGAAATAGCACCATTAACAAACCCTGGGGGGAGAAGTAGGATCTTATTTCCACAATTATCACATTATATTATTTTAAATGTCCAGTTTATAACAACAACCAAAAACAAAAACAAAAAACAAACAAACAAACAAAAAGAGACATGCAAAAAAACCAAGAAATTATGGCTCAACATAGGAAACAAGATATAGAAACCATCCTTTAGGAAGCTCAGACATTGGACCTATTACATAAACACTTTAAATCATCTTTTTAAATACATTAAAAAGCTAAGGAAACCTTGTCAAAGCAACTGAAGAAAAGTATAACAGTAATGTCTCAACAAATTGATAATACCACTAAAAAAGCAGAAGGAAAAAAATTAAAAATAAAATAAAAAGACAAATAAACCACTAAAACTGACCCAAGAAAAAGCAGAAAAATTTATCAGACCTATAACAAATAGAGAGATTGAATCAGTAATCAAAAACCTTCCTACAAAGAAAAGTCCAGGACCAGATGGCTTCCCTGGTGAACTCTACCAAACATTTTTTTAATCTTTCTTTTTTCATTTAAATGTTAATTTATTTATTTTTGAGAGAGAGTGAGAGAGAACAAGTTGGGAAGGAGCAGAGAGAGAAAGAGAGCACAAGCCGGGGAGGGGCAGAGAGAGGAGACACAGGATCCAAAGCAGTCTCCAGACCAAGCTGTAAGCACAGAGCCCGATGCTGGGCTCAAATGGTGAGATCAGGACCTTAGCCAAAGTCAGGCACTTAACCTTAACCGACTGAGCCACCCAGGTACCCCTCTACCAAACATTTAAAGAAAAATTAACATCAATCCTTCTCAAACTTTTCCAAAATATAAAAGAGGAAGGAAAACTTTGTAACTAATTCTATAATTCTAATACCAAAACCAGATAAAGACACTGCAAGAAAAGAAAACTATAGACCATTTTCCTTATGAGTGTAGATGCAAAAATCCTGAATAAAGTACTAGCAAACTGAGCCAGGAGCAAACTATGAATGACATGGTCAAGTGAGTTTTATCCTAAGAATTCAAGATGGTTAAGGGGCACCTGGGTGGCTCAGTCAGTTAAGCATCCAACTTAGGCTCAGGTCATGATCTCACAGTTCATGAGTTTGAGCCCTGGGTCAGGCTCTGTGCTGACAACTTAGAGCCTGGAACCTGCTTTGGATTCTGTGTCTCCTTCTCTGCAGCTCCCCCACTTGCTCTCTCTCTCTCTTTCTCTCTCTCTCTCTCTCTCTCAAAAATAAACATTAAAAATTTTTTTAAAAGAATTCAAGATGGTTAAATACATGAAAATCAATCAATATAAAATATCTCTTGAACAGAATGAAGGGAAAATGAATAGACATTTCTCCAAAGAAGACATGCAAATAGCCAAAAGCACTTGAAAAGATATTCAAAATCTTTAATCATTAGGAAAACACAAATCAAAATCACAATACCACTTCACACTCACCAGGATGGCTATAATAGAAAAAAAAGACAATAACATGAGTTGGTGAGAAAGTGCAGAAATTGAAACTTGTACATTGCTGGTGGGGACGCAAATGATGCAGTCACTGTGAAACAGTTTGATGGTTACCTAAAACTTAAACATAGAATTACCATATAATCTAGCATTTCTGCTTTTATGAATATTCCTAAAAGAATGGAAAGCAGGTATTCAAACAGACATCTGTACATCGATTTCATAGTAACAATATTCACAATAGCCAAAAGGTGGCAACAACCTGATATCCATCAACTGATGAATGGATGAAAAAATGTGGCACATACATACAAATGGAATATTATTCAGCCAAAAAATAAAAAATGAAGCACTGATGCATGCTATAGCATGGATGGGCCTCAAAAACAGTATGCTAATTGAAAGAAGCCAAACATAAAGGCCATACATATATTGTATGACAGCATTTATATGAAAAATCCAGACTAGATAAATCCATAGAGTCAAAAAGCCAACTAATGGTTGCCAGGCGCTGAAAGCAAAGTGGGGAGAGCAGTAGATGGGGGGGTGACTGCTTAATGTGTATGAGTTAACCTTTCAGGTGAGGAAATTGTTTGGGAACCAAAGGGAGTTAATGAGTCTATATTGTGAATATACTAGGTTTCCATTGAATTGTTCACTTTAAGATGGGTTAATTTTATGTTATGTGAATTTCACTTCAATGTAAAAAGAAAAGTGATTAGTATGATAAGGACTTGGAAGTATTCTCTGCTCATTTGACATTTTTACTAACAGTAAAATGTATACTTGATAGTTATAAGGCATTGTCCTATGACAAAAGGACTTATTTTTGTTTGTATTATAATACATTCATAGAATATATTATAGAAAAATTCACATCTGACATTTAAAAAAGACCTGTAATGTAAAAAATAACCATTTATTGACAATAATTTTGCTAGTGTTAGATTAAATTCTAGCAACAGAGACACATAATGGATGTGTAAAGAGTAAAAAGCAGTAAAAAAAAATACGCTTCCTCTAACCTTAGGAAATATATTAATTAGTAAGTCAAATTTAAAAAATAGTAAAATAGTTGCTTCACTTAATCTCAGGAAATTAATTAATTTATAAGTCAAAAAAAACATAATCATCTTCATGGCAGTCTCAAGTGAAAATTATATGGAAGGCAGTATGATAAGTTGGTTGAACATACATGCTCTGTGATCCAATTGCTTGGATTTAAATCTTGCCTCTGTTACTTTTGGGAAGACATGAACAAAGTACTTAATCTCTCTGGGTCTCAGTTTTATAAAATGGAGATAATAATAGAACATACCTTTCATGTTTATTATAAGGAATAAATGAGATTATACATGAATATAGAAAATATTCTGTACATAATAGCTATTATTATTCACATTAAAATAAAAACAAAATAAGGATGCCTACTGTCACCAACATCATTTGACATTATACTTACAGATTCTAGATATGAAACATAAATAAAACATACAATTATAGGAAATGATTTAACCAAATTACTGTTTTTTGAAGAGGCTATCACTGTATGCCTAGAAAACTCAAAAGAATCTAATGCAAAAGTATTAGAAATGTTATTTAGCAGTTAAATCCATTAACAAAAACCAAATTTAGAAAATGAGAAAAGGGGGGAGCCTGGCTCACTCAGTGAAGCATGTGATTCTTGATCTCAGGGGTGTGCGTTCAAGCCCCACATTGGGCGTGGAGCCTACTTAAAAAAGGAAAAAGGAAAAAAGGAACAAAATCACAAAAGCAACAAAAATATAAACTATCAAAACAGTGCCTTAAGAGTGTGAGGAAAACTAAAAAACTTTATTGAAGATACAAAAGTTGACTTGAATCAGAAATCTTGGATTTGGGACTAAAAAAAAATTGAAAAATTTTAAGAGAAATACAATTACAGTAGTCCCTTCTTATCCACAGGGGATATGTTCCAACATGCCTGAAACCACAGATAGTACCAAACTCTATGTATACTGTGTTTTTTCCTATAAAGACATACCTATGATAAAGTTTAATTTATAAGTTAGGGACAGTAAGAGATTACTAATAATAACTAATAATAAATAGAACAATTATAACAATATACTACAATAAAAGTCATGTATATGTGGTTTCTCTCTCAAAATATCTTACCGTACTGTACTCACCCTTCTTGCGATGATACGGGATGACAAATGTCTATATGACAAGATGAAGTGAGGTGAACGACGGAGGCATTGTGACATAGCGTTAGGCTACTATTGACTTTCTGACAATATGTCAGGAGGAGGATCATCTGGTTCCAGACTGTGGTTGACTGTGGGTAACTGGACCCACAGAAAACAACACCATGGATAAGGGGGAGCTACATGTATTAATGCTATTTTGTCCACCTGGGTCAGAAACTATAATAACTAATATACTTCTACATTTTTCACATGGTCTGTCAGAGTTGAACAAATATTTTTAACTTTTTTTTAAAGTTTATTTATTTTTGAGAGACAGAGACAGAACATGAGCAGGGGAGGGGCAGAGAGAGAGGGAGACACAGAATCAGAAGCAGGCTCCAGGCTCTGAGCTATCAGCACAGAGCCTGACACTGGGCTGGAACCCACAAACAATGAGATCATGACCTGAACCGAAGTTGGATGTTTAATCAACTGAGCCACGCAGGCGTCCCTGAACAAATTTTTAAACACCTGAAAATTTATAAAGCTATGAGCAGCCCAGCTTCACAATCCTGGATACATTTTTCATGTGTTTCACAGAGCAGCTTCGACCTCTCGTGTCTACCTTAGAGTCCAGAATGTCAGAGCCGGAAGGAACTTGAAAGATCAGTGAAGTCTGAAGGAAGCGCAGATTTCAGCCACTGAAACCAGAGCTCGGAGCCCCAAAGTGTGCTGTGTAGTATTCAAAACAAACAGAGCCCACGGTCTTTCCCCTGAACCGCTTCTAGCCGCTGGACTAGCAACAGAAGCAGCAGTGTTCCTCTGGCCTGTTAGGCAGAACCTGTGTTCTTTTCAAATCCTCTTTAAAAGAAGAGAGGTGCTGAGCGCAACTTTCCCCCTACTCTTCCTCATGCAATCCAAGTTCTCCCCAGAGGAGGCTGGCTGCAAAGACATGGGCCAAAAGAATGTTTTTAACGGATACTCTTTTAAGATTTCGTCAGCACTTATTCAAGGTGCGCTATCTTTAAATAACTTACTACGAAGTTTAACTTTCAGAAAGAAGGAAAGAAAAGACATTTTTATAGCCCTAAACTAATACTTGTCCACACAGGTTATTTTCTTGAGAAACAGCCCTGATTTGCATTGACTTTTTCTTGTTTCCCCGCAGGCAAAACCCTGCTGGCATTGGCCTGCAGAATCCTGCTTACGGGACCAAGAATGTGTCAGGGCTGCTTTGCAAACCTTCCCAACCACATTTGACTTTTTTTTTTAATTAAACATTTTACATGATTGTTCTGGATGGCTGGATCATATATTCAGTAAACTGTCAGTTGTAAAAAAATATGATTAAAAAAACCAACTTGAATGGCTACCACATAAATTTAAATATCAAAATTGTTACAGACACTATCTATAACTAACTATGTATGGTATCTTTTCCACAAAGTCCTAACAGAATACAGTCCATGATTTCCACTTTTCATATTACTTTTCTGATAGGTGCCCTATCTCATAAAACTATAGAGTACTTTTAGAAAAAAATTATTGAAGCATTCATGAAAAGTTTGTTTAATCCAGGTCATCTAAAACAGATATAATCAGAAAAATATTTCCAGAATATTATCAAGTAATGCACTATCCCTTACTCCTTAACATTCATACCAGGGAAGGCAACACAAATCTAGGCTTTTCCTTTCAAAAACCTACAGATAAATATGAATGAATATGCCTGCTTCTAGGTTATGGTATCTACTATATCAGATATGATATTCCTCTGAATTAAGCAATAATTATTCAGTGATTTAGGACCAGCTATTGACCAACAGTGTGTTACAGTGCTTTAGGGCCAGGGATCCAAGAGAATGAGAAGGCAAGGTTCTTTTCCTCAAGAAGTTTACAATCTAATTAGGGAAATTAAAATAACAGACTAGAAATAATTTTTTTTAATACAAAGCAATGTACTCAAGCAACCTAATTATTATGTACAGGACCCAAGTTCAACAGGGATTCAGTTTATAGGCAGAGATGAGGATAAGAGTACAAATATCAGAATATGCACCAGTTCCAATTATGCCTCTGAAAAAAAAAAAAAAAACTGGGGCTGGGAGCAGAGGAAGAGGGAAGGGAGAACAGCGGTTCTCATTTCATATCTTAATATAAGACCACCTGATTAATTATATGCCTGTATCAATTCACATTGAAAGTTTTTATACCTCTTTTATTTATTTAGCCAACAGGAATTTATAATTCTAAAACTTTCAAGACATAAACTGAAAAAGGATGAAAACATTTTTGTTATGGTTTCTCAGATGACATTAAATCTGAACATTTCTATCAGTTTTTGCTGTCCCTAAAATCAAATAACAAGTTCAATTTATTTTCTTAAATGTTTTCTATTATAAAATCATTCAAAAAATTTAAAACTTACTAAGTTAGCACACACCTAACCTATCCTAATATTCAGCAAAAACATTTGTAGTACCATTCCCAGGTCTTATTAACAAAAAGGCTCTGGGAGCTAGTGTCCAAGATGGTCCCTAGTGATTTCCACTTCCCAGCAGTTCCCTCCACAGTGAATAGGGATAACTTGTGTAATCAATAATCAGTAAGATATAGCAGAAATGACAGTGTATAGCTATGTCGTAAAAGATACAGCAACTTCCACCTACTCTCTCTTAGATCACTCACCCTAGGAGAAACCAGCTGTCATGTTAACACTCAAGCAATCCTATGAAGAGGTCCACATGATAAGGAATTGAGGTCTCCTACAAATTTCCAGCACCAAATTGCCAGTCTTGGAATTGAAACCTTCCAGCCCCAATCAAGTCTTCAAATTATGGCAGCCCCCAACAAGATCTTGATGACATCCCATGAGAAACCTCAAGCCAGAATCATACACAGAAGTTGCCCCTGGATTTGTGACCCACAGACACTATATGAAATCATAAATGTCCATTACTTTAAGCTGCTAAGGTTTGGGGTGATCGGTTACAAAGAAATAAATAACTGAAAAAAACCCAAAAGGTAAAACTCTAGCTCTTCACATATGTCATGACATTTCCTAGAAAACCTATGATCTCAGAATCACATAACAATTATCATTTATATAGGTAAGTGTGTGTTTTCTTCCTTATTACCTAGTCTCCATAATTTTTGTTAGCCTTTCTGTTTAAGAAAATCTATTAAAAACTGAAGTACTTTGTGCTAGATTATTAATCAAAACAAAAAGTGTGTTCATTAACAATATATACCAGGAGATACTTAATACACCCTTCTTTGTCCCACGTAATTATTCCACATACATCATGAAATAGTATCATCTAACATTTCATTACATATATCAGCAACTTTAAAAGACACATCCCTTTCACCTCACACCTGTCAGAATGACTAAAATCTTGTGTTGTTACACAAGAAACAACAAGTGTTGACAAGGATGTGGAGAAAGGAGAACCCTTGTGAATGTTGGTGGAAATGCAAACTGGTGCAGCCACTTTGGAAAATAGTACGGAGGTTCTTCAAAGAGTTAAAAATAGAACTACCCTATGATCCAGCAATCTCACTTCTTGGTATTTGCCCAAAGAATACAAAAACACTAATTCAAAGGGATACCTGCACTCCTATGTTTAAAGCAGCATTATTTACAATAGCCAAGATATGGAAGCAGCCCAAGTGTCCATGATTGGTGAATGGATAAAGAAGAGCTGGTATGGATACATACAATGAACTATTATTCAGCCATTAAAAAGAGTGAAATCTTGCCATTTGCAATGACATGAATGGAGCTAGAGAGTATAATACTGAATTAAATAAGTCAGTCAGAAAAAGACAAATACCATATAACTTCACTCATATGTGGAATTTAAGACACAAAACAAATGAGTAAAGGAAAAAATTGAGAGAGAAAGAAACCAAGAAACAGACTCTTAATTATAAGAACAATCTGATAGTTACCAGAGGGGAGGTGGGTGGGGGGATAGGTGAAGTAGGTGAGTGCACTTGTTGTGATGAGCACGGGGTGATGTATGGAAGTGTTGAATCACTATATTGTACATCTGAAACTAAAATAACACAGTATGTTAACTAACTGGAATTAAAATAAAAATTTGGAAAAAGGACACATCCCATGAACCAAATGTTAACAGCATTTATGAAGGCTACCAAATCACAGAGAAATAAAGAGCTTACTAGAAGCAAAAGGTGTTATAAGCCCACACCAAGAAATGGTTCCTCGTCCTATTATTAAACAAAGCCAATGAAGGAAATTCTGTAAGTCCTATAACACAGATCTATAAATAATAATATCTACACTATGTTTATAATTTAGGCAGTTTATACATATACACTTTCCTTAGTTAAGATGAAAAATGAGGGGCGCCTGGGTGGCTCAGTCGGTTGAGCGGCCGACTTCAGCTCAGGTCATGATCTCGCGGCCTGTGAGTTCGAGCCCCGCGTCGGGCTCTGTGCTGACAGCTCAGAGCCTGGAGCCTGGTTCAGATTCTGTGTCTCCCTCTCTCTGACCCTCCCCCGTTCATGCTCTGTCTCTCTCTGTCTCAAAAATAAATAAACGTTAAAAAAAATTTTTTTTTAAAAAAAGATGAAAAATGACTAATACCACCCATAAAGGAGCCTTCAGTTATCCCTTCTCCATACTAAATTCCAGCTCCTCCAATTTTTTCTTGTATGGATCTGGGAGTAGAAATGATAAATTTTCAGAAGGACCTATAAGAATGTTCTTGAAACCTCCTAATGTCACACATGATTTAATAACATAAATACTTCAATAATAAAATTCATGTCTCTAAGAGAGAGCATATTTTAATTTATACCATTCAACAAATATTTATTTAAAGAATGACTACTAAGTCCAGGGAATTATGCAGGGTGATGTGAGGGATAAAAAATCACAAGATAAATAATCTTGCCTCCAGGTTGTTTATGATCTGATAGAACAGATTCAGCATTCATTTGATCCATCCTACTAAAAATAAAAAGACAAGTAAGACTCGATTCTGATCACTTAGGTATTCACAGCCTGGACAAACATATATATTGGTACATACATAAATAACAATAATACATGGCATAAAAGACACAGAAAGTAAATTTGTAACACAGAGTTGGAGTGAGGAGGGGGCAGATTAAATAGATTTAAAATAGAAGGCAGTATTTCCACAAAATAGGCATAAGAGAAAAGTAGGAGTTAAATGTGCCCAGTGGATACAAAGGGCATTTCATGTGGAGAAAGACTCCTTGGTCAAATTTTCAAGTCCTTTATCCTCCCCCAGGGCAGGCACAAATATGCCACTTACTGCCAATAGGTAAGGTGAGGATGAAAGGTATTTTCATATTGGTCCCCTCACTCCCTATACCCAGTTCTACTTCCAAGGGATGGTGAGGAACCCTATGGTTTGCTTCTCTAAAATAGCTGTACTGACAGCCAGATTCCAATGTAAAGGGGGAAATCACTCTATTCATTTGGGTTTATATGAAGTTGTGAGAACTTGAACGACATTACCTATGACCTTAATTTCCCTCCTCCCACTTTGCTCATTTCTGAAGCAACAAAGTTTATCTCTGGGTAGAAGCAAACAGCTTATTCAAGTCATGAAGTGGTTTGATCACTGTTCTCAGTTGGGAGCATCAGAAACGGACCCTTTTTCATGTAGATGGTATTGAAAGGCTGGCAAGATCACAGAATCAGTGTGAAAGAAACCAAAGGAGTCACAAGATCAAGAAGCAGGAAACATCATAATAGTGTTATAGCAAGAATAGACTTGTCAGGCTTCCTCATGACACAATGGCTCAAAACAAATCCTTACCATTCCTTTCTTAAGCAGATATGGTATGTTCAGGAAGTTTTAAAAGTGTAGTGGATATGGGACACCTGGGTGGCTCAGTTGGTTAAGTGTCCAACTCTTGATTTTGGCTCAGGTCATGGTCTCATGGTTGGTGAGTTCAAGTTGACAGCACAGAGCCTGCTTGAGATTCTGTCTCTCTCTCTCTCTCTCTCTCTCTCTCTCTCTCTCAATCTCAATCTCTCTCTCTCTGCCTCTCCCTCTCTCCCCTCTCAAAATAAATAAATAAACATTTTTTAAAAAGTGTAGTGGATGGCTGGTGTGTCAAATCACATTAATGGCTTCAATTCTTCACTTCTCACTCTACCTACACACTTTGCTATGTAACTTTTCAGTTTTTCCATCAAGAAGAAAAGTATATTTTCCTATGTCTTGACTCTTAATTCATCTATGTGATTTGCTTTGGCCAATAAAATGAGGCAGAAGTATTGTGTGTCAATTCTGAATTTAGGGCTCAAGAGTTCTTATATGTTGTTCTCTTGAGCTTCTGCTGTCCCTTTGTGCAGTCATTTTGACTGGTCAAACCAATGGTTCCAGGGTGAAAAAAACATGAAAGTGCCTGGTCTATATGTTGGTCCCAAAAGAGAGACACATGGAACAGAGCTGCCCTAGTTAAAGTCTCCAGCTGACCCAATGATACATGAACAAGCCAACTGACCCACAGACACATGTGCAAGCCCAGTGTAAATCAGCCGATTCCAGTAAATCTACAGATGTAAAAGTTATAATAATATTGTCTTAAACCACTGGAGTCCAGGTTTTGTTACACAGCATTAGCTGACTGATACATCTGGTAAAGGCCATTAGATGGCAAGAGAAAAGTATGAGGTTAGTAAGGTCAAATCATGAAAAACTCTCTATTCTATACATATTTTGGAGTTGGACTCTATTCTGTGGTTAGTAGGGATTCAACCAAATTTTTAGTGAGAAAATAACATAATATAAGTGTCTGGTGAATAAACTTTAGTGGGGGTAAAAACTGGAAGTTCTTCCTGAAGACAATGAAAGGATCTAAGTGAAGCTGATGAGGGCTTAATTTAAGGCACAGTCAGGAGAAATAAGGAGAAAGTTTAAAAGAATATTCCTTATTAATTCTTATTCTCCATTCCTTAAGGCTATTATTACAGATCAAAAGAAAAGATTAATAAAAATAGCCCTCAAGTTTTTGAAATATCAGTTGTCCCATCTTGAATCTAAATGGGATTCAGATATGTTTGGACACATCTGGCAAAGTCTAATGAGACAGACTTCCCAAAATCTCTTTTGCATGAATACGGAGTTACTTGGCAGGAAAACCCCAAAGAATGAAAGAGCTAGGCATGATGCACAGGACCTCATAAGAAAGCCTCAGTCTTCTGTGAGAGGTAACAATTCTGCCTCTCAGATTTGTCTTCCAATCCAGCCCAGTGGGACTAATGTCTGATGCATAGTAGGTATGTGATGGGGGCTAGATGGGTGCACCAGAAAATGAAGATGGGTGCTATAAGTGAACAGTGAAAGAATAAACTAACTTAACACATCCCACCAAAAAACAGTCCTCCTCCTCCAACTCAGTCTTCTTGCCCTAACCAGGGCTGACTGATCCAGTAGACTCAGCCTGGGGACCATGACATTTTAAGGACCTATAAAGACATTTTCATTTTAGTTTCTTTGAAAATCAGAAGAAAAAAATAAGTTCAATAATGATGAGCATGTAATCATGAATCCAGCCTTTAATATTTTCTGTGGCATAAGCATCCCCAAAGGCAAAAGTACCTAGGGCCTACAAAAGTCATAACACAGCCTGGTGCCACCAAAGTATAATTTTGGAACCTATAGAGCCCTGAACCTGGAGACTACCAGGAAGTGGTGGGGGGAGGGGGGAGTGTTGGTAATTGTCCTTCCCCTACCTCCCCCCTCAGAAGACAGGAGTAGTAAATCACAAGGCCAGAGGCAGACAGGGAATTTAGCAGATTGACAGCAAAGGAGTTTGCGGTATCTTTTCTTACTTCCTCTCCCCTTCTCTCCTAAGGGAGTCTCTGCCCCATGACAAGGCATCCCAGAGCCACCACCTGAGAGAAGCAAGAAATCTTCCCAGTGGCTTGAGCAGGCACTCTACCTGCATTGCTTGAGAAAACTGTTGTGTGGTTATAGGCACTAGAGAATTATGACTATCGGAAATACTCTTTAAATCAGTGGTTTTCAACTTTTTAAAAGCAGGATTCTCTTACCAAACAAATTCATACTTAGAGCTTCAGCACATATAGTAGATAAACAGGGAATGTTGCAGTAAGGGAAGGGCTGCTGAAGAGTAGTGAGAATGCCAATGTCGTGCCCACTCCTTCCTTCTCCTCCCTCCACAGGACCTCAGGACTCTCTGGGACACTGGAAATCACTGCTCTTGCTAAGTTAATCATATAGATAGGCTCATCTAAAAACAAATTTATATTTAGAACTCATTTCATTTGTAAATTGCTTTGTAATCATATGTTCATTTAACTCTCATAGATTCAACTATATACGTGGGGAGAAGGGGAAGAAAAAGAAAGTCATCTATTCAAATCAAGGCTTTGGTGGATGCATGAGATAACAATGACTCACTGCTGCCTAGGTCAGTCTCTGTTCCTTGTTCAGTGTGGGAGTATGAGCATCTCACCTAAGGAATATGATTCTGGTCTTAAGGTGTTGTACAACCCCAAACATTAACCAGCCAGGTCATCTTGGGCTCAGCCTACCTCCCCTGGGCTTGCTTGGAGACCATTTAGTTGTGTCCCACAGGGTCCCTGTGCCTTAAAGATATTCAAGGTAATTCTGACTGTTCATTTTCAACTTATGTGATGATTTGGGAACCTGACCCTCTCATAAGATAAAGCTTCACATTAACCATGGCAACTCTTTGATTTTCAGATGGTCAAAAGTGACACAAATGCCACTGTTTTCTCAAACCTTTATCTATGTTAATACCATGATCATATCTGAAGTAATTGGCATAATGAATAAAGTAAAAACCCTTCAATTTGATAATGTAAGTTAGAGAATTAAGAATTTAAATTAATACTTGAGGGGAGCCTGGGTGGCTCAATGGGTTAAACATCTGACTTCGGCTCTGGTCATGACCTCACAGTTCATGGGTTTGAGCCCCATGTCAGGCTCTGTGCTGACAGCTCAGAGCCTGGAGCCTGATTCAGATTCTGTGTCTCCCTCTCTCTCTGTCCCTCCTTTGCTCACACTCTGTCTCTCTCTCTCAAAAATAAATAAAAAAACATTTAAAAAATTTAAAAAAGAACTGATTAACACTTGAAATTAACTTGTAAATCTTGGTAATTAATCATCATATAATTTATATTTCAAAGAAAAATAAACTCTGTGCCACACAACGATTACACCTTAGACTAATATCTAAATTTTACAGCAAAAACACAGCTATGTTCTTAAAAACTGTTATGAGTTTCCATAACCATTCCATATTACATACATTTCAAAAGTGAAGATGAAATAAGGACTTTTTCAGAAATTTTATTTATCCAGAGCTTTTATAAAAACAGAAAGCCAAAACTAACCAAACCAAAATTACTCCCACCAGAGGCTTCACCACCTCACATGCACTTTCAATTAACAATGCCCAAGGTCCTCATGTTCTCCCTTTTACTCAGAAAAGAAAAGCATGAGTGGGACACCTGGGTGGCTTAGTCAGTTGAGTGTCCGACTCTTGATTTTGGCTCAGGTCATGATCCCATCAGGCTCTTTACTCACAGTGCTGAGCCTGCTTGGGATTCTCTCTCTCCCTCTCTCTCTTTCTCTCTGCCCTCTCTGTGCTCTCTCTCTCTGAAAATAAACTTTTAAAAAAAAAGGAAAACATGATCACATAAAATGACTGACACACTTCCACAACATAATATAAATCAAGAGTTGGCAAATGATGGCCTACCAACCAAATCTGGCCAGCCACCTGTTTTTGTTTGGCCCATGAACAAAGAATGGCTTTACATTTTCCAAAGATTTTTTAAAAATCAAAAGAATAATATTTATAACAAGTTAAAAGTATATAAAGTTCAAATTTTAGCATTCATTAATAATATTTTGGTTTTCATCAATAAATATTTGTGGAAATTTATCTTCTCTCATAATATTAAGTACCTACATACTGTCCTTGATTTTGCCTCTTGGCCGACAAAGCTTAAACTATTTACTATCTAATCCTTTACAGAAAAGTTTAGTAATCCTTCATGTAAATGACAGATAAGTAATAAGAAATCACCATCTTATGGGAAAAAATGCATTGCTAAAGAAGACCAAAGGAATGAATTTTTCACTCTGGAATTTCAGACAAAACAAATACTGCTAAGAGTTGGTACATATCACAAAAAGAAATCAAACTATTTCCTTATGTAGAGTTACATGGGTTACACTGATTTTATCGCCTCATTACATACCATATTGTCTGAAAAAAAAATAAATAAAGCAAGATCTCCTCTCAAAATTAAGTTCCTTAAAAGTTTAGGCCTAAAAATTCAGCAACCACTATACTTTATTCTTCCACTTAAAGTATTTTTATTAATGAAAATAATAGTTTACAAAATTAGTATCTCATGCATTAAATAATTTTCAATTCATGAAGCATACCAATAAACTTTGTATTTTTCTTTATAAATTGTTCAAATCATTCATACTGTAATAATTTCCCAAATACACTAGGCCCTTTCTTGGCTCAGCAACCTTACTTATGCTTGATCTTCCATCAGGAATTCTCTTCCCAAATACCCTCCTGCTATAGTTTCCTCCAGGTAGCAGAGGTAGGTAAGATATTTGGAGTTTGTGTGAAAAAAAGACAAGGTTCTTTTTTTTTTTTTAACCTAGATAGCTCCCAAACTTTCTAAACCTCTTGAAAACTATTTTTTATTAAAATGCCTCTCCTCCTTTAACATTCATTCAGAATTCATTGTCCCCATAACACGTTACTTGTATTTTCATTTTTCCCTTAGGCCATTCTATCCAGTTAGAATGTGATTTTAGAATCAACCACCTACTTCTTTATAGATTTCAAGAAGCTAGTTATCTTCTGGTATTCCTCATCTGGAATGGCACTGCCACGTGCAAATACCAGAAAAGAGGAGCCATCTTTGACACCTCTCCTCTCCCTCACCTCCCAAATCTAATTCATCACCAAATCCTTAAATTGCTGACCACATATTTCTGGAACCTCCACTATAGCCTCTTAACTACTGTAACCCATAGTAGTTAGCCAATCCAACTACTTCCTACTATAGCTATTCATTCTCCACAAAACAGTCAGGAAATCCTCTCAAATCAACTCTCATCGATACACACATATCCTGACATCCCTGACTAGTTCATCTACCCATAGCCCAAGCAATCATAACACTCCATGGCTTATAAAATAATATTAGAGTTTGAAGCCTGTATCTCCTGGTATAAGTAGATCATAAGTTATGATATGTATACAGCATCTGTTCAAAGATGTTTCATGACCGAATTAATGTTGGGCAATATCTTATTATTCTTGGCATTCTTCAGGTTGCCAACTACTTTAAAGAAATCCATTTTGGAAGTTCTATATTTAATCCTGTAATTTTAATAATATCTTTCAGAATTGCCTTCAGAGACAACTTGCCATCCACATAAGAAAATTTGTCTTTCTGCTTCCTTGCTACACCTGGATTTTTTTACCCAGAGTGGTTTTACTCCAAAAGTGTTCACTCCTTTCATTCAAAAGACATTGCTTTAAATGACATTTGGTTGTTTAAAAAAATTCAACCCATCCCTGAATGCTAGATAGTTGACAAAAGGTAAGCAAAAGAATGTACAATGGACTATGAATGCGAACAATTACCAACTGCTTACCGTGTGCCAGGCATTGAGTATTTTGCAAACATTATTTCACTTAGTTCTCACAACAAACCCATGTGATAATGGTTATTATTGTTCCAACTTTAGATTGGATTAAAAAAACAACAACATTAATTGAGTGAGCAGTTAAAAATCTATTCTCCTCAAACTATTCCAAAAAATAGAAGAGGAAGGAAAGCTTTCCAATATACTCTATAAGGCTAATATCACCGTGATACCAAAACCAAAGACACTATAAAAAAAGAAAACTGTAAGTCAATATCTCTGATGAACACAGAAACAAAAATCCTCAACAAAATATTAGCAAACTAAATTCAACAATACATTAAGGCTCACTCATCACAATCAAGTGGGATTTATTCCAGGTACGCAAGGATGGTTCAACTTTTACAAATCAATCAACATGATACACCACATTAACAAAATGAAGGATATAAATCATATAATAATCTCAATAGTTACAGAAAAAGCATTTGACAAAATTCAGTATCTGTTCATACTAAAAACTCAACAAAGTAGGTTTACAGAGAACATACCTCAACATAATAAAGGTCATATATGAAAAACTCATAACTAACATCATATGCAATGGTGAAAAACTGAGAGCTTATCCCCTAACCTCAAGAGCAAAGATGTCTACCCTTACCACTTTCATTCAACATAGTATTGGAAGTCCTAGCCACAGCAATTAGACAAGAAAAATATAAAAGACATCCAAGTTGCTAAGGAAGAAGTTAAACTGTCACTATTTGCAGATGATATACTATACATAGAAAACCCTAAAAACTTCACCAAAAAACTATTAGAAGTAATGTATAAATTCAGTAAAGTTACAAGATACAAAATTAACACAGAGAAATCGGTTGCATTAGTATACACTAATAATGAAATAGCAGAAAGAGAAGTAAACATTCCATTTACAATTGCACCAAAAATAATAAAATATCCAAGAACACACTTAACCAAGGAGGTGAAAGGCATGTACTCTGAAAACACTGATGAAAAAACTGAAGACAACACAAACAAATAGAAAGATATTCCATGCTCATGAATTGGAAGAATATTGTTAAAATGTCTATAATTCCCTAAGAGATCAGATGCTGGGAAGGTGGTGGAGTAGGAGGACCCTAAGCTCACTTTGTCCCATGAATACAACTAGATAACATTCACATCAGCATAAATAACCCACAACAAACTCCACAACTAATGGTAGAGAACAGACCACATTGAAGAAGGTAGGAAGGGCAAAGATGCAGTTTGGGAGTGAAACAGACCATGGCTGCCCATAGTGGAGAGGGAGACAGTGGCATGGAGAAGGGTGAAAAACAGACTTTCACACCAGGGAGGCCACATGGGGAAGATGAATCCCCATAACATTTTGCTTTGAAAGCAAGAAAAGCCAAATTTCATGAGTTCTTACAATGAGTGGGACTTAAAGCCTGAAATTTTATAAATCAGCAGGCTCCACTCTAGAAGAGCCCCAAGGGCATTAGGAAGTGGAGTCCCCACCCTTAAAGACACAGCATGATGAAAGACCTTGCAGACACAACAAAGAACAAGCAGTTTGAAAAATGCCGGGGAAAAGACAGGAGGGAGAGTGATTCACTCATATCAGAGCATGGCCCTGAGAGTCAGGGATCACAGGGAGGCCCCTCCAGGAACACAGGAATTAGCATGCACCATTTCCCTCCTCCAACCCCCAACATAAACACACAGCCACCTGTGGGAGCTAGCCCAGTGTCAACACTCACTACCTAACTTGCTTGCACCAAGCCCTGCCCCCTGCACTTCAGGGAACCCAGCTTTCCTAGTCACACTTGCCTCAGTCCCAGCACTGTGGACCCCCTTCCCCAGAAGACCAGCGCAACACCCACCAGACCTGGTCTCCCCACCCATGTGATTTGCAGAATGTCAGTTCTGGCATTGGTAGTGGCAGCAGGTCTCATTTCCCAAGCAGACCACCTTGTTAAAATGTTCCCCACCTCTTCTGGGGACCAAACGCTGCCCACAACAGGTAAAGAAAGCTTCTTCAGAAAATGGGACTGAAGGAAAAAGAGGCCAGGACTCAACAACAGGGCATACAAAACACACACAGGACACACTCTACGAAGTATCAGACCCTAAAAAACTGGGGACACTGCACTGCAGGGCACTATAAGACCTCTTCTTCATAACACCATTACCATCAAGAACAAAAGATGTAACTTACTTTCCTAACACACAGAAATAGACACAGAGAGACAAAATGAGGAGACAGAAAAATATGTCCCAAATGAAAGAACAGGACCAAACCACAGCAAAAGTCCTAAGCAAAACAACACAAGTAATATGCTTGATAGAGAATTCAAAGTATTGATCATAAAGATACTCAATGGATTTGAGAAAAAAGTGGAGGACACCTTTAACAAAGAGATCAAAAAGAACCAATCAGAGATGAGGAACACAATAAATGAAATTAAAACTATACTTGATGGAATAAATAGCAGGCCAGATGAAACAAATCAATGGCTAGAAGATAGGTAAATTGAGAACAGTCTTAGGGAACTCAGTGACTCCATTAAGCATAATAACATTCGTATTATAGGGATCCTAGAAGACAGAGTAAAGGGGGCAGAAATTTTATTTGAGAAAATAAGAGCTGAAAACTTGCTTAATCTGGGGGAGAAAAACAGATATCCAGATCCAGGGGGCACAGAGATAGAGATCCCCCCCCTCAAAAAATCAACCCAAGAAGGTCCACAACAAGACACATAGTAATTAAAATGACAAAAAGTAGGGATAAAGAAAAAAATTTAAAGCAGCAAGAGAAAAGAAGACAGTTACATACAAGAAAAACTCCATAAGGTTATCAGTGGATTTTTCAGAAGAAACTTTACAGTGGCATGATATATTCAAGGTGCTGAATGGGAAATATCTGCAGCCGAGAAATTCTACCCAACAAGGCTATCATTCAGACTAGGAGAGACAAAGAGTTTCTCAGACAAGTAAAAACTAAGAGTTCATGACCACTAAACCATCCCTACAAGAAATATTAAAGGGGAACTCTTTGAGTGGAAAGGAAAGACTATAAGTGAGAGTAAGTATTTTTGTAAAATCAGTCAAAGGATTCATAAAATAAAAGGATGTAAAATATGACTCCCTAAAACATAGGGAGGAGAGGAGTAAAGAATGGGTTCAAACTTAAGTGACCGTCAAGTTAATGTTGACAGATATACGCAGAAGATGTTATATACAAACCCAATGGTAACCACAAGTCAAAACCCAGTAAGAGGTATACAAAAAATAAAGACAAAGGAATCCAAGTATACCACTAAAAAAACTCAACAAACCAAGAAAAACAGCAAGAGAAGGATCAGAGGTAAATTATAAAAACAACTACAAAATAAATAACAAAATGGCAATAAGTATATATCTATCGATAATTACTTTGGTTTTTTTTAAGTTTATTTATTTATTTTGAAAGAGAGAGAGAGTGGGGGAGGGGCAGAGAGAGAGGGAGAGAGAATCCCAAGCTGACAGTGTGGAAACTTATTCGGGGCTCAATCCCACAAACCATGAGATCCTGACCTGAGCTGAAGTCAAGAGTCAGATGCTCAACTACTGAGCCACCCAGGTGCCCCTATCAATAATTACTTTGAATATAAATGAATTTTAATCCCCAAAGCAATCTATAGATTTAATGCAATTCCTACCAAAATACCAACAGCATTTTTCACAGAACTAGAACAAGTAACACGAAAATCTGTATGCAACCACAAAAGACCCCAAATAGGCAAAGCAATCTTGAGAAAGAAGAACAAAGCTGAAGGCATCACAACTCCTGATTTCAAGATATACTACAAAGTTGGAGTAATCAAAACAGTATAGTACTGGCACAAAAAAAAAAAAAAAAAAAAAAAAAAAAGACACATAGCTCATTGGAGCAGAATAGAGAGCCCAGAAACGAGCCCACATTTATACGGTCAATTAATCTATGACAAAGGAGGAAGGAATATACAATGGGGAAAAGACAGTCTCTTTAATAAATGATGCTGGGAAAACTGGACAGCTAGCTACATGCAAAATAATGGAACTGGACTACTTTCTAACACCATACTCAAAAATAAACTCAAAATGACTAAAGACCTAAATGTGAGACCTGAGACCATAAAAATCCTAGGAGAGAACACAGCCAGTAATTTCTCTGACATCAGCCATAGCAACAATTTTCTACATATGACTCCTAAGGCAAAGAAAACTAAAGCAAAAATAAACTATTGGGAATACATCAAAATAAAAAGCTTTTGCATAGCTAATGAAACCATAAACAAACAAAACAGGCAGTCTACTGAATTGGAGAAGACATTTGAAAATAATATATCTGATAAGGGGTTAATATCCAAAATATATAAAGAACTTATACAGCTAAACACCAAAAAAATCTAATTAAAAAATAAGCATGGCACAAAAACAGACACTCAGATCAACAGAACAAAGAACCCAGAAATGGACCCACAAACATATGGCCAACTAATCTTTGACAAGGCAGGAAAGAATATCCAATGGAATAAAGACAGTCTCTTCAGCAAGTGGTGCTGGGAAAACTGGACAGCGACATGCACAAGAATGAACCTGGACCACTTTCTTACACCAAAAACAAAAATAAACTCAAAATGGATGAAATACCTCAATGTAAGACAGGAAGCCATCAAAATCCTCGAGGAGAAAGCAGGCAAAAACCTCTTTGATCTTGGCTGCAGCAACTTCTTACTCAACACGTCTCCAGAGGCAAGGGAAACAAAAGCAAAAATGAACTACTGGGACCTCATCAAAACACAGTGAAGGAAATAATCAGCAAAACTAAAAGGCAACCAACAGAATGGGAGAAGATATTTGCAAACAACATATCACATAAAGGGTTAGTATCCAAAATCTATAAAGAACTTATCAAACTTAACACCCAAAAACTAATAATCCAGTGAAAAAATGGGCAAAAGACATGAACAGACACTTCTCCAAAGAAAACATCCAAATGGCCAACAGACACATGAAAAACTGCTCAACATCACTCATCATCAGGGAAATACAAATCAAAACCACAATGAGATGACACCTCACACCTGTCAGAATGGTTAACATTAACAACTCAGGCAACAACAGATGTTGGCAAGGATGCAGAGAAAGAGGATCTCTTTTGCACTGCTGGTGGGAATGCAAACTGGTACAGCCACTCTGGAAAACAGTATTAAGGTTCCTCAAAAAACTAAAAACAGAACTACCCTATGACCAAGCAATTGCACTACTAGGTATTTATCCAAGGGATACAGGTATGTTGTTTCAAGGGGCACATGCACCCCAGTGATTATAGCAGCACTATCAATAATAGCCAAAATATGGAAAGAGCCCAAATGTCCATCGATGAATGAATGGATAAAGAAGATGTGGTAAATATATACAATGGAGTATTACTTGGCAATCAAAAAGAATGAAATCTTGACATTTGCAACTACGTGTATGGAACTAGAGGACTTTAAGACACAGAACAGATGAACACAAGGGAAGGGAAGCAAAAATAATATAAAAACAGGGAGGGGGACAAAACATAAGAGACTCTTAAATATGGAGAATAAACAGAGGGTTACTAGAGGGGTTGTGGGAGGGGGGATGGCTAAATGGATAAGGGACATTAAGGAATCTACTCCTGAAATCATTGTTGCACTATATGCTAACTAATTTGAAAGTAAATTAAAAAAAATAAAATTTAAATTAAAAAAAAAGGCAGAAGACCTGAATCTACATTTCTCCGAAGAAGACATACAGATGGCAAACAGACACATGAAAAGATGTTCAACATCACTCATCATTAGGGAAATGAAAATCAAAACCACAATGAGACCTGACACCTGTCAGAATGGCTAGAATAAAAAAGACAAGAAATAACAAATGTCAATAAAGATGTGGAGAAAAAGGAACCCCCATACACTGCTGGTAGGAATGTAAATTGGTACAGCTACTGTGGAAAACAGTATAGAGGTTTCTCAAAACACTAAAAATAGAAATACCAGTGGCACCTGGGAGGGCTCAGTCAGTTGAGCATCTGACTTGCGCTCAGGTCATGGATCTCACATTTCATGAGTTTGAGCCCTGTATTGGACTTGCTGCTGTCAGCACAGAGCCCTCTTTGTATCCTCTGCCCCCTTCTCTCTCTGCTCCTCCCCTACTGGAGTGCTCTCTCTCTCTCAAAATTGGATAAACATTTAAAAAAACATAGAAATACGAAATGATTCAGTAATACCATTACTATTTATCCAAAGAAAATGAGAACACAAGTGTGAAAAGATATATGCATCCTTATGTTTGTTGCAACATTATTTACAATAGCCAAGATATGAAAGCAACCCAAGTGTCCATAAACAGATGAATGGATAAGGAAGATGTGATATATATACATATATCCACATACAATGGAATATTACATGGTCATAAAAAAGGAGATCTTGCCATTTGCAACAACATGGATGGACCTAAAAGGTATTATGCTAAGTGAAATAAGTCAGACAGAGAAAGACAAATACCTTATGAGTTCACTTAATATGTGGAATCTAAAAAACCAAACCAAAGCAGAAACAGACCCATAAGTACAGAGAACAATCTGAACAAACTGATGGCTGCCAGAGGAGAGGGGTATAGGGGATGGGGGAAATGGATGAGGGGAGTGGGAGATACAGGCTTCCAGTTATGGCGTAAGTAAGACATGGGAATAAAAGGCACAGCATGGGGAATACAGTCAATAGTATTGTAATAGTGTTGTGTGGTGACAGACGGTAGCTACAGTCACATAGCATATAGACCTGCTCAATCACTATGTTGTAAACTGAAAACTCACGTAACATTGTGTGTCACCTCTACTTCAATTAAAAAAAGAGAAAGAAACTGAAGTTCAGAGAAGTGAGTAAGAGTCTGAAGACAGGCAGCTTTCAGTTTTAGATTCCAAAGCAGAGTGATTTTGTAGCAAAGTTCTTTATGAATACCCATAAATGGAATATTGGGTGGTGGTAGTATCAGATTAGTGTTTGTCTTTGCATTTCCTGAGAATCCATAATCTTATTTCATTATCTTTTGTTGATCCCTTTTCAAAGTATTTGGGGCCCTTCATGATGCTGAGTCATTCTGAATAAGCCTGGCAGGAATTGTCAAAAAATAACAACCTATGACAGGAATATCACATGCCTTCATTACAGATATAGCAAATAGTTCAAGGCAAAGGAAGGTTACTTCAAATTGACACAAAGGTAGTTCTGGAAGGAAAAATCCATCCTGGTTGGTTGTTCATAGTCTATAAATTCAAAATATCATGACTCATAAAAATATCATGATAGCAAAGTAGCAATATAGAAATTAAAATAGGAGATTTTATTTTAAAACTTCTGGAAATATCTTAAAATACAGAAAGTTAAATGAAAGTAGAATTTATATGATAAATTATCCATTCTATACTTAGATGTTTTTTTGTTTGTTTTCTAGTCTTTGCTCTTCTGGGTATCATTCAGTTTCTTTATTTAGATAAACATTATTTGTCACTTTATGTTTTATCATAAATATTCATCTTTAACAGTATCAAAATTCAAGAGTGGTATTTGGCCATAGTTCTTGCTTTTCCAACCTTTATGTCAAAAACTCTAGGCCTGTTACACTAGACAAGAAGTGGTTTAACAGCTGGGGTGGTGGGCGCAGTGGGTCAGTAGCTGTTGCTGTAACGCACACCTTAACAAGCAGCCCAAACAACTCAGTCATAGTGTTCACAAACCTATCCACAGACTGAAATGAAATCATATACTTAGTATTTATTTAAAAGTTATTTAAGGAGTAAATTGATAAATGGTAAAGTATAATCTCCAGATTAGCGTTAATAGATTTCAGTCCACCATAAAATCTAGCATCATTCTCTATGGACTGGAACACAAAATTTTTCAATGACTCAAGTACCTGACTTACCCATATTTCTGGGAGCACTATTATTCCAATTTAACTTTTGTCTAGGTACCAACCATCTTTTCAAAGAAAATTCTTATGTATCTTCTTTCAAAATAAATAAAACAGGAGAAAAATTATTTATCGCTGAGCTGCTTTACTCTCTGACAATTCTATCAGTTACAACACTCATTTTCTTAAAATGATGTTTGTTATCTTCTCAATAAAAGGAGGATTTCTAAAAACTATCTGTAGAAAAAGTTATATTAAACAAGCTTTAACTATAAGAAGACATTGTTTTATTTTTATTTTTTTTTAATTTTTTTTAATGTTTATTTATTTTTGAGAGAAAGACAGATAGAGGAGAGGGGCAGAGAAGGGGGGTGGTGGGGACACAGAATCTGAAGCAGGCTCCAGGCTCTGAGCTGTCAGCACAGCCAATGCAGGGCCCAAACTCAAGAACCCTGAGATCACAACTTAACCGACTGAGCCACCCAGGCACCCCAAGAAGACATTGTTTTAAATAAACATTTTTCTAACTAGGAATATATTAAAAGAAGTTTACTTTGGGCATGACCTGATAGACCATAAGAACCTATAAGTATATTCTATATGAGTTATTTTTTTTTTCATTTTTTAATGCTTATTTAATTTTGAGAGAAAGTGCAAGCAGGGGAGGGGCAGAGAGAGAGAGAGAGACAGAATCTGAAGCAGGCTCCAGTCTCTGGACTGTCAGCATAGAGCCCCATGCGGGCCTTGAACCCACAAACCATGAGATCATGACCTGAGCCAAAGTCAGATGCTTAACTGACTGAGCCAACCAGGCACCCTTTCTTTATTTTTTAAAAAATTTTTAGAGTTATTTATTATTATGTCTTACTATTATAATGCATACAGTAAGTTGCCAGTGTATATGTGTGTATGTGTGTGTGTGTATATATATATATATATATATATATATATATATATATATACATATAACAACAGTAATAGTGATAAATTGACATGAGAATGTCTTGTAAATATTTTATTATTTTATCAAAAACTCTCTAGGAAATGTAACCACATTTTACAAAAATGAAAATGCCTCCTTAGGTCCCCTTCCATACAAACAAATAACTCTCTCTCCCACACCAGAGCAGAAGACAAAAGGGGCTGAAAGTAAAATATGTCAGCAGAAACATTTACTTCGAATACAAAGGAAGAAGAAAAAAATTGAGAAAATTCTCCTAGAAGAAAAGAGGAGACAATGAAGAAGAAAATAAGAGAGAAATATAAAAAATTAAGGAAATTACTCCAGAGGAGCAACATTCAAGTAACACAAAATCCAGAAAGAAAGATTTGAGAAAATAGAGGAGAAGATATTTTTTAAAAACTAATAAAAGGAGATTTCCCAGAACTAACTGAAATGAGTCACTAGAATTCAAAGGGCTACTGAGGGGCCACCACGAGTGATAAAAGAACCACATCATGGCATTGTGAAATTCCAGAAAACTTGGGGTGAAAAGCTTTTAGAGAGGGGAACAAAAAGTGACTGAAAAGGAACCAAAATGAGAACATCATTGGATTTCTTACCTGCAACTATGGACGTTAGAAGAAGATGAAACAGTGCTTCCAAAGTTCTGAATAAAATGATTTCCAACCCGGCATCCTGTGACCAGCCAAACTATTATTTTAAGTGAAATTAAAATAATAAAATTTTCAGAGGTGAGATCTTAAAAAAAAAAAAGTACCTCCCATGTATCCTTTTCTGATACTAAATCAAAAAAGAGGAAAATATAGGATGCAATCAATGGATAATGAAGGGAAATGTGAAGTCCACAGCTAAGTAGTGGCCCCGAGGGTTATTAATCCTGATTACACCAGGAAATCAAAGAGCTCCAAAAGGAATGTCTCAATAAAAGAAGATGAAGGGTGCCTGGCTCACTCAGTTGGTAGAGCAGGTGACTCTTGATCTCAGGGTCATGAGTTCAAGCCCCATGTTGGGCATAGAGCCTACCTTAAAAAAAAAAAAAAGAGAGAGAGAGAGAGAGAGATTATCTGATGTATGTAAACATAGTAAAAAGATATTTGTATCAAAGAGCTTAGGGATAAATTAGTAATGTATACATAGAAAACTAAAAAAGAAAACCTTTTCAATCATCAACTCTACTAAGAAGCAGTTATTCCATAAAGGAAATTTTATTTGTGATGTCTTCCTAAATATAATATTGCAAATACCAAAAATTATGATTAACTCTATTGAGAAGATACAAAACTGTATGTACCATGATAAGGGGGGGTGGCGTAAGCGGTAGTAAAAGCACTTAACTGTCATGTTCCATAAAGGAAATCGATAAATGCTAATATGAAGAAAAATTAGAAATAGAAGCATTAAAATATGTTTAGAAATACAAAGATATATAGAAGGAGAAACAGTTAAAAGGTTGGATTGTAACGTTCTATGGGGATAGGAACGGGAGGTATGGAAAGGTTTGCAAAGGAACTACTGTTATAAGCCTAGTAACATAGGACTTTCCAAACTATATTTAGGTATCACTTTGACAAAACTTAAGTTAAAAATGAAACAAAACAACAACAGCATTAAATCCATTTCTTCTTCTTCTATTTCTAATCTCTTTCTTTCCCCTCAATGCATAAACATCTTTTCAAAGAAAATCCTTATATAACTTCTTATAGATATAGTCCAATTTCTTTTTTTTCCATCACAGCTAATATTACTGCAAATTATTCCCAAATCAGGTCCTCGCCATCACTCCTAAATCTTCTGCAATGGGTTGAGCTGAACCATATGAAATGGTTGCTTTGGCCATTTTTTACCTATATAAAGAGCCTTTCAAATGGTTGAACCTAATGGTTTACTGTCATCGCCACCACCAAATTCTGAGTCCCTCGCCTGAATATGTCTTGCTGTGTCATTTATGCCCTGCTCTCCTGCCTTAATTCACTCTTCGTTTCTTTCCGAAGTAAGGTTTCAGCCCCCTCACTCTTGCTTCCCACCAGTCTATGTTGGCACTGCTGTCAGAATGGCCTTTCCAAAACACTCATTGTATCGTGTAACTCCCCTGCTTAAAATTCCTCAGTGCCCTCTCAACGCCATCAGAATCAAACCTCAACTCTTTCCCATGATCACAAGCTGACCTCTGCCCGCCTCCCTAGCTTACATCCCTCCAGTCTCTACATCCACCCTTGCTTGACACCCAACTTAATGCAGAATTTACCACAACTCGATACTTCAGTCATACTAAACAACTCACATGCAGAAATGTTCTTTTGATTTTTGTATATTTAAATATATCTGATTATACATCACTAATATTTGGTACTTCTAAGGCACTAGATAAATATACATGAAAGAAAAATTCAGTGTTTTCTTAAATGACCCCAAAATTAATCACAGATGAAAAATATATAAAGGTTCAATTTTTTCTAAGGGCCAAGTGAGTACTGAACAGGCTGATGATGACCAGGGGGCGGTGGGGTGGGGCTGGGCGAAACAGGTGAAGGGAATCAAGAACACACGTAATCAAGACCAGCACTAAGTAGGGTCCAGAATTAATGAATCGCTATATTGTACACCTGAAACTAACGTAACACGTTAACTATGCTGGAATTAAAATAAAAATCTTAATAAAAAAAGAAAAGGCTGATGATGTTTTCTTAAATATCCAAATGCATAGTGACAGGGAACTAAGAACAACTTATAAACTGTATTAAATTGGGAAGACGGAGAAGAATTAAAGAAAGAAAAAAAGAGAGGGAAAGGAGAGGAGAGGAGTCTAGAAAAATAAGCATCACTCCACTTTTACAATATAACAACTATGTGAAGAAAATCTGTAAACATTACAATTAATCTATATGCAGAAAATTGTTCATTTTCCAAAAAGTGACAAAAGGAAGACTTATGGTTATCCTTAAAGAATATACGTACTAAGTATTAGTACTTCTATGTGTTTTCTGGTAAAAGAACAGCTCATTAAGTTTTAAAAGCTGCCCAACCAGTTCTCAAACTAGCACCCCATCCAACAAAAGTTTAATTAGGTTGGGAGTTTTGTTTAAATTGACAGCTGTGGTTCAAAAAGCCCCCAAGGTCAGGGTATAGTTTGCATCTTAAATAATCTAATTGCCCAAAGGTATTTTGTGGTTCTGTGGTGGTTATTTTTTGTTCTGATTCCCAACGAATCTAGGTAATAGCTCTGTGCTAGGAATATGGTTCGTTCAAATGCAAAATATTCTTACATTATCTCTGAATCAATAAAAAAGAAAAGAAAAAAAAGCAGTTATTCCTCACCTGTTCACCTTGCAGACATCCTGCAACTTTACGGATCTAGGATCTAGCCGAGCCCATAGGAAGCAGGATGTAAGCAAAAAAGGCCTTAGAGCAGGCAAAGGAGATGTCAGCAAAGGCCCACACAGAGGAAGCTCACACACTTTCCCATAGGAAAGCTTTTAAGGCCCTCCCTCAGAGGCTATTTACTCTCACTTTACAAACAATATTACCAAGCTTATTTATCTAGTTTCGAAGCCTAGGGCAGAATAGAAATAAGATATTAGGAAGAAAGCTGTGGGAGAGGGGCTCCTTACAACACACTGAAATACTGACTGCAAAACAGAGACAGCTGTCAGCGTAATGGGAAGGAGGAAACAAAAATTATAAAAAGAAAACAAAGAACTCGAAGCACAGCTGAATATAGGGTGTGGGGGCAAACACTTCACTCACCCAGTAAGACCTTGGGCATCACTGTATTATAGCACAGTGTAAGGAACCAACATCCAAAATGGTATCCCTTGTCCTCAAGAAAGGGATCGGTCAACTTAGCACCTGAGCTGGGTAATTGGAAGGCAAGCAGAACAAGTCACACCTGCTTTTACAAAAGGACAAAGCATAAGACTCTTAAAAACTGAGAACTGAGGATTGATGGGGGGTGGGAGGGAGGGGAGGGTGGGGGATGGGTATTGGGGAGGGCACCTTTTGGGATGAGCACTGGGTGTTGTATGGAAACCAATTTGACAATAAATTTCATATATTGAAAAAAACAAAAAAAAAAAAAAAAAAAAAGGACACAGTATAAAAGAATTTAGAGGGGCACCTGGGTGGCTCAGTAGGGTAAGCATCCATCTTTGGCTCAGGTCATGATCCCAGGGTTCAGTTCAGTTTGGTTCCTGGGTTCAAGCCCCACGTCAGGCTCAGATTCTGTGTCTCCCTCTCTCTCTGCCCCTCCCCTATCTGCGCTGTCTCTGTCTCTCAAAATAAACAAAACATTAAAAAAAATTAAAAGAATTTAGAAAATGTTTCTACTGAAAGAGTAAAAATTAAAAAGAGCATATCTGTCCTTAAGGGATTGAACACATAATTATTAAGAAAATGATTCATTTTCTAAGGAACTCTCATGATGGCAGTTATAATGTATTTAAAAACCTAGGTGAAATAACTATTGAGTATTTACCCAATGAAGACAAAAACAGTAATTTGAAAAGATGCATGTACCCCTATGTTTATTGCAGCATTATTTACAATAAGTCAAGATATGGAAGTAACCTAAGTGTCTATCAATGGACAAATGGATAAGGAAGATGTGGGGTGTGTGTGTGTGTGTGTGTGTGTGTGTGTGTGTGTGTGTACGTGTGTGTATATGATGGAATATGACACAGCAATAAAAAAAGATGAAATCTTGCCACTTGAGACAACATGATGGACCTAGAGAGTATTACGTTAAGTGAAATAAGTCAGACTGAGAAAGACAAATACCACATGATTTCACTCATAAGTGGAATCAAAACAAAACAAAATGATGAATAAACAAACACAAAGCAGAATCTGACCTATAAATATAGAAAAAAAAAAACCTGATAGGTGCCAGAGGGGAGGAGGGGAGGGTGATGGGCAAAATGGGTAAAGAGGAATGGGAGATACAGGTTTCCAGTTACAGAATGAGTAAATTGTGAAATAAAAGGCACATTGACTATATACAGAATACAGTCAATGGTATTGTAATAAGCATTGTATGATGACACATGATAGCTATACTTGTGGTAAACATAGCATAATACATAAAATCATCAAATCGCTATATCGTATACCTAAAATTAATGTAACATTCTGTGTCAACTATACCCAAATAAAAATAAATCTAGGTGAAATATATATTGGGCTATAGAACCTAAACTCCGTATTTGTTTCAAATAACAAGTATATAATACCAAAGAACACAAGAGTAGTAGTTAGAGTATCTGGAGTTTGGTCTCTCTGCTCCACCACTAACTGTATGTGACCTTGGCAAATCAGTTACTTTTCTGACACTATCTCCTCATCTGTCAAATGAAGGCTCTGGAGAGATAGTTTTGAAGTATCCACTGATGTTTCCCTTCAACCTACACCCCTAATATTCTCCCTTTGCTCAGTTTGGGCATTCTGAGCCCATGGCCTCAGGTAAAAAGTGCCATCCCAGAACATAAAATGATAAAACAAGAGTCTTTCTCTGGCTTTCAGGTTTCAAAAAGCCTAAGAATCTTTTGCAGCAAAAGAACACAGGACCATGACAGTTGATCTGGTAGAAAATAAGATGAGTTTATTTGAGTAATATACCCTCACTATGCAGCTAGAAATGAATTGAATCCCTGGGCCAGAGAAAGCTGGTGGGGAGGTGATGAAAACGTGGAGGCAGCTAGGTCCCTGTGATAGGATCTCATCCCCAGCTCCCCAGGGCTGAGCCCAAAGGAAACAACAGTGGAAAGTGTTAGTGGAAATGGAGAGAAAAAAAAAATATGGGACCATTTCCCATGAAGAATCCAAGATGCAGCAAGATCCCAGAGAAGAAACGGCCATGTGGGAGTGTTGAAGCAGATGGGGGATTATATAACCTTGCACAGTTTACCAGGCCCAAGCAAGTCTTGAGAACAGCAAAATGACTTCCGTATGCCCAAAAGTGGCAAACGCAGATGGGACAGCGGGGGGAACTGAAGGAGCCTTAGAGATGGTAACAGGAGGCAATTCAGCAGGGACCTGTGTTGACTGACAATGGAGGGGAGACCTGTTGAGCAAGTGGCATCGGTTGCCTGTCACCAGGAGTAGAAGTCCAAACACTTTCAACCATGCCTCCTGGTATTACAGACGCCAAGGAAAACAACACAGTCAAGCTCTGGATGGAGCAGTGTTATACATAAAGAAGTCACAGAGCAAGATCAGCTTCAGCCGTGGCCATCCATCCATCCCGGCCAACAGGTCCCTCCTGACAGCCAGTGCAGGACCTTTGGCTTTCACACTCGCCTCCTGAGAAGCAGAACTAAGGGCCTCATCCCCTCACTAGAGGAGACAAATACAATACTGGGACTGGCCAGGTGCCATGTGACACACATACTGAGCAAAATAAAGAAGCACACATTGAGTCTGAAATAGGAAAACTGATTTCCACACAAGGCTACCAACGCAGCACAAGCTGTGAGGACTCTAACTCTTGGCAAAGAAGTGTTCTAAGGCCCATTCTTATGGGCTAAGTAGGGGTCAAAAGACTGCACGCACAAGACTTCATTTCCCAATAAGACTTAAATGGACCTCCAGACAGAAGTATGGATGTTTCAGCAGTGGTCAGCATGGCACGTGACCTTTGGGAACCCTGTAACTATCCCAGGAGTGGAGATGGGAATCCCCAAATCGCCTAAGACCAAATTTCTGTGGTCCTGATGGAATGGGAACTCCAAATAAAGACTAAATTGAGTTCTAGAGAAATAAACATATTTCTTCCACATCTGTGTTTGGAGACTGAGATTCAAAGCCACGACACACTGAGACTCCACAGCTATGAAATCAAAAGATTAAGCTACAGAATAAGCCGAAATAATCTGTGAATAACTTCATGCCAATAAATGTGGGAAAACTTGGATAAAAAGAATTATTGTCTAGAAACATGTGTCGCAAAATTGACCTAGGAGTGGAAAGGGGATTGAAAGTCTGAATAAATTAATAATCCTTAAAGAAACTGAGATAATTGTTTAAAAATCTCTCTTCATCCAAGATACCAGCCCAACAACATAACAGATGAAAATTACCAAACTTTCAAAGAACAAATACGAGTTTCTAGAAACTGTTTTTAGGGAACAGAAAAAGAAAGCATCCAATTTAAGTGGTTATTATAACCCTGATAGCAAAAATGGACACGCACATTACAAGAAAAAAAAAGTATACACCAATCTCACATACAAACACAAATGCAAAAACCCTAATAGAAATCCTCAATGTATAAAAACATACTGTAACATAACCAAAAACATTTCTCCCAGATTGAAGGGATAGTTCAGATGAATCCACATTATGACAACAGATTTAAGAAGCAGAAGATGTACTGAATGAAATTCAACACATTCATGATTTTAAAATTCTTAGCAAGCTGAAAAAGAAAGTGAATCTAATAAGGAAATCTATCAAAAAGCTAAGGTAAACATCCTACTTAGTGGTGAAATTAAGAACCAAGCCTTTCTTTTAGAGTCAGGAATAAAATAGGGATGCTCACTACCACCATTTTCATCCAACACAAATTTTATTAAGTAAGAAATTCTATAGGCAAACTATTGGAACAGATAGGAGGGTTCAGAGAGATTATGGGATAGTCAACACATTAAAACCAATAGGGTAATAAGCAATTAAAAATGTAAGTAGGAAAAATATCTTATTCACAAAAGCAATAAAATCTATAACACAGGTATATGTGTGTGTAGTTAAATATTATAACACTATGATGAAACCTTACAAGTTCTCATCTTACTTGACTTAGCAGGATTTGACACAGTTACCATATTCTTTTTTTTTAAACATTTATTTATTATTGAGAGACAGAGACAGAGTATGAGCATGGGAGGGACAGAGAGATGAGGAGACACAGAATCCAAAGCAGACTCTAGGCTCCGAGCTGTCAGCACAGAGCCCGATGCAGGGCTCAAACTCATAAACCTTGAGATCATGACCTGAGCCAAAGCTGGACGCTTAATCAACTGAGCCACCCAGAGGACCCCAGTTACCATATTCTTCTAGAAACATTTTCTTCACTTGGTTTCTGAGTCCTCATATACCTTCTCCTAGTTTTACATCTACACCTGGCTGTCCTTCCCAGTTTCTTTTGTTCATTATACCTCTTCTCTCTGCCTCTAAACAATGGTATGCCCCCAAGCTCCTGGTCCTTAAGAGATTTATTCTCCTTTCCAGCTATACTTTTCCCCTTGTCATCTCTTTCAGCTTAATTAATTTTAAATACCATTTGGTCACAGATGATTTCCAATATTTCTAGCCCTAACCTCCCCACTGAACCCTAGATTTAAAACTAAATGCCTATTCAATATCTCCACTTGAAAGTGTATCAGGTATCTCAAACTTAATATGTCCAAAATGAACCCCACAACCTGGCTTACCTATGGTCTTCACTACCTCAGAAAAACCTATATTCTACATTAGCTACACCCATTAAAAAACCATGGAGTTATTCTTGATTTCCTTCTCTCTCTCTCTCTCTCTCTCTCTCTCTCTCTCTCTCTCTGTCCCTCTACACAAACACACACACACACACACACACACACACACACACACACACACATTCAACCCATAAGCAACCTTCAAATTGTATGCTGAATCAGACTATTTCTCATCTCCTTATCACTATAGTTGGCCCAAGCCACGACCATCTCTCACCTGGATTATCATAATAGGTGCCTAACTGGTCTTCCTTCTTTCCCCTATAATCAATTGTCCACACAGAAGGTAGATGATAATTTTAAAACAAGGTCAGATCATGTCACGCCTCTGCTCAAAACCCTCCAAAGTCCTCCCACATCACTAGGAGAGAAATCCAAAGTTTTTATCATGGCTTACAAAATGACACATCAGTAATAGTACTCCTCCCTAGGGAACATTTAGAAATTGCCTGGGGTGGGGGAAGGCCAGCATTTTGGG
The DNA here is from genome assembly GCF_018350195.1 of Panthera tigris. Taxonomy (NCBI): domain Eukaryota; kingdom Metazoa; phylum Chordata; class Mammalia; order Carnivora; family Felidae; genus Panthera; species Panthera tigris. The sequence goes on along the minus strand of NC_056665.1, from coordinate 86,458,973 downwards.
TTGTTATAATGGGAATGTGCTACAGGCATTTAGTCAACAAGGAAGGACAAGGCGTTGATTAGGCATCCAGCAGTTCCCAGGGCAGTCCCACAAAACAAAGAAATAACCCACATCAGCTTGAATGTCAAATGTCCTAAAAGGCTTTTATATCAGTAAAAAAACATTTTTACAAATGTCCGAGACCAGAATCTAACTCCATTTTATATTTAAACACAAAATATTCCCCCTCATTTATTTTCCAGGAAGGCAACTACTATGTAAACAGAGGGAAAACCACACTTCGTTTTCCTGGGAAATCCTTACTATTTTAGAATATCAGGTCAACTGTGCTATCAGCTTTTTCACCAAAAGCTGAAACACACCTGTTTCATTCTGCATTGGTAGCAGTTGCACGCAGACATGAACAGAGGATAAAAGAAATTCATTCCATTAGCTTAGAACCAAACATAATGAAGCAGACACATGTGAAACACAGGAATAATGACTATTTAATTAATAGAGGAAAAGTTTTAAATACATTATGGCTAATCTATATAATTTTTAAATCTTTTAACAAAATAATGATAAATTTGTCATTAAAATTACATATGAAAGTTATTTAGTTTTATTTTGCTCTCAAAGTGTTTACAGAGGCCTATTTCTCCACACCTTCTTAGATTACTCTTTTTTTCAGTAGTCTCATCATCTATCAAAAAAGATGGCTTCCAAGGTCTTTTTAAGTTCCAGAGACTGAATGTATCCTGACGTATGTTGAGATTCCAAGTTGGAAGATATGTGGGAGGGTTTTTTTGATACTTTTTCATTTTGTTCCATGTTGAAACAGGAATTTATTTGGACACTACACCTCTAGAAAGGCCTAGCTCACTTTCTCCGTTTCAAAAGTCCTTAATTGGTCTTCATTGGTCTTAGCACACATCACCATTTCACTTGTTATTTCCTATTTCTTTTTATCATGTACACAAAAGTCTAATCCGTTCTTATTTATCCTGAGATGTATTCTAGTGCTACCTGCACTGTGTTTTCATTTTGTGGCCCCTGTTTTCATTTTCTCATCCCTGTTTTATTTATTTTTGAGAGACAGAGAGAGACAGCGCGAGCAGGGAAGGGGCAGAGAGAGAGAGAGAGAGAGAGAGAGAGGGAGACACAGAATCAGAAGCAGGTTCCAGGCTCTGAGCTGTCAGCACAGAGCCTGATGCAGGGCTCAAATCCCTGAACCACGAGATCATGACCTAAGCCGAAGTCGAACACTTAACCAACTGAGCCACCCAGGCACCGCATTTTCTGGTCCTTCTTTTTTTTTTTTTAATTTTTTTTCTTTTACATTTAGTTATTTTTGAGAGAGAGAGAGAGACAGAGTGTGAGCAGGGGAGGGACAGAGAGAGAGGGAGACACAGAATCAGAAGTAGGCTTCAGGCTCCGAGCTGTCAGCACAGAGCCTGATGCGGGGCTTGAACCCACGAACCGTGAGATCATGTCCTGAGCCGAAGTCGGACACTTAAGCGACTGAGCCACCCAGGAGCCCCTCTGGTCCTTCTTATACATTATAGCTGCAAATATACCTACCAAGAACACGTAGCAACTTCATCGTATATTCCAGTGAATTATGATTCAATTATAAATTACTCTCATTTATCCTTTATGTTACAAATAGGGCATTATGTTAATTTTTGACATTATGTGGGTTGGGAGATGATAATTATCTATGAATTTTATTTCAAGGTAGTAAAATGGGCAAAATATATGCAAAGTATATATAATAAGAATGGAGCACTGGGTCCGATAGTATTGAAAACCACTGTCCTAACTGACCGTGCTCCGGGCTCTCTCTCTGACTTTCTCTCCTACCAAACCTCCATTCAAAGCCCCACCACTTTGCTGTTCCTCAAACTCCATAAAAACATTCCTGCCTTGGAGATTTGCAATGTTTCTTCCCTCTGCTAGGAATGATCTTTCCCCTTACATGAACTGCATGGCTTGCTCCATTCTTTCAGACCTCTGCTGAAATGTCACATTCTCCCACCATCCTTTCCTGACCATCTGATTTAAATGTCTCTCCACATTTGGGCACCTGCGTGGCTCAGCTGGTTGAGCATCTGACTTTGGCTCTGGTCATGACATCAGGGTTTGCATGTTCAAGCCCCATATTGGGCTCTGTTGTCAATATGGAGCCTCCTTTGGATCCTCTGTCCCCCTCTCTCTCTGCTCCTCCCTCTCTTTCTCAAAAATAAACTTTAAAAAAATAAATATCTCTCCACACTATCAATGTCTATTCTATCCAGCATTTTTCTTTTTTATGTCATGTATTGCCACCTGAGATATTACTGATTTGTTTACTCTCTGCCTCCTTTCTCTAGCACGTAAACTCTAAGAAAGCGGGAACTTCATTTGTTCATTGCTATTTCAGTGTCTTGTATAGGCACCCCAAAAAACTGAGCAGATAGACAAATGACTTAACGGCCATACAGTGTGCTGATGTGAGCCTGGATCCAACAGGTAGGTTCCAGGACCTTCATTCCCACTTGAGACACTGCTGCCATGCTATTAAATGCTTAGGATATTTAACGTTCGTTGAATACTGCATTTGAAGAAAAATTTCCACAACTGAAAAGTATTGGAAAGCCACTGGCCTTTCAAATTCGCAAAGGTTCAGAAACACAATAATGTACAATGTTGGTGAGGCTGTAGGGAAACAGATCAGTGTTCACTACTGGTAGGAATACAGGTGGTTCAACTTCACTGAAAGGCAATGTGAAAGTATATATCAAAAACCTTTAAAAATGCAGTATTTTTTAAAATGTTTACTTATTTTGATAGGGAGACAGAGCACAAGCGGGAGAGGGGCAGAGAGAGAGGGAGACATATAATACCCAGCAGGCTCCACACTGTCAGCACTGAACCCTACATGGGCTTGAACCCACAAATCACGAGATCTTGACCTCAGCTGAGATCAAGAGTCAGACACTTAACCGACTGAGACACCCAGACACCCCTAAAAATCCAGTATATTTAACAAGTATTGTTTTATTTAAGAATATTTTCCTTTCACAGTATAGTAAGGTAAGTATTATAAACTCTAACCACAGGGATGAGAAAAGTCAGATGCCAATAATTTAAGAAACAAATAAATTATAAATCAAGAATCCCTATTGAGGTCATCAAACTGCAATCCCAAGACTTTCTCCACCATTTTTCATGATCAGTTAGTTCCCTTGATATGTTACCTAACTGCTTAAAGCTAAAAATTAGGTCACATATAAAACCTTTCAATTCTTAGTGCTAGTACAATGTTAAACACTGCAGGTACTCATGCTCTCTCTCTGTTTAAAACTTTGCTAGAAAGGTAAAGTCTCCATAGAAGGCACATCATATATAGAGACTATGACAAAAACTGCCCTAGTGTCTCTTCTACCCTCTTCCATTGTAATAGTACATGAACCCAGTATAGTGACTTCATTTTTCATCCTTTTTTGTAGCTAGATGTGGTCATGTGGCTAAGCTCTGGCTATTGAAATATAAGCAGAAGTGGTGGGAAAATTCAGGCAAATGCTTTCTTATTTACACCTTCCTACTGGATGGAATGCAGATGTGATGGCTGAACCAGCCATATTGGACCTTGAGATGACCTTGGGAATGAGGATCACAGTCAGTGAAGCAGTAAGATGGTAGGTAGAATCCCTGAGTCTGCAGGGGCGCCTGGGTGGCTCAGTCGGTTGAGCGGCCGGCTACGGTTCAGGTCATGATCTCGCGGTCCGTGAGTTCAAGCCCCGCGTCAGGCTCTGTGCTGACAGCTCAGAGCCTGGAGCCTGTTTCGGATTCTGTGTCTCCCTCTCTCTGACCCTCCCCCATTCATGCTCTGTCTCTCTCTGTCTCAAAAATAAATAAATGTTAAAAATAAAAAAAAAACGTTAAAAAAAATTAAAAAAAAAAAAGAATCCCTGACTCTGCAGAACACCATATCAGTCCTCTATTACCTTTTACGTGACATTTTACAAGAGAGAAATAAACTTCTACCTTATCTAAGTCACTCTTATTTTAGGTTTTCTGATTATCTGCACCCATTAGCTGCCCAGAACAAGTTCTATTAGGACTGCCACTTACTCCCATTTCCTTGTTACTTGATATTTGGCTAAACTGATTTGGCATTGTACTGGTGACAGCCTATATGAATTATGCATTCCATTTAGCATTTTCAAAGATTCCATTGTAAATGGATATTTAATAAGCCTTTTCGCTTAACCCTAAAGAGCAACAGAATAGAGTTATGCATATAAAGCCATAATTCCATGAACTGTTTAATAATCACTTTTCAAAGTAATAATTGATTGTCAAAGACTGTACACCCAGGCAGGTCTCAACAGCATAATGAAGTCAGAACAATGAAAAGTGTCTCAGCTGTCTCAATCTTTCATTTCTTCGGAACCTTATTTCAAATGATTAAGAGATGAAGAGCTTGAGACTGGAGATGTTCTTGAGGGGAAATTTGGCTGAAATGACGAGGTCTAGCTTTATTATAATCTTCTATTGTGTGTCTAATAAATTTGCAGTAAGCCAAGCAAAGAATGGGAATTTTATTTACTGCATTATCTGTGAGATCTACAGAGAAGATGACTTACCAGTTTAAAAGGTGTAGAAGGGGTGGAGGGTGCAGGGGATTTTACTTATTATGAAGACTGGTCAAATTTGATAACCAGTATGCCAATTAATAGTTAGCCACATGATCATGACAATCCTGCATCCTTTCTTAGATAATATCCAAAGCATTATCTTTTGGGAATTCCTGGTAAGGCCACTGACACACTTCATTCTCTCAAGTCGAGACTTCTCAACGAGACCCCAAACCACCACAGATAATAAAATTTCAAGTATGTAAAAGGTTTCCCCCAAAAATGGGGACTCAACCTAACTGGACTAAAAAGAGAAAGTGTTGTGGGTATTCTTTCACTTTGAGAATAGCTAAATGATTTAAAAATAAAATAAATAACCTAAAATAAAGCTAATAAGATGAAGAAGAAGTGGGTCAGTCTGTTACTCTGCCTTTAGTTGACATGAGAGATGACAGATAATGGAGATTTTATCATTTGTTCATATTAACACCAACTTAAGTTGGCAGAATCAGTGGTACTTGGCTGACTGTAACTGACTAGTGACTATATAATCAACTACTAGTGTCATCAATACCTGTAATTCATCCCACCTCCATCTTTTAATGTTATGACTCAGTGTGGATCTTAGGCACCCAACCTGAGTCCCATCTCACACCCGCCATCTCTACCATCACCACAGGGCTCTATGAGCAGCAAATCGTTGCTTCTTGGTCTAAAACTGCTGAGCTCAGAGGTCACCAGGATGGCCATCCCTGAATGGGAGAGTGATGGTCTTCCCACTAATGCAGTCATCACAGAAGTCTGAGATGGGAAAAGTCACGGTGAAAAAAGATTCTGGATACCTGGGGTCTAAGTATTAAGATAGTGAAGGAAAAAAGGTAAGAGACGATGGGGGGAAAGAAAGAAAGTGCTATCAACATGATGTAATAAGAATGAAGACAATTCTAGTCTGGCTGTCAGAAGAGCTGAAGGGATCCAGTCTCCACTATGCTAATTAGATGCGTGGCCTTGCAACAGTCACTTTCTCTCATTGGGTCTCAGTTTTGTTATGTAAAATACATAGTTAATTAGGTCATCTTCCAGCTCCAGGCACTATTCCAGGGAAAACTGAGAGTAAGGAAAAACTATGGAAAAATTTATCACCAAGACTCTAACAGTTCCCTTCCATATAATAAAAACACAAAGTAAAATATGTAAAAAAAAATTTATTAAATGAGACTATATTTAGTAATTTAGATGTTATATATATATTTTAGTTTCAATACAATAGACTAAAAATTTAACCTTTCTGTACTGTGCTTATAAAAACTCATAGAGATAAGAAATATGACAGATTTTGTCAAGTCATTCTTTTCCGCTATGGTGAGACCCGGATTCAGTGCATTTTGCAGTGGACTAGGGAAACCAGGTACCTGTAAAATAATATGCCCCCAAAATGAAATACATATTCAGTACAACTAGATAATGTGCCGCACAGTCTGTTAGGCTGCCTGGATTTGGGATGAGAGATGTTCAGACATGATTGTGGTTTGCTGGTTCTTGAGATTTTGATTTTACTGTCAAAACTGTTTATCTACCCATCCTTAAAATTCAATGTTTACCTATTATGCTTTAAAACAAGAATTGTAAAGAATACAGCTGCCTAGCTTCAGGCTGTTTACAGCTACAGAATAAGAGACTTAAATCACAATCAAATACTATGCTTTTCAGTAATAAAAATAAATGGTTTCCATGTACAATAAGTCAACATGTAACCCAACTAGGATATTCCGGTATTTCAATTTGCTGTCAAGGCGGCCATATTACTCTAGGCCCTCAATTTCAAAAAACTGTTTTAAATTGTATAAACTCTCTCCTCTCACTTTACACAAAATAGATGAAAATCATGACTTGAAGATATCACAAAAATTACCCCTAAAGTGGACTAAAACTATACAATGTTAAGGTGGCAAATAGTGCTGGATTTTAAGTATGCAACTTCTCAGATAATGCCCACTTCATCTCCTACGGAAAGAAAGTCTAAGCCCTTGGACCAGCCCTTTAAATTTTAAAGCATCTAAAAACGTCTAAATCAGGAAATCAAAATTTAAATTGCACTATATGTTGAAATAACAATCCACAGAGGGGAAATGCTTTTATCATAAATATCCAAATAATTGTACCTGAAACAGTCAGAAAAGGCAATTATTTTGCCAACATGTTTCTTCACTTCTCCTCATAGTACTTAAACCCTGGTATATGTGAAAATGGATCAAGATTAAAATGCATTTGTCCTGTAGAGTTTAAATTGAGGTACGTTATCATACAAACAAGCAAAAGAAAAATTATTACTGTGCAGCATCTGTGCTAAGAATCAGAAAAAAAACACATCTGAATTCTACACTAAATTAGCATTTCATTTTTCAAATAACTTAGTATTTCAATCTTGAAAGAAAATCCTCATGGAAAATAAACTGCATTTGTATCCAAAAGAATAACTTTATTCTGAAGGAACAACTTCCAACTCGGTTCAAAATCATTGCTACAATCAAACTGACTAAAGAAGCAGTAATTTTCCTTCAAAAACTAATATAATATTTTCCATCTCCTAAAAATGAATGTAAATTAAATATATAAGTATTTGGTATTTGTTGAAAGCACCCAAATCTGAGAGATTTAAAACTTCACAGAGGTGTAAATCAAGAAATCATTATATCATTTGTATTAGCCTAAGCCCGTTCTGTCTATGAGGACAACAAAGTAGTGCACAAAGGGAATGTGTAAGAGAAAGATGTAATAAGTGTGTCTCTCATTGTGAAGAGAAAAGATCTGTCCAAACTAGTCCCTCCCAATTGTATTATGTCATCCAAACAATATAAATGGTTTTTCTTGGCCCAGATCCAGGTAGGTTCCCTAATTTATACCTCCAATGAACAAAAATTTATTCCTAGGATAGGAAAAGTGAAATTTGAAAAGCAAAGAGCCAAGGAAATGTTTAAATATTATGAAATAATAAGCAGCTATTTAAAGGAAAAAAATAGAAGCTGTACATATTGAAATATGTCAAAAAGTAAGTTGCAGAATAATGTACACCATATGTTCTTATTTTTATGAAGAGAAAACCCTGTTTATGTGTGCATGTATGTGTGCACATTTGTACTAAAATATTAAGACAAGTGTAGAAGAATAAACAACAATAAGCATTGGTTACTATGGGGAACTAAGGAGGACTTAGAAGAGAATATATTGTTTCCTTGTGTCTCTTCTTATAACTTATAAAAAGAAGCATATAGACTCTGATAACATTTCAGTTTTTATTTTGAGATAACTGTAGACTCATACTCACTTGTACCAAGTAATACAGAAATATCCTTTGTACTCTTTACCCCTTTCCCCCAATGGTAATATGTGCAAAACTGTAACACAATATCACAACCAGAACACTGGCACTGCTACAGTCCATACAAACATTCCCATCACCACAAGGATTTCTCATGCTACCTTTCTAAAGCCACACTGACTTCTTCCCACCCTACCTCACCCTAAGCCTGTCCTTAACCCCTTGCAACCACAAATCTGTTCTCCATTCCTATAGTTTTGTCCTTCTAAGAATGTTGTATAAATGTAATTATACAGTCTCTAATGTTTAGAGATTGTTTCTTCTGGGTTGTTGTTGTTGTTTTTTTGTGTGTGTGGTTTTTGTTTGTTTGTTGGGAAGTTTGTTATTGTTTCTGTTGTTGTTGCTGTTTTTCAGGGAGTTTGTTATTGTTGCTGTTGTTGCTGTTGCTTGCCTCAGCATAATTTTCTGGAGATCCATCCAAGTTGTTGTAAGTATCTTTCTTTTTATTGCTGATTAATATATCTATTTACCCCATGAAGGACATCTGGGTTCTTTCTAGTTTGGATTATTAAATAATAAAATCTGCTATGAACATTCATCTCAGGTTTTTGTTTGAATGTAAGTTTTCATTTCTGTGGATGAATGTACTGCTTTGCCTGTACCCCACAAATTTTCACATGTATTTTTAAACTTGGTTCAATGTCTTTTTTTCCCTGAGACTTCCTTATTGATCCATGGATTATTTGAAACTGCATTGTTGGGGCACCTGGGTGGCTCAGTTGGTTGAGGTCCAACTTTGGCTCAGGTCATGATCTTGCCCTTCATGAGTTTGAGCCCTGCATCCGGCTCTGTGCCAAAAGCTCATAGCCTGGAGCTTGCTTCAGATTCTGTGTCTCCTTCTCTCTCTGTCCCTCCCCTGCTCACACTCTGTCTTTCTCTCCCTCTCAAAAATAAATAAACATTAACAAAAACTGCATTGTTTAGCTTCCAAGCGTTTGGAGATTTTCCTATTATCGTTCTGGTATTAATTGTTAGTTTTACTCCATTATGGTCAGAGAATAACACTCTGTATGATTTCAATTCTTTTAAGTTTATTGAAGTTCACTTCTATGGTCAAGATATGGTCTTAGTATATGTTCCATTGACAATTGACAAGAATATGTATTTTGTTATTGTTGGGTGAAGTGTTATATGAACATCAATTAGATTCTGAAAGTTGATGGTGTTGTTGAGTTCTTCTCGGGGAATTTCTGTCTAATTTTTCTATTAGTTGTTAAAAGAGGGATGTTGAAGTCTTCAACTATAATTGTAGATTTTCCTATTCCTCCTTTCAGTTTTTATCTGTCTTTCAGCTCTGTTATTTGGTGCATACACATTGAGGATTGCTTTGTTTTCCTGGTGAATTGGCCCTTTTACCATATTGGAATCTCCTCTATGTCTCTGGTAATTTTTTCTGTTCTGAAGTCCACTTTATCTGAACTTAATAGAGCCACTCCTGATTTCTTTTAGTTAATGTTTGCATGATATGTTTTTTTCATCTTTTATTTTCAACCTGCCTATATCATTATATCAGAAGTAAGTCTCTTGTAGACAAAATATAGTTTGGCTATGTATTTAATTACTTGCCAATCTCTGTCTTTCAATTGGTGTATTTAATCCATTTATATTTAATGTAGTTATTAATATGTTAGAATTTGAAGCTATCAGTTTATTTTTTGTTTTCTTTTTTCTGTTTTTGTTTCTCTGTTTTTTACCAGCCTTCCTATGAGTTTACAGATTTTATAATTCTATTGTGATTTATCTATAGTGTTTTTTGAGTGAATCTGCTTGTATGGCTTTTTTAGTCACTATCCTAGGCATTATATTATATATACTTAACTTATATATACCAAGTCTACTGATATTGTCAATTAGAGTGAAGCATAGAAACTTTACCTCTTTTTATGTCTTTTTACCATCTCCTATTTATAATTGTCTTACATTAAATTAAATTTCCTCTACATACATTTAGAATCACATTAGACAGTGTAGAGCCTGTCTAATGTTTAGCATGAAATATCAAACAGAGGAGAAGGCAAGTCTGTTGTATTTAGCCACAGTTTTTGTTTATTGTGTTCTTCCCTCCTGGTGTCCTTTTTTCTAATCATTTCCTTTCTGTTTAGAGAACTTTTTTAGCCATTCTGTAGGGTAGGACAGCCAGTGACAAATTCTCTGAGAATGCCTTGATTTCCCCTTCAATTCCTGAAGAATAATTTCACTGGACATAGAATTCTGGGTACAAAATGCTTTGCTTTCAGCACTTGAAAAATATTGTGCCCATTCCTTCTGGCCTCCATGATTCCTAACAAGTAATCAATTGTCATTCAAGTTGTTTTCCTCTATAGGTAACACTTGTTTCTCTCTCACTGCTTTAAAGGTTTTGTTGGTTTTTTTAATTTTTTTTTTTTTGAAAGAGAGAGAGACAGACAGACAGATCATGAGTCAGGGAGGGGCAGAGAGAGAGGGAGACACAGAATATGAAGCAGGCTCCAGGCTCCGCGCTGTCAGCACAGAGGCCAACACGGGGCTCAAACTCACGGACCGCGAGATCAGGATCTGAGCCAAAGTTGGACACTCAACCAACTGAGCCACCCAGGTGCCCCTATTGTTTTTTTTCATTTTCAGAAGTTTGACAATTATATTTTGGTGTGGATCCTTTGGGTTTCTTCGGTTTGGGGGTTACTCAGCTTCCAGGACCTTGATGACATAAAGTTAGATCTTTTGTGATAGTCTCATAGGTCCTGAAGTTAGGTACACTTTCTTCTCAGTCTATTGTCTCTCTGTTGTTCAGATTGAGTAAGTTGATTGTTCCACCTTCAAATTCACTGATTCTTTCCTCTGTCCTCTCCATTCAGTTGTTTAGCTATCAACTGGGGCTTTATTTCAGTTATTGTGTTTCCAGTTCTAAAATTTTCCTTTGGTTCCTCTTTACATCTTTGATTTCTTTAATGAGACTTTCTATTTTTCCGTCAACTCTTTCTACTTTTTCATTTTTTCAAATGTGCTCATATTTACTCACTGAAGCCTTCTTTTTGAGGGCCACTTTATTCTAACATCTCTGTTATTTCAGTGCTGGCATCTGTTATCTTTTTTTCTTTCAAGTTAAGATATTCCTGGTTCTTAGTATGACAAGTGATTTTCTACTGAAACTTGGACATTTGGGTATGTGTTCTGAGACTCTGGATCTCATTTAAACTTCCTATTTTAGCTGGCTTCCTATGGCATTGCTCTAGTAGGTGTTGTTGGGGGAGGGCACAGGTTCCAACTTGGTCTCTGTTGACACCGGGGGTGCAGGCTTCCTTATTATTGCTGGGTGGGAGTAGGAGTTCTGGCTCCCACTAGGCCTCTGCTGATACCATTCTAGTTATAAGGGATAGGGGTATCTCATTACTGTTCCCCACATGGGCCCAGTGATACAGGGAAAGTGGAGAGGGCAGCCTCTTCACTGCAGAGCAGTGTTCAAAGTCCTGACTTTCCACTGACACCACCTCAGTGGGGAGAAAAGTTGGGGTAACTTGTTATAGCTTAGTGAGATTGAAAGGCCAGGATCCCCATTCGGCCTTGGCTGGTATAGGTGGGGATGGGTTCATAGGCTTTTTTTCTGCTGTTTCTGGCTAGAGGAGCACAGTTATTGTCTAAAAGTTATGTCTTTCTAGGCTGCCCCTTTCTTGATCCCTTGGCTAACGAGAGCTGGCTTTTGCTGGAGCTTTTACTGCATCCACTGGCATTCCTATTTTGCCAGCATCCTTATATCCAAGTCTGGAGGATATAAGGCAAAAAGAAAGCCCTAGAAAGCATCACTATGTGATTCCTCAGAACCCGAAGTTCCTAGCCAGTCTGTCTTCCTCTCTCCACCTTTTGGAGTATTCTCATGTTTGTCTTATGCCTAGTGCACTTAGTTGTACAGGAGAAATAGGAGAAAGTACATCTATTTCATCTTCCCTGAAGTGGAAGTAGTCATAGATTTTATGATATAACATTTGTGAGCTACACATAATTTGTTCATAAAAGATCTTGGAACATGAATTCTTTCCTACCTAGGTCACGTGAAGCCATTTTTCTTTGTGCTTTGTGGCAAAAAGCAACTATACATGAAAGAAGCAAGGATGGGCCGGCTCCTTCATTCTCAATTAATGTCCAGAAGGTAGTCTCTGAACTCCAGTCTCATATAATTAGAATGTATGTTGTGAGTGATTGATGCCTCAGTAAAACAAACACAGGGCCATATAACATTGCTATTCCTCCTACAATGGTATATACATACTGTTTAGGCCAGTGGTTCTCAACGTGGGAGGCATGGTGCCCTACTCTCCAGGGTCTCATTTGGCAATATATAGATACTATGACTGTCATGACTTGGGCAGGGGATGGGGAAGGGAAGCAAAAGGATTGTGCTACTGGCATCTAGTGGGTAGAAGCCAGGGATAATCCTTAACAACCTACAATTCACAGAACAGCCACCCACAGCAAAGAATTATTTACTCCAAAATGTCACTAGTGCCAAGGATGAGAAAACTTGACAGCTAAGTTAACCTTCAGGTATTCTGTGCAACTTTTGGCCTATGTAATTGTGAAACTCTGAATGCTAGGTCTGGAATGGCCTTGCCCGAGCTCTAAACAGAGACAACACACTCTGCCAAGACTCTCTTTTCCTCTGGCTTTCCCTCTGAGAATTGCTGTGTGACTCCAAATTAAGATGTCTAAAGTGAAGAACCATATTCCTTGCTCATCCTCGAAAGTATGTTGTTTACATAAATTACAAATGTTTAAAACAAATGTCCTTATTCTCATCTTATGAATTTTTAAAATCAGAATTTAGACATCACTTTACATTTGCATTGTTATTACTATCCATCACCTACGTAACCAGCCACAGCCATTTCTCACCCTAATAAAACTTTTGAAAGCACTTTGATTCAAAATAATGCAAGGCTCTGTCTTCTGGAATTGTTTGCGTGGAAAGGCAAAACTTCAAAAGCAAGAATGAAATCGCTAAAGCACTAAAAAAATCACAAAAGCACTAAAAATCAATGTAATGGAAAGCAGGGATGAGACTGGGGCACTTGCTACTGGCTAAGTCCTATAACACAGTGTCAGCACCCCTTGCTCCTGAACTCTGATGCTCCAGGCCACTCTCCTACATTAAACAATTCAGGTAACTGAAAGCACCAAAAAAGGATACACAAGACAAATGGAATACCACAAAGAACAGAACTTACTGTCCCAGTATTCATTCGTCATTTGATACTCTTTCTTCTTATATTTTATTCCATTTGAACCCTTCAAAATGTACTCTATCTTATGGCCTGAAAGTAACTTTTCCCAAGTGTACGGGACCTCTGAGCCAGTTTCTAATATGGGCCCCTCTTTATGTCAAGTACCTTGACTAATGTCACGGAGTTACTTCTTATGGGGGCAGACACTGAGAACTTATTTGTCTTTTATTAAGGTTCTCCAGTGCACATCCCTGATTCTTTTTTCTGTGAGACCCACACAAAACCCAATTAGAAATCCCCAAGCAGCCACGCTGATCTTGTTGAGTAACTGTGAGGAGGTGTGGGTCTTAGTTGAAAACATTTGTCCTACTCTGCTGACAAATGTTAGGTCAAAGACGACACTGAGGACTCTTGTCCTTACATGTTTTTGTTCCCTAATAGGCTTTATGATCACATTCTTTAAATGACAGCCAGAGTGTATTTTGGTACTGAAACTATTTTAAAGACACAATGTGGCAGCAGTATTCTGTGTACAAATAACAGGTCTGGCACTGCAGCCAAGAACAGTAACGGAATCTTCTTCCCTCTTACAGTCATCCTCACTGCCATTCTCAAAAAAAAAAAAAAAAAAAAAAGTCTCTTTTTTCTTTTTTTCCTCCCCTCCCCTCCACTCCCCCCCCCTTTTCCCTCCCTCCCACCCCCCTCTGTCTTTCTGTGGGACTCAGATTCCCTTGTTATTATTTTTGCTTTGAATGTCTCTGCCAGAGTAAAGTCTATATAATGGACAAAATATCTTAACCTATGACCCTATTTGGCTTTGCTCCCTCCTGGGGACATATCACAATCAACAAACGGACAGTTCTGGCATGCTTCGAGTCCAGTGTCTGGGGTGTGACCACCTGGGGTAGAATCCCAGCTCTGCCATTCCTTAGTTTGGGACAACTGAGACAGTCCTTTAACATCACTAAAGCTAGGAAGCCTCTTATGTAAAATAGGGCTCTTATGGGTATCCACCTGATGAGGTTGTCAAGGCAAAATGCACACAAACTCTGTCTCCTTTTGCCTGGCACACAAGAATCACTAATAATCTCTTTAATTGGCTAGTAAATTTTTAAAAATATTTTGAGAGTGATTGTCACTAAAAAAAAACAACACAGAACTCTTACTAATTCAACTTCTTAGTAGTAATGCATCGATGTGCTCTGGATAAACATTCACTGCTAATGCTAAGCCGTAACAGAAAAAGCCTGAGTTTTTCATATAAAACATCTGTTATTTCAATACTAAATAATCACAAAGACTTTGAAAGGTTACCAGTGATGTATTACTCAGGTCTACAGCTAATCTTTGAACTAATTTTTGAAATAGCCTCTCAATTTCTCCCACTGAAAAGACTGTACCCTCCCGCAATGAAATATTAAAAAATTCAAATTCGAAATTCAAAGCACTTGCATAACACCCCAGTGTTTAGTCTAGCTTGTCTTGCTTATACCACACCACACGCACTTAAATCTATAATGAACGTCTCCTGAAGCAGCATTTACCCAGAAGAAATACTACCCTGCGGCTGGTTCACCTACTTCCATTTTCATGTCGTAGTGCTGGCCGAGGACACTCTGTATGAGCTCTTTGATGGTCCGGTCGGAGGCCAGCTGGGCCTCAGACTGCAGTGAGGCGATGACCTCCTCAATGCACGTCGGGATCACTCGCACCTGCTGCGGGGCCTCCAGCGAATGGCTGGGCGCGATCCTCTCCCGCTGGCTTTTGGACACTGGCCGCGCGCCTTCCCGTGGCAGGCTGACGGAGCCCTCGCCCAAGGACGGGGTGCGACTCCTGGCTCTCCACAGCCGGCTGCACGCCTCTGCGTCGTCCTCCTGGCTGGAAATGGAGCTGCCCTTCCTCGGCTTGGCCAAGAGGGCCTCTGCGAGCGGAGCGGTCTCCCGTTTCGCGTCGCCCTCTCGGGCCGGGTGCAGGACGGGCTTGGAGGCCGTGGGCCGCGGGCTCCTTGGGCCCCGGCGCGGCCCGGGCCTCTCCCTGGGCGCGGGCGGCGGCATCAGGACCACCGGTCTGGACGTGCCGGCCCTGGAGGCGATGACCGGCGGCTTCTTCTGGGGCCGGTGCCGGAGGAACGCGGAGCTCCGCAAATAGAAGTCCTGGGGGCGAAACGGCCGGGTCTTCCCGGGAGTGGCCGCCTCGCTGGGGCCCCGGGGCCGCGCTGCGCCTCGGGGCGCCTGCTGTGGGAGGGCCGCAGCGGGGGTCGTAGGGCTTTTAGCTCGAGGGGACCCTGATGGCTTTGGGGGTCCAGCGCAGGAAGCGCTGCCCTTCTCCCCAGGACGCGCAGGGCCGGGGACCTGGAGGCCCAATACTGGGCCTTCATCCACAGCCGGCTTGGAGGCCAACTTCTGCTTGAATCGGAGAAAGTCCTTTTTAGTTTCCTGGCGAATCTTCTCAAGCTCTTTAAAGATGTATGATTCTTCTTTGTATTTCAATCCAAAATGCTTTGAAATTGCAGACATCTTGACTATCTGTCCTGTGAAATAACAATATATTGTATCATATATATATGTATATAGTATGACCCTATCGTATTACTATATATATATATATATATATATATATATATATAACAAAACTCACGTTGATATATGCAAGACCAGCTCAAAAACCCTCTCATGGTAGAATACTTGCTGTGCTCCAGAGGCACAAGTGGGCAGTATTAGTTTATATCATTTTAAATCCAACTATTGGCCTTTTCAAAGGAACCATGAAAAACCTTTAGAGCAGTTAACTTTTTTACAGTGGAATTTCTGAAATGCCTATTGGATTTATTTTAACAATTCTTTAGACTATAATATAATGTCCCAATTCCAGACAAGGGAGACAGGCATCTAAAGAAACCCTGCTAATAAAGAATAGAGGTCATCAACTGAGGCATGGATCTAGCCCACAAACATATTTTTCAATTGCGCCAAGTTTTTCAAAATTATTAATTTGTACCAACAATTTTAAGTTGAGAGATTTTCATATGAAATTCCAGATTTGCAGTTTGGAGTGAAGGGGTGGGGGGTAGGGAATGAAGACTCTGGCAGCGCAAGGTCCAAATCCCTACTCCTGAGGAAAGATGGCAGTTTCCTCTTCCTTCTCCAACTAACTGGTCCTGAGTGTCTCCATCCCATACCCAGCCCATTTCCCTCAATATGTCTCCTGAACTACAGTGAACTGTATGAAGGAAGAGAGGTGATCAGCCACAAGGTAGGCTGTAACAGGATCATGAAGCCTTGAATGCCAAGTGTTTGTACTTCTGTTGGCTACTGAAAACTATTCAAAAACTTTTAACAGAAAAGTGGCTTGACAGGATCTGTTGCTTGGGCAATATTGAGTGAGAGAAATAATAAAGGGAGAGAGGCAAATAAGAACCTGCACAGCTTGAGCATAAGGCCTGGCCTTGGTAGCTAGCAGCGTGAAAAGAGAGACATAACAAGGTAAAACTGATGGGATCTAGCGAATGAGAAGGAATGAATAGGAGCAATTAAAGATCCTTCCTAAAATAAGAACTTTGAATCATCTTGATGAAGTCTGGGTCATAGCCAAGTACACAATAAAGCTTCTGCTATTCAGTAACTTGTACACTTAAAGATGGTTAAGATGGTAAATTTTATGTTATGTGTATTTATTATCACAATTAAAAAAAAAAAACAACCCTGCTATTCAACAGGGCCAGTTCATGTATGATCATAAGTGGATTTTCAGATCCTGAGAGCTCTGAGGTCATTAACAAAAGCCAGGCTAACAAGAAGTGTAAACAGAAAAGGGCCCAACGACAGACTCTGGGGCACACGCATCTGTGGGAGGTGGGATGAGCAGAAGCAACAGAGAGCAAAATGGGGAGAACAAAGTTCACAGAAGCGAACAAGAGGAGAGTTTTAAGAAATAAGGGTAAAATACGAAATGATGAAATAATAATAATAATGAAAACAAAAGCAGAAAAAAATGAATTGAAAAAACTAATTTGTTTTAGTTAATTTGCCTAAGGCCAAGGCTCTTTGGGAAAAAAATACTAAAGCAGAAACATCTCTGGAATATCATCATTATTTGCAAATATGATTGTCTACCTGGAAGATCTAAACATCAAAGAACTATTTAGAATTACAATAGATTTCTGCAAGGCATTTAAACTTTTTTAAATTTTATACAAAACCCAATTAACTTCCTTTATACCAAAATGATTCATTCAAAAACATAGTGATAAAATTCCATTTGTGTTTTTTTTAAAGAGTATCTAGCAATGAACATAACAAGAAATGTACTGAAACTGCATGAATACATTTTTAAATTTTTACTAAAGGACACAGAAGAAGATTCTACTAAATAGACAGTTACTGTCCCTTGGTGAAAAAACCAAATATTATAATTATATCAGATCTTCCCAAAATACTGTATTGGTTTAATGCCATCATAATCAAAATCTAAAAATTATATTTTTGAAATCTGAAAAATAATTCTGGGTTCATTTGAAATAACAAACAGGATAGACAGGCAAAGTTTTGAAAAAGAGAAATGAGGGAGCACTTTTCTAACAAGACAATTAAAACTTATACAGATATAAGAATTAAAACTGAAATATGACTGCTAGAATCATCAAGTAGACTGAGCAAAAGAATTAAAAACACTATGAGTTATAGTGTAAAGACAGCATTAAATTGTCAAGAAAAGAGTTATTCAATGAACTGTGCTGAGGCAATTGGTTGATTATTGAGAGGGGGGGGATTATATCTCATTTTAAGCCATGTACCAAAATAAGATGGACTTAAGACTAAATGTAGAAAATATTTTATTATTTTACTTTGCATTTCTTTTTTTTTAATGTTTTTATTTATTTATTTTTCAGAGAGAGAAAGCACAAGCAGGGAAGGGGCAGAGAGAGAGAGGGAGGGAAAGAGAGAGAGAGAGAGAAAGAGAGAGAGAGAGAGAGAGAGAGAGAGAGAGAGAGAGAGGAGGGAGACACAGACTCCACAGTAGGCTCCAGGCTCTGGGCTGTCAGCACAGAGCCCGACGCAGGGCTTGAACTCACAAACTGTGAGATCATGATCTGAGCCCAAGTTGGCCTCTTAACTGAGCCACCCAGGTGCCCCTGCATTTCTTTGCTTATCATCTTATCCACCTTCTTGATTGGGCTTACATTAATTCATAAAAACATTATCTTTATAATTAGATTTCTTCATTTACCATGTATTATGGGCAATATGAACAAAACATCCTATCTAGCAAATATAGTCATGTTGCTTTTAATCTCTAATATCCACTGTTGATTCTCAATCAGAAGACCCTGTTACATGGCAGAGGGCTCACCTCATCAACAGGCTTTCTTTCTCTACCCGTCTCCACCAATGCCTAGACCTCGAACAGTTCAGCTCTATCCATAACCCGATTTCACATTAAAAAATGAAAATAGGGGCATCTGGGTGGCTCGGTCAATTAAGTGTCCAGCTCTTGATTTCAGCTCAGATCATGATCCCACAGTTTGTGAGATCCGCCCCACGGACCTGTCAGTGCGGTGCCTGCTTGGGATTCTCCCTCTCTCTTTTTCTCTCAAAATAAATCAATAAACTTTTAAATTTTTTTAAAAGAAAGAAAAAGTGAAAATAATATGCTGTTGCCTCTTTCCTGTCCTATAGTATATGAATATTAGAAATGATTTCTAAAACCCTTAAGGAAGTTTCTCTTTTTAAAAAATGCTGCATAATCCTCCTCATAGTGTTTTGGCTATTATTGTTTGCACAGGTGGTAATATGCTCACACTGACACCATCTGCATTTCTTCCTACAAAAGACTGAAAGGCAGTAACTAGAAGAGAGTACAGAACAGAAGCACATTAATACCTGATGAGAATCTGACTTGACTCTCCCAATGCACTTCCCTTTTGTTTCTTAGTTCCTGTTTTGTATTCCCTTCCCAACTTCTCTCAGGCCCTTGGTTTACTATTGAAGTTTATCAAGTGTTCATTGTTTAACATTTCTCAGTACATTTCCTTGAATTCTTCATAGGAAAGTTGCTCTTCAAGTGTAAAAATAAACCAATAGGATATAGAACTTCTAATTTGACAGTAACTTCTATTGTATTTTCAAGGTAGGTGGTATCGCAATGCTAAATGGGCCAGTCCATCAAAACTTGATGCCTTTCTTCTTCTCACCCACCCCTCAACATTACAAAATATGTGAAATAACTTTTAAACATCCAATCTCATGGGAAAATAACAGGTTCTCTTTTTCTTGGTAAGCAATTTATTGAAAGAAAGAGACTAGTTCTGGTTTGGAGATTCTCAAGGAAAAATAATGTAGCTGTCCCCAAAAACCAAAGTATTAATTTACATACGGTGTCAAGCCTGCTGCTCACAATCCAGGTTAAATTTACCTTACATTTTAAGATGGACAGAACGTGCTTGAAATCTTTGCAACCTGAGCAGTAATTTTACTCTCTGTTTCTTTCCCAATTATTGGAGATCTGAGCCTTTTTCTTCTTCCTCTCCCAGGAGGTTCAATGAGGGAGTCAGAAAGACCAAGAGCCAGCCTTTTTTCCTCAACCAAAGGTATGATCAGACATGAGAAAGCTCTCCAGCCAAAAATGGCTAAAGGCCCAAAGAGAGCTAACTAGTGAATTCTCTAGACTCTGGGACAGGTTGCTATCCAATTCTTGCAGGTATGGCCATTCCTCCGATCTGAACAGAAGATCCATACTCTGCTCTAGACTTCAAATAAGGTAGAAATAAACAGAGAAGACCACCAGATAACTTGGTTCTAAGCTACATGGAACCACCTCACACAGGGAAAGGAATCCTTCATATGTTAGACCTAGTTCATCAGATTATTATATTGAGATTAGAGCCAAAGCACCAGCTGCTTATGCGGAGCCTTGACCTCTTCTACATATGGTCATGGATACATCAGTGGGAGGAGTGACACATTAAGGACAAGATTTAGGTTCTCTTGGGTCCATGGCCAAATATCACAATTCACTTCCTAAATTTCATATCAATATCAACTTCCAATGCACAACATTAGAGTTCCAAAAGAAACATCTAAGTCCAAGGATAGTCTATCACATCTGGTAAAATCTTCACATTGCAAGGAAAATAAAAATATTCTGAAAACAATTATTTGATTTTGAAGTTTCAGTGGTAGAAGTGAGATCTGTTTATGCATTGATTATAATTTATGAAAAAGCTTAATAGAACATATACAATTATTTTAACAAATTTGCTAAGAAAATAAGATAATGGTATTTTTTCTATTTTTGAAACTTTCTATAATATTTGTTTTGCTGCCCTGAATCTTAATAATATCAATAATGGTAACTCACACTTATATTGTGCTGGTTAAAAATGATACAGGAAATAGAGACAAGCTCACAAAAAGCTTTTTTTCTAAACTATTCAGAAGCCTATAGAAATTTCAATGTCTCTAAAAAACTTACTCTACTGTTATAACTAGTACCTAGAATATGCCCATAACCTTTGTGATATACATATATACACACAAACATAAATACAGAACAGGCAATGGAGCAACAAAACATTCTCCCTGCCTTTTTCTTCTCCCATGTTCTGTCTTTCTTTCCTGAACTTCCTTCATCAAATTTGCTTAAATAGCCAAAATAGGAAAACAAAAGAGTTGTATTATTATCATAATGCTTTTGACATATGAAATGTTGCATGGTCTCAATTTCAAAAGCAATTTATTGGAGTTCCACATCTACATCCACAGAAAATCCCCTACTAATAACAGAGTTGATAAACTCTGGGGAAAATATAAAAAACAAGTACCTGAGGATTCTTAGAAGTAAACAAAAGTAGGACTGGGGAACAGAGTAGAAATTTGTGGAAACACTGGCCTAGAGGTAAGTTTCCAAGTTTATTGTGGCCTTTCCCTAAATGCCATCCATACTGTAAAATGGCATAGTGCAGGTGGCAAAAACTTTGATAGAAAGCCCTTCATCATTATGGCCAGAAGAATCAGAGAAAAGAGCCCTGGCAACAACCACCACTGAAGGGAAAGGGAAAAAAAATCCCAAAGGAGAGAAAGCCAGAGAAGATAATCCCCTAATTCTGTGTCTAAACCCCATCCAAGTCTAGACTGACCTCTGAACTGTGCATATGTGGAACAAACTCAAAGCAACACAACAAAGGCTTAAAGAGCTGAAGTGAGATTTAGCTGAACTTAACTTCCAATCACAAAGAGTAAGATAGAGCTTACAGTGAGTGCAACCTGGTGAATTGCCTGCCAAATGAAAAACATCAACATTCTTCAAAGGCATAAAACAGAACCCAGAATCCCACACAATAAAATATTAACAATACCCAGGATATAATTTAAAAAGTCCTCGGCATAAAAAGATCCAGGAAAATGTGACTCATTCTCAAGGGCACAGATGTTAGTCCAGAGATGACACAGAAGTTGAAATTATTAAATGAGGACTTTAAGGCAAATATTATAACTATGCTCAGTGAAGTAAAGGGAGGTATACTAAAGATGAATAAAAAGACAGAAAATCTTAGAAATGAAAATAAATAGAAATTTTATCTCTGAAAAATATAATTCTTTCAATAAAAATTTGGCTAACAAAATGGAGATGTCAGTGAATTGCAAGATAAATCAACAGAAATTATCCAGCATTTAAAAGAGAAAGAAAAAAGCTGGGGGAAGTGTCATGGGGAACAGCCTTAGAGCCTTGTGAAGCAGTATCACCAGCTATAACATATAGGTAAGCAGTATCACAAAAGGAGAGGGGAAAATGGGATGGAAAAATACCAAAAGAAATAATGTCTTGGGGCGCCTGCGTGACTTAGTCAGTTAAGCGTCCTACTTCAGCTCAGGTCATGATCTCCCAGTTTGTGACTTCCAGCCCCGCGTTGGACTCTGTGCTGACAGCTCAGAGCCTGGAGCCTGCTTCGGATTCTGTGTCTCCCTCTCTCTCTGCCCCTCCCCCACTTGTGCTCTGTCTCTCTCCCTGTCTATCTCAAAAATAAATAAAACATTTAAAACTGTAAAAAAGAAGAAGAAAAAGAAGAAGAAGAAATAATGTCTCAAATATGAAGAGATATATAAATTTATGGAATCATGAAACTCAGCACATTCCAAGCAAGATAGAACCAAAGAAAACCTAAGCTACTGGAAATCAAAGACGAAAATAAAATACTGAGAGCCTACAGAGAAAAACATTGTTTATAGGGAAACAATTCAAATGACCATAAACTTCCCATCAAAAACCACTGAAACTGGGCACCTGGGTGGCTTAGTGGGTTGAACATCCATCTCTTGATATAAGCTCAGGTTATGATCCCAGGGTCGTGGATCCTCACTGAGCGTGGAGACTGCTTGGGATTCTCTCTCTCCCCCTGCCCTTCTCCCATGCTTGCGCGCTCTCTCTCTCTCTCTCTCTCTCTCTCTCTCTCTTTATATATATATACATATATATATATATATGTATATATATATGTGTATATATATATATATATATATATAATTTAAAAAAATTTAAAGGCAAAAAACAAAGAAACCAAAATAGTGAAAAAAGATTTATAATGCTAAAACAAAACAAAGAACTGTCAACACCAGATTATATATCTAGCAAGCATATTCTTTAAAAAATGAAGGCAAACTAGGGCACATGGGTGGCTCAGGCATCTGATTTTGGCTCAGGTCATATTCTCACAGTTTGTGAGTTCAAGCCCCGCATCAGGCTCTCTGGTGTCAGCACAGAGCCTGCTTCAGATCCTCTGTCTCCCTCTCTCTCTCTGCCCCTCCCCCACTCACTCTCTCTTTCTCAAAAATAAACATTTTTTTAAAAATGAAGGCAAATTGGGGCGCCTGGGTGGCTCGGTCGGTTAAGCGTCCGACTTCGGCTCAGGTCATGATCTCACAGTCCGTGAGTTCGAGCCCCGCGTCGGGCTCTGTGCTGACAGCTCAGAGCCTGGAGCCTGTTTCAGATTCTGTGTCTCCCTCTCTCTCTGCCCCTCCCCTGCTCATGCTCTGTCTCTCTCTGTCTCAAAAATAAATAAACGTTAAAAAAAATTTTTTTTTTAAATAAAAAAAAATGAAGGCAAATTGAAGACATAATCAGATACAAGAAAACTAAAAGAATTACTTACCAGCAGACTATAAGAAATGCTAAAGAAATTTCTTCAGACTGATGGGAAATTGTACAAGAGGAGAATCTGAATCTTCAGGACTGAATGAAGGTCAGAACTGGCAAATATCTGGGTAAGTTTAAAAGGCCATTTTTTTAGTCTTTTTTTTTATTTAATTGTATGAAAATCCCATGGTATTGTTGGGGGGTTTGAATCTAGATGTAAAACATATAACAAGAACCAAAAAGACTAGGATGGGGTAGGTAAGGTAACTATGTTTGTAAGGGTTCTGCCTTTTATGTGAACTAGTTCAGTATTAACTCTAGACTGTTAAATGTTAAGAATGTATATTGTAATTCTTGGAGAAATAGTTTTTTAAAATAATGCAAAGAAATGTAATGAAAAAGTCAATAGACAGTAAAATAGAATACAAAAATTATTATTAAATCTTAGAAAATATTTTAGACTAAATAATAGTGAAAATACAACATCAAAATGTATCAGGGGCAGCTAAAGTAGTGATCAAAAGGAAAAGTACAGCTTAAATGCTTAAATCAAAAAGAAGAAAGGTCTAAAATTAATAACCTAAGGTCCTACATTTAGAATCTAGAAAAAGAGGAGTAAAGTATATCCAAAATAAATAGAAGAATGTAAGTATAAGGACATAAATCAGAAAAATACTTGAGAAAATTAACAAAACCAAGAGCTGGTTCTTTAATAACATCAACAAAATTCTGAAAACCCCTACCTAAACTGTTTAAGAATACATGAGAGAGAACAAAATCACCAATATCAAAAATAGAAAAGGGCTTTTCACTACAGGTCCTAAAGATAATAAGAAAATATGATAAACAACTTTATATCAACAAATTCAACGACTTAGATAAAATGATCAAATCCTTGAAAATTTCAATTTACCAAAATTAGCATAAGAAACAGAAAATCTTAATATTACTATATGAAATAAACTTATTCATTACCAAAAATCTTACCACAAATAAACCTCCAGGCACAGATGGTTCTCTCAAACACTCAAGAAAGAAACAACAGAAATATTTTCAGAAAACAGAGGATGATGGAACTTATTTTCTGAGACTTACATAACCATAATACCAAACCTCACAAAAGCATTTATTAAAAGGAAAGTTATGTCACCAATATCCCTCATGAATATAGACACAAAAATCTTTAATAAAATATTAGCACATCATACCAAAAAATATATTTTTAAGTATAATATATTCTGATCATATAGTTTATCCCAAGGTTGAAAAATTGATTTAACATTTGGCAATCAATATAGTTCACAGTATTAACAGGAAATGGAAGAAAAGAAAATATATGATCATTTCAATAGGTAGAGGAAAATTATTTGACAAAATCCAATACTCATGCATGATAGTAATAAAGAAATAACTCTGGGCAAATATACTTCATAGGGAACACCTTCTGTCTGATTAAGAGAATTTACAAAAACCTTACAGCTTAACATTATATTTTTCCTTTCCTACCGAAATTGAAAAGTAGGCAATAGTGCCTCAACTCTGACCACATCTATTCAACATTATGCTGGAGGTCCTAGCCATTGCAATATGGCGAGGAAAAGAAATTAAAGGAATCGATTAGAAAGGAAAAACAGTTCCTATTTGCAGATGACGTGATTTTTAGGTCAAAAATCCCAAAGAATCTACAAAATGATTACTACTGCTAATGAGTGACTTATCAAGATTGTAAAATATGTTAACATACAAAATCAACTGTATTTTAATATGCCAACATCAAACAATGGGAAAATAATTTCCAAAAAGATATAAAATACTTGAGAATTAATCTAACAAAAGATGTCCAAAATCTCTACACTGAACTTTACAAAACATTGCTAAGAGAAATTAAAGACCTACATAAAACTCCAAACCATGTTTGTTAACTAGAAGACTCAACATTGTTTAAATGGCAATTCTCCCCAAATAGATGTATAGATTCTATGCAATCTGAATCAAAATTCCAGCAGACCTTTTTTTATAGAATAGCAAGCTGATTCTAAAATGCATGTACAAATTCAAATAACTTTAAGTGGTTAAAATGATATTTAAAAAAACTGGAGGACCTACACTACCCAATCTCAAAACTTACTATAAAGTACAGTAATCAAGGCAAAGGTCCTAGCAAACCATCATGCTGCATAAAGGAAGCCAGACACAAAACAGTATATCTTGTATGCTTCCATTTATATAAAATTCTAGAAAATGCAACTTATTCTGTGGTGTCACATAGTAGACCAGTAGTTGGTTGGGCGATGTAGGTGCAGCTGAGAACAGGGGTGGATACCAAAGGGAGCAGAGGAATGAAAAGATTCAGTTATAAGGAATTTAAGTTCAAATTTGGAAAAAAAAAAAAAAAGGTTTGGTAATCTTGATTGCAGTAATTGTTTCAGAGGTTATACACATCTGTCAAACTGTGCACCTGTACACTACACTGCAATACATTATACTACTATCTGTACATTCTGTGCAGTTTAGGAAATATAAATTATACCTTTATAAAGCTGTAAATAGGAAAAACCAATTTACTGAACTCTTACATTTGAATGTTGAATAATTAAAAGAACTATTGAACTCCTTTAAACTCCTGCTGTGGCAGTCAGCATAGTTTCACTGTGGATCTGTGGCCTTAGATGCTAGATAATCCTTGCATTAAGCCTACAGTGTCCCACAGCCCACCAGAGTTTTTGGGTCACACTCAAGAAACAGCTTACTATTCCCAAATGAGACGCGTTGACATCAGTGGGGGGGGTTCACCTAATGGTGCTTAAGGTTTGTCCAAAACAACCAGCCCTTGTCAAGGGACATAGGAAAGGTCAGGGTGTTGGAAATTAAATTCCTTCCACTGTGACCTTACTCCCTCCCCACAGTCCCTGATTCCTCCCTGTCTTCTGCCTTCCTCACTCCTTTTCCTTTCCCTACAGCCCGGCCGTCACTATCTTTCCCTTCCACCAGGTTTTCACCCTTCCCGACAGCACCCCAACCCCTATTCCTGCCCCAATCCCTTCTTCTACACCAGCTTTATTTTCTACCCTGATATTCTCAGAGATTAGTTTGGATTAAAGAGGCGGAAGGGGACACGATAGCTCCGCCCAAAAATCGCAGCCTCTACTTCCCAGAGTCCCAGAGTAAGTCACCCGAGCCAGGTCCACCTCTCACCGGCCGGTGAGGACGCCCCTGCTCCCCTGCAGGTGGCGAGAAGTTTGGCACTGCCGCGGTGTAT
This sequence comes from Panthera tigris, assembly GCF_018350195.1. Taxonomy (NCBI): domain Eukaryota; kingdom Metazoa; phylum Chordata; class Mammalia; order Carnivora; family Felidae; genus Panthera; species Panthera tigris. Next base: position 86,432,408 of record NC_056665.1, on the reverse strand, counting down.
CCAACCGGCCTTCCTGGGGCGGAGCAGCCGGGTGGGCTCCGATAGCCCCTACGGAAAGGGAGACCGCGCTCCGTTGCTCGGCAACAATCCGCGCGTCCTACTCGGTACCGCAGCCCAGGAGCAAGGAAGACTCTTGTGGATCCCTCCGCGCTACCCGTCCCAGCCCGCGCGTTTCTGCCTAGCAGAAGCAGCTGCAAGAGCGCGGTTGGGCTCGAAGCCCTAACCCCACACTGAACGATCTTTGTTTTCCCGTGCGTGAAGTGGCTGGTCCCAAAGACCCTCCTGGACTGGAGTTTCCCACATCGCCAGTTTTGCCCAATTTAACCAACTGCTTATTTGGCAGTCATGTACATTTAAACCAATAATGAATGCTGAACCGGGAAACTTAAAACTTTTTTTTTTTTTTTTTTTTTTTTTTTTTTTGCTATACTTTTAAACTGTATGCCTGCACTAAATGCCAATTAAGAGTACATTTCAGGGGTATTTCCCATGCCTTGCACCTAGAGCACAACTCATAAAAAGAATCTTGAAATCAAAGGCATGAGATTCAGAATTCTGGAGAGTTCCTACTAAAATCCTGGATTCAGCATATTCAGTTTCTGATGTCCAAGATAAGAAAGGTCATAAGCAGTAGTTGGCATTATCTATTAAAGTTGAATATATCCATACTCTATGGCCCAGCAATCCCACTCCCAATAGAAATGCATGTGAACAGGCACCAAGAAACATGTACACTAATATTCATAGCAGTTTCATTCATAATAGCTTAAAACCGGTATGGATCCAAATGTCCATGAAAAGTAGTGCACATAAAAGGGTGCCTGGGTGGTTCAGCCAGTTAAGCCTCTGACTCTTGATTTCTGCTTAGGTCATGATCTCATGGTTGGTGAGATTGTGCCCTGTGCTGATGGTGCAGAGCCTGCTTGGGGTTTTCTCTCTCTCCCTCTCTCTCTCTCAAAATAAATAAATTCTTAAAAACTTTTTAAAAGTAGAGTGCTGGGGCGCCTGGGTGGCTCAGTTGGTTGAGCGGCCGGCTTCGGCTCAGGTCATGATCTCACGGTCAGTGAGTTGGAGCCCCGCTTCGGGCTCTGTGCTGACAGCTCAGAGCCTGCTTCCGATTCTGTGTCTCCCTCTCTCTCTGACCCTCCCCCGTTCATGCTCTGTCTCTCTCTGTCTCAAAAACAAATAAACGTTAAAAAAAAAAGTAGAGTGCATAAATTAATTGTGCTATATTCATAAAATGCAGTACTAAACATTAAGGGTGTGAACAACCTTCATGTGTGGGAAACAACATAGATCAATCTCTGTGAGCTAAGAGGCCAAACACAAGGAGTACACACTGTACAATTCCATACATATAATATTTAAAAACCAAGACAGCAAAACTATAGTGCTGATGGATGCATGCTCAGCTGATGTGTTACAAAGAAATACAAAAAAAAGTAATAACCATAAAAGCCAAAATAGTAGTCAACTTGGTAGTGAGGAAGGTGATGGTGTTTAAGCGGACACTTACAAGGAGGAGTCCTGAGGTGCTAGCACTGTTCTGTATTTTAACCTTGTTGACGGCTGCTGGAGTTTTCTCTGTGATAAACCACTATTTTCTGTTTTATTTATTTTCTTGTGTTATATTTCACCATTGTTCAAAGGAGCCCAAAGAGAAACCAATTAAATGCCATCATGTAAATGAAAGTGCTTTGCTCAGTGCCTGGTACTTAATGGCCCTCAAACGTTTATTTTGTATTTCTCTACTTTCTACCAATGTCTATCCTTCCAAATACTCTGGCAACCAATAAATGAGATGAGGAAAGTGGCAGATAGAATCATCTGGAAGTCCTGTATGATATTGATGCTTCCCAGAAATTCAAGAGAAAAGAATGCTCTGCTGCACAATCCCCTGGTGCTGGGCCTCGGAGCAGCCCTGCTGTGGAGACAGGTGTACTCAGCTATCCTCAGGCCTCCCTGAGGCAAGCCCCCACTAGAGGCACACAGAGCCAGGTAGGGACCCCAGCCTTGCTAACTGCGCCAGTTACTATGCTCCCCGAGTTTCTGCAACCTGCTCTGTCAAATGGAGATGATAATCTAACCTGGAAGGTTTGTTGCCTTACTCCCCAACATAAGGAATTCAAAATGGCTGCTGAGTGCCCACAGGATGAGAAGCATCCCACAGTAGATCTTTCTCTGTAGATCTCTGTAGATCTCTCTGTAGTCGCCTGAAGTTTCATTGCACCCACCACTGCCTTGTGGATACTTCCTGAGGGCAGCTTCACCCTAAGTGTACAAGTAACCTTGTTGTCTAAAGGACAATAAGAACATTATTTTTGTGCTAATTAAGATAATAAGCAAATAACGAAAGTGCTTAGTGCAAATTGTTCTTGGTGCCATCCTGGATGCTGCATAAAAATAACATATAGGCCATGTTCCTAAAATGGAAAAAATTTTAAATTAATGTAGCCCTGAAATGTGACTACCATATGGTCAGGAAGCAATTTAAATGAATGAATGGAAATAAATATTGTTCATTAATACTTTTTATAATACAAAATGGTAGCTAACCATTCAGATATCCATGTTATAGGATAATACAATCCATGAGCTAGATGCTATTAGCTTCATTTTATAGATAAGGTACTGATGTTCAGAGAGATTAGGGATTTGCCTTGGGTCCCATAGCTAGTAATCAGTTCTGTGCTAGGAACTCTATTCAAGGAAAGAAAGAAAGAAAGAAAGAAAGAAAGAAAGAAAGAAAGAAAGAAAGAAAGAAAGAAAGAAAGAAAGAAAGAAAGAAAGAAAGAAAGAGAAAGAAAGAAAGAGGGAGGGAGGAAGGGAGGAAGGAAGAAAGAAAAGAGAGAGGGAGGAAGGAAGGAAGGAAGGAAGGAAGGAAGGAAGGGAGGAAGGGGAGAGGAGAGGGAGGGAGGAAGGGAGGAAAGAAGAATGGGGGAGGAAGGAGGAATGGAAAGAAAAAGGAAGAAGAGGAGGAGAAGGAATAATAGTTACTGATCTAAAGGCATTTCAAATTTATTGTTGATATTGTAATGCCTCCATATGAAAATGTTAATACTTTGGGTCCTATCTTCTAGAAAAGGGCATTAGACTCAAAGAGTAGCATAAAATTACTTAAACAATCATTGAAACACTATAATTTCAGGGGTGCCTGGGTGGCTCAGTCGGTTGAGCATTTGACTTCAGCTGAAGTCATGATTTCACGGTTCGTGAGTTCAAGCCCCACATCGGGCTCCACACTGACAGCTCAGAGACTGGAGCCTGCTTCAGATTCTGTGCTCTTCTTTCTCTCTCTGCCCCTTCTTACTTCTCTCTCTCTCTCTCTCTCTCTCTCTCTTTCTCTCTCAAAAATAAATAAACATTAAGGAAAGAAAAGAAAAAAAGAAACACTATGATTTCATCTAGTTTTTGTCACTCTCAAACCACCACCCTATCAGTCCTCTTGTCATCTACTTTTGGAGCCTCCTATTGGATTCACTGCATAGCAAGCAAAGGATGATCCAAAGATTCAGCTTCTATACTTCCAAAGTATCCTCACAGAATAAATTCCAAACAAAGTTCTCCAAAGATAATTCAAGTTCCCTCCTAATTAGGGCCTGCCCAAAAGTCTTTTTGGAAAATGAATAATTAAAATTATATCTTGACTTTGTATTATGTATCAAAATAAATTCCAATTGGATGCAAGATTTTGTTATATGTAAGAATAACAGGTGTACATAAGACTTATAAGCATTAAACCATAAAAGGTAAAAACTCTAATTAAAATATTGGTAGATTTTTTAAAGCATCTATTCATTGAACATAAACAAAATTAGGGATGCCTGAGTGGCTCAGTTGATTAAGTGTCCAACTGTTGGTTTTGGCTCAGGTCATGATCTCATGGTCTGTGAGTTCCAGCCCCCCATCTGGCTCTGTACTGACAGTGCAGAGCCTGCTTGGGATTCTCTCTCTCCCTCTCTCTCTGTCCTTCCCCTGCTCATTCTCTCTTTCTCTCAAAATAAATAAATAAACTTTAAAATTTTTTAATAAAAAATAAAGATATTAAACAAAACTATAATGCAAATGAAAACCTAGTGAAAAACTCATTTATGACAATGGATCAATATTCTTCTTATGAGAAATAGAAAAGTACTCAAAATTTTAAACTGGCTAATAGAGGTGTGGAAAGGCAGTTCCTAAAAGAAGACATACTTATGGCTAATAGAAATATGAAAATACTCAACTTCGGTAGTAATTCAATAGTAATTTACATTCAGAAGTGTAAATCAAAATAACAGTATGCAGGGGCACCTGGGTGGCTCAGTCGGTTAAGCGTCCAGCTTTGACTCAGGTCATGATCTCACGGTTTGTGAGTTCGAGCCCCACGTCGGGCTCTGTTCTGACAGCTCAGAGCCTGGAGCCTGCTTCAGATTCTGTGTTTCATTCTCTCTCTGCCCCTACTCCACTTGTGTTCTGTCTCTCTCTGTCTCTCAAAAATAAACAAATGTAAAAAAAAAAAAATAACAGTATGCAATTTTTGCCAATCAAATTACCAGGTTAGTCATAGAGTTCCTGCATGGGACTGAGAGAATAGTATCACTCAGATTTCTGTTGCCATTTTGCTGGATGTCATTTGCTAGATGCCCATCATTCCTGCACCATTGCTCCCACATTGACCAAACCCAATCAGAAGCCCAAAGACAAGGAAAACTGGATGACATGTGCAGAAAACAAAGGCAGGGGATAGAGTAGAAGAGAGAGCTTGGGAGAAAAACAGAGAATAACCAACAAAGTCTATTACCCAAAGTTGCCTGTACTGCTTCAATCCACAGACACTAATGCAGTGAGACAGCTTTCCCTTGTCCTAAGGTCCTCCCTTGGCATTGCTTACCCCCAGCCTTCTCCTCACACCCTGCTCACCCTACTTTACCCTTGGTGATCTACTCAACATATGCTAGGCCTCCCTCCAGACCCTGAACTCTGCCATGATTCTGACATCTGAGCTTATGGAGTTCAGAAAGGGCCTGTGGGAAGTCAGCCACCACCCTTCCCTGTGGTGTCTCAAAAGTCTGGCGCCAGGCCTGATCTCAGGGTTTTTAAGGTAAGATAAAAATAGCAAGCACTGAGCAGAAAGAAAACTGTGAGTGAAACTATCCATTTGAAAAGAAACGATACAAATAACACTAATAAGCCTAGTCCAAAGCAGGTGTACCTGGCTGAGAATTAAGGATTTCTTTTGCTAGGACACAGTGGTTGGTATTTAGCATTCCAATTACCCTTTACACTTCCAAAGGGCTTTGCTTAGGTGTTCTTCAAGTATGGTAATGCACTAGAGAGTTTGCTGAGTTTGAGGTCAAAACCATTCCTTTTCTAAAGGTAGGTATGTAAGACTGTTGGATGTGCTTTGTAGCCTAAACATTGAGCTTAGAGAACCAATGCCTGGTTTATGCTTAGAAAAACTAACAGCTCTCCTTAAGTAAGCTGTAAAAACAGAAGCTGCATTTAGCCAGAAATTGCTCAAAGCCTGAGATTTCTGTGTACCAGCCCACTTCTGAATGCACCTCTCCCAGTACCAGGCCAAAAAACTTAATAAGCTTTGAAGATGTGCTATTTTTCTGTTCTTCGGTGAAGGAAATAATTTATTTTATCCACCTAGTTCTGATTACTAAATGAAACAGAATTCAAAAACTCATTAGAATCTTGTACACAGGACCTTCTTAACCCACCCAAGCCCTGTCTGAAATGTGGGTTGCTGTTCATATAAGCCCCAGGGATCCACCCCCCAAACTCCAGCTCTTCCAAGACCCCTGAGCAGGAGGAATGAATCAACTCCTGAATCTTCATTTCAGCAAATGGATCTATATCTGGTGAAAGTCTTTTGTGATTTGGTCTTTTCATATACAACACTGTTTTGTTCTTAATGAAGCCTTGGCACCCCGCTAGGTTTTCTTGCACATGCAAGGTAATATTCAGCATCTTTAATATATGAAGGACCCATCATAAGCCCAGTGTGTTTGCTTCCTTTCAGGTGGACTCCCAGGAAGTCCCTTTTATTAAGACAGTTATGTCAAATAATTCTAAAAGATATCAACAAAAGTTTCCTTATGGTAATATTGTCTTGGGTTTTGAGGATTTTAGAAAATGTTCTAGGTGATACTCTTCCAAATGGGTCCTAAGTGGTTTCTTCTAACTCTGTCCTTGAGAGAGGAAGTGGAAAAGAGAGAAAGAAGGGTGTGTCCAAGGGACACAAAGGACAAAGGGTCCAAGGGAGAAAGAAGAAAGTGTCTGGGTGAATCAAAGTCCTGCTTTCTTACCTCCAAACTCCCCAAATTCAGGTGCTGAGGGTGGAATGGCCTCCCAAAAGCCCAACTCACTCCCTTCACCTCTCTGACAGGGACGCTTCCTGGGTCCAAGCCCCAGGTCTTGACTGAGCTTGCTATAGGCAGGTCTACCGTCTCAGAGACTCGGGAGAGTCACAGACTGGCTTCTGCAGCCTGACTTCTGCCATCCCTGACTCCCCAGAGAGCGTCCCGAAGGTCAGGTCAGGGAGATTTGAGGAAGGATTCTAGGCAGGGTCGCCATGGAACAAGAGACAAAGCCCGCCAAGGAAGTTCCCTCCCACTCTCCACCAACAGTAGCCAAGAGGGACCACAACATCCGGGGACCTGGGCTGGTGACTACCAGCAAAAGACCTGTAGGAGGGAGGAGGGAGGGTGCCTAGATTTCAGGGCCGCATTACTTGCCACTACGTGTTCAGCATCCAGAGCCACCACCAAGACTCCCAGAGCTCTGCAAAGGCTCTTTGTATTGTTACAATTTAGCACACCTACTCTGTGCTCAACTGGAATGAGGTAGGTACTACCCATTTTATATGCCCATTTAACAGTTGAGAAAACAGAGGCTCAGAGAGAGCAAGTCTCTGGCAGAGTACAGAATAGAATCCAGATCTCATTCCAAATCCCCTGCTCTTAAACACAAACCCTACTGATCCCATCGGTCACACAAACAAGCTAAGCTGGAGCTTACTTAGGTGATGAGAGATAGTCTCAGAGACCAGCCCTGTCCAGAGGAGTGTGCACAGCACTGTACAGCCTCCTATCCAAGGAGGCTTTGCCTGGGCTTGGGAATTGGAAGACGCTGCTCTCTCTCCTGCCGGGAAGTGAAAAAGGGAGAGGCTTTTGCCCAAAAGTTACCATGAAACATAGACCACAAAACCAGAGCAAAAGGGAGGGACCTCTTCTTCCTAGCTTGTTCTCCCAGCGTCATCTGCCCCTCACCTAGAGGGACGCTTTGCTACTCCCAGAGCTAAGCAGCCCCCCACCCCCTTCACCAGAACGGTTCCCTTCCTGGGTTCACACCAGTACTGGTCCCATCACTGCCCCTCTCCCCGGGGGTGAGGGTGTGGGAGGCATCAGGCTTGACTGCTGTGCCAGCCACTCCAGGCTTCCTTCATACAAATGACGTCTGCCAGAACCCTCAGTCCAAGCTACGCTTTCGGAAAAAGGGGAACCTGAGGCCGGAAGGATCTGTCCGGGTTCCCCAGAAACTCAAGTTCGAATGGTTGGACCACAAATTCATGACTGGATCAGGGCCAATCTCCTGACAATGCACCGCTACCCGCTCTGAGACCCGGTTCATATCTCCTCATATCCTCTCATCTCTTAGGATGATGGTCTGGTTTATTCCCATTCCAGCACCTGCAGGAGGTTTAGAAGCTTCTGCCCCAATGTAAACTGACCTTCAACCCGACCACTGTGCTTTATTTATTGAAACCACTTCTCTTGGCAGGGTGTGAGAGGAGGGTCATGAGGAGGTCAGAGGAGTCTAGAGATTCACAATAGAAGGTATTTTGGCAGGAGGAGACGAGTCGGGTGAGGAGAGTGGGATCTACGCCACAGACTTCATCATCGAAAGCGTTGAAAGAGAAACCTACTTCGGATCTGCTAGCTCCCTAAGTCTCCAAGGCCAGTGGGGCTCGACCTGACTTCTGAGCCCCTTTCCCAGTAGTCAGGAACCTGGGTCCGGTGGGGTGCGGCATGGGAAGAAAGTGTGGTCTGAAAGGAGTTTGGGGCACCGATCCCAGGTAGCATCCCAGCCAGGGCTTAGCCCCACACCACCCAGCACGCGTTAGGGGAAGGGGGGCCGCACATCAAGGACTCCAGATGCAGCTGCGCTATCGCCTGCCAGGTAGTTTCCAGGTAGTGACAGGAGCCCAGAAAAGGAGGCAGATGGGCTTCCTCTCTCAAGGATTCCCACGCATGCTCTCATGGCAAATAAAACTTCAGGAGGAGAAGTTGACACGAGAGGCCTCCAGTTAATACCTTGCAACAACACAGCATATTTTGAGAGGTTTAGTGGACCTTTCAGAAAATCATGACATCACACAGAGAAAGCGTGTGGAATAAAATGCTTTGGATCCTAAAGACAGGGAGGCAATTCGGGTAAATGCTTGATAATTTCACTCACGCTGCCACCGCCAAGGCCCACAGAGTGCCGGGCACCCGGAAGGATCATGTCAGTCGCTCTCGACGCGCAGACCCCGCGGACCAAACCACCGCCTGCTCCCCAGGCGCCCTCCAGCGCCAGGGTGGGAACGCAGCGCGCCACACGCTTTTAGGCGGGCACACCGCCCCGGACTAAGAGAGAGCCCTGCTGCAAGGCTTTTCCTTCCCAGTGCATGGGCTCCGCTTCGTTTGCTTGCCAATTTAAACGTATTATTCAAACACGGACGTTTCCTTTACAGCCCTGAGAGAAACATTTTGCTTGATGGAAAGTTGATGGGGTTCTTTAACTTTTAATCAATATCTGCTATGGAAAGGCTCGGCTGCTGCCTTTTCACAACGAGGGAAAAGTGAAATATTTGCCTTTGGTCGCACGTTGAACGCCCTGGATAGGCAAGCACGTGAGTGTGGGGGTGGGTGGTAGTGCCCATGCTGCTTAATTCCAGAAACCAATGAGGTGGGGGCATTCCAATTTGATCATGTCACCCTGACGATTTGGGTTAATATCAAGCATGGATGCCAGGATAAGAGCCACGCCCAGTTGGTCTGGAAGCCCAGGGATTCAGGGCTCTGAGACCCCTGCCTTTCTGCCAGAAGCATTTGTCCATCCATTTCACTGTAAGTCTGTCAGTCCATTTGTTAAATAACCATCCTCCCCACCCCCCGCCACCCTCCCCAGCTAAGAGGATTCCCTAAGGTCCTCTCTCAATTGGAGACTTTGGAGTTCAGTGGATAAGGTTTCTAGGCTCCAGCATCTTTTCTCACCAGATGCCAGCCTGGCCAGCATCTGGATTGGGGCAGTTAGTTTATTGATTGAGTCAACAAATCTTTATTGAAAGTCTACTATGCTCCAGGCTCTGCTTTGGCAGTGGGGACTGTGGACCCCACCCCCAGAGATCTTCTAGTCCAGGGGGGGAGATAAAAAAAAATGAAAATGACACAAATGGAATATGTTGTTCAGAATGATACAACCTTGGTAGGAATGTAGATTAAGATGTGGACCTAAGGAGAGCAGAGCTCAGCTGGTTGGGAAGGTCTGCAACGTCCTCACCACACATCCCCGGAAGCTAGGCTTGACTTACCACCACAGGTAAAGCCCAGTGCTGGCAGCCTCATTTCCTTACTTGGGTCCATTTAAAGTAGACAACCAGGAGAGCTGCATTCAGGAAGTTGTCAAAGTTACTGCAAATCTTGCTGGTATCCCAGCAAAAGAGAAAGCTGACAAGGAGGCCTCTTCCCAGTGTTTCTGTTTAGAAACAAACTCACAAGGTGAGTTTTACTCTGTGGCCCATAGGACAAGGAAAAGCAACTTCAAACAAATGCACTGCTTTTGATTCTTCTGATGTTACCTCTGGAATCGCTGCTGGAAGTCCAGAAGCAGCCACTCAACAATGTCTTTCAGTCGAATTTTAGTTTTAAATAATGAATGCAATCTTCCTCTAGCCATGCCAATAAATTAGTCTTTTTGTCAGTCCAATCCACAATTTTAAACTTGGGGGGGGGGGGTGATGAGGAAGACCGTACGATGAAAAAAGCCTGGCTAGAATGCATTTTTACCTTTTTTTTTTTTTTTTTTTTTGCCCCATGTGTAGGATATGATTTATATGATTGTTACAAAAGCATCTGTTAAAAAAAAACTATGTAAATTTGAGGCCAATCACATTTGAATAGCCAAAGTTAAACCACCAGGGCCAAGTGAGGGGCCGTGGGAAAGCTCCTGGATATACGTGTGTGTGTGTGGGGGGTGGGGGTGGGGGTGTGTGTTGGGTGGGGGAGGATGGGTAGGTTGGGGGGTGGAGTTAAGGGACTGAGAAGCTAAATATTCCTCCACCTTAGGGAAGGATTTAGGTTTAAGCTGGCAGCCTCCAGGAGAGAGATAACATTCTAAAGTTTTCTGAGGCTCTTGGTCTCCCCCACTGGCTCCCCATTAGCGCCAGCTTCTGCCAGTGGGGTGGAGTCAATTCTCAGGCTTTCAGGCTCCCAGCTCTTACACACCTGGGGCAGCAGATGGGGCAAATGCCCGGATCTCAAAGCACTCCATCTAGTCCGTGGCACACAGTAGGGCCCCAACCACTCTCTTCCCTCTCTGCTGTCAGACCTAAACTTTGTCACATCACCCCTAATTTTCCAACTCAGTGTCTGAAGCATGCACTTCCCAGTCCTTCTAGGACCCCAACCCTAGCAGTTTTTAAGTAGCCAGAGGAAAGTATGGGCGGCACTGAGCAGAGACAGAGCGGAAGAGGTGCACAGGGGTGAGGAGAGGCTAGCTGGGACCGGGCACTTCCTCTCGCTGGAGGTGACGGTTGGTAACTTGGGGAACACAGCTGCCTAGAGATGCGCGACAGCCTGGGGACCCAGCCTGGGTGGGGGCGCCACGTCGGCTACTCGGGCGTCGAGGAAGGGAAGTTTCCAGTTCTCTGCAGGTACCGATAGGACGCTTACTCCTTCCTTCCAAGGCTAGGGATTGCCCAAGAGAGCAGGTAGCCCTTCCCAACCTTTCTCATTTGAATACATGAAAATGCTAGTTGATTTTGGCAAGGCGACGCTAGCTCTAGGCCAGAAGGACGGTTTTGTCGCCCGAGGGCAAGGCCGGGTAGGGAACAGCTCCGGCTCCGACATCCGGCTGCGGGCCAGCCAGGCCTGAGCCCCAGGCCGCTCAGAAACCCGGCGGCGGCTCCAGGAGCAGTAAGGGAAAGAACAAACCCCGAGATAAAGAATTGGGATTAAAATATTACACTAGAATTTTTTTTTTTTTTCAGTACAAACATTGGGCCAGGGCGCGGCCCGGAACCTGAGATTTCTCCGCCCGAAACTGCCAGACAAGGCTGGTAAGGTGGTCCCAGGGCCCCTACCTCCTTAGGGTCGGACGCCGTGGGAGTTGTGAATCAATTTCCTGATTAATAATGTAACGATCGAAGGAAAGGCAGAGGAAGGAAGATAGGAGAAAACAAAGAAAAGTAAAGGAAAAGAAGAAAGGCCGTGAAAGAACGGGAGCTCGACGTTTCTCCTCTCCTGGCCCCCTGGGCGCAGTGCGCCCCGAAGTCTTGGGCTGCGGCGCCCCCCGAGTCGTGGGCTGGAGGCTGAAGGCCAGCGCTGGAGGCCGCTCTCTGCGGCGCCCGGGCCCCTTTCCCGGCTCGGACACACACCTCGGTTCGCGAAGGCCAGTCACACGCAAGTGCAAACAGTTTGCTTTCGGCGTCCCAGGCCACCCTCAGTCCTAAACGGACCCGAGTCCCAGTGCAGGTCTGCTTTGAACCACGTGAAAGACAGCTGGTCTCAGTTTCCTAGCCTCTGATTCTGCCCCGCAGGCGAAGGCTGTAAACTTCTAATCTGGGTGGCAGGTGGGGGTGTGCGGAGAAGGAGGTCGGACCACCCTGCACCGAGGGCGGCTGGGCCCACGTCGGTCAAGACCCGGCCAGAGCCCGCTGTGGGGAGGAAGGTCGGTGGAGATAGGGGACAGACTAGGGAGACCCCCAGAGGGAAGTCCTCGGGAGGCTCCACAGAGCACCACAGAGGCCCGCCGCCACTGCTCCCTGCGCACCCCGCAGTCTGGCTAAATGGGAAGGACCCCGGCGCAGCCACTGACAGAGGGCTGGGCCCAAGGCCTGAGGCGCGAGCCGTCTCTCGCCTTCGTCACCCCCTGCTTCTCCCAGCCCTGGTGAAGATCTGAGGAAGGAGACCCCAGCCAGGTAATACTGGGAAAGGGAAGCGAGGGTGGCCGAGTTTGGCGGGTGAATCTCGTACCGCCCGCCGCCACAGCCGGGACTGCGCTGGGAGCGGACCCCAAAGGCGCAGAAGGCGCATCTTTCGGGAAGGGCGGGGCCGCTTCCTCCGCCCCAGGCCACCTGGACGGTCGTCGCCCCACCTTCCGGACCGCTCCGGCTCACACTGAGGAGCTTGCCTTCCCCTGGGCTGCACTTAGCTGGCGCACACCCATCCTAGCCGAGCGGGATCCGCCTGAGACGCCCCAGCAGCCGCCACGTGGCTGCCCTCGAGTCCACCCAGCCTCCCGAGGAAAGCACAGCACAGCCTCCTGCAAAGCGTAAAGACAGGGCCTATTTGGGAGACGAGGTTTTGTGACGAGTAGACTACAGCAACCAGGCATGGCACCTGGCTACCTACCGGCCAGCAATCCTGAGACTGCAGCTTTATTTTGTTTGTTTGTTGTTTATTTTCTAAATCAAAGACCCGGCATGGCCCTGATGATTCGCTTTTAAAACTCTGGGAAATGACTGGCTGGCATCTGAGTACCCTAGAACTTCACTTCCTAAATTTGTTAGATGTGTTGGAATATCGCCACTGAGATGAAGAAAGGCTGGGAGCTAACCCAGCCGCCTTCTTGGCCTCAGGCAGTCAGCCCTTGAACTAAAATCTCAAGCTCAGGGAGGAGTGCGGAGTTCCAGACTCCCCTGGCTCTGCTCTCCGGGGGCGCCTGCAGGAGGATTCAGAGCCCCCCACCCTCCCCGCCCCTCCTCGCCCCTCCCCTCCCAACATAACAGGAGCTGCTGTGAGCCGGGTAATTCCTCCAGCGGCGACCCAGGAACTCTAAAGATGGATCAGTGCTCTACAGTTGTCAGAGCCCACTCTTCACCACCAGTCTTGGGCTTTGAAGAAGCCCTGTAAAAACTTTGCTTTGGACATCCCGCTATAGGCTTTTTTTCCTCGACTTTTTTTTTTTTTTCTTTTTAAAGATGAGCTCTGGTAGGTTTAGAAAGTGGGCTAAAAGAGGAAGAATATTTGATTTTTTAATTGACCCCCCCCATAAAACAACAGCGCCCCACCTCCACTTCTTAAAGCACCAGCTTTTTGTGTACCAAAGCTATTACTAGGTTGTTACTACCCATAGAAAATACCCTAGTCATGCTCGATTTTGTTGAAGAGCCAAGAGGGCGTTGGAGGATCACTGTGGGAAGGAACAAGGAAGCTCCATTAGCACTGAAAGTCCACCCCCCCCCCCCCACACACCCATCAGGCCCAGGAAGCTAAGCATCCGTGTACTTTACAAATGAAACCAAGGTCCTGCTGCTGATGAGAACTTTGCACAAAGGAATTAGTTTCTGGCGGTGGCTCTGAGAAGGCTGTGCAGATCCACACATTTACAGATACATTTACACAAACTGATGGTGGCACTTGCAGCCACAGGGGCAGGCTGCAGTTGGAGAAGGCGCCTGCTCTGAGCTCCAGGTGGATTTAATTTCACTCTCATTCCATTCCTTACAATGTGACACCCCCCCCTTTTGTTAAAAAAGGAATTGTAATCCGATGCTTTTATCTTTTTTATTTCCTTAACTGCACATCTTCACCCTCTCGTGCTCCCCTGCTGATTTAAGAGATTTGTTTGGTTCAAGGATTTAACGTAATTCTGTTGCCAGATTTCAAGGAAGAAAGATTTGAAAGAACAAAGTACAAGGGGAGAAAGGTATCTGAAAGACAAGTTAAAACACATTTCTTAATATGAGATTAATAACATGGTTAAAACTTTGCCAAAGAAGAATATTTTGCAGATTCTTAAGTCATTTTAGAAAGATTTAATTTTGTCGTCACTTCAAGAAAACTAGTGGGTTCTACCTAGGGTACAGAACACACATGATCACCCCACACACTTAGAAACAGACATGATCACACTCAGTAAGAAGCTCACACATACGCACAGTCATATACTCAGAAATACACGCACCATCCCACAGCCTATCACCAACTCAGTGCTTATCAGTTGGTCCTTCTCCCCAGGACTTGTGGGCAATCCACTATCCAGGACCTTATAGGACCAAGAGGCTTTGCTTGGGGGAAAACTTCCCGCCAATGTCCAAGACCCATTAGGAACCACGCAAGCGCCCAGGGCGCTAGCCTGGCCCCTCTGGGTCTGGGATGGGACCAGGGACCGCCGCACGCCATCCCTGGCTTCAAGCCTGGCACCTCTCTTACGGAGCGGATGCATTCCGGCACCTCGGTTCATGCTCTCCCAGTTAACGCGCGCATTTAGGGAGATGTCCCCTCCCCCTGACCTTTCCCTATCAGAAACCAGACGGTCGCCTCAGCTCAGTCCCCGGGGTTTGCAGAAGGGGGGCAGGAGGAGGAGGAGCTGGGCAGAGGAGGACGGCCCGACTCGGATGCGCCTGCCCTATCACACAGACATCTGTTCTCAGTTTCTTCCTCTTTATGATCGCTACAGATGACAAGGGAAGTAGAGCGGACCGAGGCGGAAAAAAAAAAAAAGTTATGTCATAAAGATATAAAACGGTGCTGTGACTCACCTGCTCTTAGCCGCAGGTACGGGTTTCGTGGCAGCGTCTCCACTCTGCTAGCCAGGAGCCCAGATAGGCCTAACGTCACTCGGCTAGGTTGACTCAGATGGCCGAGTTTCTAGTGGAGGGGCAAAAGTGGGGGTTTCTCCTTTTGCAAGTCTGAAATCAGGGGAAGGGGTTGGTCTGTATTCTCCAGTCTCCCAGGGTTGAACTTTGGGTCAGTAATCAGGACGGTGGGGGCTGGAAGCGGGCAGAAGAGCAAGAGGGGCGCGGGACGGGGCTGCAGCCGGCGGCCCCTGGAAGGCGGTGGGTCCCCCTGGGGAGGGATCCTGGGGTCATTTAGCTGGCACTGCCCTGCGAGCCGGGGCTCCAACGCCACCGCCCCCAGCCTTTCTCCGGCTGCGCGGGTCCTATCCAGAACCCTCGTTAGCCTGCCCGGCCCCGCCTATTTTTCTTTTTTCCTCTTTCAAAGGGGGTTACCCCCCCCCCAACCCCATTTCCCTCTTCCCCCAGCCTCCGGGCTTAAACCAATTACGCTGCTTTGCAAACAAAGTGAGGGCCGGGTTTGAGGGAGGGGGCTCGGCGGGCGGGGGCGCAGGGGGCGCGCAGTGGCAGCGCCGCTGGGCGGGAGGCGCGGCGGCTGGACTGGCGGGCGGTCGCCTCGCAGGTGCACCTCGGGCTTTGTAGGTGCGAGCGTCTTTGTGCGGCGGACAAATGGGGAGAGGACGAGGAGGTGGGCACTCGAGCGACGTAAGATCCACATCAGCTCAACTGCACTCGTCTCGCAGAGGCCACCCGCTCACTTCCCGCGGAGGCGCTCCCGGGCGCCGCGCTCCGCGGCCGCCGCCTGCCCCCGCCCGCCGCGCCGCCTCCGCCGCGCACGCCGCGCCCCGCAGCGCCTGGCTTCCTCCTTGCTAGGGTGGCGTTGGGCTGGCGCGGGCGTTCGGGTGACTGCAGCTGCTCGGCTCTCCGCCCCCCGCCCTGCGCCGCGCGGCTGCCCCGTCGCTTCGCACAGGGCTGGATGGTTGCATCGGGCAGGGTGGCTCCAGGATGTTAGGGACTGTGAAGATGGAAGGGCATGAGAGCAGCGACTGGAACAGCTACTACGCGGACACACAGGAGGTGAGAGGCGGGCGGCAGGCGGGACGCTCCCGAAGCCGGTGCGGGGGGACGTCCGGCAGGGTGGGCGGCTGGCGGGCTGTGGGCGCCTTCTCCGTGCCATCGCTGCCTGCCCACCCCCAGATGTGATCCCGAGCAGGCCTTGGTCGGGCCTTGGAGCCGGATCCGCTGCCCCGCGAGGGAGGCTGGATCTCGGCGCTTGGAGCGGGCCAGAAGGTTTTAGGAAACTGTGGGCTTTTAAAGCACCCTCTCTGGAAAGCACTTGCCTCTTTGCGGAGAGCGAGAGCCGGAACCAGGCCCGGGGTGCCACGGGTTGGCGGGCGGGCGCCGGCACGAGTTGGAGGTAACTTTAGGAAAGACAGAGCTTGTCTGCAGGGCGACCTCTTCCACCCATGGTTGAATTCGAAGATGTCTTCAGATGAAAGCGCGCCGCCGTTAAGTTGAGCGTCTTAATAATGAAACGATTCCGAAATTTTATGAAACTTCTTTAAAAGCCCTGTTTGGGGAGAAGTGTGCTCATTCTACCGTAGAACCGCTGGGTGGCGCTGGTGCGAACTGACTTTTCCTCCAGCACGGCGAACCGGGAACCTGTTTCTCTTCATTGTCCCCTTGGTGGCACGTTCATGTGGTTTATTTTACAATGTGCACAAAGGGATTGTGAGGCAAACCAGGTACAGGCAGGACCACCATCTACTAGAAATATTTCCCTGGAAACAGCTGGCGATTAACCCCCAAAAGTTCACCATTGTTAAAAACACTTAATGATATTGCCTTGGAATAATCTTGGGGAGAAGAAAAGAAAAACAAACAAAAAAAAAAAAACGAAAGTAAAAAATACTTCAAGACATGGACAGAAAAATGTAGAATCAGGAAATATTTTTATGGTAATTGTTTTATTTAGATTTGTATATTTATATATTTACAAACTTAGCTTGAGTTTATTTGCATACCATAGCAGAGTGTTAAATCTGTACAGATTTTATGCTTTCAAATGGAATTGTATTTGCTGATGAAAAAATTTATATTATTTTTATTAAATTATCAGAAGTTCTTATGTTTCTGACTGTATACTTTTAACATATATAGTGCATTCCCAAATTGCTGTTGATAAGGGTTTTCTCCTACTGTTGGCTTAAAAATGAGCTCAGAATTCTTCCTCGGGTTTAATTCAATGCACTCATCTTGACCCACTAGTCAATGAAGTCCCCTATGGAAAGAGCTTCCTTATAGGTTAAAGCTGAGAATTGGGAAATAGAATAGCATTAAGAGAAAGTAAGTCGACTTTGATTTAGAAATTTACAGTGAGATTTTAAAGCCAGTTTTTGAAATGATCCGCAGCAACATAACAGTATGTGAAACAAAATAGATTATACCAACAAACTGTGTCACCAAAATTTTTAAATGTTATGGGGCTGAAAATAGATAACGAAGTTGATGCAAGTTTTTGAATGTCTTAAAGAGATGTACATGTGAAGTCATGCTAAAGTTAAGTGTAGTGCATTGATATCATTAATCACCCCTCCCTGCCCCTTCTCTTCTTGTAGATCTATTTTTAATTTTTCTCCAAACTTATTTAACTTGAGTTTCTTTCCCTTTTAATATTACAGTTGCTACAAGTAGATGGGAAACACTACTCGTAAATATTATAACAAAGTCACCATTTGGGGAAAAAAATGCTAAGGGTGTATAAAGCCAGTTGTTGAGAAATGGATGGGTCATACGGCCATGAATGGTTAGTCCTATCAGGGGGAGTTTAATTAACAGCCACCCCGTACAACAGAGTGCTACGCGGTCAGCTCAGGCTTAGGCAAGATACGCACAGAGCTGGTGTTTCTGTTGCACATCCCCAGGCTGCACCGCCTTTTTTCTCTAGTTTGGTTAAAACTCCTTTTAACCAAAAGGGCTTTGCTGAGGCCGGCCTGGGGTGGAGACTGGGATACCAACTGGCGTGGATGGGGTAGGCGATGGAGGGACCCCAGAAGCCGGCCCCTGGGCCTGGCATGTAAGGCGATTACACATCTTCCTGGGGACATATTTTCTGTGAGCGCTTCTCTTTCATGCCTGCCGCGATAGGATTTTTCCCCTGCCGCGCAAGACATTTTTTTGCTCTTTCTAGGGAGGGCGCCTGACGGTTTGCCCCGGGTGGGGGGTCCTATGCTTTGCAGAAATGCTCTCTGCAAATCTCCGGGTTTGCCCCGGGAGGATCGGCCGTCCGCGCCCACCACTAACTCCGCCCTTTGGGGCCTCTTCACTTGCTATCTCTGCTCCAGGCCTACTCCTCGGTCCCCGTCAGCAACATGAACTCGGGCCTGGGCTCTATGAACTCCATGAACACCTACATGACCATGAACACCATGACCACCAGCGGCAACATGACCCCAGCTTCGTTCAACATGTCCTACGCAAACCCGGGCCTGGGCGCCGGCCTGAGTCCGGGCGCGGTGGCTGGCATGCCAGGAGGCTCCGCCGGCGCCATGAACAGCATGACGGCTGCGGGCGTGACGGCCATGGGGACAACGCTGAGCCCCGGCGGCATGGGCGCCATGGGCGCGCAGCCCGCGGCCTCCATGAACGGCCTGAGCCCCTACGCCGCTGCCATGAACCCGTGCATGAGCCCCATGGCGTACGCGCCGTCCAACCTGGGCCGCAGCCGAGCGAGTGGCGGCGGCGACGCCAAGACTTTCAAGCGCAGCTACCCGCACGCCAAGCCGCCCTACTCGTACATCTCGCTCATCACCATGGCCATCCAGCAGGCGCCCAGCAAGATGCTCACGCTAAGCGAGATCTACCAGTGGATCATGGACCTCTTCCCTTATTACCGGCAGAACCAGCAACGTTGGCAGAACTCCATCCGGCACTCGCTGTCCTTCAACGACTGCTTCGTCAAAGTGGCGCGATCCCCGGACAAGCCAGGCAAAGGCTCCTACTGGACGCTGCACCCGGACTCCGGCAACATGTTTGAGAACGGTTGTTACTTGCGCCGACAGAAGCGCTTCAAGTGTGAGAAGCAGCCAGGGGCCGGGGGCGGAAGCGGGAGCGGAGGTGGCGGCGGCGGCGGCGGCGGCGCCAAGGGCGGCCCGGAGAGCCGCAAGGACCCCTCGAGCGCCGCCAACCCCAGTGCCAATTCTCCCCTTCATCGGGGCGTGCACGGTAAGGCGGGCCAGCTAGAGGGCGCGCCGGCCCCCGGGCCGGCTGCCAGCCCCCAGACTCTGGACCACAGCGGGGCGACAGCGACAGGGGGCGCCTCGGAGTTGAAGACTCCAGCCTCCTCGGCGGCGCCCCCGATCAGCTCTGGGCCAGGGGCACTGGTTTCTGTGCCTCCCTCCCACCCGGCGCATGGCCTGGCACCCCATGAGTCCCAGCTGCACCTGAAAGGGGACCCCCACTACTCCTTCAACCACCCCTTTTCCATCAACAACCTCATGTCCTCCTCGGAGCAGCAGCACAAGCTGGACTTCAAGGCGTACGAGCAGGCACTACAGTACTCGCCCTATGGCGCTGCGTTGCCCGCCAGCCTGCCGCTCGGCAGCGCCTCGGTGGCCACCAGGAGCCCCATCGAGCCCTCAGCCCTGGAGCCAGCGTACTACCAAGGTGTGTATTCCAGACCCGTCCTAAACACTTCCTAGCTCCCTGGGACTGGGGGTTTGTCTGGCATGGCCATGCTGGTAGCAAGAGAGAGAGACACACAGAGAGAAAATCAACAGCAAACCAAACCACACATATCGAGCCGACAACAGCATAATAAAATCCCAACTATTTTTATTTCTTTTTTTTGTGTGTGTGTGCACAATCTTTTCCCCAGTGCAAAGGACTGTTACTTTGTTATTGTATTCAAAATGCCTTGTGTATATTATTACAAAGAAAACCCATCCCAAACCAACAAAAAATTTTTTCCTGCCAAGTTTAACGATCCACAAATGTATATATAAAATCTTCCTATTTCCTTATTCCTGTCCCTTCCCTCTTTCCCCTCCAGACACATTCCAGTCTGTGCAGGGTTTATTTAAAAAAAAAAAAAAGAAGAAGAAAGATGGTCAAACTTGTAAAATATTTGTTTGTGCTTCCCCCCCTTCCACCACCTGACCTCTCCACAAGTTTACAGGTCTATGGCAATACTCTTAACCATAAGAACTGAAAGAGTGAAGAAACAAGTAGACACTAGGGACTATTAAAAGTATTTGAAGGACAATACTGCTGTTATGCAGCAAAACATAAACTGATTATAAACATCAGAGCCATTTATTATTCAGCTTACATTTCTGATACATTCAGATATGGAATACATATATATTATGTACGAACTTATTTATGCACATGTTCAGATATGTAGACATCCTCCATATATTTGCATAACATATAGAAGTAATACGTAGGTGTTATACATGCTACATTTTCAAGAGTTGCCTGACCAAGAAGTTACAAAGACACCCCTCTCCCTTGTCCTCTCTACCCACATATAGCCCTGGGAATCAATTCCTCAAGAATTGCAATCCTCAATAACTCTGCTCCTTGCTTTGCAGAGTGCCATTGTCATGCCATTCTGAGGTCACAGAACATGTATAAAATTAGCTTCTCTGTATCTATACCATTTAAATAATATTTTTTTCCAGGAAAAAGGGAATATTACAATGTTGGAGGAGAGATAAGTTATAGGGAGTGGTATTTCAAAATTTGGTCCAAGATCCCAAAATCCAATTGATTGTGGCCATTTTAATTATTGCCATCATGTGCTTGTTTCATTCAGTGTTAATGCACTTTTCACAGCTGGACATGGTGTTAGTATAGCCAGACGGGTTTCATTCTTCTTTGCTTTCTCAATGTTAATTTATTGCATGGTTTATTCCTTTTTTTTTTTCTTTATAGTTGAAATTACTTTAAATGATGGTTAAAATTACAAATTAAAAATGTTAATTTTATCAATGTGATTGTAATTAAAATATTTTGATTTAAATAACAAAAATGATAAATTTTAAGCCGTGGAATATGTTCTTGATCATTTGCAGTTAAGGACTTTAAATAAATCAAATGTTAACAAAAAAAAGTATTTCTGTTATTTTCCTTAATTAAGTCCAAAATAGGAATTATGATTATGATATTTTGCAAAGTCCGGCACTGAATATAAATGGCAAAAAAGAAAATGATCTAAAACAAAATTGTTTTGTTTATGTTTATTACATGAACTTGAGGCTAGTAAAAAGCAGTTACAGTAATTCAATAAAAGTGGGTAGATAAATTGATGTGATATCCCAAGAATTGAGATTTTTAAGATTGTTTATTCCCGGTAATGTTTACTTCAGTTTTTGAGATGAGCTTAAGCCTTCTATGTTTCCTTTGAGCCTGTCCACAATGAAATCAAATTCATTAATATAACTATAGTGCCCCCTTCCTCAATGTATAATTTTCCTTTATCTGAGAAGTATTCTAGGAGAATAAAATATCATATGTGGCTGATAAAATTAAGTTGTCCACAACAAAGAATCCTGAACTCTCTCTCTCTCTTTTTTTTTTCCATTAAAAGAGAAACAAAACTCAACCATCATGGTTGCTTTGGAGGGGGTGAAGGGGAGGCAAGTTAATTCACTCCTGCAGGGGAAGCTTTGTGCCATCAGGACATTTCAGGGTAGCTGCTATTTTGTATTTTGTGAAGATACTTCTAAAAATACGGTTTCTAAAAATATCATTCCTGAGAACTTAAAGCTGATTTGTTAGCCTTCTAAGAAGCTTTTAAATGCAACTTCACACCCCTACAGTTGCTTGAGATCACAAAATCATTAATCTCCTTTGATAGTAGGCTCACTTTCCAGTCCACCTATTTCTTTGTAAGTCTTGTTCGGATTGACATCAACAATAACAACACCAGCCCAAGCAGAGGCTAGCCTGCCTGAGCCCCTGTGTATGAACTCCATCCTCGCCAAGGCTTGAACTTGGACAGCCTTTACTTTGATCGCCCCACTCCACACTGCGGACAAGATAAAAAGAGCTGTGTGAGTCCCTTAATTATCGCGTAATTGCCTCCCCAGATGAGAGAAGGGGTGGCGTGTAGCACTTGAGAAAAATCCAGAAATCCAAGCCCTCCCCCCCCCCCACACTTCAGCTAATGAAAGGAGGAGAGAGAAATAACTGGTTTGAATAATTTCAAAACCTAATTTAGAGGCCTCTAGGGAGGACATTAAAGTCCCAAAGAGAGGAAAAAGCTTTCAATCTCAATAGTTACTTATATTTATATAGCAGGTAAACAAAAGTTGGTAAATTCGAAGTCCAAATGTGATATGAGGGCGTGAGTTTGGGCCTAGGAATTTTACCAGCCGCACTGAATCTAAATTGTCTACCCCTCGGTGATGTTCCCTTCCTCTCTTTAACAAATTAGCAATATCAATCTTTTGCTTCACCCTCTAGGCTTAGGTCGGCCTTAGCTCTCTGTAACTTGGCAAAGACTTTTTCTAGGCTTGCGGGGGGCGAGGCGCCGTGGGCTGACCATAGAGGCTACTTTGGAAATCTGCCTGAGAAGCTAGCACGGTGGATCTCGGGGAGCTGGTCTCGTGGGGTTCCCAGGCGATTTTCCGCCACCTCTGGGCAGTAAACCGCCCCCTTCCCCCTCCCCGGGCACCTTGCGCGCGCTCTGCAACGTCTGGCCGAGGTGATCTGCGCCCCGCGCGTTAGGTTGTGCGCCGTTTAGGGCAAAGGCAGCCGGTTGCCGGGGAAGAGGGACAGAGCAGGCCCGCAAGCATCTCGGGGTGACAAGTGCAGTTAGTTCTTCATTGTTTGGGCATTTTCCCCTCCTAGCGAATAAATCTTCTGTTGAGCCCGAGACCTAAAAGTCAACAAAGAAGGCCAGGCGTCGCTTTACCGCTACTGTGGCCCAACGCCCGCGTTGCCGCGGCTGCTCCCGCTGCGTAATCCCTTCCTCGGAAACCCGGACACACAAACGCCGGAACGCCCGGGGCTGGGGCGCCGCGCCCCAGGGCCAGGAGGAAAACATCTGTGGTTCCGAGGGAGTGCTGGGACCCTCCTCGAGCGCGGCACCTTCTCGTGACCCCCACCCGCCCCCCTTTTCGTCGTCGAGTTTCTGTATTTCTTCACCTCGGACACTCCCGTAGATGAGGGCCGGAAAGGGGATGCTGACCGCTCAGCCGCGGGCCACCGGGCTCGCTTTATTTAGGAATTTCCCTCGTGGTGGGGGAGGGGTCTCCGGATGGGGCGGGAGGGAGTGAGAAGAAAAAAAACCCAAAAAACAAAACCCTTCCTACAGACCCTAGAGCAAAGCTGCCGAGGCCCTCCGATGCAGTGACGACGCCACCACTGAGCACTTTTGGAAAAAAACAAAACTGTTTTGGGAGTGAGTGGAGTCCAGGGGAAGAGAACTTTACATGTAACTTTCACCTGGTTCTGGGACTGACGCATTTTTTAAATTGCTATAAAGAGAAGAAGACAACTAAACACAGATAGGGAAGAAGAAAAGCTCACCAGAAACAACACAACTTAGAAGTGTTCCCAAGTAGAAGGCAGCTCGGTCTGTTTCTACATGATGGCTATTACAGTGTGTACGTCACAAATAAAATGTAATTTCCATTGTCCCTTCTTGAACTCTTCATAGCAGAATAAGCTGGTGAGAATTATTAAGGGAGGAGGGATTAAACAAACAATCCTATTAAAGTTCTTAACTTCTGTTTTCATTTTCTGAAGCCTAGAATACTCAACTGATTTCACTGAAAGCATACAAAAAAACATTGTTTTTCTCAGGAGTCTAACAGATTTGAATGATCTACAGCTTAAGAGTTCCTGGAGTGATAAAATGTAAAAATTTTGTTTTGGCACTTTGAAAAATTGATCTCAGTTCCACAAAAATGCTTATTCAGTTTCTTTGCAAAAACTTCTGCGATCAATTCAAATTCCTTTCAATGCAGACCAAAGTAGGAGACCTGTAGCCCAAATTAATTAACCTTTCCTTAAGATCAATTGGTTTTCTGTTGATTTAGCAGTAATAATGTAGAACATTTAGCTATAATGTATTTTAATGTGATACTTCAATATGTCAAGAGGAAATACTCATTGAAAAGATAAAATTGCTTAAATTATTTAATAGATGTTTAATAAATTTGTAGAAATATTTTATTTTCAAAAATTAACTCTTAATCGCTTATTTGAATTGTAGTAAAATGTGTTTTGCAACTAAATGGAGTTAAGATAATGTCTAATTAGTTCGAGATAATTATGTGCAAAAAGTTGACTATTTGTAAACTACCTTGGACAAAATAGGTCAATAAATTATGCAGAGATTTAGAAATAAGATTTTCTCAAATACAAAGAATCATTAACATCAATAGAAACTCATGAGAGTAAGAGTGTAATAAAATGAAACAAGTTGGAAGATTCTACAACCTTTTATGTAGAAACAGAATCTATTTGGGGAGATATAAGGTGTGTTGTTTTTTACAGCAGCCATTTCTGCAAGTTTTATTTTCTACCACTGGTCCTATTTGGTGTATCCAAATAACATTTAACAGATTACTTTAAATGTTCTGGGTTTTTTTCTTCCAAATAGTTACATTTAAGGCCATAATGGTTTCATTGGTGTCTCTCTTTTAGCTCCCAGTCTAGCTGGGTTCACTGAACTTTGGACCCTGCAGACTGCAACCCTCGCCACCCCCGACTCCAGCCATCATTCTGGCAAGCAATATGGAGTTGGAGAATACCCATGCATTTCAATTTTAACGTGTACAATGCATACATTTTCTTACTATAAACATTTTTAAAAAACCTGACAAGAGGGAAATCCTCACTTGCTACCTTTCTCTAACTTCTTCATTTCTCCAGTTCTGTCAGCTATGACTACAGAGCAAAAAAAGCAGAGCTCATGGTAAGCACAAGCTCTCCTCTGTAGCCCAAGAAAGTGAGAAGCCACCTTCTTTCTAGATGCCACTTCTATATGTTCCACTCAATGTAAAGTATAAAAGCAGAATATTCTCCCTCAAAATCTGGGAAGGAAAAGGCTTAAATGAAATAGGTGCTTGGGGACCTCCGAATCCAGGTGGGATGCTGGTCAAGTCCCATCAAGATCAAGTTCAGAGCGGCCAGTACTGAGGCAGGCCTGACTCCCAGTTCTAAGTGTGAGGTTTCCCTTGGTTGACTTTATATTTCTCTCCTCAAGATTACATCACGGTCTTTTTGAAAAAAAAATCCCTGAAACCCAGAAAAACAACCTGGAAATACCCCCAAAGGACTACTTCGAAATAGGGAACAATGCATTCAACCGGAAATCTCTTTAGTTTCTTTCCTCTCTCCCATGAAATTTTAGTTACTCCTTTGCTTGTCTAATCATGTCCTAGGTCAGTTGTTGTTGTTTTTTCCCTTTCTTTCACACCAAAGAGCTGGTATTTTAAAATACAACCAATATAATGAGAACTGTAAGGGGTTTCGTGGTGGTTTGTTTCGTTTATATATTTAACTTTAAGGACCCATTATGCACGAGGGAGGTAGGAGGCTCCCATTTAGTGCTACACTCTTAGAGAGCTGGTTTTCTTTGCGCGATCCAGTTGACCGATGCATTTTTAGAACGTTCCCCTAGCTCTGGGTCCCACCTGGGAGCCTTGCGCTTCTTCACTCCCATAGCCCAGCCACAACCGCCTAACCCAACGTCTGCTTAGCCGGAGCGCCAACTCCCGCCGCGTCTTTCACCGCTTTTGCCTGGGTGGAGGCCGATTCATCAGCTCAAACTGCAACGAGCCGTGTTGCGGCGCAGGGCAACGTCCAGGTTTCCTCACCTCTCCCCGGAGTCACACTGCCTTCTGCCGACACGCGCTTCCTTTGTGTTATGCCTGGCTAATATATTAATGGGGCGGATAACCCGGATCCTTTGTGGGGGGTAGCGGGGGGAGGGGTGGAGACCGGGAAGGGAACGGAACAGCTCCAGTCGCTGACCCTTGGGCCGGAGTTCAGAGGAGGGAGGGTTGGCGGAGGGGGACGCGGGATGCGAATGGAGGTGAGGAAAGTTCACGTTAAGGGCACTGAAAGTAAACTTAATTAACTTCGTGCAACAAGTTTTTGGAAAAGGTGGTCTGGTGCTAATGTCCTGTGCTGGGTTCAGAATTGCGAGGCGGGACGCCGCGCACGCTGGAGAAACCGCCCGGCTGGCTGAGCGGGCCGCGCGCCTGCTGCTGGGTGTCCGCCTGCCCTCCCGTGGTCCCCTCACCCCCGCCGGGAGCCCGGTCGCGCTGCGCGGTGCCGAGTCACAGGCGCAGAATCTTAACTGCGTGTGGCACGGCTGGCCCTCTCGGAGGGGAACGCCTTCGCAGACTCATCGAGCTCTAGCTAAGCCGGATACCTTAGTTGCTCGGTTCTGATGGTTGAAAACCAGGCTCGCTGCGCTCCCGAGACCCTTGCCGTCCCCACCCTCACCTAAAAAGGGCCGGCCTCCCGGTCAGAGGTCTTCACTGATCACCCATAGATGATGGGACCCCCGCGTCACGCCACGAAGTGGGCGCGAGAAACGGAGACCTTGCGGCCCCGGGGGGACGCGGCTTCTGGGTGCGGGCCTTGTCCCTGCCTCCCAGGCTGCTGGCGCGGTGGGGCCCCCTCCCCGCCAGGCCTGCCGCCCCGCCCGCCAGACGGTGCCCGGGCGCCCCGAGACATATGCTGCCCGCAGGCCGCGCGGCCCGACGTGGTGCTCATTGCCGAGGCGGTTCTCAGCCCATCAAAAGCCCAGGCTTTCTTCAGCCGTATGGGCCGCGAGGTGAACAACAATGGCCGGGCCCCTTCACTTCAAAAGCGGCGATCAGGGGAAAGGCTCCCCCACAGAATTTTTTTTTTTTTTTCTCCTCCACAGCCTTTCATTCCTAGTTTAAAAAAAAAAAAAAAAAAAAAAAAAGGCATCAGCAACTCCAGGGCCCGGGCGAGCCTAATGCCCTTTGATGGGGATTGAATTCATTATCTCCAATAACACAATTGTGCTTGGCCAACGAAAAGAGCAAAGCAGGGCTCTATCCAGCCCGAGGGGCCCGGCCGGGCGGGGCGGGCGGGCGAAGCGCGCTCCTGGGACCAGCTCCGAGGCGCGGACTCCGCCGGCCCAGCCCGGGCTCGGGCTGCCCCAGGGCGCGGGCCCGCCCCGAGGCTGCAGGACGGGCGGCGCCGCCTGAGGAGACTGCGCCGGGAGGGGGCGGGGCGGCACTCTCGTTTGATTTATTTTTCGTGTCTCCCTTTGCAGTCATTCCCCGAGGGCCGCCTCGAGGGCTGGGTGTTTATTCTCCTTCCTCCGCGACTCCGGTTGCAGAGCCGTCCCTGGCGCCCGAGGCGTGCAGGCCTGAAAGGCCGCCAGGCGCCCCCGGCCGAGCGCAAAGGGCTCCCGGCATCCCGGCCGCGCCGCCCAGTCCCGGTGCCCGTGGTTCGGAGCCAGCTTTACTTTCAACCTAGCACCGATAAACGGGGATTTCAATCGCCCCTGCTCTGGAGTCATTTTCTGCTGATGCTCTCCACACCCGCTTTCACGCCAGCCACCCGCACTGATCGCACAACGGCACCTCGGCGGTCTTGGCCGAGGCCGGGGCACCGCGTCCCGCATCCGGGCGCAGGGTCCCGGTGCCGGGGGTGCTGCACCACCCCATTTGCTTCCGGCTGCGTGGACACTGCGCCCGGGACCGCGACTTGGACGTCAGCGCCTCCTCCCGGGTGCCACTGGCATGCTTGCCCTTTCAGACACCTCTAGCCTCTGCTTCTCTGCTATCCTGAGTGAACGGAGGTGAAAACAGACTAAAACAGGCAGTATCACGTGCCTTGACCCAGGGTGTGTGTGTGTGTGTGTGTGTGTGACACAGACAGAGCAGTGAGAGGCAGAGACAGCGGGAAATTCCCTAAGAATCATGATCCAAGAAGACCTCTATAGTTTAGTATCTAAAATACGACTTTCAGTCATCATTACTGGGTATTCTTCCTACACAATCCTATTTGCCCCCCTCACCATTACTGAGGAAGGTATGTATTGCAGTTTTATGTCAGTCAGATAAAGAATAATAAAACTTAAAGTGGTTTGGGTTTTTTGTTTTGCAACAACACTTATGTAACGTTGGTAGGAACCATGGATTAGGATTAGTAGTTCCTTGCCAATTTGTCATGAGTATGCCAATCTTCAAGTGATGGATTCCTCGCCTTTCTCTTCAGGGAATTAGACACACACACACACACACACACACACACACACACACCCTACAGTATACATGTGCTGGCTCTAATATATAGAGTGTACACATACAATTAAATATCTGACTTAGGGGAGCATCTATGAGACCTTGGCATCTACAAAACTGTTCCCAAAGCATGAAATCAATAAAGTGATCTGCTGATTTGAGTAAAGCAAGAAAAGCATTTCAGATTAATATTTTCAGCTAGGTATTATTCTCATCAGGAGATACAGGAATTTATTTATTTCCCTTCATCATTTATTTATTTGTAACATTTACAAATTTAGCCCTAGAACTCTGACCACTCCAATTTTTAGGTCTAGGCACTTGGAGTAAGGAGAGGAGAGAAAAAAATCCAGTATGATAGGTAAGATTAAAAAGAAGGCTTCAGTTCTTTCTTCCTTCCTTTTTTACCTTTTCTTTTTGTCTTATAGAACAGCATCCTGAATATAACTTATGTTAAAACATATATTTGCTTTTGTGAAATCTTTTTCATTTACATCAAAAAGGGTGTAAAACATTTACCTTGCAGATATTCTGAGAAGTCCATGGGCAGTGCTATTCTTTAGATAAGTTATTAAACTCCCAATACTTATCTCAAGTTATCAAAGAATACGTGACTTCTCTTCTGGACCCTTACCCCAGCTTTTGTTAATCTATTAAAGAATAGGTTTGAATTTTGGTGACCAGTATATTTCCAGCGTGGTGTTACTTTAGTCACCTTAAAAAGATCTCTTTTGTAACATCAATGGGAGGCTTAATCTTTGTCCTTAATTGTGACACGTTATTCCACATGTGATAGATTGTTGTGCATCCTTCACGTGTTTCAAAATATTGCGGAACTAAGGGCATTTACACAGGGTAAAGAAGGCAGTGGTTTAGATCTTACAGATTAACAACTTGAATAAGACTTTAACATAATATGTATGGCCAGAATAAGTTCTATCTAGATAGAGGTATCTGGGAATTAACTTTTATGATATTTTGAGTACTTTAGAGTAACTACATTGCAGACCCATTCTAAGAACCATTCTCTGAATAAAAGTTTTAATTCTGACATATATCCACCAGACCCCACAAGGTACAGGACAGTCCTGTGGTTTATCACATAAACAATTTGTCTGGTGCCAGAGCACACATGAGGGATTATGTGACTTCAAGTAAGCAGGGCACCATAGGATGGATGAATTACTAAACACAATATACCATGATTTTCATATGGATGTCTTTGGCTCTGAAACAAAATTAGGAGGGAAGGAAATGTAAAACATTTCAGTAGAAATGATAATTCTGTATTATCTAAAGTGCAAACCCTAAGTACACTTAGTCTTGAGATTCACTGAATCATGGGGCCATAGAATGTGGTGATGGAAAAGACTTATTTTTTGTGTTTTCTAGTCCACTCACTTGCAAGATTATTCCCCTCAGAGTTATTCCAGGCCAGGTCCAGAATAGATTTAAATGTCAAGAATTGAAGGACTCCCATTTTTTTTTTTTTTAATCAGTGTAATGGAGAAGCACTATACCCATTGCAAAACATTTTGCCAATGGAATATTTTCTCTGATATTTAGGTAAAATGGACTTACATTTTAAGTATACCTCTTTGAGGATACATTTTTATTAGCTCTAAAACCTGTTTCAGATACCTGAATGCCTGCCTCTATGTATTTAGCTGATCTATACACCTTTACTTCCTTTAATTCTCACCTAAGATTGATCCAAATAAAGTGCCCCAGCTGGGAAAACACCTTTAGGGTGTATAAGCCTTTGATTTTTTACTCTTAATACTGAGAAGGGGATAATAAAGTTAAACCTCAATAATTCATTTGAATTACATCAGGCAATTACAAACAGGAGACTGGGTCCATTTGTGAGATGCCATCCAATACTAGGTCATGCAGCTTCTTCACATTTTGAGTATGACTATGATAAGAAGTCAAAGGACTTCAACCTCTTAAAATGTGGTAAGTCCTTAAATTATAAGAATACAATCTAGAAACCAACCCCAAGACTGTTCCTTGTACTAGAGAGAGTTTAGAGTATTTGTGAACTTGTGTGTGGCCCACAGATTTGCATGTGGCCTGTCAGGAATACATTATGTCAGGGTTTTATATAGTAAAAAGACTGAGGAAGTTCATTATAAAACTTCTAAAAAGAAGTTAAATTTCTAAATTTCAATTCCAGGGATGCCAGAGTCTGGAGCTTCAAAGTTATATTATGATTTGGAATCTCGGATTCATCTGGACTCCCATGGCTCTGAAGGGCTCACTTCACATACAGTGACCACTGGACCATGCTATGTTGAGGATCAACACTCCAGACCACACCCGTCTCTTAAGTTACAACATCTCTACTGAGTTAGGCAATTAGAAAGGAAATGCTTACTGAAGCTGACAAATAATTCACTTTGGAAGTGTAACCACAGTAAGAGGAGACTGTGTTACGTAGAGAGAACAAATGACAAATGAGCGCATTCCACTCACCTATCTTATCTTATAAAACACAATAGGTGAAAGGGAAAATTGGAATTGTAATCAAGATGAAAGTTGTAAGGCTTCTGATGATTCAAAGAGTAACATTAAGAAGTTGTTTAATAATATTATAGTCTATAAATGCACTGACTACAAGATTGTAAAGATACCAGATTCTCTCAAGTTAGGTTCTGTGATGGGCAAGTTCCACCCGATTTTTGTTTCATTATGGTACAGTAAGTGATAGCACTGGGTTTTATTTAAGTCTCTGTATAAAAAGTGCTACTTTAAAAATGTTCAAAGAGCCTTCTTACATAAAGTGAGGTCTGCAATGTTTCAGAGTATTTCAAAGTCTTACGGTCACTTACAATTGTTACCAGTTGATACAAATACCAGTTGTTTGTGGAATAACCTGAGATCTTAATACGCACTAATTAACTTTAAAACAGAGTGAAACATAGTCCTTTTTATCTTCAGCATCAGAAAGAGTGGTGTAGTAGCCAGTCTTAAGCCTGAAAAAAAAAAAAAAGGGTAGAACATAGTGAGATCCTTCTTGACTCTACTCAAGATCCCTAAAACTGGATTTATCATGAGGGGTAATAAGCAGTAATTACTATGCTGTGACCCCCCTCTCCCATATAAAAAAAAATTTTTTTTCAACTGGGGGGGGTAAACTTGTTTTGAAGAGAAACAAGAAAATAGAGATTGGCAGAGAAATATAAGGCATGAAATGATGAGGGAAAGGGAGTGAGGGAGAGATGCCATACCAGAAAAAGTAGATGGTACTGGGTCTTCCATAGCCTCCCAGACCAAGGGATTGGGGCAGTGAGAGATGGGATGGAGGCAAATTAATGGCTGGACAGAGCTAGACAGAGTGTGCTGGGGAAGGGCCAGGCGTGAAAAGATTTGGTGTCGTCATAGCAACCGGCTCAGCCCTGCTCCCCCTGAAGCCCATTCAGCTCTGAGCTGCCGGAACACGTTTTTAATTAAAGCGTATAAAAGTTGTTTTGTAAGGACTTCTCCTCATCCGATAGATTTCAAAATGGTTAATCAGGCTTCATCTCCTTTTGATGCTCACAAGAGCATGTGCTACTGCGCGCACAAAAACTGCCGCCGCCACCGCCGCCGGGTGAGTTATCTCTCAATCACAGCTAATACCAGGAAGGAGCAGGCCAGCTAGTTATTTAGATACACATACGCAGAATTCAGCGGAAAGCAGGGAGTCCATTTCTGTGACTGCGAGTGGAGACCTTAATTTGCTTTGCTCTAGATACTACGGAATTGAGCCTTCTGGATGGCTATTGTCTCTGGTTGATGTTCTCTTTAGCTTTCGAAAACAGCAAGATTTCTTCCCCCCTCCGGGCGATACAGTATTCAAAAGCCAAAATAAAACTTACAAATGTGTAAAGTAATATTTAATCTAGAAAGTTTGTTTGTACCACTCTTATGTAAAAATATGGCGACCATCCCCCCTACCCCAACCCCGGCTTTTGAGAAGAGAAGGGCTCTTGCTTCTAATCCTCCATAAATTAATAATATACAGCAACAGTTGTATTTTCTTCTTTAATAAAAGAGATGACTTAATAGAAACCAGTATCTTTTGTTGATTTACTAAACAACTTCTTAGCAGATGACTTAAACCTCCTCCAGACTTTTGCATCTCCCTTTCTCCTGTTGATGATCTTAGTTTCTAACTTCCCTGAAAAAGAAAAAGAGAAAAAGCCCATTTTACCTGTCATCCATTCCTTCATCTACCCTGTACCCCAACTCAACATGTCTATTTCTGTACCAGTATGTTCTCTTCTACTAGTCCAGGATGTCAAGGAGTCCTGAAGTTCTTGTCTCAGACCCTTCTCTTGTTTTTTTGTTTTTGTTTTTGTTTTTTACTGCTTTACTACCATCTCCACTGCTGATGTTTCCAATGGTTCCTTCTCCTCAGCTTCAAACATGTAATGGTTATCTCTATTTTCGTGGGAAAATTTGATTTCACAAAATTTTTCGGTTCATATTATCTTGCTCTTTTCACTGCCAAAATTTTCAAATGAGTGGTCTTCACCCACAGTATCTATTTCTCCATAGCCCTGCAATTTGATCTGTGGCCCCTTGTCTTGAAACAAACAAACAAACAAACAAACAAACAAACAAACACCCAAAAACCTTCTGCCCTGAAGAGCATCAGTGACACCTTGATTCAATGATGTTTTTACTTCATTCCCCCACACCCAGAGTCTCAAACAGTTCTGAATATTCTTAGCCATAGTGACCACGCTCCCACCAAGGACCTCCTGGCACTAGCCTTTCCTCACTCTCCACTTCCCCAGGACTGCTTCTCTATCTCTATAAATATCTTTGTGTCTGTTCCAGCTTCCACTGTAGTTTCCCAAGGCTAAGTCCATTGATCTAAGACACAAAAACAACCCCTAACATTTGGAAAATGGCTTGACGCTCCCAGCTAGGCTATGGTGTTTTTAGGAGTTGGCCTGGCATTCACAGGTAGGCCTAAGTATTCTCCTGTGAAACAAAAACTATTTTTACTAAACACCAACTTTAGACAAGGACACTCTAATGATAGGAGAGACAAAAAGACCACTTTGTAATTTTGTCCCAGTACAGATAAAAATAAAGTCACTGCAAACCACAAAGGTAGCAAACAATCCTCATGCTTGCTAATACTAGTAACTGTTGCTTCTTTACAAATGATAGCTTTAGCTTTGTTCTAGTCTTCCCTCTTTCTAAATAAGATTTCTTGAGATACCCAATGACAGAATTACCCTTACATCCTGACAGTAGCCAATTCAAAGTCGTACTTTCTTGAGTCTTCCCCCAAAATATCTATCATGAGCCCCAATCTTATAATAAGTTACTGAAATGCCATGCCATCCCCTATCGTGTGTGGTCTTGTTTGCAAACAAGTAATAAAGCCAATTTGTTCAATCATACTATGTTCCTGATGGTCTTTGGCTAGAGGACATTGATAGGCCCTTTGTTCCTTTGTCTTACGGCTTGTGCTATCATGTATGAAGCTAAAAGTCCATTCCTGTCCTCCAACAAAATCCCCATCTTATTTCTATACCTCTCTACAAGTATTCAATAAATTTAAATTAGAGAAACACATTTCTCCCTGTAACAAGGCATGCCTCCTGACTTCCATATTTTTCTCATTCTCTTTGCTACTAAGGCTTGAAAAGTCATAGTCATCACTGACTCATTATTGCCCTCTTATTGCCCGTCCACCTAAAATTAGTCTGCCGTATCAATACACCCACTATCCCAATCTTTCCTTCTTTGACATCCCAAAGGTCACAATTTTAGTCCATACTACTGTGCACTATCTGTTAAAATAGCCTCCAGAATCTTGTTGTCCAAGTCTTGTTTGTACACTATTCCTAGCCTAATATTTCTGAGCAATAGCTTTAAGTGAACAAAAATAAATCGTAACCTCTTGAAGCCAGAGCTTTCACAGAAGTAAAATTAGGAATTACATAAGAATAAATAGCATGATTTTCTCCCCTTAAAAAAGATAAATGTCATTGTTGCATACATGGAGTAGGGAAAGCAAGAATGCCTTGGATTACTATTTTAAAGACAGAGTGTGTGAGCGGGGGGAAGGGGCAAAGGGAGAGTGAGAGAGAGGAAAAGGGAGGGGGGGAGAGAGAGAGAGAGAGAGAGAGCGAGAGAGAGAGAAAGTGAATATTAAGCAGGCTCCACACTGAGTGGACCGTGTGAGGCTTGGTCCCACAACCCTGGGATCGTGACCTGAGACGAAATCAAGACTTGGGCACTCAACCAACCTAGCCACCCAGGTGCTTCTACAAGACTCTGTTTCATGTGTTGGGATCTATTTAAGAAATATCAAGAAAGTGAGGTACATTTAGAAGATTCTGGGTTAGAGAAGTACTGGACCACATCTTGCAAAGGACGGTTTAAATTGGGGATGTTTGGCTACGGAATAAAACATTTCTGTTACATTGGAGGGTACTATAATATTTCAAGCATATGTGAGAGAAATTAGAATTATTTGTGTGTGATTGTAGAGGGAAGAATTAGGGTCAGGAGGTTGAAATTCAAGAAGATAGATTACTGCTCAATATAACAAAATATTATTTTGAGAGAGAGAGAGAGAGGAGAGAGAGAAGGAGAGAGAGAGAGAATGTAGGCTCCACACTGCAAGTGTGGAACCTGATGCAGGGCTCGAACCCACAAACTGTGAGATCATAACCTGAGCCAAAACCAAGAGTTGGATATTTAAGTGGGTCACCCAGGCACCCCAAAGGATTTCTTTTAGTTGAGCTTTGCTTATGATATTCTCTCATTTATTTTCCCCTGGGCATTTAATTCTAGGTTGTTGATTTTTTACTTTCAGCACTTTGAAGTTTTATTTTTTAAATTTATTTCATTTTTTTCATTGTATTCTATTTTCTATTATTCTGAGAAGTTAACAATCTTATTGTTACTATTTTTTTAAATTTTTTTTTAACGTTTATTTATTTTTGAGACAGAGAGAGACAGAGCATGAACGGGGGAGGGTCAGAGAGAGAGGGAGACACAGAATCTGAAACAGGCTCCAGGCTCTGAGCAGTCAGCACAGAGCCTGACACGGGGCTTGAACTCACATACCGCGAGATCGTGACCTGAGCCGAAGTCGGACGCTTAACCGACTGAGCCACCCAGGCGCCCCTTATTGTTACTATTTTTATTTTTATTTATTTATTTTTTTTTTAATTTATTTTTTATTTTTTAAAAAAAATTTTTTTTTTAACGTTTATTTATTTTTGAGACAGAGAGAGACAGAGCATGAACGGGGGAGGGACAGAGAGAGAGGGAGACACAGAACTGGAAGCAGGCTCCAGGCTCTGAGCCATCAGCCCAGAGCCCGACGCGGGGCTCGAACTCACGGTCCGTGAGATCGTGACCTGAGCCGAAGTCGGACGCTCAACCGACTGAGCCACCCAGGCGCCCCTATTGTTACTATTTTTAAATTAATATGTCTTTTTATTCTTCTCTTATCAAAGTTTGATAATTCCAACATCTGGGTCATCTCTGGGTCTGATTCTATTGACTATTTTATCTTTTCACATGGTTCTCTTGGTGTCTTTTCCAATATGTCTTTTGTTTTTTTTTTCTTTTTTGTAAATTAAATGTCAAATATGATATATAAAAGAGCAACTTAAACTTAGGTACATGCCCAAAATGGGAATATCTCTTTTGTCAGGCCATTAGTGTGGGCATTGGAGTGAATTTAGTAAGCACTTGAGGTGACTTGGGTTTGTGATTGCTATAGTTATCTTTAGTGTACCACAGATTTAAAGTTTTTCCAGGGACGGGCTGGATTGCCACAACTTGTATTCAATGTGAGGCCTAGAGAGCTGGAAGTGTTTTTTTCTTTCTTTTTTTTTTTTTCTTTTCTTTTCTTTTCTTTCTTTCCTTTTTCCTTCCTTCCTTCCTTCCTTCCTCCCTCCCTCCCTCCCTTCCTTTTTTCTTTCTTTCTTTTCTCAGTTTCTCTGTTCCACCCTCAGATTTCAGCAGGCTATCAATGCCTGTAGCATAGACAGAGTCTATTTCTATATTTTTATTCCCCCCAGAAGTACATGGCTATTACCTGCTATTAGATGCAAGGCTCACAGTGGGTCAGGGAGGGTTACTCAGCTCTCCAGCTCCCATCTTGGTCTTAGGCAGGCCCCAGACATCTCCTCCAGTGGCAGGCAGCCTCCCATTCAGTGCAGGGTCTAGAGCACAGGCAAATTCCCCGTCCTTCCTCCAAATTCCATCTTGTATTGGTGACTATCTTAGGCGTATGTGAATTTGGGAAGATCACCTTGATATGGTTGAAGCTGTTCTATTTACAGTGTATCTTTACTCCTACGGAATAGCTTTCCCTAGGTCTGACCCCAAAGCTGAGTCTCTGCTCTTTGGTGAGAATTGCACTCCAATTTTTGTCTCCCCAGCATCATGGAACTGACAAAGTCTCTTCTTAGTTCTTTATCTTTTTAGTAAAGTATTTTGTCCAAGTTTTATAGTTATTCTCGGTGAGTGAATAATCAGATTTTAGCAACTCTGTTATAGTTGGAAGCAGAAGACTTTTCCTTATTATATTCTAAACCCTAGTCGCTGACCATCAAATCTTGGTAATTCTTGCATTCAAGCCTCACATTCAGTCTCTTACCCATATTTTAGGAACTGGCATATGTTTGAAGTCATGTTATGCTAGCATTAATTTTTCTGTATTTGGTTAATTAGTCAATAAAGATCATTTGATTATATATTGTAATTCTAGCAGAGTTGAGTATCTTGGCACTATTTATTATATTTGTTCTACTTAAAGGGCAGAAAACCACAGATTAACACCATCATGAAAAGCAAAACTTTACATTTAAAATACAGATCAGTGTATGGGATTCATATTGAATATTACACTATTTGGATTAGGTAATGTCTTTAGCAGAGGACTCTTATAGAGAAGGATAAATAAAATTTGTTTCAATTACTTTAGTGATTGAACAATATATAGAAAATATAGTGACACACAAATCTAGGTTAATTTTTAAAAACTTCCTTAAAAACAGGTTTTAAGCTGTGTTAAAGATAGCTGGAGTGATACAGTAAGTAAACTATGCTGATGAGAGTGAAGAGGTAGAATGTTCTAGAAGTGAAGCGCATTTTAAACTAAGATTGTTGCCAAATAGCAAGAAGATGGAAGATTAGGGAAGAAATGGAAGTGTGTTAGTATTAAACAGTTTTTGTAATGGCTACAGAAAGAGGAAAGATTTGAAAAGAAATACAATGAGTTTAAATTCAAAGCTAACTTATGTAGGATAGGTCAAAAGAAGGAAACTGGAGTTGAACGACCCTTTTAAGAAGGAAGTTGTAGCATGGTCACCATACCATAAGTGAGGTTGTCATGGAGGTAAAGTGGAGGGACTTGATTAATATTACAACTCTTGGCATCTTTCAGTGGAATATATGGAGGTGAAGATAGGGAAGAGTTTAAGAGAACAAATACAAGGAACCAAATACCATTTTGTTAAGTGCCATAAGACAGTTAAACTGAGGAAGTGACAAACTGTATTCTTGCAGACAATGATAGGAGAGAACTTCATGGCAGGGAGGATAAAAGATTTGAGTGCTATCTTTGTTTCACTGAATTTCAGGGGATGGACCTCCATTTGAGATTAATTTATTCATTAATTAATGAAATCAACACACTTATTGCACAATTACTAGTGGAAAGCATTGTAATAGATACTTCCAGAGCTATATTAGATGATTCTTGATCTTAAAGGATTTAGCGTGATAGGAGTGGTGAGATAAAATAGTTACTCAACTGTGGGAAAAAAAAGTAGAAAATGGTCATTTTGGTTTCTGGCATATAGTAGGTACTCAGTAAAGTTTTGCTGAATAAATGAATGGCATAGAGACACATAAAAAACTGAGATGGAGAATAAAAGTAATATTGGGGAGGCATCACAATCCCAGACTTCAAGCTATACTACAAAGCTGTAATCATCAAGACAGTATGGTACTGGCACAAGAACAGACACTCAGATCAATGGAACAGAATAGAGAACCCAGATATGGACCCACAAACGTATGACCAACTAATCTTTGACAAAGCAGGAAAGAATATCCAATGGAATAAAGACAGTCTCTTCAGCAAGTGGTGCTGGGAAAACTGGTCAGCGACATGCAGAAGAATGAACCTGGACAACTTTCTTACACCATACACAAAAACAAACTAAAATGGATGAAAGACCTAAATGTAAGTCAGGAAGCCATCAAAATCCTGGAGGAGAAAGCAGGCAAAAACCTCTTTGATCTTGGCTGCAGCAACTTCTTACTCAACACATCTCTGGAGGCAAGGGAAACAAAAGCAAAAATGAACTACTGGGACCTCATCAAAATAAAAAGCTTCTGCAAGCAAAGGAAACCATCAGCTAAACTAAAAGGCAACCGACAGAATGGGAGAAGGTATTTGCAAATGACATATCAGATAAAGGGTTAGTATCCAAAATCTATAAAGAACTTATCAAACTCAACACCCAAAAAACAAATAATTCAGTGAAGAAATGGGCCAAAGACATGAATAGACACATCTCCAAAGAAGACATCCAGATGGCCGACACATGAAAAAGTGCTCAACATCACTCATCATCAGGGAAATACAAATCAAAACCACAATGAGATACCACCTTACACCTGTCAGAATGGCTAACATGAACAACTCAGGCAGCAACAGATGTTGCCAAGGATGCGGAGAAAGAGGATCTCTTTTGCACTGCTGGTGGGAATGCAAACTGGTGGAGCCACTCTGGAAAACAGTATGGAGGTTCCTCAAAAAACTAAAAATAGAAGTACCCTACGAACCAGCAATTGCACTACTAGGCATTTATCCAAGGGATACAGGTGTGCTGTTTCAAAGGGACACATGCACCCCCATGTTTATAGCAGCACTATCAACAATAGCCAAAGTATGGAAAGAGCCCAAAAATGTCCATCGATGGATGAATGGATATATATATATACACACACACACACACACACACACACACACACACACACAGAATGGAGTATTACTCGGCAATCAAAAAGAATGAAATCTTGCCATTTGCAACTACGTGGATGGAACTGGAGGGTATTATGCTAAGTGAAATTAGTCAGAGAAAGACAAAAATCATATGACTTCACTCATATGAGGACTTTAAGAGACAAAACAGATGAACATAAGGGAAGGGAAACAAAAATAACATAAAAACAGGGAGGGGGACAAAACAGAAGAGACTCATAAATATGGAGAACAAACTGAGTGTTGCTGGAGGGGGTGTGGGAGGGGGGATGGGCTAAATGGGTAAGGGGCATTAAGGAATCTACTCCTGAAATCATTGTTGCACTATATGCTAACTAATTTGGATGTAAATTTTAAAAAATAAAAGAGAAAAAAAAGTATTATTGGGAAGATCAAAAAAGGAATTTATAGGGAATATGACAAGTGAGTAAGACCATAAATGTCAGACAGGATTTAGACATGAGATTGGAGGGAGGGGGCATTTCCAGGTGGGGGTGAACAGTGTCAGGAAATGGAAGCCAGACAGTTTAGGGTGTATACAGGGGAAGGTGAAGTTGAAGTATGAAAGAGGAGGGTACAGGAAGATAAAGCTGAGAAGGTGTCTGGAACAAAAGTCTGGAGGGCCTTGAATGCTCTAAGAAATTTGGAAGTGTATTCAGTAAGTAATACTTAGCATCAGAAAGATGCTAGTATAGTATAGATACTATATCTATATTACTATCTATATATACTATAGATATACTATACTATATCTATATATTATTATATATATATACACACTATATTATATATATATATACTATAATATATACTATTACTATAGTAATATAGTATACTATATTACTATCTATAATAGTATAGATACTAAACTATTTGGATCACGTGAGGATATATGGTTAGAGGTACAAAGAGAAATTATGAGCAAGATGGAAGAAGACAGGGAGGAAAGAGAAAGTTTCATCCAGGTATACTTGGCAACTGAGACTGTGAAGGTCCAGAATAGAAAGGGGGAAGAGAAGAATTGGGGATCAAAGACACTGACAATGAAAGGTGTAGCTCTGATCCTCTGTCAAGCGATAAGGCTCTTGCTGGAAGGTTCATGTTACTGAGCTTGTACAAATGGAATATGATTTATTCACTAACACACAGAAAAAAATCTATTACTAGCAACAGCACTTAATTGTGTTGTGCAATATGTAAATTCTTTATTAAATATATTCAGAGGCAGCAAGTAAGGAGAGTTAGAAGGCAGTTTCCTGGGAAAAGCAGTCTACACTCACTGTCTCCATTTCTATATGTTTCCTTCACTTCTAATTGTCTGCAATTTGGATTTTGTATCTTATTAGAGTAGAAATTGCTCTGGTTAAAATCACCATGCACTCCTTAATTACTAGTCCCAGTGGCACTTAACGCAAACACCATCTCCTCTGGGAAGCCTTCCTTAATCTCATCAGCAAGGCAAGATGCCTTCTCACCTGTTTTGCTAAAGTATTCTGAGCCTGCCTCTATTATGGTATCTCCCACACTGTATTATAGTCATTTACTGCTACATCATTCCCTCTGGAATTTGTGATTTCCAGTCAACTTCGTATCCTTAGCACTTGGGATGGTGTTGTCTGGATTACTGATAAATACAAACAATAAAACCCTCTCTAGTATCTCTTTCAATCCTCTCATTAGGATATACTTTTAGAAGAATACTGAAGACTTCCAAATATAACTGGCATAGAAACATTTCTTCTTAGAACATTACTTCCGCCTTCACTTGTACTGTAACTTATCTGTTGTCATTAAATGATTAATATATTAATAAGGCTTAGAGGTTTTACAATTGATTCTCTTATCCCCTAACCCTCACCTGTGGCTACAGTCTGTTATCCATACTTCTTGTGGCTCTGTCATATTGTGCTTTCTTTAGGTAAGTAGTATTTTGAATTAAATACTTGTGTCTTCTATGTTCCATATGTTCTAGTTAGTGTTGGAGTTCTGAAGGTTAATAAAAATTAATAAAAATAAATAATTTCCATGGAATTTATGGTATTTTTAAATTATTTCTAAGTTCATCTAACAAAGTCTTGTCTAGTAATACAGTTCATGGTCAGTAAGGATGCTTCAATTTGTATTTTATTTTATTTTATTCTAGAGAGAGAGAAGACCGCACAAGAGGGCGAGAAGGTCAGAGGAAGAGAGAATCATAAGCAGGCTACATGCTCAATGTGGGGCCTGACTTGTGGCACGACTCTAGGATCATGACCTGAGCTGAAGTCAAGAGTTGGAAGCTCAACCCACTGAGTCTGTGTATGTGTCCATTTTAAAATTGTGTTCTTTTAATAAATAAAAATCTAAGTTTATATTCAAATTTAGTTTGTGATTTTTCCTTAGTGTAACATAAGTCAATGAAGGAAAATCATTTGGATAATTACAAGTTTGTTGGTAGATGTTATTAAATGAAAGAAACTAAGCCTTCACACACACAGTATTTTTTAAATGTCAACTTAAATATTGTTTTTTGGAAATAGTTTCCTTGATGTTTATAAATACGTAGTCTGTTATGATGAGGGTAGCTGCAATGAAGGCTTTGCTTTTGCTTTTATGTTGGAAAATTGGGCCATCTATGGACTGAGATGCAGTGAAAGCATTACAAAGATTTTGCAAACAGACTGAAGGAAATCAGAGGTCTTGAAAATTGGTCTTTCAAATATACCTCATCATCATTCTTAATGTAAACCTTTCTTCTAATTGTTTTTAACTTCTAATCAAGTAGAAACTATGCCTACATGACAATGCCAGTAAGAGAATCTTAGAGAGGATTTTTAGGAAATAAATCTTTTAGGGAATAAAATATTCTTTAAAATTCACCATTTGCTAAAACAACGTATGTGAGTATAAACTGGCTGTACGTTTAATTTTAAAGATCAGAATTAACATGTTGCATAAAATCACTTATCCTTAAAAGCAAAGCACAACTGTTTGCCACAATTATTTTAATACACTTCTCTACTGAGATAAATTTTAAACTCAGGAAAGCAAGATTTGGAACGAGAAGAGTTAAAAAACACGAAGCAACAGTAACCCCATTTAGATAAGGGATAGATGGGTGGAGCAGGGGAACAATACACTAAAGTGCTTTTCTTTCACAGATCTTGGTTCAAATTAAGGTTAAATTCCAAAGGAGGATGTGTTTTCCCCATATGGAGTCTTAAAGGACATGCCTTTGTTTCCAACTTCCCAGAGAAGATATATGTTAACACAAACAAAGTATTTCATAATAAATTTAACTTTTATAGAGTGACTAATGCCCTGTGAAGATAAGGTAGACTCTCAGTCACCTGTGTTTAATCCAGGCTGAAGAAATTATGCCAAGGGCACACTGACAAAAACTTGATTCCTTTGGAGAGGATGGCAGTAACTTGGTGGGGAGCAGAAAGGGTCTTGATTTTTAAAAGTCTCATTGGAATGACTCTCCCTTCCTCACTGTGAACACAGTTTAGCATTTATGTACTTTGGAAGGACAAAGAAGTGAGGTAAGCCTGCCAAAATCTGAACCTGTGTTTCTGGGAACCTGTTAGTAGGTCAACTGTTACAAATAGAAGAGAAACTGCAAAGGAGCGGTGGGTGCTAGAAACTTGGCAGTTGGACTACATATAGCTTTATTAAAGCCTGCGTACTGTTCCTTCCAGATCTCAAGGGAGGCGCTGTGAAGTTTAAACTGCCACAACGGATCACTATTATTCAATCAAATCAAGCTTTGATGGGGAGTGGGGGTGGGAGGCAGATCAGCATAGAAAGAAACAACTCTTTCCTACTAGAAATATTTACAGTTAAAAGAAAATGATATCTTTAAAAATGTACTTGTTAATAATAATTTATTAATCCATCTCTTCCTGTTAAGAAAGACAAATTCATTACGTAAATATTTTTCTTTCCTTTTCCCTCTCTTTTATCTTGATATTATTCTTTATTAACTAGTTGCTTAATTCTTAAATCCTTATTCTTACAAAATGTCTCTGAATTTGTGACTAGGTAATTTACCCATTGACCCCATATAGCCCTCTTCCATGTGCAAATTCTATTGACTTCAACTGAAGATGTAAACATTGGTCCTGAGGCATGTGAAGGGATTCCTTTTTGGGAAAGGGAAACAAAAATGTATTCGCATCAATCATATCAGACATATCTAACTACACAGGACATGAGGTTTAATTTATTTTTTATATTTATGAATTCATCATTGATGAAAGGCTTATGAAATCTATTTAACATTTAAATAAAACAGGATAGCATTCTCCCTTCTTCCTCCACTCAGTGAAAAAGGAGACACGGACATAGAAAGAACTTGATTTTAAGTTGCTTTATGATAAGTTTTGAAACATATCTTTACCTTATCGATCTTCAGGTCACTAATACTGATTTTAGGCAAAATTGATTTTCATCATTTATTCCAATCTACTTATTTCTTGCCCAATTTCCTTCTTGTGTTCTGAATTTAAAACAAAAAACCACAAAATATGTAATATAACCCCCCCCCCCCCCAGCACTTCTTTTCTCTTTTTGTGTTAGCCAGTGGCTAGGAGAAGAAAACTTTTCTGACCCTACACTGCTAGACAAGGGTAATGGAATGAGATTTCTCTTCTCAGGATATGTAACCTCAAGTCCAATTTCAGAAATCAATTAACTATTCAGAGAGGAACACCACAAGGGGGCAGGTGAATCCAGGGTAGGTCCTAGGTGAGAGGGTCTTAGTATTGGGAATTCTGGTCAAAGGAGGGGAAAAATGAAATGAAAATTAGAAACAACTCTAAAAATAATATTTCTTCATGAACATAAGCATTTAGATCTGGACCATCCAAGTGAAATCTTATTTAGAATATATCCAAAGACATTAATTACAATATACCAAGGAAATAAATGAAAGAGATCAAATCAGTGTAGTAATACACTGAAAGTGATTCCTGTATTTACAAAGGTCAACAGCATGGTTTTACAAGAAAAGAAAGACAGTAGCTGAGAAGAAACCCAAAATTTACTATAGAGCAA
The DNA here is from genome assembly GCF_018350195.1 of Panthera tigris. NCBI lineage: Eukaryota > Metazoa > Chordata > Mammalia > Carnivora > Felidae > Panthera > Panthera tigris. Next base: position 86,388,322 of record NC_056665.1, on the reverse strand, counting down.
TTAGAGTATGCATCGAAAATAAATTTCAACTAGATAGATGAAGTATCAAATAATTAAAGAGATATATGAGAAGTTAATTTTGCTTCAAAGAGATTTTAATAACCAACAATTTTATAACAGAACATAAAATTTGAATAATAGAGCTATAACATTTTTTCCCCCTACACAAAAACTGAGAAATTAATTTCAGGCACTTTAGGAAAGATAAATGCTGCTTAAAAAGATTATTTAAAGAGTGTGCTTTGACTTTCATTGGAAATTAAACTTAGTCTACCAATAGGAGGCAAAAATGAATATTAAAACATTAGTTCTTCTAAACAAATATTTTAAAATTGACACCAGACATCCTCTGTGAGAATATCAGAGACAGCATCTTCAATGGCCAACATATATACATACCTACTATGCAAAGTAGCCAGGACTAATTCTATTTGGTAAAGCTGGAAATTATCACTGGCCTCCCTTTTATACCTCACTAAGGAAATGCAGTTCATTATTTGATGTGGGTAGATAATATGTTATTTATCTTTTACCGATTAACAAAATGAAATGCAGAGACAATTATAGAATAATATGTAGTATAATATAGCATAGTATAATATGTAGCATGATGGCATAGCACAATATATAATAAAATATCTAAGTTTTGTCTCTTACTACTAGTTTTTATTTAGTTTCTAATACTAAGTAGAATCTTTAAAATGAGCATTTAAGTGTCTTATTTATGATCAGATTAACTTCTTATTTAGGACTCTGCAACAGTTTTCTATAGTAATAATGTAAAGGTCACTTCTAGTATAGATCTATTGATTGAGGAGGTCATCTTCTAATAGATTTTAGGGCAAGCTAGGTTTTAGAACTTGGGGCACCAAGTTGAGTAATCTTTCTGTTATACTATGATGTATTTTGGTTTCATTATACCACAGGATTTAGTATTATAGAACAGTAATCAGACATTTAAGCCTATTTTTAAAGCAAAGCTCTGAACTCAAATGTAAGTGCTCATTTTTCTATCACCTTAACAAAGTCTATTTTTCTCAAATTCACTCATTCTTCTCTTAGTGTGTATATGTGTATATAAATACACACACATACATAAAATATACTCATGCACATAAACTCATACACACATACGTGTATATATATATATATATACATACATGATGCAATCCATCGGTGGAATTTTAGGTTAGTTTTTCTCCTCTTTTCAGTCTGTTATTTAGCTTTCTCTTCCTTGTCTTTCTTTATTCCAAGTAATCCAGAGTCCTCATAGGCTTTGTCACCTAAAGGACATGGAGACAGCTTCTGCAATGCTTGAAATAATAATGCTTTGATTTGTCAATGTGAAAAGTTGGATGGCTTTTAAAAGCTGACCAGTCCAGGGCTATTTGCACATAGTAGACATTCGATAAATATTTGTTGATTTGATTTATTCTAGGGTAAAGAACTGGGTAACAACCCTTTTTTCCTTCACTCATGTACAATGGTTAAGCCTGTGTACAAATGCATTTATGAGTAAATATTAATGGTCATGGTCATTAAAGATGTTTTAGAGAGAGAAAAAAAATCTAGGTCTTTAGGCTTTAAGAAATAGCAGTGATTGGGGGTATGTGTAATAGAATACTCTAAGTAGTTATCAAAAAATAGATGACAGAAACAATAAAATGGGGTCCAACTAAAGAACATTCTGATAAATTATCTGGAAACAAAGTGGATTACCCTATAGTGTTTGAATCAATCACATGTTGAGGGTCTAAATTTTTTATTCCACATACTAAGGCAATGGGCATTTTAATGAAAACTTCGGGATAATATTTTGGTTATAAAATTTAGTGAGCACATACAAGCCACATAATACTTCATTTGGTATGTTCTTCCTTGTGATAGTCACAAAAGTGTTTATGTATGTTGTATTGACAGTTGAGAGGCCTTGAACATACAAAATGAATATTACTCCTATATTTTGAGTAATGTATAACTTTTAAAGAGTTAAACTCTATACTCCCATCATTTAGAAGAGCATAATTGATTTATTTCCTTTTCTGGTCACTAACAGTAAAAACTGTTTCTGGGCTTACAACATGTTAAATTTTGGCTCAACGCAAATTTACAACAGCAAGGTTTATGATAAAATCTGTCAAAACATTAACCATGATGGCACAACTTTCAGCTTTTAACAGACAGATAGGAAAGCGGGAACTTAAGAGTGGATACACATTCGTATTTGAAAATGCTTGTTTAGGTCACATTAAAAAAGTTATTCAATTCCGTTGTTCTCATTTTACCCAAATGTGAAAGTTCCATACGATGACTATGTGTTTTAATTAACTGGCTTCAAAGAGATGGGAGATCCTCGGATTAAAGACACAATTCTAAGTAAAAAATTACTAGCTAAAAGAACTTCAGATGTTCAAGACAAAACCTAAAAATTTACAGCATTTTCTGTTTCTTGTCTGATGAATTTCAAGAAAAGTTAACTCTTAAACATAGGTAAAGTCTAACCTTTTTGCTTTAAGACAAAGATGATTCATTTAGCCATGTGCCAGCATTTGAGCACTATTCATGAAGATAATTTTAATTTTTCAACATGGTAAACAATGTTGGCAGTTTTGGTTTACTGTTGCTTGATGAGTAAAGGGCTGTAGTTCCTAGAAAATTACAAACAAAATACTGTTATTGAAAGTGAATCACTCTGCTGGCAACCAGAGTAACTAAGATAGGTAACTTTGTGTGTGAGGTACATACTATAAGCAATTTCAGAGGACATACTTTCTTGAAAATGTAATTTGGTTAGACAGCCAGGGTGAATTTATGAGAAAAAACTTCTTTAAGGAACTTAAAGATTTTCAGTGTGTTAATGTCATTCATAGTCATACAAGTAAATGTAGTGAATATTCTACGCTTGAGTGTTTCAAAAAGGCTTTGATATAACTGACCTATTTATTGGAAAATGATATGTATTTTTTAAGCTTTAGGATCTTCATTAAACAAGTTACATAATGAAAACTGGTGGAGAAGAGAGAGAAAATTAGTTGCTAGATATTAATTTTTGAAGCTGCCACTTGATGGGAAATGTTCATGCACAATTTATTTGTTCTCACATATCTTAAAATATGGCTTAGAACTAAAAGAATAATACGTAACTAGAAAGTAAAATAACAAGAAAATTTATCAAAATAATCAGAATTTAGGAAATTTTACTTTTTGGAAATGAAGAATCAATGAATTTGAAATCATGATTTAAAGTACATCACAGCAATATCAAAAGACATCCAAACACACATTGGTTTATACATTGCTTGCATTCTCTCTCTTTGATTTTTGATACCCTTGATTCCAGAAAGCAATTTAGTTATTAGCGTTGTTCAATAAAGAGTTAAATGGCCTATTTTGGGGTCTGGAAATTTTGTTTAAACTTTCCAAGACAATGGAACCATGTCTTCACTTTATCATAGAGTGAGATTTCAACTTTACAGGGACCAACATTTGACAGTTAGACAAGAAATTCTGCTTAAAAAACCAAACCTAATCAAAATCAAACAAACAACACAAAAGACCGAAACTCTTCACTTTAAACTTATTATGGTTAAAAGTTAAAGTCTTCAGATGAGCACGTTTCACCTGATAATATGCCAAGTGCTAAATAATTTGACATGCTAATGTATTTTAACACCACTGTTTTGGGAAATGACACTCAAATCTTCATCTTTTATTAAAAGACACATCACACAAATGTTTATAAAACAATACAGTTGGAAGATTTAGTTTTTGTCATTAACAAGAATGACTATTTACCAAGTATTTTACCTGTGCAGAGAAATATGGACAATCTCTGACCTGGAGAAGCTGCATTGTAATGGGAGATAGTACAGGAATACTATACAGGAATACTAATAACTGCCCTAATACAGATGAAGACAGAGCTATGAGGCATATAGAAGAGAGATTAACTGTGGCTTGGTGGTGAGGTTAGGGTGGGGAATTAGGGAAAGCTTCATGTCGGGGGTGGCGCATAAGTATTCTTGAAGGATGAATTGGATTTAAACACACTAAGGTGGATTTGACTGAGTAGAGGCTTAAAAATGGTAAATGAATTCAATAATGAAAATATAGGGTAGGAACTGAAATGGAGAGTAGGCTTGGAGCACAGGTCAAAGGTATTAGTATGAAAGAAAGTCAATTCTATTAATTTTCTTGCCATCCATATGAAAACAAAATAATGTGCCTGAGTTTCCAGGTATGATTTGGTCAATTGGTTGTTTTTTTTTTAAATCTAATATGGAACCAGAAAACTTTCCTAAAAAATCTAAAAAACAAACAACCCAAACAAAACAGTACATATACGGTTCATTCTTTGATTCTTGAAATAATAAAACCACTGTTTGTCTTACCGCAACTGAAAGACAATAATATCTGCAACATTTAAAATTTCAGTCTGCGATATAGCTGTACTTCCTGAACAGCTGTTGCATTTTTTATAAACACAGAAATGAAATGATTATTTTGATATGACTGAAGTTTTAATTGAAACTGCTGATTTCAAAGGTGTTTCTTTGCTTCTATTTGACAAACAAGATTAGGTATTAACTTAAATGAAAAGATGTCTTCATGTCACCTAAATGAAAGTATACAACTGTGCTTTATAATATGACTGCAGTTGAAGAAAATAAGATGCAAAAAGCAAATCTAATTTTGTAACATGAAAAGATTGTGACGTAAAACATCAGAAATCAGTGTGTATGTTCAAGTGGATAGTAATTCTTCAAAGTAATTCTTCAAATTCTGAGACATTTTATGTCAAATTACGTATCATTATTCAAACTGTATTTAAATTTTCTCAGCCAGAATCATCTTCAGAAGTGGTTGATGAGTGGGCGAAAAATTGAGTCTTCTCTCGTCTATTCACCTGCTTTTTGTTTCAAACAGTATGCTTAGAAACAAACTGAAGCTTAGAGACTTAAAATCAAAACTTGTCTTTAGCAAGCCGACGTGTACACAATCTATATGGGTCTGAGAAACATTCTTTGTGACGTTATCAGGAGGATCTCCCTAGGCAACAAAAACTGTTGGCCTGGAAGAAAAGGGCCACATGAGACAAAGTATACTTGACCGGTATGTTTAGCAATACTCACCTTTCCAAATGTTACATAAGTTTGTTTCCTTTATTTTAGGCAAAGTTCCTAAGTTTTAATACAGGTATGCATGTTGGAGTTTCTGTTACAGGAGGTATGATTTTTGAAATGTAAGTCATTTCTTAATTTCAGCTTTCTTAGATGCACCTTGGTTTATTTATTTTTCACACATATTAGGAAGGTTACTTTTGGGGGAACAGCTGGACTCCACAGGCATGAGCATCATACTTCTTAAAGACACAGAAATCATATAGTTTTTAATTATAAAACCAGAAATGTTGATGGGGGCTATTTTCTCAGTCTTGCTTTACATCAAGCCAGTGTTAAAAGTTCGTTAGCTAGAGCTTAACAACACAATGGCTGAAGGAATGGAGTTACCACACAAGTGTTTAAATTCCACGCCGGATCCCTAGCTACAACGGAGAAGAAAGTTCAAACAACAAAAACAGAGTTGCAAGGTCTGAACTTGTGTGTCACGAATACCTCTTACTCATCACCAGGCAGCTCTTATTCAGGGCAACCAGGCCCTCCCAAGCAACATGGTTAATTGAATAAGGATTCTAAACCTTTTGGCTGCAGATAAACCAAAGTGGCACATGGCTCATAACTCAAACATTTCATTTTAAGCAGCTGTTAGTTTTCTTGCCCAGGCTAATTTGGATTATTCAATCATTTTCTTTTCTTTAATGAAAAACTGCTTGTAGTTACTGGTGGGGACAAAGAGCTGCAATTATGGATCTTGGAAAGTAAATTTATTATCTACTCATTTTAATCATGTATACAAGTGATACTAAATTTGGAACTAAATTCAGAAAATTTTATTAGCAGTGCAATTATATCTGTGTGTGTGTGTGTGTGTGTGTGTGTGGGTGTGTATGTGTACACATTTAATAACATTCAGTCCTGACTACTGTTTCCTGCTATGATGAACCTGGAACCTCTCTCAGTAAGCAACTAAAAATGCTGGATAGAAAATGACAGATATCTTCGCAAATCCATCAGTGTATTGGCTAGTTGGTGAGGAATACACAGAGGCCTAAACCTAAGGAAAACTGGGAACCCTCAATGGTAAGCAGTTTTTACTTTGAAAGCATTTGCCCTATGATGGGGGTGAATTTGAGCTTTGGTTTTCATGTATTTCTTAGTGGCACAGGGGATAGGGGACAAAGTCCAGGGTCCACTCAAGGAAAAAATCTTAAACTTGGGCTATGAATGGAGAATAAAAAAATATCTCCCTCTATGAACACTTTTTAAGATTCCACATAGGAGTGAGACCATACAGTATTTGTCTTTGTCTGTCTTATTTCACTTAGCATAATGCCCTCAAGTTTCATCCACGTTGTTGCAATGACAGCATTTCCTTTTTTATGACTGAATAATATTCCATTGTGTAGATAGACCACAGCTTCTTTATCTGTTTGTCTGTTGGTGGACACTTAGGTTGTTTCTATGTCTTAGCTATTGTAAATAATGGTTCTAGAAACATGAGGGTGCAGACATCCTTTTGAGTTAGTGTTTTCATGTATTCTGGACATATTTCCAGAAGTGGAATTGCTGGATCATATGGTAATTCTATTTTTAAATTTTTGAGGATCTTCCATACTGTTTTCCATAGTGGCTGTGCCAGTTTATAATCCAAACAATATACAAGGGTTCCCTCACCAGCATTTATTTATTATCTTTTTTGATGATGGCCACTTTAACAGGTATGAAGTGATATCCCTGTGTGGTTTTGACCTGCTTCTACCTAATGCCTAGTAATGTTGAGTATCTTTTCATATACCTGTTGGCCCTTTATATATCTTCTTTGGAAAAAATGCCTAATTAGGTCTTTTGTTCATTTTTAATTGGACTGTTTTTATGCTAATGAGTTATATCTTTTGGATATTAATCCCTTATCAGATATACGGTTGCAAATATTTTTTCCCATTCTGCAGGTTGTCTTTTCACTTTGTCAATGGTTTTGTTTGTTGTGCAGCTTTTTAGTTTGATGTAATCCCACTTATTTATTTTTGATTTTGTTGCTTGTGTTTTAGGTGTCATATCCAAAAAACCAATGCCAAGACCCATGTCAAGGAGCTTTGTTCCTATGTTTTCTTCTAAGAGTTTCATGGTTTCAGGTGTTATATTTAAGCCTTTAATTGATTTCAAGTTAATTTTTGTGAGTGGTGCCGGACAGGGTCTAGTTTCATTTTTTTTTTTTTTTTTTACATGTGAATATCCAGTTTTCCCAGCACCATTATTTATTTATTTTGTTTACTTATTTCTTTTGAGAGAGAGTGGGAGGAGGGGCAGAAAGACAGGAGAGAGAATTCCAAGCAGGCTCCGTGCTGTCAGTGCAAAGCCCAACATGGGGCTAAAAACCATGAATCATGAAGTCATGACTTGAGCCAAAATCAAGAGTTAGATGCTTCACTGACTTAACTATCCAAGTACCCCCCACCCCCAGCACCATTATTGAACAAACTGTCTTTTCTCGAGTATTCTTGGCTCCCTTGTCAAATATTAGTTGATAAACTCAATTCTCTTCCATTGGTCTGTTTGTCTCTTTTTCTGCTAGTACTGTTCTCAGCTTTATAGTATAGCTTGAAATCAGAAGTGTGATGCCTCCTACTTTGTTCTCTCAGAATTGCTTTGGCTATTTGAGGTCTTTTGTGTCCCATTTAAATTTTAGGATTGTTTTCTATACTTCTGTGAAAAATGCCACTGGAACCTTGATAGGGATTGCATTGAATCTGTGGATTACTTTTGGTAGTAGGGACATTTTAGCAATATTAATTCCTCCAATCCATAAACATGGGAACTGTCATGAATTTTATAACCATAAGCTAGCCCTCATGTGGGTTTTCAACCCAAATTATCATCATTTAAGTGGTCCAGTAAAATTCCAATTAAGTTTCTAAAGTGCTCTAAAGCCTGTATGTGTTCCCAGGTGATTAACAGAAGCAAATGTGAAGCCTTTATGGAGGAACCGACCTTCAACCCAGGCCCTGAAAAGTCCTGCGGAGGATAATTCTAAGAAATATAGGCTCATATTCATGAATCACCAAACATCCAAAGAAATATGGCAGCAAAAATGTAGCTAGTGGAAAATACCGCAAAATTGGAGCAGTGAATACTTCAGATATTAAAATGATCAGAAATCAAATACCGAATAAGCATGTTTAAAATGTGTAAGATAAAAAGGAATTGAAAATATGAGGTAGGAACAAGGGACCATAAAAATGACCAACTGGATTTGGGGAATGATCAGAATATAACCTTCAGAAATGAAAAAATGTAATAACAGAAATGAAAAACTCACTGACATTTTGCTTCCAGAAGAGAGTGGTTTGTGGCAGACCAATGTCCCTGCTAAGAATAAGAAGAAAAGTTGGAAAACTTACAAAAAGTAAGCTGGATAACTTACTAAAAGTATCAGAGAGGGGCTGAAACAAAGAAGAGGGGGACTAAGATTCTAGAGAGGAAAGAACAGAGAGGTAAACTCTGCAGCCACTCTCCCCTGGAGGTCTTTGCTGGTTTTGGGTGAAGGTGAGAGAGTGATAATCTGGGCTTTGTCCTGGAAGAAGACTGCTGCTAGAGACAGAGAAAATAGCTTTCAGCAAACTTGCAAGGCTGTAGTGACAGACCTGGAGAGCCAAAGGGCCTGAAACACACACCTAGTTTTCCCTTCAAAATACTTGGCAAATTCTGAGCTGTACTAAGTTGAGGTTAAAAAAGCTCAGATGAGACTATCTCAATGGGCCCCAGTGAAGCTATCACTTGTACCGTTGAAAGCTTGAGTGAGCTAGGCCATCAGAGGAGAGGCAAACCAGAGAAAACTGAGCCTTACTCAGAATGTACCTTACTCAGGTACAACTCAGCATAGTACCTGACTGGATTAAGGTGATTAGCTTCCACGCAATCTTCCCAATAGAGGAAAGGTTAAGCCCTCTCTGGAGGAAGACAGAATCTTCCAGAGGGTCAGGATGTCTTGCATTTAGTCAACCATTAATTAATAGGCATGCCAAGAGACAGGACCATGCATCTAGAAAGCAAAAAACAAAAACAGACCATGGATGATTCAGAAAGTGGAGTTAGTAGACATGTACACATAGTCTTTTAAGTAACTATGACTAGTATATTCAAGAAAACAGAAGCAAAGGGGGAGACAATATATTTGGAAAGGTGAGTATTTTACCAGAGAATTGGAATGTACAAAAAAAAAAAAAAATCAAGAGGAAACTGTAGAATTGAAAAGTACAGAATCTGAAATTAAGACCTGAATAGACAGCTTTAACATCAGTAGACAGGATTAGTGAAATAAAAGGCAATTTTGAAGATTCAAAACTAATGTACATAAAGGAAAAAAAAAAAAAGGAAAATACAGGACAGGGTGACAGCAATATGGGGAAACACAGTGAATAAATATAAAATATATATAATTGGAATTTTAGAAGGAGGAGAAAGAGATATTGACCAAAGTTTCCTAAAGATGGCAAAAAATATCAAGTTTGAGATTTAATAAGATGGATGAAATCAAGCAAGAAATATACAAAGACCACATCTAGGCACAAAACTGTCAAAAACAAAGAAAAAGATAAAAACAAGAAAGAATCAGAGAAAACAGAGACTTTACCTCCAGGAGAAAAACATTAAGACCGACAGGTAATTTCTCAACAGGGAAGAAGGCAGTTAGACATCAAGAGGATGATATTTTAAAACAGTTATAGAAGGACTTATACTTTTGGGCATGATGGAGTAACCAGGACACTTACCCTCTGACTTAAAAAAAAAAAAGAACAAAAAAACCTCATAAACCAACAGCAACAACAGCAAACAACAGTGAAAATCCATGGATCAATGTTTTTGGACTTTGGACAACAGGCAGCCCAGCATAGTGATCCCTGAGGGAAGGGAAGCGTATGAAGTGAGCTTGAGGATTGACCCAGCTTACTATCTGGAGAAGTTAGAGAGCAGAGAGCAGGAAAGGGTAACGAAACAGCCTGGCAGCCTCCCTGAGTCAAGAACACAGAGCTGAGAATGTGGTTAGAGTTTGCAGGTCAGACTACTGAAGAAGAGAGATTCTGCATGTAGTGAGGAGTGCTCCACAGGGAGAGCACAAGAGAGCAGTGGACTCTGCAGAACTGCAGTGCATTCCCGGACTCTTCCTCTGAGTGTTGACCAGCATGTGTGACAGTAAACTACTGAGTGAGGGTAAAAATTACCAAAAAAAAAAAAAAGGAGTCGGCAAGATAATAATCAAAATTCATACAAAGCTGTGATCAGTCAAGGTAGAGAAACCCCATTGTACATAAGTAGTGTATTCAGAGAGGTATTGCCTAAACTGGGGGGTGGGGTGGGGGAGGGGTGGGGTGGATCAGCCTGACATTAAAGGTTCTCTGATCCTGCCTAATAAGCTCAAAAGAGCATTATAATGAGGATCTAACTGTTTCCAAGTAGTGTAACTGTATCTCCAAAGTTCCAAAAGCATTAATGAAAAACAAAAATACCCAACACTCAACAAATTAAAATTCACAATGACTGGCATCTAAAAAAAAGTCAGCAGGCATGCAAAGCAGGAAAATGCAACTCGTGATAAGAAAACAACAACAACAGAAAACAAAGAGACCTGGAAATAGAATAGATAATAGAATTAACAGATAAGGACATTAAAATAGTCCTTATAACTATATTTTGTGTATTCCAGAAGATAACATAAGGCATAAATAAATTTAGGAGAGAGATAAAAGAAATTAAAATACCCAACTTTAACTTTTAGAGATGAAAAATACGCCTGCAAAGAATAATGCTCTGGATGGAATTATGAACACATTAGATACTGCGAAAGAAAAGATTAATACATTTGAAAATAAAGTAATGGAAACTAAAATAAAGCACACAGGAAAAACAGTCTGGAAAAAGGAATTAAATGAAACATGAATGAGCTGTAGGACAGCTTAAAACAGTCTAATATATGTAAAGTAATAGTTCCAGAGGGAGGGGAAAAAGATCTGGGGGACAGAAAACTATTAGAAAAATAATGGTTGAAATTTTAAAATTTATTTATTTAAATTCAAGTTAGTTAAAATACAGTGTAATATTGGTGTCAGGAGTAGAACCCCGTGATTCATCACTTCCACGTGACGCCCAGCGCTCATCCCAAGTGCCCTCCTTAATGCCCATCACTCATTTAGCCCATCTCCCCACCCACCTCCCCTCTAGCAACCCTCAGTTTGTTCTAAGAGTCTCTAATGGTTTGTCTCCCTCTCTGTTTTTATCTTATTTTTCTTTCCTTTCCCCTATGTTCATTTGTAATGGTTGAAATTAAAAAAAAATTCATAGATTACAAACCTATAGTCCAAGAAATTCAACAAACCATGAGCACAGAAACATGCAGAAATCTATATCATAATAAATCCTAATCTCGTTGGTTGAAACAAATGACAAAGAGAAAAATCTTTAAAGCAGCCATAGGACGTTTTTATGTAGAGAACAAAAATTAAAATGAGAGCAGGGACAAAGCAAGCCAGACAATAAAGCAACATCTTGAAAATACTGAAAAAAAAATTATCCGAAAATACTATATCCAGCAAAAAAGCCTTTTTCCACAAAATAAAGGCAAAGAAAAGAAAAGAATCCAGACATTTTCAGGCATACAAAAGCTGGAAGAATTCGTCACTCACTGCCCTGCTTTACTATAAATGATAAATGCTTCAGGAAGAAGGAATATGGTGATGGGTGGAAACCTGGATCTACACAAAGAAGAGCACTGGAAATGGTAAATACATGGGTAAATATAAAATAGTGGTGTTCTTACTTTTAAAAATCTCCTTAAAAACTGTTATTTAAAGCAAAAAATAATAACAATGTTATTATTGTGTGCATATATAGAAGTACAACGTATGGTAACAATATCACAAAGACCAGACACAGTAACTCAACAATTTTTATCAACAGTGATGTGACACTTTAGACATGACAAGTTTATAGAATCTTTGTCCCAAAGATTCCTTACATTTTTTTATGTTTTATTTATTTTTGAGGGAGAGAGAGAGAGAGAGAGAGAGCGAGCGCAGGTGAGGGACAGAGAGAGGGAGGCACAGAATTCGAAGACAGGCTCACACTCTGAGCTATCAGCACGGAGCCTGATGCGGGGCTCAAACTCAACAAACCGCGAGATCATGACCGGAGCCAAAGTTGGTCGCTTAACCAACTGAGCTACCCAAGCGCCACTGCCCCCCAAATTTTTATTGGCCACCACACCCTGGTTCTCTTCTAGCCATATACTTTAAGCTTTAAATTCTAAGTTCACTGCAGGTGATAGAGCATTTGGTAGCGTATTTACATTACCTTACCTTGATTGAATGAACAGAACAGAAGCAGTATTTTTAGATTTCAGCTATTGGTTACAGCAAAATTCCACATACGAATTCCAAAGTTAGTAGAGGTGCTTTGCAGTGGACTTGAATCAGTCTACTGTTTTTTCATGAAGAGACGTGATCTCCTTTTCTAGGTTCTTTCTAACTGTATTTACCAAAAGTAATGTTTCTTTTTAATATTTATTGCTATGATTTTATTTTGTATCTAAATAGTTATTAAAGGTTCCTAAGGTATCTAAAAAAATTTGTTCATACCAACTCTTGTCGTTTTCTTAATTAAGTAATCTCTATGCCCAACATGGGGCTCGAGCTCATGACCAGGAGATCAACAGTCACATGCTCCACCCACTGAGCCAGCCAGGTGCCCCTCAACTTTTATCTTCATTAAACTTGTCAAACACAGTTTGATGGTGAACTTAATCTGTTTTCTTACTGTAGTATATTTTATAGGCATATCCAGTGCAGTGTCTTCAGGATTGTATCATTATAAATTTGATTAAGATCAATGTCTCAGAATTGCATTGAAATGTGTAGGATTTGCAGTAGGGGATTTTATGTGAATAAAAAGTAAATATATATTTTAGATATTTGAGTTTGTGCATTAAAATGCACCTTTATTGGGCGCCTGGGTAGCTCAGTTGGTTGAAAGTCTGACTTTGGCTAGGTCATGCTCCTGTAGTTCGTGAGTTTGAGCCCTGCATCGGGCTTTGTGCTGACAGCTCAGAGCCTGGAGCCTGCTTCGGATTCGGTATCCCCTTCTCTCTCTGCCCCTACCCCACTCACGCTCTGTCTCTTTCTCAAAAATAAATCAAACTTTTTAAAAAATTCACCTTTGTTAATAACCAGATAGTCAAGAAACTGGTGACTTCAAAAGTACCAGTGTATTCCAAAACTTTTTAGATGACAATAAAATTAAAAATAAGTATATTAAAGTTTTTGCAAAGAAATATCAACAGTATAGAGTATTTTGATGATTCTCAAAAATACACATTCATCACTGTCCAATTCTATCTATGAAATCCTACATTAAAATAATAACTCTAACCTCTATAAATTAAAGTACTTAAAAAAAGAACAGAAAAACCTTTCAATAGAGGTTATTCTAGTAAACGGATTACAGAAAGTTTGGTAACTTGAGAAACTATTCTGGAACGTATGCTACTGGTTCAAATGTGCAAGCTCCAACTTAACAAATGTTTAAAATATTTGAGTTTTTAAAACAGTGCCAAAACAAACCACATCTTTTCTAGAGATGACATATTTAGCTAAGCATGAGCAATATAAATCTTTCAACCATTCCATGTATTTGTTTAAAAGCCTCAGAAACCACGTGCATTTCTAATAAAACATGAACAAAATGCTGAAGTCACTGGAGCCTAACAGTGGACTTATAAATCACATTTTTAAAAAGGCAAATGTATTTGTGTGTTGTCTGCATGTATGCTCTAAGTATCCAGATATACACATGTATATAGACATGAATAGGTTAATAGATAGGTTAGTTGTAAATAACAGTTATCAATAACAAAATGATGTTTGGGAAAAATCCGGGTTCCACACAAACCTTACTTATGTGAGGAGATAAAATGTGTAAGTCATGTGTAAAATGTTTTATTATCATTGTAATGACTCATTAATCATGAGTATTTGAAAAGAGAAACTTCAAAAATAACCATAATCTTTAAAAATGCTACATATAAAAATGCTTTTCTATGCAACTATATCTAATATTCAAACTATAAGTTTTGAATATTCTAACATTTTTTGAAATAAATTCTGTCAGTAAATGACTGACAAGATTCTTCAGTTTATTTGAAATAAGGATAGATACAGAGGATCAGCTTTCTCATTGAAAAGGGAAAATGTTTTATTAGATATCATATTTTGAGTATTTTAAATTATTTTAACATAATGGCTTATTTATAAAAGTAGAATTAAAGTTTCTCATATATTAATAATTAACTAATAACTTTGCTATAACTGCTTATCCCTTGCTTATAACCAATAACCTTGCTTATAACTTGCTTATAACCAGTTCCACTTCTAATAGTTGCTGTAGGAGATAAAGTAAGCCTTGAAGTTCAGACCACCATTCAATAAAACTACACTGTCAGGTTTTGGCATCAGGCACAAAGCAACTCAAGGTTATTTATTATTAACAATGAATTGTCACAGTATTCCCAATGAGTGTAGCCTAAGGCAAAGCATGCTGCTACTGTAACACTGTAGAGAGATAGTAAAAATGTGATGCTATTTAAACATGCAGTTCACATTATTGTACTTCACTAAAAGAAATGCATACAATCTCAATTGTTGGTGAATTCATATGTATTGGTAGAAAAGAAATGGCATAATAATAAAAATTGCAAGAGTTAAAATCTTCAGGTTTTTTTTTTTTTCCTTACAGAAAGGTTTAGAGAACTACTGCTACATGGAGTTTAGTCCTAAGACCTCAGCTGTAAGTCCTCGCCAGTCCCTGGCAAATTCCTAGGATTCTGACTCTACTTCTTCAATTGTACAATGTAATAATAATAACAACAGCACTAAAACCATCATCATCATATTACTGAGTATTTAGAGAACCGATCTCAGAAGCTAGGTAATTCCTTCGTATGAACAAAAGTGAAGACGGTTTGAAACATTGTTGGTGGACATTTTTAAGTATAAGAAATCAATTAATGATAATATTTGGCTGAAATACTTAGCATTTGTAATTTTGTAGACAACTCATTTTCAAGGGGATGTGGTATTTTGGCGGAGGTTACCTACACTGATAATAGTAAATGTTAGAATTGTTTTATAAATGTAACTTTATACTATCAGATTCTTTCAAAGTTCTGGATATTGATTACAGGAATTGGTTGCTCTAATCTAATCATTTCAGTACACAAAGAGATGTTTGGAAGCTGTAAAATGTCTTCATGCTTACTGTGTGTTTTATAAAACCCCAAGCAAAATAACTCAGGGAAGATTTGTCTGTACTTTAGGACTAACCTGAAAATTCAGGTTTACTTGTGGTTTACTTGAAGAGGTTTCAGGAATGGACTATTTTGTGACAAGAACTGTTCCTCTTTACTTACCTGCATGATTTGCAAGGCACTATTCCTTCACATAGGGGCTCCCACATGTTCCATGACAGCCCAGAGGGGAGACTCCATGCACGACCACATTATTTCAAATTTCTCTATTTATATAGTCACTGGCCTATGAAAGGCTATAATCTCTTTGGGACTGTAGAAGAAATCCAGTTAGCTTATTTACTAGCCCTTGTTGCTCCTTATTTTCTAATTCTAATAGTTTAAAAAAATAATTAAAAGCAGGTGACATGAGTAAATTCTAAATTTGAACTTAATGGAATGGTTCTAATGGCCTGGGAGTTTAAAAAATTCCATGAGAAGGAAATCGAGTTTGTTAACATTATGATTCTTTTGTGGCCCTATGATAAAGCTCCTTATGTTTTCCTGCAAGAGTAAAAAAAAAAAAAAATCACATGAATAATCTCCACTAGTGTATCCAAAGCATGGTGCAATAAACTATTCTGTTCTTGTCCTGAAAATAAGCAATGGTAGAGAATCTACCTCGGTCTTAAAGCTAAATTAAAATATTGTATGGACTTGGAAAAATTTTCACTTTCCCACAAAATTCTCACGAATTCAATCTCTACTTGCCTATTTCATCCTGTTGCGGCCACAGTCATCTTCTATTGGCCTCTCATCTATTCAATCTAAAAAAAAAAGAAGGTATTTTTTTCTGTAGCCAAATACATAAATCTTGGTTTTATTCATAATTTCATATGACTAG
The DNA here is from genome assembly GCF_018350195.1 of Panthera tigris. Taxonomy (NCBI): domain Eukaryota; kingdom Metazoa; phylum Chordata; class Mammalia; order Carnivora; family Felidae; genus Panthera; species Panthera tigris. The sequence continues at coordinate 86,372,028 of NC_056665.1, read as the reverse complement.
AAGTGATTGTTATGCTTTACTATTTCAATTTTTTAAATAAAAGGAAAAGCAGGTAATCAAGCCAAACTGCCAGTTTTCTTTTTTCCACATCCTTATATTTTTACATTACAATTTTACTGTATATCGTATCTTGGATTCCCCTCCTTCACAACAAAAATTCAAATGATAATCTAAATAAAGATAATCAAAAAGAATACTTAACGTTTTTGATGGCCTCTTGCCTTTGAGAGTCATGCTGGCACATGCTAATTTTCAAGCCAGAGGTGTCCCAGCCTATTAGACAGACTTGGCAATTTCTACAGTTTAAATAGAGTTTAGATCATTATTCAGACACAACATTAAAAACATCGACAATATGAATCCATAAGTACACATAAACAATATCCTCTTTTTTATTGAAAACAGTTTGTATTATTTGTAGTGAAACAAAAATCATTCCTTGATTAATGTAATTTTAATGTACCAAACTATTGGAGCAAATTATACATTTAATTCTTGGTATTTATATTTAATATTCTTTAATATTAACAAAGATCATGTGTATGCATTGGAGGAAGACTATACATTCTCATGTCTGGGCTGCTCTCATCAGTTAAGAAATAAACTCTATATTGAAAAATGCACGTATTTGAAGTTCTGACCTAACACAATGGATTAAGGTTTAGACAATATTTACTTTGCTGCATTTTGATTCAGAAAGGGCCGTATGTGAAGATATGACCTATAATGGCCTCTCAGTAAAAAGATTTATATCAAATAGAGTGATATAAAATAGTTACAAAATAAGCTACAACTTTATAGCTACTCATTGGTAAAAGTCTGTAGTTAATACATTTGGATAAATAAGTCAGCAGCAAAGTGGTTAAACATTTGTGATCTGATTTTATCTCAGCTTGGAATGTGGTTGGAGTGTCCCACTTCTAACAACTGTTTGCTAAGTTAAGGCTTTAGTGTTTACACAGTGTTGAATGAAGCAGCCTGGTCACCAGATGTGATTGCTTCCCCAGACTGTCGTTTTTTTTCAGTCAGATCACTGTCCTCATGGTCCCTGTTCCAACCTTCTTCCTCAGGACGTCCACCAGCCTTTCCAGCCTAGGTTGGGGGCAGGTGGGGGGAGGGGGAAAAAAAGGATACAAAAAGTACAATTATTGTCAGGAATGTTTTGGCTGAAAAAGAACAGTATTTGCCTGTGACCAAGCAGTCTTGGTAGTCGTGTTAAGAGACAAAGCATTACTGTCAGCAAGAGACACTGGTGCAGAGTGCCACGTATCTGAGGTTAAAAAGAAACAGTAACAACACAAACTTTAACCCACATCTTCAGATTATGTCAGTTTTAGACGCTACATGAAAAAATATAACATACTCATTTCACTACATTTACCTGCTTGCATGAAGGCTGTGAATGAATCATTTATTATGCAATGTGAAGATGGCACATTAAATGCAGAGCAGTTCCAAACTGATTTTTACCTAAGAAGTACATATTTTAATTCAGAAATACTATCAACCTCACACCTGTTACTTAGGTAAATAAGTAACACATTATTATGTTGTACAATTCATATGCATTAAATTTCTTCCTTTTTCAAAGAGTCAGCTGATGAAAATAATTAGGAATTAGGTAGCTAGCTGGAAAAAACTCATGCTTTAGTGGCATGAAAATAATTTAAGTATACACAAATGGTTTGATGCTAATAAAACCAGACTTTTGGTACTACATTTAAAAAGAAGTTTCTATTCTGAGTAATGTAAATAGGCTAGCAACGACTCTATAGTTTCTAATCAAGGATATGTGATTTTTTTTAGTTGATTAAAAACTCACCACTTAAAGTCAAAAGTTTAAAAATGGTTTTTAAAACTAAGTTTAAAAATAGTTAAAAATAAGTTTGAAAATAAAGTCAAAAGTTCAAAAGTCTATTCTGTAGTGTTCTTAGGCTACTCTACGGGAGGGAGATCACATTCATGTGGATCAGTGAGATTTTGCTTGAGAAGAGATGATGGAATCAGACCATTAATTTTTCTCCTGTTATGTTTTTTTACTGAAAGCATAAAACCTCAACAAAAAATCATGTTTGATGTTACACACACAGAAATCTTCCAGTTTTCATATATACACAATCTTCTTCCTCAAAGACTGGTGAGCGACATAGTCTAGTCTGCTCCAGCTTGCCTCATTTATATGGATCCATGCATGAGGGTCCTTTGCAAATAAACATAGCACAGAGCTAGACCCTAAAGGAATGAGGGTATTCTTAGTGTCACATACTCTGGTTTACATGCAACACTGAAAGTTAGCTCAAGTTTATTGGATGATTGTGCATATATGGAGTTCTGTCAACAGAAAACAAGAATATGATGATTTATATAGGATTACATAAATTCTTTAAGACAAAGTTTCACTAACCTAATTTTGGAGAAGGGGCAAGAAAAATGTCAGGATGAAATTTTAAATGTATTGTTAAAGTATGATAGTAACCTCAATTAACTTAAAAAATGACTCCAGTGGAAACATTGACAGGCCATTAATAGCATTTTTTGGCATATATTGTAAAAAAGGCAGATAATATTACTTTCATGTTGGTTAGTTATATCCTTCCCCTACAATCTGATTTACACTACCATTAAAAAAATTCCTCATAATGGAAAAGTTGTACTCTGTATAGTTATCATTATTACTATGAATTCAGAATCAATGGCATTCCAAATTACTGAGATGAATTTGTGTTGTGCCTCTTTTGACTTTTCCTTTGCTAATAGGCTCATCTTACTTTAGTTTCCTTTTTATAGATTAGGACATATTTCCATTTAGAACTCTTATGCCTTGCTAAGGTAAGAGGTTAGGAGGAAATACTTAAATATCACATCTTGCACTGCCCTTTACTATGTTTCAACAATTACTAGATCAACCACATTCTCAGTTTATCCAGGTTGAATGATTTATGAAAATTTGATCTCAGAAATGAGAAAAATGTCAATGACTTCGTTCTGTAAAAGCGTACTGACTTCTGAAACACAATGAAGCACCTATTCCTTCTTGTAAGGAATGGAATTCACCTGCCAGACGTGGACCGTGCCAACAGGAAGGTAGCTGCATACGTCTGTCGAAGCACCTTGTGGATTCGCCTGCAGGCTATTCTTTACTGTCCAAATCAACAATATCCTTTCAAAAAGTATGTAGCTTATTAAATTAGGTTCCAACTGCTTCAGATGTTACTCAACAGTAGTTTCCCAAGGGCTTCATGAAATAGGAAAAGGGTTAGAGCTAGGATTAGGAGTTCTCCATTAGGAGAACTCCATTAGGAGTTCTTCAAATATGAAGAAACTGAAGCACAGACAAGTAAACCCTTATACAAGGACTGTAGTAAAATAGTAACAAATCTGGGCCTGGTTTCCTTGTTCTTAGTTCAAAGTTACTTCCACTAGGGCTTGGTTACTACAGAGCGACAGATTTCAGATTTAATGGATTATTTAGCTTCATGAAAAATTTTCCTTAAGTTCTTAGTTAAGTTAAATTGGGAAAGTATTTGTGGGTATATTTCACCTGCGATTTTAGTAACACATTAACAAAGTAAATCGATGACATTGCACGTAATTAGGAAATAATAGTTACAAACTACTGTTTACTATAGTAAATTTGAAAAATATACTTACAGATATATTTTAGACAGAAATCTTATTTTTTCAATTAACATGATTTTTATATTTTCTATGTATTTAGATAACATGTATATACTACAATGGAATACATAATTTTCCAACATAGTTATTTACCAATTTTCCTAATCAGTTTACTTTTATTTTTCACTTTTTAAAAAAGTTTATTTATTTTTGAGAGAGAGAGAGAGAGAGACAGAGCACGAGCGGGGGAGGAGCAGAGAGAGAGGGAGACACAGAATCCAAAATAGGCTCCAGGCTCTGAGCTGTCAGCACAGAGCCTGACGTGGGGCTGGAAATCACAAACCGTGAGATCATGACCTGAGCCAAAACCATATGCTCAACCGACTGAGCCACCCAGACGCCTCTATTTTTCACTCTTAATGAATATTATGAGATATGTTAAACAGTAAATAATTCTTAATAAACACTGATTATGTGCTATGAATTATGAGAAGCAAATTATGCACGTATTTAATTTTCATGATAACCATAGAGTAGACATTATCATTGGTTGACAAAACCAAAACATATAGAGGGTAATTTGATCACAGCCCTATTGCTAGTGAGTTTGGAGCTAGGATGTGATGGTAAGTCTAATTACCACCCCCCTGATCTCTCTGGTATACTATACTGCTCCCAAAAGTACTACCAACTTTTAAGGCATATTTCTGAGTTTTCGTGGGCTTGAATTAGTCTCACTCCCTTCTGAGTTTCAGACTCACCTACCCAACTGCCTTTAAGACATCTCCTTTTGCTTTTTCTACAGGCATATGACACTTAGCATATCTAAAGCAAAATTGACTTTGCCCCCATGCATGTTTCAGTATTTATGTTGATTAATGTCATTCATTAAGTTGAAAAAATTTAGGAAAACTTGGTACATTTTATTTATTTAGTTTTCTCATTTCAGCTTGGACCTGTGAAAACTTTGTGAAGAAACCACTAATGGTGACAGTGGGAAGCAGTGAGTGGGTTTTAACACATCGAGTAACACCATTTGCATTATGGAAAGATTATAGTGGCAAAGATGTAGGAATGGGATGGAGACAGGTTAGCCTATAGGTAGGAAGTCCAGATAGCTCCTGATTAAAATAATCTTTGTGAGCACAATAACATGAATGTGTTTAAGGCCATATAACTGTACACTGTAAAATGGTTAAGATGGTAAACTTTGTTATGAAGATTTACTATAATAAAAAAACAATATCCTAATGAGACTTAAAGACTTGAACTAAAACTACAGCAGTGCAGACGGAAAGAAGGGGACAAGTTTGAAAGATATCTAGGTATAGGATCCCAAGGACTTAGTGACTTCTGAGGGCAGGATGGGGAGAGATGGGGTGGGCAAGAAGGATGACTACTGGGTGTCTGATTTTGGTGACTAGATGGATAGTGATATACTAACCAAGACAGTGCAGAGGAAGAACAGAAGAATTTATTGGGGAGCATGTGTGTGTGAAGATGAGTTCAGCTTGGTACACATGAATTTGAGGTGTTGGTGGGACATATAAGTGGGATGTTAAGTAGATACTTGGATATAAGAGTTTGTCTTAAAGAGAGAATTCTAGGTTTATGATATAGATTTCAGTTCAATCAATAAGCATTTGTTTGGTAATTCCTATGTACCAGGTGCTGTTCTAGGCATTGATTATTCAAAAAGCAGGACATGGTCCCAGCTTATAAGGAACAGTAGGGCGGGGAAATAGATCTTTATATGGATAACTTCAACAACAAGTTACTGATAAATGCTGTAATAAAAGGATATGCAGATATTAAGCAGAACCTAGTTTGGGTAGAGGAGGAGAGGAAAGGCATATAAAGTCTTCCTGGGATTTTGCCTGAGTTAAGTATTGAAGGATAAGAAAGAAATGGTCATCTTAAGAAGGGAGGGGATGGAGAGGGGCAGGATGGGCATTTCAGACAAAGGAAATAATATCTGTGAAGGCACAGAGGCATAAAAAGCATGATATGTGTCAAGTGCTATTGATAGCATTTATTTTCTCAGGATCACAAAGTTAGAGGTGGAGAATGGTAGAAAGTGAGGCTGAAGAGTTGGGTCATGACTAGGTTGCTCTAGGTTGTAACTAAAGCCACAGGAGTAGATGGAAATGCTTAGAAAGAGAAATTAAGAAGAAGAAGAGATGTGGGAATAGGATAGAAATCCAAAGAAAACAAATAAAGTAAAGAGACTGGCAAAAGAATTTGAGGATATAGGGATGTAAAAGATGGATCAAGACTAGGTGCTGTCACAGAATTCAGAGAAGAGCAGTTCAAGAAGGCAGCTATCAACAGTTTAAGTACTTAAACAATATCAAAGTGAGAAGTGCCCATGTGATTTGGCAATTGGGAAATGACCATCTTCTCAGTGCAGTTTTAATGGCATGATGGAAGTAGGAGGAAGCCTGAGAGGAATGTGAAAATTGAAGGCTAAGTACAGGCTGTTTTATAAGAGCTTGGCTAGAAAGTAAAGAGGATTATAGTTATAGGGGAATGTATGGCTGAAGAAGTTTTTTAAGAAACTGATGGCATGTGAATATATTTGTGAACTACGGGAGAGAAGACTAGAGGAAGACACAAAGGTATAAGGCAGGAAGATGATACCTTTTTAAGTAGGGTCTAGATGACGGGATCATAAGCATGATTTACAGCATTATCTTAAAAAATATATACAATTTTTCCTTGGAGATTAAGGGGAAAGAGGTAGGAAGAATACAGCTGTGGATAATTTAGGCATGGAGGATGTTAATTGACAGAACTTATGTCCGCTATAGGAGACAAAGTTCTCTGATGAAAACATAGGGTACAGAAAAAGGCTAGAGGAAAATGCTGAATGTTTAATGTGACAAGGAAGGGAGGTGCCTTGGAATATGCAAAAGAAATATTAGGTGAGACTGATGATCCAGCTACAGCTAGAGACTGCAAATTTGTAGAGATACTGATCATCATAGTAGTATGACTTCTAGTTTTCACATCAGGTCTATCCTTTGGGGATAGATATGGGGAGGGAAAATAATAAAAGTAATTGAGAGTTTATGACTTATAGTGTAAGACAAAGGTACAAGAAGGCTGTGTCCTTGAGAAAAAGTGATTAAACCTAGAATTCAGATTGGGTAGGGAAGAAAGCAAGTCTAAAAGGGCTGTCAGTTCAGAAAAAGAATGAAAGGAGCAAGAGACTGGATGTCTTAATTTGTGGTGAAGCTAAAAAGCAAGAGTAGTTGGGAGTAAGGCTGTGGTTATTGTTGGAGAGGCAAGTGTGATCTTAGGATTTCATATTTAGAGAAGTTCTGCAAACATCTATTGTAGTTGAAGTGGATAAGAGGTAAAAGTCATTAGCATTCAAGGGACAAAGGAACAGACACATTACTGACATTGACACTGAAGTTTCTTAGTATGAATGCAGGAGTTGGGGTAGATAGAAAGGAAGACATTGAATCAGATGCCTGAAATACATTTAAAGGAAATGGCACTGATCAGGAGATCAGTAGATATCACTGAAAAGATGAGACAGAGAGTGAGAAAGCTGGATGTTGTAAATCTCAAAGGAGCGAGTGTTTTTACATTGATGTAGAAGGTATGAAAGAAGCAAAGCGGAACGAGAAGAACTCTCCTTCCTGGTATATGGGTACAGGAAAAAGGCTGCTGTCCTAGTATATGGGTATGGGGAAGAGACTGGGCTGCTAGGAAACAAGTGTCCTTGGTAAGTTTGTTTCAGGTAGAATGTGTGTGTGAAACATTCAGCGTAGAAGTTGTGGATAGATGCAAGGTAGTAACAATGGAAAGAAGGTGCCACAAAGCAGACTGAAAAGAGCTGAGATCAGGGGAATAAAGAGAAGGAGAGAAAGATGGGGAAGGAGGAAGCACAGAGCTGTATGAAAGTGAATAGCCAATGGATTAGCCAATGGATAGAGTGCACCCATTCTCCCATGCATAAATTGTAATCAATGTGGTAAGAAGTCCTTGCTCCATTTTAGCCACAAAATGTAACTGAAAAGGTACACAGATGCCTATAAAAATGGGCATATCCACATATACTTGTGAATAGAGACACGGCCATATAAATATGAACACACATATATGCTCACAAAAAGAACACATAAGAAATAAGTAAATACCACATGAGGAAAGAATGAAGCTGAGAAAAGAAGAAAGACTATTTACATTTGAAACAAAATGAAGAAAGAGTTTGTAAGTGAAAAAGTGAGTGTAGGAGTAGATGTGAGAGTGGGTTGAAAAGTCATGGTGAAGAAGGTGGAAACAAGAATTGGTAGAAAGTGAAAAGAATGGGGAACCAAATAATAATTACATGGCCAAAAATTATTCCTTGTATTATTATTATTATTTTTTTTTTTTGAGAGAGTGCGAGCAGGGGAGGGGCAGAGAGAGAGAGAGGGAGAAAGAGAACCCTAAGCAGGCTCCACGCCCAGCACAGAGCCCCACATAGGGCTCCAACCCACAACAGTGAGACCATGATTTGAGCTGAAATCAAGAGTCAGATCCTTGGCCAAGTGAACTATCCAGGCGCCCCTATTCCTTATTTCAACATACTTCCTTGGATCTCCCACTCATCCCTGTAGACATACCTTTTAAATCATTACCTTACTTGATTTCTCATATGAGGTGTTATCAAAATGTTAAGAAAGCAGTCTTTACTGGTTTTTATTGTTTACACTTCCAGTCTTCAAATGGCTGGTACATTCAAGTTAGTAGACTGCTCACCATTATTGGTACTCTTTGCGGATATTCTCTGGTATGTCTAGTGTCTTTAAAAATATTGGCCCCTATATAATAGTCCAGTTTAATCATTATAAAGAAACATGGGCCTGATACCTTCGTTGATTTAGACTTTTACTTCTCTTTCAATGCTGCCATGTTTCACTACTGACTTAACCTTAAAACGCTAGCCTGCTTTGACTATCAGGCCAAGCCAAGTCTGTTCTATTTCATATATGATTAATATTTCTTTTCCATTTATTGCTGCACAATAAACCACCCGAAACGTAGTGGCTTAAAAAGGCAGCTATTTACTCACGTCCATTCGGGCTTGGGGCAGTCAGGCGGTTCTGCTAGCCTTGCCCGTGTTCACTCATTCAGCTGCAGTCAGTTGGGGTGGGGTGGTCATGTGCCTGACAGGTATGCTGACTTCTGCTGGGACTCTTTCTTTCTGTGGTATCTCATTCTCAACCAGATGAGCCCAGACTTATTTACCTGGTGAACACATCAGCAAGAGGGTAATACTGAACTCAGGAAGGTCTCTTGAGGCCTTGCTTAAAAGTTGTACAACATCACTTGGTTAAAGGGAGTCACAGGACAGCCCAGATTCAAAGGGCAGGGAAATAAATTCCACATTTTGACAGGCACAGTTGCAAAAAAAAAATCATGGCCATTTTTATTCCATAATATTGATATTAAAAGCAAGATTTTACCTTTATCTATGCTAGATTTCAGTTTGGTAAATTTGGCCCATTTTTCCAGCAAATTAGTATCTTTTGGCATCTAGAGTTTATCACTTCTTGTAGTTATGATAAACTTACCTTGTATGTTTTTAACTTAGGTAATCGAAATATGTTGAACAAAAAAAGTACTGAGAAAAACTCTTACAGACAACCCTACAGGGTCATAATATGTATTCCTATTCAATTAGCTATGAATTACCAGAACTGTGCAATCCCTTCTTGATCTTGTCCACAAAGGTATTTTGAGATAGTCTGCCAGATGACTGTTAAAATCAAGATATATTAGAGTTCTTCCTCCTTACCTACCAGTTATAGAGGTTAATTTCTGAGTTGCAGCTAGACTTGCAAGACCAAGTATGGGTAACTGGGAACAGCCTGGCTGCCAGAGATAATCAGTCCTTAGTGGCTGCATCAGTGAGTAGGTCTGCAACTAACATAACTGGACTGGCTGTAGGGTGCCATCCAAAAGCACTCAACTATTTCAATTAGAGAACCTAAAGAGCTTAATTTGGGCTTTTACAAATATCCAGATAGGTCTAATCTGATCGTCTGTGGCATGGAAACAAGAGTTTCTGGGCTGTGATGGTATTTGGTAAATATGATGAATTTGTAGACCATTGCTTGCTTAAGTTGATATCATGCCTGGTATGGTTCACAGCACATAGCATTTACTCTATTTTTAAATTTAATTTTAAGGGTTGGTCTACCTGTGTTTCAACATTCAAGATATATTTACTGAAACGCTTCACTGGAAAGTCCACGAGTCATTCTTTATTAAAAGCAAATAATAAATTCCAAAATATTACCAACTTAACAATACTATGATGGTATTATGCATTTTGCCTTACCGAAAAAGATATCATTTTTTAAATGGATATGGACTTACAAATGTATCTTGTTTTTTTAATAAAATTTAAAGCCTAATACATTTTTATATTCTTGTTAGCAAACTCAGTGTTAATAATAAATTGTGGCTAATCTGGAAATGGGCATAATTTACTTATCTGGAACAGGACATTGTAATATTAATAGCAAAAATAAGATTTCCAATGTAATTATACTAGAGATAATGAGGAAAAAAATTGATACTGGTAAGAATACAGAAAGTCAATCACCAGGCCAATTTACTGAAGGAAAGAAGATATAGGACAATTGTTTACTATATAAATCCATAAAAAATATTTTGAAAAGAACTTCACAAATATTTCATTATAAGTAGATAATAAACAGGAATTCTAGATGAGCACCACTTTTAAGATTTTTATAATAAAGCAGATTTAAAAGGTATTTGTTAATTTCTTAGAAAAATATTACCAAAGCAAATGTCTAGGGAAACTTTTAAAAAGTCTTGACAAAGGACTGTGTTACAAATCTTAGCCTGGTTAACATGTCAGTGATAAATTTACATGGATATAATAATTAGTATCAAGCATTTGTCTCCCGTTAATCCTTATAAAATATTTGAGATTATGTAGATACCAAAGAGTGCATTTAAAAAGACCCTCTTACTACCTCCTTGGTTTGCTGTGTTGAGGTCTCTCCAATACTTTATGATTGCCATGAGATTTAAGAATTCCCACAAGTACTGAAATGTTGGTAAACCTACAGTCTTCATAGGCTGAAGCAAAGCACATGCCTAGGTTTTGTTTAGATACATTCAGTTGAAAAGGCTGCATTCAGCGAAAGTGGTGCATTCTCAGCCCTAGTTTTGACCTAAAAATAACTTTCAAATCAGTAATGTAAATTAAGTATAATAGTTTTCACAACCTCTACTATCCCTAACACAAGATGATACTCAGGAAATAAAAGTTTACAAGGGTACCCGGGTAGCTCAGTTGGTGGGGTGTCCGACTTTGGCTCAGGTCATGATCTCATGGTTCGTGGCTTTGAGCCCCACGTTGGGCTCTGTGCTGACAGCTCGGAGCCTGGAGCCTGCTTTAGATTCTTTGTCTTCCTCTCTCTCTGTCCCTCCCCCGCTCACGCTGTCTCCCTCTCTCTCAAAAAATGAATAAATATTAAAAAAAAATTTTTTTTAAGTTTACAAAATTATTATGGTTTTCATAATGATTTTGGGTCATGCCTTCCCTACACCTGTTACAAAGTAGTCCAAGTAACCTTTGTTCTGTTTGGGCCAATCATGGGGCAGCACTGTGAGAGTGGTCAAGTTTGTCTTTATTTCTCAAAGAGCCTAAAATAATTTGGTAGTGATAACTGCTGAAACAGAATTCCACCAGTAATAAAGACATCTAGAGAGAGAGAAAACCACAACCAAAAACCAAAAGTTAAAACCGATGCTGCGCAGAAGTTGATCCAATGGTACTTCTCTTGCTTCCCATTAAGAGTCTAATCCTCTCGCATTCTCCTCCCTTTGATTCTTAACACTGGCTTAAAAAAAATGTTTTCTGAGAACAATGTTATATGATTGATAAAAAGGCTACTAAGAGTTTCTGCATTCTATTATGAAACAAAGCATAACCTAAATCTGTTTATTTCTGATACTGAAATTTTAAATATCAATTGATAGGTATGAAAATAGATATATCTTGCGGATTGCATTATCTCTTAAATGAAACTAGGAATGTGACTATCATCTCTGTCTGCATATAAAATTGTCCCTATTTGTTGTCAACTCATATTTTTGGCTGCATCTACACTATTAAAAGAAAAATAAGAAAAACAACAAATTGGGTACATACAGTCAACAATATTTAGTTTTAATGCATTATGACTAACCATTTACTAATTAGCTTGTTGATTTCTAGCATAAATTTCATGTCAAATCCAATTCAATCATTTCCCCAAAACCATTTTGCGGTATAAAAAAATATTTCAAGTAACTATAATAAAGGGTAAAATAATATGGATAGATTAATTTAGCTCCTCTGATGTCATTATATGAAGCATTATCACTTAGAAGATATCATTATCTTTAAAGAATTATCATTCCTTCAGAAATTAAGCAGTAAACTTGGATTTATCTCTGAGATTAAATAGAACTTAAAAAAATCCTAGTACATGCACACTCAACTCTGCTTAGATTAGATACACACATTCCTTATTCAATGTGTAGACAAGCACTGAAAACTTAACTCTATTTTATTTTTTTAAGCGTATTTATTTTGAGAGAGAGAGTGAGCGAGAGGTGTGTGTGTGTGTGTGTGTGTGTGTGTGTGTGAGTGTGGGGGAGGGAGAAGAGAGAGAGAGAGACAGAGAGATAGAGAATCCTAAGCAGACTCCATACTGCCAGTACAGAGCCTGATGCGGGGCTTGAACCCAGGAACTGTGAGATCATGACCCGAGCCAAGATCAAGAGTCAGATGCTCAACAGACTGAGCCACCCAGGAGCCAACTTGCCTTTATTTTAAATGTAGACTAACATTTGCCATCTTCCATGTAACGTTGAAAAATCAGGCTTGTCAATCAATCATAATGTCATTAGTATCAATTTACGTGACTAGTAAAAATAAAAGTTAAATATTTAATAATCAAAATTTAATGTAAAACTTGGCATTCTTTACATTTATTTCATCTCATTTTACAATTAGAACATGGAAAAAGAGTAAAGCTATATTTCCTTTGTTACTGTATCTCTAAGGTAATTTTATTTCAAGTTTTGGATTTTAAAATAATAACTTTGGTATCATTTTACCCAGAGATTAAGATTTTGTAAATCTTCGTAAATGTTTTTTGTAAATGTTAGTAAATTAGATGTCTACATAGTCTGGTGGATTCCAATTAGTCTATGGCAGCACTAGAAAAGGACTTATAGAAGATAATAGAGTTATTTTGCTTAAGCCCCTAATTTAACATCAGAAAGTGATTGAGATAATAGGATGAATTAAGATCAAGTGACAATTTTATTGGACTCTCACTTTGTCTATGAAAGGATATTCAAATCATATGTAAGTTTCCCAAGAAAACTCAACACCAGTAAAAGGCCCATGAAGCTCCATGAGAGCAAGTACAATGTGTATTTTGTTCATAAAGTAACTGGTACTTGGTAACTAGCATAACAGGCTCTCAAACATCAACAGGATATTATTTAGTTGTTTCTGAATAGATATTATACACACATGCACACACACACAGGGAATAAAGAGTAAAGGAATTTCATTTACATTCTCGATTCTAAAAAATAGATTTAAATTTTGATGATGACCCTTAAAAGGAGGTTTCAAAAATAAAGAAAGCAAGTTACTCCATGTGAAGATCTGTAGTAGTTTGTTTACTTATTTAAATAATTTTTTTTAACATTTATTTATTTCTGAGAGACAGAGCATGAGCGGGGGAGGGGCAGAGAGAGGGGGAGACACAGAATCCAAAGCAGGCTCCAGGCTCTGAGCTGTCAGCACAGACCCCAGCGCGGGGCTCAAACTCATGAGCAGTGAGATCATGACCTGAGCTAAAGTCGGACACTTAACTGACTGAGCCACCCAGGCGCCCCTGAAGTAAACAGTTTATTTAGTCAAGGGCCCTTCCAGAAGAAGATTATATAATAAGCAGTTATCTGAATAGATTCTTGTCATTTTGTTATTTTTTTTAGTTTATTTATTTATTTTGAGAGAGAGAGAGTATGAGAGTGCCAGTGAGGCAGGGACAGAGAGACAAAGAGAAAGAGAATCCCAAGCAGGCTCCGCATTCAGTGCAGAGGCCCACACATGGCTCGATCCCTCGACCTTGAGATCATGACCTAGGCTAAGCTGGTATCAAGAATTGGTTGCTCAACTGAGTTACTCATGGACCCCAAGATTCCTCTCTTTTAAATGGAGGGAGTTTGGGAGCTTGGTGGGAAAGATCTTAAATGAAACTTCACCCTAAGTGAGAACTAAGTTAAGGTTATCCTTTTTGCTTCAGGAGGGATTTAGTTAATGTGATAACATTAATGAATTACTGATTCTGAAAATTTGTCTCTTCTTTTTGATTTCATAACTTGCAAGGAGAAAAAAATGAAGCACACAAAGGAATGAAGTTGCCATGGATGTGGATTACTGATAAGCAGGCACATGACAAAATATGGGAAAGACAAGCTGATAACAGGGTCAACCATTTAAATTATTTCATTTAAAACTCTTGATTTCTAAGAACTGAACCAGGGTATGATACTGGTATATTCAAAAAGGATGCAGATTTGTGGGAAGATTCCTCCTCCTTTTCTTATTCTGGTTTTTGTGTTCTGCCCCTGCTTCCCAGCTTTTAGGACAATCCATATGAACACTTGCTTAAATTACATCTGAAAGCATATAGAAATCCTTTATTTCTTTTAGACTAAAATGGATTCTTTGTTGGTTGTATCACTGTCCTATTTAACATATTAGTTTCAGTATTTTCAGAGTGTCTTTTGTTGAAAATTAAGACTAATAAGTCATTGCTTTCTAAGTGTTTTTGAAACTGTTCAATTATATTGTCAAAGTTTTTTTTCCTATGGCGAACTGATCCTTGGTTTCAAGATAAGGATATAGTAAATAGAAGTTTGAAGTTTAATCGCATTCACGATATTATGAAACTGCTAGGTAGTCACTGCTTATTTCTGGCAGTTTAAAACTATATGTTATCGGACTCAGATATTGTATATGGAGTCCTAAATTCTTTATATAAATAAAAGAAATTAATCTTTCTAAAACATAAATATTTAGCAAAGTAATATAGCCATGAAAAGGCAGAGTTCTTTGAAAAGTTTGACACATAATAGTCATAGAACATACATTATTATTATTTTTTTAAATTTTTAAATGTTTATTTATTTTTGAGAGCGAGATAGAGTGCAAACGGGGAAGGGCAGAGAGAGGAGACATAGAATCCAAAGCAGGTTCTAGGCTCTGAGCTATCAGTTGGATGTGGGACTTGAACTCATGAACTCATGAACCATGAGATAATGACCTGAGCTACTGAACTACCCAGGCGCCTGTAGAACATACATTATTTAATTAAAATTGCCATTAAACAACATATAAAAGGGAAGATGCTATAAAGATTAATACTACATATGTAAAAGAAGTTTGTATTTTCATCTCAAAAACAGTGTCTATTCCAAATATATATATATAGAGAGAGATATCTATGTATTTATATATCTATATCTATAGATATATATATTCTTTATAGATAAAGAATTCTGGAGGCATAGAAAGATGAGCATTTCTGACTGAGTTTCATTTCTTTCTGATTTTTATATGCCACTTGTAAATGTAATTTCCATTCTTTAATATCCATTCACTTCACAGTTAATACTTTTCAAGCACCATAAAAGACTTGAAATTAAATCACATACATCTTTCTTATATGTGTTAAAGTGTTAGTATTAGGGATTAATGGGCTTTATTCTCAGTATCTAGATTATTCATTGGTAGTATGTTAGTGACATAGGGACACAGCTGACAGGACATTAGCAAACTGCTCCAGGGGCTGAGTTACAAAGGTCTTAAATGTGAATTATACTTATGTTCTAATTTATTTACAGTGAGTAATCACCAAGATAGATTTTTCATATGATTTCCTTTAGATTTACAGTATTTGCACTGTTAACAATACATGGATTTTTGTATTCTAGAAACTACCATACATTTGGCAGCAAAGATAATAAATAAGGACTTATAATTATGATTAACTAAGTACCCGAGAGCCACTTGTAAAGCCAATGAAAACTATTCTTCTATCTTAATTGGAGAGCAATTCTCATCTGACTGTGAAGAAAAGAGCCTCAAACCTGCCTTCTGATAAAATCCTAAAGGTTTTTCAGATATTCTATAAGGCATGATACATGAATTATAATTTGTTATTTTTCCTCAGTTTAGTTTAGGTTTGGACAATATGGTAGTGTTTACATCTTCTGGTATGTATTTTGTTACCTAAATTTGGTAGAAATATTTCTTTGAATAAATAACCTAGATGATAGGAATGAATTACTGCTGTAAATCTTTGCTAATAGCTATCCTCATCATGTGCCTTTTTAAATAAAATAATTCTAAAAATTCTTTCTATATGCTGCTCTCAGCTGCTTATATTTGGACTTGTAAGTATTCACCCACCAGCCTGCTTCAGATAATTCAGATATCACCAATGATATCACCTCAGGAAATAATCTGCTGTTTGCCCAGTAGAGGAGTTACCTATTGCCTTTTGAAGAATGACGCCTCAAACCACAGCCTTGACATTTGGCCTCTCTTTGAATGGCTTGAGATACAGCTCTTCAGAATAATCTTTATCATTCAGAATAACTTTGGACATTCTGACTTTTAGCACTAAACTCCACAGAAAGAGTTTAATTACCTGGGAAATAGAGTTATATAATCTAAATAGCTATCATTCCAAAGACATTCTCATGGGTATTTCTATTATTCCTTGAGAAGAATCCTTAGAAGCCTTCCCTTCTTTTGCTCTTCAGTTTCTGGAAGCCAATTTTGATGAGTTTTATATCTGCCATCTGACAGTAGTGTTCTCAAACTCAACTTAATATTTTTTCTCATAAGTTTATAAGTTAGGGTTATACAAAAAGAAAATGAAATTAGTTCTTAGCATTGAACTAAAAGACCTCCTATTGATGGCACTGTGTTGTTCCTATCTCTTAGGCAGAAAATCTTAAAATACCGACTACTTCTTTACCCTTCACATCTCTTTAGTCACCAGATCACAGTTTTTCTCTATAGTGTTTCTGATATGAATGAATCCTTTTCTCCCATTCTCATTGCTACCAGCCTATACCAGCACATCAGTTGTCTGTTATTATATTATTACTGTTGCTCCTTAACTGGTACTCTGACTTCTAAAACCATACTGCTTCAATTAATCTTCCCCAGTGCTAAGTGAGCCTGATATTCCTAAAATGCTATTTCTTTCAAGTGACCTTTGCTGCTTTCAAAACTCCACGTTAGTTTCTTATTCCCTAACCCCTGAAATCTGCCTTTGCATAGTAATTCAACTCACCTCGCCTATCCGATATAATCCCACAGGATGGGGCATTCCTGCCAGGCTGACTTCTAAACTATCTCCTCTTATATAATACATTCACAGGTGTACCTTTGCTTCATTTGTGCTGTTTCTCCTCTTCTACACTCTCTTTCTTCTCTACTTATTCATATGCCACCCATTCTAGAGGCCAAGTTCAATTTCCTTGAGGCCTTCCCTCTCCCTGTACTATCTGCCCTGAACAATTAATAGGTTATTTAGTTCCATTCTATACTATAAAATAATTTAAAAAAACAAGGCAATATATACATATATATATTTTTAAATATATTACTAGCATTATATACAGATACAAGATGTCATATACTCTTGAACCCAACAATGCCGCTTCCAGGAATTTGTGCCTAAAGTTTTTAGCTAGAAGTGTGTTCACTGCAACAGTATTTGGAAACAAGCAAACAACAATGCCCTAAACTTCTTATGGGCAAGAGCCTTATGGCATACTGTTTATTTATTCCATCAAATTTAAAAGAGTGCTAAGTACATGATACACTGTTGTGTGTGTGTGTGTGTGTGTGTGTGTGTGTGTGAGTTTTTAGTCTTTCTCTGTATCTTGTAATAAAAGTAACAAATGAAAATAAAATCCAAATTTGTCCCCCCCCCCCATTTATACCTAAGATCCCGTATCTTTTCAAGAAGAGAGAATATATCTTTAATTCCAGGTACTATGTAGTCAGACCATGGAATTTTTCTATTCGTGTTTACAATGAAATAAATGGAGAGGTGAAAAGGTATTGCCAGCTGTAAAGCAACAGTTGAAAAGAGTTCATCTTACTCATAATTGTTACCTTTTTGCCAAAAAATTTTCATAGGCAGCGTGCTTCTAATGCTATATACATACACCCAAAGTCTTAAATCATTTATATTAACCTGTCACAAGTGCTGGTCCACTATTTTGACATGCTTACTGAGAACAGTAGATGACTTACTATCCTCAAAACAAGCTATTAACTCCTGTCTAAACTTTCTCAATCTGAACTACTGTAAGGCAGCTCTTTGATGGGACACACACTCTGCCTTTTATGGCTTCACATCATTCTGCTCTATTATGTGCCAGTGTCTTTGACAGCTATGAAAAAAGCCGTTATTAAAAAAGGCTAGAAAGTTTGAAAAAATTGGCTCGGTTCTTGTACCATAAGTAATACATTCAAGTTAAATTCCTGCTATCACTGTATATACTTTTAATATACAGCTTTTACAAGTTAGGTCATTCTTTTTTTTAAATTTTTTTAAATGTTTTTATTTATTTTTGAGACAGAGCGAGACAGAGCATGAATGGGGGAGGGTCAGAGAGAGAGGGAGACACAGAATCTGAAGCAGGCTCCAGGCTCTGAGCTGTCAGCACAGAGCCCGACGCGGGGCTCGAACTCACAGACCGCGAGATCATGACCTGAGCTGAAGTCGGACGCTTAACCGACTGAGCCACCCAGGAGCCCCAAAGTTAGGTCATTCTTACAACAGAAAGTATTTATGGTAATGTATTTTATAATTAGAGGACAAGATGAAACGTTATCTATCCACTATGAAACACTCAGGACCATATTTCTCTTTTTTCCACATACCCGAAGAGATTTAAAATCTGCAGTTCTTCAGATGGCACTTCTATAGTCTAATTGTTTTTCTAATTAATTAAAACCTTTTCTAGCAATTCTAAGTATTTTTTAACTCATAATTCCACTTCCAGGAATCTGTGTCCCACGCAGTAATTGCAGATATGTGCAAATATTTAGCTGCAAATCTGTCCACTGCAGCAGTATTTTAAAGCAACTCAACAGTAACAGTAATGGGTTAAATAAATTATGATACAATCATACAATAGATTTAAAGCCATTTAAACTACATAGTAAAAGATTATAATGACATAAAGTTATTCATCATATATTAAGTGAATTAGATTATAAAATTGTATGTGATATACGAAAACATTTTGTAAGAATGCCAAGTTGCCTGGTGATATTTAAAAGGCAAAATGTTTTTATGATCTGAAGAGAAACCAGAGTGCTTAGTGATATTTAAAATTTTTTCAGGAATTAATGTAAATTGTTTCAGTAATTTGAAAAACATATTTGTGATTAAAAAGCATTTTTAAAATATTTGGCCTATCAAAACAATGTTAATTAATACATCTCTTGGTAAAGATGAACACATGTACATAACTACTAAAGTGAACAAGAGGGCATTTAAAAGACAGAAATATAACCTCTTTCTCTCTCTTCCCATTCTCACTAATTTGTTGCTGAACTCTCCCCAGATGTAGGAATTCCATGAGACTGACAGAGAACTTAAAAGTTCTATGTGGCTGTAAAGTATTTATATTCAGTATGTATATTATTCAAGTTTTATCATTGTATTTCTCATAGCAAGAAATTGCCCAGAAAAATAAATTAAGGGGACATATGCTATACAAACATGGAAGAATTATTTATTCTGTTGTTTTTTTAACATCATACATCAAGGCTATACAACTTTAAGTATTCACAATATTTAAAACAATGATTTGAATTGAAAGAGACAGATTTCCTTACACAGTAAAGGCTCTCTCAGGTACTTTCCTTTCATCTCCCACACACAAATGAAGCCAATCCAGCACCTAAGCATTCAAGCTTTCTATTGTGTTTTGATCCTGTTTGTTCTATCTATGCAGGATATTTACTTTGGAAGGGGAGATTTATGGCTGAAGAACATGACTAAATAGCTTATTTGTGAAGATAAACCAACCTGAATTAGTATTAAGGTATAAAAACCCATTGGGCTGCCAATTAATAAAAACAACCTTTTGTTTAGAAGAAAAAAAAAAGAACACAAAGATCACGTTTATAAATATTTCTAGGGGCGCCTGGCTGGCTGAGTTGGTTGGGCAGCTGACTTCAGCTCAGGTCACGATCTCACGGGTCCGTGAGTTCGAGCCTTGTGTCAGGCTCTGGGTTGACAGCTCGGAGCCTGGAGCCAGCTTCAGTTCTGTGTCTCCTTCTCTCTCTGCACCTCCCCTACTCGCACACTGTCTCTCTCTCTCTCCCTCTCTCTCAGAAAGAAACATTAAAAAAAATTTATAAACATTTCTAGTACTTTTTCTAGTCAGATAATAAGTAATAATAATAAAAAAACCTCAAATAAGCAACTCAAGAGAAGGCAAGCTGCCTTAGTTATCAGATGATACCACAATTTAACAAACCTGACACTGTCAGTAAAACAAACCAAAACATAACTTTTCTCTTGAAAAATACAATGTAAGCAAAGTCTGAAATGGGGAAAAATGTTTACAGTACATTTAATAAAAAGCTGATTTATTTACTATCTTAAGAGGTCTTAAAAATCAATAAATAATACAATACAAAAATTGGAAAAGTCTAGAACAGGCAGTTCAAATAAAAATATATTGTAAATAAAAATATAAAAAGCTGCTTAACTTTATTCATCATCAAAGTACACATTGAAATGAGATGTAATTTTTCATCTTTCAGATTGGAAGATTAAAAACCTTAATAATACAAAATAGTAGTGAAAATTGTGGAATCAGCATTCTTATAAATTATGAGTTGTTGATTTAACTTTTTAAAAGAACAATTTGGCAATACTTAGAATTAAAATGGCACACTTTCTTGAAACTTAAGTTTTTCATTTTTTAGGAATTTTGTTAAAATTGAAAAACTATATAAATATGTTTAAAGAAGGCTGCTCATTTGTAACATTGTTTGTTAACAGATTTAAACAAACAAACAAACAAACAAATAAGCAAACCCAGATTCTCTTCTCACAGAATTTGCACTCTAGTTGGTAAAAGATGTATACATAGAGCAATTTTTTAAAGATTAAAATTATAATTTTATAATGTTTTGCACTGGCCAAAAATTAACCATCAGTGCTTATATATTTGAAAGTATGTAAGGAAGTGAGAATGTTTTAGAGACTATGATTTCATAGTTATTTTTTTTAGCACTGAAACTATACAAATTTGACTTCATTTTCTTGCATACATCAGTATAGGTTTTTATTTATGACAGGCAAAATGCTTTGCTTAAAACAGTGATCACATTCACAGGAATTGTGAGGAAAAAAGTCTTTAGGGAGAAGGTCAAAACAGCTTGTATTTGGGCTTCAATGAAAACCTGATGCTCTAAAAATAGTTTTAATTGTTTCTAGTTTGTCCTCTCCTTTAGTGGCCCATCCCTCAAAAGCTGGCTGGAGCCTGTAATAAAAGGACATCTTTTCCAAATAAAACCACAAATCCCTCTTTCAAAAAATCTTTTAATGTGTGGTATTTGATTTTTTTCTTTTTATTTAACCCAACTAATAGGTGGTTATGCATCTCGCTAAACATGGAACTTAACTGACTTATGAAAGTCTGGAAAAAAACGTTATAACGAAATAAAGTTTTGGAGAAAATGTTGAAATATAAAAAGTTCCCCTATGAAAGGTTCCTCAAAATAAACTCAGACTAATCCATTAAGTTATTATATCTACTGGTATTATAAAGCAGCATATATGCAACACTACCCTGACCAGAGCCTTGGCATAAATATTAGTTTGGAGAGGCTAATATTCAATAAAGTTATCAAAATTCCTACTTAAAGTAGTTCTCATTCTTTTGTGATTCCTTTGTCCCTAAAACTTAAACAGCTTTTGATGTGCCATAATCTCTTAGACATACTGTGGTAAAGAAACCATATGAATATCGTCTACTTTTTCCCGTTGATGCTCCCCACTACTGAGAGACAGTCAATATACCATCAATGAGGAGTGGGTGAGATCTTTCCCCTTAATTTCAATGAATGACTGGTATCATAGGCATAACAATAGTGTAAAATTTTCACCAGGCATCCTTATTGTTAATTTACCAAGTCCAACTACCTTTTTATGGAAAAGGAGGCTGTTAATCCTTTAATGTACAATTCCAAAATTCATAAAGCTCTTAAAAGCCAAAATACTTTTATAAGTTTTCTGCAAACTCAGGTAGCAGGAAAACCTGATCGAGAGTGACAATTCATATACTTCACTGCAGAAATATTCATGTGTTTGCTTACATTGTGCATCTCTAGAACAGTTGGTGTTACATATACATCATATTGCCTTTATGATTTTTGAGAAATTCTCAATTCCAAAACACACATATTCCCAAGGGCTTTAAATGACGGATGTGGATCCAATTAGGTACTGTGTTATTTCTTTAGTAGGTGAATATTGTACATATACGATAGCATATTTGATATTTCCCAATCATATTTTAGGGAAGAGGTTGAATCTTCAATTTGATACCATTTTCTATGGCACATTCTTCTAACTGGTAATCAAGACTCCTAGAAACATAACCCACAGAGTTAACAGAATATGCATACTTTTTTTACAAGTATAAAACCTTCCCTGACTGACCCGAGTTTTCCTAGTGTCCCTCCAGTACCATACATTTTTCCTATTATAATTAATGTTTACTTGTCAATATTCTTTTCTAGATTGTAAACTCAGTGATAGCAGGTGCTGCTGTCTTTAATCTTATTTACCAGTGATTTCCACTGGGTAGATACCCAGTGTCTACCTCAATGCTTGATGAGCAGTACATACTTGATTGAAATGACATTTGAACTGCAGAACAGAAGAAATACAGTTTCAAAACATTTTCTAAGTACCTTCAGACAACTCAAGGTACATAGAAAAGTGCAGGCACTACTCTCACTCATTATTTCAAACCCTTTTTAGTCTTCTATTACCAAAAATATTTTGTCCATTCACTAACATTTCTTATGTGGTAATAATCATGCTTATTATTATCTGAACTTATTTTTGGTACTCTTTCATGTTAATTATTACGTTTAATTTACACATAAGCTTCCGTGTTTAAACACATATTTGCTAACTTATTTTTTTGCTGAATTTCCATTGGCTATTGAATTTTTAAACTATGCTTATCATCATTAATAGCATCAATACAGATTTGAAGTGCCAATAAAACTGCTACAGTTCAACATACATTCAAATAATATTGACTGGTTTGCTACATTTACCACAGCTGAGCGCTTCCCCCGAGCCTTGGCCCATTATTTTATTCTTCTCACTTTTACTAGTAGGGCTGGCTTAAATCTTGACTCAGATTCTCTGTATTCATATTCATCTAAAAGAAGTAAAACACTAATTCCTCCTTCCTTGTTTCTTACATTAGCTAGCTGCACTTAGAGTTTTAAAACTGAAATTTGTAAGTGGGAAGCTATCCAGAACTGAGAGCACCACAGACGGATCCTACTGACTACCCTGTTCATGATCTATTAGTTTTTGAATATGCATGATTCTTGGTACTTAATTTTGGCTCAGGCTTTGGTTTCTTTAGAAGTTTTGACCCCATCATGACCTTTGGTTTCTTTAGACAGGATCTTGTAGATTTTCAGAGGATTGTGATGGTATCCTAAGGTCAGATTGTGGTTGTGCATTTTCCCACAACTGTCACTGCTCATGAAGTAATATGATTAACTGGATGTCTTACAGGCCACCAATTTTCAGCTACTTAAGACCCTATAAAAGTAACTTAACTTTTAAAAAACTTTGTGAGAGGCAGCTTCTGACATGACTCCCAATGATCCCTGCCTCCTGGTATTCACACCACTGTGTAATCCCCTCCCCAGTAGTGTGGACTGGACCTACTGACTTGCTTTTAATGAACAGAATATGGCGAAAATGATGGGATATTACTTCAGTGACTAGGTAACAAAAAGGCTGTGAGTTCCATTCAGCTAACTTACTCTCTTTCCCTCTCGTCCCCTTGCTTGTTCATTTGGATAAAGCTGCCTGCTATGTAGTGAGATGCTATATGGCGAGGCCCACATAGCAAGGAACCAAAGGCCTTGATGTCTTGAGTGTGAGAGGAACCGACACCATAGTCTAGTAGTTTAAAAGTTTGTGAGAACTTAATCCTGACAATAGCCATATGAGTCATCCAGAAAGTAGATCTTTATCAGTCAGGCCTTAAGATGATGCAGCCTTGTGAGAGACCCAGAGTCAGAGGACCCAGCAAAGCTGCACTGAGATTCCTGACCCACAGAAACTGTGAAATAACTGTTTTAAGCCACTAAGTTTTGGGGTAATTTGTTACCAGCAACAGATAACTAATATAAATCTCAAAAGCAAAACATTTTTTGTTCTGAAACAAAATGTAACATAAAATTATGGTTTCCAATTATATACCTGTCTGGTTAATGTGTATCCATTATATCTTTTAATATGATACAAGTTCATTATTAGCAGGAAATGCATATAGCAAAGATTTCTGGCACAAAAATACTGATACATACATGTGAATGACAGAATTTTAAAACCTAAACTAATTCTTGGCAAGATGGTTCAATGCAAACTTTCAGATAAAAATGATCTATTCTACTGGAAGGAAAAATATACTAATTCATGTTCTTGGATCATGCCTGGTATTGTAGACATCAAACACATCACAGGATGGTGTATCTGGCCTCATATAGCTTAATGGTATGATTATCATAAAAGAGAACATGAGAGGTTATCCTCTTTTCATTAGAATTTTTAATAATATAACTAATATAAATCCCAAATATTTAGTCAAATGGACATACTAACAATTTGAAGTTCTGTTATAACTGTTAAATCCTTCTTTGAGAAATAAAGTTATCAATATAAATATCTACTTGGTGTCTCACATACTACTCAAATTAAACTTGTTAAAAATGTCTTTCCACTTCAACTCTGTTCTTCCTCTAGTTTTTCCAATTCTAGTAAATAGTATTTCCATCTATCAGGTTGCTCAAGACAAAAATTTGGGAGTTTTCCTTGACACCCTGCATCCCATCCAGAAAGTCTACTGCCTACAGGGCATGTAGCTCTCAAGTCCCTCTTCTCTCTATCTCCAAGGACACTCCTCTGGTCCAAGTCACTACAATTTCTCATTCTTTCCTAATGAGTCTCCTTACTTCTACACCTGTCCCATTACAGATTATCCTTCACACAGCAGCCTTTCAATCTTGTAAAAATGCAAATGAGAACATGTCCCCTGATTATAATCTATCAAGTTTAAAAATGGAAACTGCTTGGAAAAGAAAGTTTAAAAATGGAAACTAACAGAAAAAACCTTAACAAGGGTGCCAACATTCTTTAAGATCTGACTCTACATACTACTCTATCCTCCTTTTATGGTCCAAGCTATCATCCGGCTGCAAAGATCTTCCTTCAGTGTATCAAAGGTGCCAAGTTCTTTGCTTTGCTTCCACATGGAAGGTTTTCCCCTGGCCAGTGTCCATTTATACTTTTGGTCCCAGCTTCTTCCTCTAACAGTGTCACTGTGTGACACATAGTAATTGTTTAAAAAATATTTGTTGAATAAATACCTGAATAAAATTGTTCAAGATCCTGATGTTATAATTATAATTGGGAAAATATTTAAATCATGGCCTTTCATCCATTAGGAATGTTCTCCTCTTTCACCTTTTTTATTTAGAATGAAACACATTAGATTTTGAGATCTGAAAAAAGTTTAATATTTATATTTGGCATGGCTATCATAACTCATCTATTTACCTCCTCAACCAACCCAACCATAAAGGTTTATATCTAGGTTTTCACTTTATAATAACTAATTAGGACCTCTACATCAATTAAATCAATGATAAATACAAACAACTGCTAGTAGTCAAAGGGCTACTTCTGAATGTGATAAAATCTATCAGGAAAACAGTACCAAAGCTATGTTTGATCATGGAAGTACAATCTTAAGACTTGATCAAATTTCACTGAGTAATGAAACATTACATTAAGCAGGAATTATTTAAAAATGAGCAAGATGACATGACTGCTACATAAATTCTTCAATGCTTTCATCTTATTCCCTTCTACACACACTTACCTAGTCAACATAGATTTTCTTGTATTTAAATTGTTGCTTAAATGTTATTTAAAAATTTTTTATTTGAAGTTTTTAATGCAGAGGCACCTGGGTGGCTCAGTCAGTTGAGCGTCCGACTTTGGCTCTGGTCACGATCTCATGCCTCGCTGGTTGGAGCCCTGCATTGGGCTCTGTGCTGCCAGCTCAGAGCCTGGAGCCTGCTTCGATTCTGTCTCCCTCTCTCTCTGCCCACCCCCTTATCATGCATGAACTCTCTCTCTCTCTCAAGAATAAACATTAAAAAAAAAGTATTTAATGCATTTTTGCTATCATAATATGATACAGAAAATGTATGAAGCCAATATAAAATTCAATTACTAAGGATAAAAATTTTATTAACAGGTCTCAGTTTCAGTCTCTAAATAAGAAATATGATTCATATTTATTAATTTGTTCAAAGATACCACTAACATGTAGCTCTTCAGAGTAATTAAAATGTATTCTTATGATATAAACATTTTTATTGTTTTACTACCCACTGGATTTATTATTCAAAAAATTATGAGCAACGCTATGATCAATTTATACCTAACAATAAATGTTGTATTCTATGAAAAACAAATGTTTTCAGAGTCAATATAATCACAAAATACCTTTCTTGGACTCATGTGTTCATTTACAGTTTGCTTATAATTGCTTCATAGAGATAGGAGTTTGTACATTACAAAAGGTTTTATTGATTTATTAGTTACAGAATATACTAAGCATACTCAGAAAACTGGAAAAGCTAGCTCTCTGGCTAATATCATATAACAGCAAGTTGTAGAATACTTCAGAGCAAAATCAGAGTGTTGGCACAGGAAAGATAAAAGGTAGAAGCTGGACTAGCAAAGATTAATGTTTATTAAGTCAGCCAACATAAGCACATCAGGTCTTAGAGTTGTATGCTTTGCTCATGATGAGAAAAATATTTACTTAATTTTTTTTTAACGTTTATTTATTTTTGAGACAGAGAGAGACAGAGCATGAACGGGGGAGGGGCAGAGAGAGAGGGAGACACAGAATCGGAAGCAGGCTCCAGGCTCTGAGCCATCAGCCCAGAGCCTGACGTGGGGCTCGAACTCATGGACCGTGAGATCGTGACCTGAGCTGAAGTCGCTTAACCGACTGAGCCACCCAGGCGCCCCTTTACTTAATTTTTAAAAACATACAGTTTCTATAACAAACTATTAAATTTCCTTTTTTGAAAAATGTTCTCTTATTTGAAAATATGTAAAGAAACCATTAACATTTATTTAATATGCTCGAACACACACTTTTTCCAGGAAATGATTTTTTTCTTTCAATAATTTATATCCTAATTTAACTCATTCAGGTAATTTATTTCACTTTATATGTGTTGGGGGGGGGTGGTTAACAAATGAAGTATTTTAAAATGTATTTTTGAAAGGGGCGCCTGGGTGGCTCAGTCAGTTAAGTGTCTGACTTCCTCACAGGTCATGATCTTAGGGTTCGTGAGTTTGAGCCCCATGTGGGGCTCTGTGCTGACAGCTCAGAGCCTGGAGCTTGCTTCAGATTCTGTGTCTCCCCTTCTCTCTGCCCCTCCCCCACTCACGCTCTGTGTCTCTTCCTCAAAAATGAACATTAAAAAATGTATTTTTGAGAAAATAAATGTCCTTTGAACAATATAAAGTGTGTTAAAATTGATGAGTAAAAAAGGTGTGCAAAACTATATAACAAAATTCTCTAAAGCATCATTTTTTTTCCTTTTGTAATTTAAAAATTCATAGGAGATCATGTAGTCAAAGGTGGTAATGTCTGTTCTGACTTCCATTTTTGAAGTAAAAGCATAAAATTATTATTAAACATTTTTTGCTCATTGTTATTTTATTTTGGCTTTTAAGATGGATTACTTTGATAACTTGTGACTGGATATGAATGAGCAAGGTGGAGGTTAAGCAAAAATCAGCATAGCATGTTCACAACTCAATATCTTAGGTGGTTAATCATTCAGTTGAACACAGCTGGTCAACATGTTGTTTTTTACTATATTTTTCTTTCTCACTTGTAAATTGTTTAATTTCCACCATTAATGGACCTCTAAATACTCAGAGGACGCAGAAAGTACATTGATGCTGAAACACAAATTAATGTGGATATAATGAGAAATCTGTAAGATTTATCTATTCTCTTCGCCAGCTCTTGAAATTGTGTTCTCATATCACCTTATTTAGTAGCTGTTACTTAAAAAAAAAAAGGACAAGAAGTATTGGAATAATTAAACTTAATTAATCTTTAGCTGTATTGAAGTGAAGACCAAAATATCTATAATGTGCTATTTATGGATATATTCCAGCAAACAGAGGCTAAGAGGCTAAGAAACTCTATTACTTCCTTTTTAAAAGTAAAATGTTAAAAAAAATAAATAAAAGTAAAATGTTACGAATTCCAAATATAATCTCACAAGCAGTTATTTAATGTTACTAAATTTTAATTTACTTTTTAATATGTATTTATAGTGTCTAAACCAAACAATACACCACAAAAAAACTTAATAAATTATGTTTTTTCTTATATGGTTGAAGTAAGTCAAATACCATGTGGTGTTACATATTATGAATATTAAAGATTGCACTTAAATAAAATTATAAATCAATGCAAATTAACTTCTTTTTTTTCCTATCAACCAAAAGGGATGCTCACAATTCTACCTAGAGAATGTCTATTACTACCAAAGGGATTCAAGAGTCAAGAAAGGCTAGGAAACACTGCTGTAACACTGCTGAGGTTTTTCATCATTTTAAACCCAGAAAAGTTTCAATTAATGATGGAGGAAGCGAGTCACTGATTTTCATACTGCCAAGTGAAACACAGCAAGCTAGAATAACTGGTTAGTTTTATTAAGGCATCTTATTAAGATGGCTTATTAAGCTACTCACTATTGTTTTCACAGGGCTTTAGACTGATACTAAACTTTAAAATGTAGGATTCTTTCCTTCCTAACTTTCATAAAAGTCATATATAATTAGCACTGAATGAAATTTTCTAATGTCAACATTTCAAATTTTGATTAACAGGGAATACAAATCAACCTTATTCAAGTTTTAATTCAAAAGACTGGCAACATCCTTTGGGAGTCTAGTAGAGATAATATTCAATGCACCTTCAAACTTCAGACTAAGCCAGGGGCCTACAAAGTAAAAGTAATATTCAACTTATTAAGCTAGCATCGTCACAGTAATTTTCTCTACCCGCTTTATGTCTGATTCATAAAAACCATACATTCTCAAATTGAAATCAACATTTAGGGTCTAGAATGTAATCCGGACCACCTTACTGTTGATAGGTATGACGACCGATCTACACAGACGATCGAAATGAAGACAAAGTTAACGGTTGACAGAGGTGGTATGGGTAATGACCATGATGTAAGAAACATAAAGTCAGACAGTGGTAGACACTCTGGAGAGTGCACAATTAAAAATGTGGTGAAATTCCCAAGGGTGGAAGAACCATAGTTGTTCAGCTCCACGATACAACTGTCATTTCTGAACCTGAAACACCAGTCAGTAGAAATCACACAAGCTAAGGTAACTTAGTAGGTTTTCATTATTATTTTTTTGAATAAGGGTAAACCAGGAGTGTTTTCTTTTTTTCCTCCAGCAGTGTCTTTTTCATCTTTTATAGAGTATTCAGGGCTAGAACTAGGGTGAGATGAGGGAGGCACTCAATTCAGGTGAAAAATTTAAGGGAGTATTAAAAAAACCCCTCAGTCATCAAGGTAAATAATATTTCAATCAGTATTTAAAAAAATCAAAGTTAACATAAAAATCTTATTATAAACAAAATACCAAAATTTAAATGAAGAAATGATTAGTACCTACTATAATATGGATAAAATTCCTAAGGCAAAACAACTTTATATTGTAGTGAATTTCTTTAAATGATGAGTTTTGATAAAAGGTTGAATGGTTTAGGTCTATCTGCTATCACTTACATAAGCATGGAATATTTGAGTAAGAGAAATTTCTAAAGTGAATTTCAATACAAATCCCTAAATATTGTTTGAAGAAGGTACCTGACATCCTAAACCCCCATGTTTAAGCTTTTCCTGATTTTTAAGGTCTCCTTCGCATATGCTAAGTAAGTTTCCCCAAACTAGACTGCCTGATTCTAGTGCTAAAGTAGCTACTTTTAACTCTTTGGATGACTGATGGATGGCCTTTGCTTGAATTAATCAGCCTGGGGGTTATAAGGTGATGACTTTCTAACATTTTATCTACATTTATGGACTGTCATTCTTTTGTAAAAAAAGAACTTCTTCAGGGGCACCTGGGTGGCTCAGTCAGTCTGACTTCAGCTCAGGTCATGATCTCACGGTTTGTGGGTTCAAGCCCCACATGGGGCTCTGTGCTGACAGCTCAGAGCCTAGAGCCTGCTTTGGATTCTGTGTCTCCCTCTCCCTCTGCACCTCACCCGCTCATGCTCTGTTTCTGTCTCTCAAAAATAAATAAACATTAAAAAAAAAAACCTTCTCCCTTTTCATCTTCCATCTTTTTTTATGTGTATCTATAGACTTTAAAATGTGAAAAATATTCAGGGGCACCTGGGTGGTTCAGTTGGTTAAGTGTCCGACTTTGGCTCAGGTCACGATCTTACAGTTCATGAGTTTGAGCCCCATGTCAAGCTCTGTGATGACAGCTCAGAGCCTGG
Source organism: Panthera tigris (assembly GCF_018350195.1). Lineage (NCBI taxonomy): Eukaryota > Metazoa > Chordata > Mammalia > Carnivora > Felidae > Panthera > Panthera tigris. The sequence continues at coordinate 86,341,416 of NC_056665.1, read as the reverse complement.
AGCCTGCTTCAGATTCTGTGTATCCCTTTCTCTCTCCTTCCTCTCTCTCTCTCGATCAAAAATAAACATTAAAAAACATTTTTTTAAAAACGTGAAAAATATTCTGTAATCAAATACAGTTTTCTCCTGATGCATAAATTGTGCCAAATTTGGTCAGTGGAAACCTTTCCAATCTACCTCCAAAGGTTAACAATTTTCATTAGTTTCTGGTTTATCCTTCCTATTCCTTTTATTCCTATTTTTCACACAAAAGGTAGAATATTATAAGTACTTGATTTTTTTCAGTTAGTAATATGCCCTGAAATCACTCAGTAGCAGTTTATAGACATCTTCCTTTCTCTCTCTCTACAGCTGCATTGTATTCCACTATGTAACTATGTCATAGTTTATTCAACTACTCTATCTGGATTACTTCTGTTTGCTGTTAGAAAGAATCCTGTAATCCCTATGTTGTTTCATATTCATAGAGATATATATTCAGGATAGATTCTGAGAAGCAATTTTCCTTAGTCAAAGAGTAAGTGCATATGTAATTTTGTTAGATATTATCAAATTCTCCTTCACAGGGTTTTTACCATTTTGCATTCTACCCAGTAATGTATGAGAATGCATAGAATCCTTTTTACTTCCAGTTTCTAAGATCTATGTGAAGAATCTCTTCTTCCAAAGTTACATGGTATTTACTTTCTGTCTCTGAGGCTAAAATTTATTATTTTTCTCACTATTTCCAGTTCCAAAAAGGTGATTATAACTTTTTATTTGAAATGTGTAATATGAGTAGAAGATATTTTTCAGTCAATGGCTTACATTTATAGAGTGCATTATACTTTTCAAAATACTTTTAGGCACATGCATCATATTTGATCCTCACAGCCACATTTGGAAGTGTATCAGTTCTACCTTCCAGATGGGGATTCTGAGAAGGAACACAATTTAATGACTTCTACATACCCAGTTAATGACAACCAAGGGTCCTGTTAGTTCACTGATACTTCTGCAAGATACTAAGGTGCCTCCCCTCTAACTTTCAATTCTAGTGCTTTCATTTATTATATGTTAGTGTCACTTATTAGATAAAAATATTACGCATAGAGAGTTACTAATTATATTTATTTCACAAGTAGTAGAAATATGAAAGCTATTAATGAGTTATTTAAATTCATATGTTAAGCTTATTTTGGATAATAAAGCTTAAATTTTATAAACTATAAAGGGTTAACCAAATCTAAGAATGCAATTTATTCTAAAAAATATACCATCTTTTAATTCAGAGTAAGATTCACTTATGGAAGCATAAGTAACCAGTTAGAATATAATGAATTACCTTTTAATATATAAGCAATTATTAGGAATTTGTAAAATCTTAGAAAATCAAACACAAAGTAGCAAAAGTGTAATTTTAGACAACATCAAAGTTCAAAGGCTTCCTTTGTACTAAAAATGTCTCTTTGCATTCTCTGAAAAGGGTGGGAAAAAAGTTCTATTTCAAGTATAAAATATTTTGGCCTAAATTTTTAATTAGATCGATTCATCCTTGAGAATGGTAATATATATTTATCCTATCAAGTGAGCTTCAAGAAAATATTAAAGGATGACATTAACAGACATTATAAATTGAAAATCCTCAAACAGAAGCAATGAAATCAGTAAGTGTAAATATAAACCCTGATTTTGGTCTCTTTTTCACAATGTAAACTCTTTTCCATGAACACAATCTGTATGTTAAAGATGTCATTTATTTTTGAAGCTGAAAAATAACAAAAAGACTTTAGACCCACATATAAAAGGTACTCTTTTTATCCTTTTCTGAGACATTGACCTGTATACTCATTTAAAAATGAACACCACATCTTTACGTTATTAAATCTTTGTTTTGATCTATTAGTATTCACCAAAGTGCCATTTTATAAAACCTCACACTGAATAGACAAGGCTGGAGGTGACCATCTGCAGCTTTAGAGTCTGCGTTTGAATTGATGAAAAGAGCTTTGTGTTTTCATTGCCAAGTTTGATTCTTCCAGTCATTAGGCATTCCCCTCAGATCGCATCAATGAAGCCGTGCTCTCTTACACCCATGTGTTAAATTCTCTTCTCCTCATGGTTTCCTTTGCCAGCTCTACTCAAGAATGACTATTGGGTCTTAGCCACATTCTTCTCACAGCTGTGTTAAAAAAGAGCATCAGAAAGTCTTCCTAAAACCCATATGTGTATCTGGTCAGTTCTCTGTCTTAGGGTCACCTCACATTGTGGTGTGATTATACAGAGATTCATTCTTGTTCTTGAACTGTGCTACTCCACCACTCTGGGAAAGATTAGGCCCTCCAGTCAGTAGGGGAGAACTTCTTGGAAGACTGATGTGAAATATACACAGCTCAGAAGGCAAATTAATTTAAGGAAGAAGGCATTTCAAGATTTTAAATATTTATATAGATTTTCACCATTGTGTAGCTTGTGAAATGGCAAATGGTAACATAAAGAGAAATAATTAATATATGCTTTCATATGCCTTTAGGATGCTGTTGTGTGCAGCAAAAGAAAACATCAAATGATGATGATGTTCCAAGGACTATTAGTCTGAATGGTATAAATGCCCAAGCAATTAAAAAAAAATAAAATTCTTAAGTTTAGTAAGTTCCAAAATACTGCTGTTCACTATGTAATTTTTGGAGCTTTATTTTTCACTTTTAGTCTTTTTGCAGAAACATCTGAAAAATAATCTATAGTAGTATAACTATTATTTTCTTATACTCAGGTTAAGAACAACAGAAAAAAACTGTTTGTTGAGTTGCCCAAGAATATATAACAATATGAAGAAGAAAGATCACTTCAGCTACTACTACATATTGTATTGTTACAGAATGATTTTTTTCTTTTTAACTATAAATGATCAAGAATGAAATTTATGTATGGACAATGTTTGTGACTTTACCACTAGTTAAAGCTACACTGAAATAAGCAAGAGATTCTTTTATTCTATATTTTTCGAGGGCCAAGGTGCACATGTGCAAATTCCTGACTTATTGGGGAGAAATAACTAAACATGGAATGGTAGAATCCAAGTGAAATCAGTATTTCTACTTGTTTTCGGGTTCAATTTAGGTCTTATGTAATTATATTTTGGGAATAAAACCTATACCTAGTAAGGAAGTATACATCAGATTTTAGGTGGGTATACTAAGGATTTATTAAAAGAAAATCAGACCTTGATTTATGTAACAATGTAGACTTTTCTATACTAACAGAGAGATATATCATATTAAATTTTCTATGTGTTTAAGAAAAAAAAAGAAGAATAGGGAAAGCAAAGGACAAAGTTGTGAATGAGCTGGCAAGTATAATGAGGTTGAGCAACACCCAAGCAGGAATGATGAAAACTTAAAATTTCATTTTTACAACAGCTTCCCTTTTCCTTTTTTACTACGAAATTATTCTAAAGTACACTAGTGGTTAGTATTATTAAGAAAGTTAAAATCACCTTACATATCTTATTTTTATCAGTTCTAAAACTATTCTCAGGTAAGATGGATGGATGACTTCTGCTGTCTTCACAGAAGTACCTGGGAGCTGTGTAGCTTGTCAAGGGTTAAACAGTAAGAAGGCTTTAACTGGGGCTAAGAACAGAACCAAGGAAAAGGATACTTGTCAGATCATATGGCCACTCTAAGGAAATTACATTTCATATAAACGTGTGAAAATCACATTTGAATGTTTCTGAGGCATAAGAACTCCTGTTTTGTTTTGTTTTTTAGTCTGTCAAGTTCTAGTTAAAAAGTATATGATTTTCATCATTAAGTGGATCCTATAATTTCCCTAAAATGACAGTAACTTTATTTCTGACTTTTAATTACTATAACATTGGATTAATGAAAAACAACAAAAATTACTGCATTTTATTTAGTCTTAAACGGAAACAGCATGGATCTCTCTCATATTTTACTCCTTTGTTCTTCTTCTCTCATTTTTTTCCCATTGTACTCATCTGAAACATGTTTTATCTATCTTAGTAGGCAGAAATGTGTATTAGCCCAACTCTAGATCACCTATTTGAAGACAGGTTCTGAAATGAAGAAGCAGATGAAATATAAGCAGTCACGTTGTAATTTTACTTTTTTAGTCCCTACTCTCAATCTCTTTATGATTCATTCCATAAAGTTAACTCTACAAGGGAATTTATCAGGGAAAGTGAAGATTCTTAGATTTAGAGAATTTCTTTTCTTTAGCCTCCACCCTTTAATTTACACTTCATTAGAATTTTTCAAGTTCTGGGTTAGGCTTCAATTTTAATAATCCTACATTAATCCTTCCCTGGTAGAGAGGAATGCCATAGACAATTAACACTATGTTTCTTTTTCATGTCAAAGTGAGACATTCTCTAAAGATAAAGGTGTAAGCCCAACTCTAATTTTTATAAAAAATATAATTACATATCTATCAAACTTGGTATCTCTGTGTGTGTATATATACATAAGTAGCTCTAAAGAAATTTACTTTATGTACGTGTACTCAATGGATGAGAAAGGTGATCCATTATACGAATGTATGATAAAATAAAACTTTTTATAAAATACATACTTATTTGATAGTGTATAAGGTTTGTCTTTCATAAGTTAAATATATATTTAATTTAAAAATGTGTTATCATTTACTGAAATCCAGAATATTAAACTCTTAAAAAGCATAAAAATGACAATACCTAATTGGATTTAGATTCAGAAGGTGCCCCCAGCGCTGATTGGGAAGTTTATCTGCACATAGATTATCACAAATAAATTGACTTATTATTTGCTGAAGTATACATATCATATCTCACAGAGCTTTTAAATCTCAAACACAAAATACATTTTGAAGAGCAATCTTCAGAAGTTTTAAATCCTCCCATTTATTGATAATAGTCAAAATCAACTTTCAACCTTATATTAAGTAATTTGCTGATTTAAACCTTATGCTGAGTTGAGAATTTATGAGACTTATTCTTTGATTCAATCAACAAGTATTTACAGTGTTCAGACATGTGTACTATTGCCTTGCAACTTACAGTCCAACTGAGAATTTATTAAAAAAAGAAAACATCACAGGTATAGTTGGCAAGAAGCAGAGTAATTTTAATGAAAACAATACAACTGTATTAATCTATGTAAAGACATATTACCACAATTAGTTTTTATTGTGATTAAAATCAAAATCTGGAGCCAGCAACAAAACTGAAAAATTTAGTGATGTATTTTGATGAAAATCATAGGCTTCTTAAAAAAAATAAGAATACAGGCTTTTTTTTTTTGCTTTTTTTTTCCCCCTTTAAGCCAAGAAACTGTAGAAATGCTCTGTTCCCCTTCCCAGCACTCAGAGTCATCTACCCTGTTTTATAATTCAACCTGCAAACAGATTAAGCAGCTGAGTTTGTGGAAAGTATGTTTGCTCTACGCTAAGAACCCTTGTGTGACACTATGGCGACTCCCCTGACACCTCGAAGAGAACTACAGACAGTTCTTACCCATCAGCAGGGAAACCGGGCTGAGAATTCACAATTTCTTTGTAACCTCAACTTCTTCACAGAAATCAGTATTTGACCAAGAGGCAGGAAAGACTTTTTGTTAGCTTACATGTTTTTCTTCTTCTTTTTTTCTGTCAATACCACTCAAAAGCTTAGGATGCCCTATATTTCAAAAGGAAATGTTTTATGCTGATCTTTTATACTTTAATTATGCAATTGGAAACTAGAACACATGTAAATAGTAAGTACTTGTTTTTTTTTAAGTATGGAAAGAAAGAAAATTTTAAACAGTGACATTTTTTCTTGAAAACACATTTAAAAGTTTACAACTTTTGTCCTACATCTTTTTGTCTGATCTATTTCTTATATAGTTACAGTTTATGAGGGATTTCAATCATATCAGTGTAAATCTGGTCCATAGTAAAGATGATATGTGATAAAAGTTACTTCACTGTAAAATCTAGAAGCTTCTGAGATCTTCTACCCTTATAAGCCTGGTTGTAAATACTTTTAAGTAATTATGTGTAGCTTAGGTATGTTAAGTATAGTCAAATATGTTTTTAAAATCCTTTGGAAAACTCCTGTGCTAGGCCACAAGAACCATATCTATAGACAGAAAGACAGATGGGAAATAAAATATAGCATAAAGAATAATAGAGTCTTAAATCTCTAATGATGATAAAAACATCACTTAATGGACTGGTGTGTCAGTTTTCTCTTTAATAAATGAGGATTATGAGTGGTCCTTGGCAGAATCATTAAGAGAAGCTTTTCTTACAAAGTTCCTGTGGTGGTAACCTGCTCTTAGTTCTCTCCTACTTCCACACAGCTCACCAAAATAAGTGTATCCAGGATTAGCCAAAGAGCAACTTAAAAGCTAAATGATAATGTGCTCTTCTTCCACAATCATACACATTTTTAAAAAAGAAGTACCTGAAGACAGTAATGCTTAACCCAAGGGAATGGAAACTTTAGGCTTTATGACACCTGGGCCAGGAAGTTTTTTGTTTTTTATTTAAGATTTTATTTTTGGGTAATCCCTACAACCAACGTGGGGCTCAAACTCATGACCCCAAGATCACGAGCTGCATGGTTTCTGAGTCTGCCAGGCCCCCCCCCCCCAAGAAGCTCTTGGACAATAATGTCTGATATTCACTATACTTTTCCCTATCAGTGTTTCTGCCTACAAATATTAGCTAGTTTCTAGATGGTAATTCTGTACCGCTTTCTTCTTCAGGAATATTCCTATAGGTCAAAAAAATTAAGAAATTCTTTTGACTCTAAAAGAAAATATAAATTTAAAATTCTACAATTATTAGAAATAGTATATAGTCTCTCTCCACTATTACTGAAGATTTCAGGTCTTTTAAATGTAATTAAACTTGATGGAAGTTGGTGGTTAGGACAAGGGCTAAAAGGGCTAAAAGCTGATCACTAGAAAGTCCCATATCCTGACTTTGAGAAGAGTGCTAAGAGTGGCGGTGCCAGTGAGGGAGGCAGTCAGGACTCACTGCAAAGCTCACACTTTTCCAGGAAACTCTTCTACTAGCACTGGGTACTGGGTTGGTTGAAAACTTTTTTTTATCTAGGGCTTAAAGTAGATGAGTGCACATTTGAAATTTTCCTGTGTATTCCCAATCTGAACTGCTTTTACTTTATTCTGTCATCTCATCAACCTATTAAATTGTTCTGGTTCATTTATTCAGAAGTGTTTACAGAGTACCAACTTTATATCAGGCATCTGATGAATATGTGGAGGGAATGTGGATACAAAGATGAAGAGAACAGCGTCCATGTCTTGGGAATGCTCGATGGTGGGTAATTTTGCAGGGAGTCAGGTAGACAGGAAAAATATAAACAAAGCAGTTATAACACCCAGATGATTAAGACCTCTAACAAAGGTATGGACTAAGTACTATGAAAACAATAAGGGGCACCTGGGTGGCTCAGTCAGTTAAACACCCAACTCTGGATTTTGGCTTAGGTCATGATCTCATGGTTGGGGAGTTCAAGCCCCGCATCAGGCTCTGTGCTGACAGTGTGGAGGTTGCTTTGGATTCTCTGTCTCCCTCTCTCTCTGACCCTCCCTGCTCTCTCTCTTTCTCTCTCTCTCAAAATAAACAAATAACATAAACTTAAAAAAATAAAAAGATAAAGAAACATCACAGAGGTAACTTAAATTAACATCTGACTAAAGAGTAACAAAAATTTGACCAGGTACTAGAAGGGAGGAATATGCTTTAAGAAGAAGAAATAACATGTGCAAAGATATTGTGGTTGGGGTCGTGGGAGGAAATGATACCAGAAAAATGTGATAGGCCTCATATGCCATGCTAAGTTGTTTATGCAATAGTGTGCAGGGGATGAAAGGACCCTAAACATTTTAAATAGGGAAGTAATATAACCTGATTTAAGTTTTAGAAAAATTAACTCTGATGGCAGTGAGGAAGGTAAACTTGCGAGCTAGAGGCAGGTAAACTAGTTTCATGATTATTTCAATAGTCAAGATGAGGGATGATGAGGGCCTGAAGTTATGCAAGTAACAAGTTAGCATGGAATAGAGGGTATCAGGTGATTCTCAGGTAGGAAACAAAATAGAGATTGACAGCAAAGTGCATGTGAAAAGTAAGAAACAGTGAAGGAATCAGGACAGTGCTGAAATTGCTGAAGACCATTAGTGAGACAGGAAATACAGGAGAATGGAGAGGGCTTTATTTTCAAGGGAGGAATTTTTAACAAAAATACTATGGCAACACACAAAAGAGAGTGATTTAACTTTCTAGAAAGTTGAAGAAGACTTTGTAGAGAAGAGATACTTGAACTAGTTGTGTTATTTTGATAAGCATGATTATACTAATAATTTATAGAATGTTTATAATAATAAAGTAACTGGCACTGAACTAGGTATTTTAGGTGGTATCCAGGTTATTACTCATATCAAACCTGCCTGTGAAGGCAGTATTACCATTTGAATTTTTCATCTGAGGAACTTTTGCTTCCAGGGGTTATGCAATTTGCCCCAAATCTCACAGGTAATAAGTAGGAAAGCAGGGACTGAAATATAGGTCTGTCTGACTTGACTACAAAGGCTGCCTCTATCCTCTATGCTGTACTGAATCTTCCTGGATAAGTTTTTCATGGGGGAAAAGGGTAAAAGGTGACAAGCAGAGGAACCCATGTATATAAAGGTATTTAGTCTTGAAAGACAGAGCCCTTCTGAAGAATGAGATATTGCAGTGTGGAGTGAAATGGCAAAAGAAGGAGAAACTATGCAACATGCATTATTCTAAAGGCATTACGTGTTTATCTCATCTAATTCTTACCGCATTATGAGGTGGCAGTATTATTATCCATATATTATGATCTACATCAGCACAAATTTTTAAAATAAAATGTCCAGGTTCACATACCTACACATTTTGAATCCAGATCCTGAGCTTTTAAACCACTATGCTATATTACCAAAGATATAGGAGTATCTTATTGTTTAGGATGATTATATATTAGTTTTATAATAAAAATATAATTAGAAATGGGCCATTGAATTTTTTAGTTAGGAAATTACTGGTAATCTTAAAAAGAACAATTTCAGCATAAAAGTTAGCCAGTGTATTGAGTAGCACAACAGTGAATAGGAATTGAAAAATACGATAGTGAACATAGATCAGTCATTCAAGAAATTTGGTTGTGAAAGAAAAGGGGAAATGTGGACCTTTTTAGTTTACATTGTAATTACTACCTAGAACACTGACATATTTACAAAGGACCTTCAAAAATAATTACTAGTAACAGTAATTTCAGATTATATGGAGAATATTAATACCATCTAACAAAGTCTTATAAGTTGGCTTCCTGGGAGGTTATCCTTTTAAATGCAATTACATAGGTTGATGCCCACATTAACTGTAATGAAGATATACTGCCCAATGGAGGGAAATTAAAAATAAAATACAGTAGGTTGAATATGAACAGGAAAGCCTCGTAATATTTTATCTAAGTCTTACTGCTGGAAATCAGAATAAAAGATTTAACACTTACATCGAAATTTAACATTTAAATTACATAACTCTTTCATTTAAACTCTATCCACTGGTATCATTCCATTAAAACCTTTTGATCTGTCTGTTGTTAAATATGACGAATAGGACAATATAGTAATTTTTCAAAAGGTTAAACCTGTTCAACTTAAAGCATTATCTGAGATGATGTTATTTCTACTTCTTGGTATACAAAGTTTTTTTTTTTTTCACAAAATAATAATAATAGTTGAGGAGATGTAAAAAATAAGAGGTTGATGAAGTTTCCAAAGATTTTATAGAAATCTAATTGGTCTCTGGGAAACAGTGTTTAAGGGAATTTTAATCATGAATACAAATTAAAGATTATATGTAAAGAAAACTTTGAAATTTGTAATTATTTGTAGACTTTAAGAGCTAAATTAGATTCTGACTGTCAAAAGTTATTGATTTGTAATTTACAATGAAATGAGATCTACTTATGTATCTTAGTGTTTTTAGAATGTTAATGTACATTGTGACTAACTGGGTAACAGTTTCTGACTGAACATAAACCTAATCTTTAAACCTACAAAAAATATAATACTTACCATAAATCACAAATTTCAAGATAACCTGATTGTAAAGATTTTAATAAGCATGAATAACTCCTAATCTGTTTTAAAAATTGGTCTTAACTACAGATTTACCTGACTTTGGGTTACTATTCAAAGCATAATTTCCAGGATGTTGGGGAAATTTTTGAGACGACTTACTTTCAAATAAGAAGTGTAAGAAGAAAATTTGAAGTTAGCACTACTTCATACTGTGAGACTGAAAAAAATAATTAAGGAAAAAGGTATGTCTTAGAAATTAAAGACAAGTGTTGTAATGACATAATGCTATTAACAATACTTAAAGATGGGCTCAGTTAAAATGACAAGTTCTATTACATTAAAGCTGCCTTAGGAAATTCTGCTACAATGTTCAAGTCCCATAAATTAACAAGTGATTTCTTTGTATGATATATGTTAACATTTTGCTAGCTATCATAAGGCTGACTTGTTTTGTAGCTTTATTTAAATTTTAATAAAAATGCAAAGATCATCAGAAATAAACAAATGTAATTATGCACTGTGAAAAGCTGTATTGAATACTTCAGAAGGACAAAACGTGAAAATTAATTCCACTGTAACTATTCTATGTGCCTAGAGGTCTCAGATTACAAAGTCACTCACAGATGATCTCAACTCAAGCAGGATTATCACGAAGCTAAAGAAGTAAAGTTGATTACGTGACTACCTCTTCCCCTTGCCAATAACTTTACTTATTACCTATGAGAGGAGTTTCTCATGTATGGCCTTCATGAACTGATGAAGACCAGTTATTAAGTACAGGTGGTTTGCCCTAAATAGTGGCCATGATTTTCAAGTAAATGACCCCAAATATGGATATGATAGGCAATCTAAAAAATAACAAAATTCATTCGTCTCAATCTCCTTTGTCTGAAACCACCAACAGTATGAATAATAAGTACTATATTATTTTAGTTGTCAAAAGAAAGTGTTCTGGTTTTGTTTTGTTCCAGGCTTTTGAAATAATGCAAGATCATTTTACTTACTTCTGAACTTTGTCATTGGCCGCTTGGGAGGCCTCCATGGCATGCTGAAGCTCTAATTCCATGTTTGCTCGATCTGTCAGAGCTTGCTGCAGTTGGATAGCCAGTTCTTCATTCTGCTGTTGAGTGATGGAAACAATGTTTTCTCTATTTTTTAAAGCTTCTTCATAAGTACCAAGGGTATGGTTAAACTGATCCTTCAGACTTTCTTCTTGGGATAAAGATTTATGTAAGCTGAGAAAAATATAAAAATAAATAATTTCAACATAAACATGCAGTCTTACTGACCAATAATCTACTTAACAAAAATCTCCAGTTAGATATACCCATTTCTAAAAGTCAATTGAGACATACTTAAAAGGGTAAATAAAAATAATTTTTATATCACAATATTACCCTTGATAATTATTATATTTCTCTGCTTCTAGGCTGAAAGCTACCCAGACAAATGATTATTGATGTTACCAGAGCATACAAGAAGATGCTGCAAGATGTTAATTTAATTACATCAGTGTAAATATTACATTCAATTTTCTTTAAAAGGAATAGCAGAGAATTAGAAAATAAAGCACCTCTAGGTAAATAAAAGAATATAATAAGCTGACTGCAAAGAAGTGAGAAGTAAGAGAATGGGCATCAGTTTAGTAGATCCAGGGTTTCTTCCGCTGAGCACTTAACGAGAATGAATGAGGTTTGTACAAATACTGATCAGCCCATACACAGATAGAAATGAAGTTAAAATCATTAGTCTGACTGCACAAAAATAATATGTATTCAGATATACTTTCTTTTTGTTAATGAATCTCATGCCAAATATATCCACTCATTAAGTCATACAGAGAAATAGCATATAAATTAAGACTAAATGAATGCAGAAGAAAATGCAGACAAATAGAACCCTAAAATGCTAAAGGTCAAATCTTTGATATGTCATTACACCTACCACCTGAGGTTATTTTGAAATGGCACCAAGCACCTCACTCAATTAAATAAAGACATTTTGAAAATATAAATATTTAATAAGGGAAATTTAAAATCCACACAGGAGATGTTCTTTTTTTATTAAATAAAATCATTTCAGTATATGCATACAAAAGAAATGTCGATGGGAGACTTGAAGTAAAACAACCTAACTATATAATACAGATTGATGATGTGAAAAAAAGTAATATAAATCTTAAAGCTTCAAAAAGCTAGTCAGGGAACTTTAGCACTGGCCAAATATCTAGTCTGATACTTTATTTAAAACTGTTCAAACTAAAGTAATTATAAATTTCTTCTTTTGTTTAAGTAACCTATAAATCTCTCCAGTGTGCTCACTTTGTAGGTGTCACATAGAAATAAGGACATACAACAGGGACAGTTAGCATACCGAAATAAATTATCTCAAGATTCAACTTAGTTCCTAAGAAGAAAGACTGCTATTAAACTGTGGCCAATTGATTACTACATAAAAATAAGAATGGTGTTTAGTGCCGTATTTGTAGAGTGCAAAGAAGTATCTTTATGATTCTCACACCTTGTTATTTATCTAACCCTGATTTCAATTCTCAGTTCTTTCTACCAATCCATATTCCTGTCTCTTGCCTATTTCCCTATTCTTTCTATGTTCTTTCACACTTTGATTCCTCTTATTCCATGCTCCAGTTTCCTTCAATCCACCCTCTTTGTCTACTTAAGAGATCCAAGAAAGACAGAAACTACAAACAAAATCAAAACCTTTAAGAAGACAAGTTTATTTATGTTCTTTACATTTAAAAGATTATAACTTACATTTTAATTGTGAATTATATTTTAAATTACATAAAGTGCACAAATCTAAAGTATTCAGCTTGACAAAATGTAAAGAACAAAATATATAACAAACCCAGAAGATTCTCCCGTATTCCCTCCCAGTTAATTCCCCTCTCCCAAAGTAATCACTTACCAACATCTATTAAGATTAGTATTGCCTGCTTTTGAACTGTTTGTTTGACTTATTTTACTTAATAAGGCTTATGAGATTTGTCCTATTGTTGCATGCACTTCATTGTTTTTACTGCTATGAAGTATTGTTGTATAATGGAAACCAATAAATTTCATATATTGAAGAAAAAAAAGTACTGTTGTATAAATAGAAAACAATATATTTAATCATTTCACTATTATGTTGCTATTAATATTTTTTTATTTTTGATTAAAAATTTTTTTAAAGTTTTTCATTTTATTTATTTAGAGATGGAAAGAGAGAGAGGGAGAGAGACAGAGAATCCCAAGCAGGCTCCGCACTGGCAGCGTGGAGCCCAATGTGGGGCTGGAACTCACAAACCACTGTTAGATTATGACCTGAGACAAAACCAAGAGTCTGATGCTCAACCAGCTGAAGACACCCAGGCACCCCAAAGTTTTTAAAATTAAAAAAAAAATTTTTTTTCAATTTGAGAGAGAGCATGAGCAGAGGAGAGGGGCAAAGGAGGAGAGAGAAAGAATCCCAAGCAGGCTCTACGCTCCGCACAGAGGCCAACATGGGGCTCAATCCCACAGCTCTGGGATCATAACCTGAGCTGAAACCAAGAGTTGGACGCTCAACTGACTGAGCCACCCAAGGCACCCAAGGCACCCTGCTATTATAATATTCTTGTACATTACCTTTTGAAGGACCTAAGCACCCAAACCCCACTTTCTTGAGATATAATTGACATAAGTACTCATTTCTGAAGTAGAATTGCTCCATAGGGTGTATGTATGCTCAGATTTAGTACATGATGCATAGAGTGCATAGAGTTTCCCCAAATGGTTCAACCAATTTACACTCCCACCAGCAATGTATGGGAGTTCTAATTGCTCTATATTCTCCCTTAGAGTAGGATTGCTAGTCTTCTTCACTATAGCCATTCTAGTAGGGGTACAGTGCAATTTCATTCTCTTCATACTGTCTTTTGATGAATGTAAGTTCTTAATTTGAATAAAGCCCAATTAATCATTGTTTATTTAATGGATGTGTGCTTTTTGCCCTTTTTTAAAAAACTGTAGCCTAACCATTCCTATATATTTCACATACATGGTCTCATTTAAAATTCACAGTGAGCAGCTTCGTTTGAAAATTCTGCATTTGTCTATGATGTCCATGACACTACTCAGTATACTCTAGCCAATTAAATATTAAGAATCAATGTTTCAGGGGGACGTGGCTCAGTGAGTTAAGTGTCCGACTCTTGATTTCAGCTCAGGTCATGATCTGACTGTGAGATGGAGCTCCATGCTGAAAGCACGGGGTCTGCTTGGGATTCCCCTCTCTCCCCTTCTCTCTGCCCTCCCCTACTCACACTCTTTCTCTCACTCAAGTAAATAAACATAAGGAAAAAAATCAATGATTTTTAAAAATTTCATCTTTATTAAAATCTTGGTATCCTGACTTAATTCTCTAATCATTTATCACTTACTAGTCTTCTATCATTTAATTTTTTTTTTTTCAAATTTACATCTCATTTTTCTATTGGATGGACCTATGACTGGGATCCTTTACTCTCAAGTTCAACAAGCTACTCATCATTCAAAATGCCTCGGAGACCTTCAAATTCCCATCAAGACTTTCTCAAACAGAAGCAATCACTGGAGTGATCTTTTAAAACAATAAATCAGGGGCACCTGGGTGGCTCAGTCGGTTAAGCGTCAGACTTCGGCTCAGGTCATGATCTCTCGGTTCGTGAGTTCAAGCCCTGCGTCGGGCTCTGTGCTGACAACTCAGAGCCTGGAGCCCGTTTCAGATTCTGTGTCTCCTTCTCTCTCTCTGACCCTCCCCCGTTCATGCTCTGTCTCTCTCTGTCTCAAAAATAAATAAACGTTAAAAAAAATTTAAAAAAAACCCAATAAATCAGATGATGTCATTTAAAATCCTGCAGTGGCATCTCATTGCACTCAGAATAAATCTCTCAAAATAAAACAACAAATTGCCTATTTAAACTCACTAAACCTCACAACAACTTATGAGAGAAGTCCTATCAATATTAGATTTTTATAGAGAAAGAAATTGAAACAATCAGAGGGAAGTAATTTAATTATCTCACACATTAAACAGAATCAGAATCTGAACCCACAGTCTTTCTCCCTGAGCTGAAATACTCCTCCCCACAGGCCACGGAGCCACAAAGTCTTGTATCATCTGTTCTCTCTTCCTCCTCATCTTTTAGTCTGACATTCTGTTTTTCAGGTATATCAAGCTTTTTCCTGTTTGAAGATTTGTTTGTGATGCTGTCTCCTCTCTCTGACAAACTTCCTTTTCATTTGGTCTCAGCATGAATACTGCTTTCTCAGATAAACCTTTTATGATTCCCCAATCTAAATTTTGGTGTTCCTTCTTCGTTATTCTGTTTCAGTGACCTTACTCTTTATCTTCTTAGAACTTTGAATAATTTGTAATTTTTTTTCAGTTTCATCTTATGATCTACTTCCTAATTCCAACATATTAATACTCTATTTATAAAGGGCAATTTTTAAAAATGGGAACACAGGTGTTAAGAACATCGATAAATCAAGATGCTTGTATTCCTAAGGAAATTTTTTTATAGGAATAAAGATGAAATAGAGGGGAAAGATTCCCAGAATATATAAATCTATACCATTGAAGCATATTTTTGTTTTAGTGCTGGTTTTTCCCTCACAGTGCTTTTCCCTAGTGCCACATTGTTTAGCTTTCTTCATAGAATCAAATCACATTTAACCTCTTTTCAATGTTATTGATTTTCAGATGCATTCTCAGCATGGCAGTAGCATTACAATTTTTTGGTCTTAAATGATGTTGTATTGGAAAATATTTTAAGCCATAGTAGAATAAATTATAAAACAATGGCAGAAGAGCCATTAAATCACTCTCAAATTCCAAGGCATGTGGCTTACACAATTCTGATTGACAAAGAACGGGAACTATTTCTGTTTATCATGAGTTTTAATGAGGTAATATCATACACCAAGTTTCAATTCACTCTTCCAGTTTTCAAGTTATGTAATTCTTTAATTTTTGTAATTTGTATAGAATGTGAGATGTCTTCTTTTTCCTTATATATGATTTCTTTTTTTTTCCTTTCTATCATTTATTTATTTTTTATAATTTACATCCAAGTTAACTACCACATGGTGCAACAATGATTTCAGGAGTAGATTCCATAAGCCCCTTACCCATTTAGCCCATTCCCCCTCCACAACCCTCTGTTTCTTCTCCATTTAAGACTCTCTTATGTTTTGTCCCCCTCTCTGTTTTTATATTATTTTTGCTTCCCTTCCCTTCCCTTATGTTCATCTGTTTTGTCTCTTAAATTCCTCATATGAGTGAAACATATATTTGTCTTTCTCTGACTAATTTTGCTTAGCATGATACCTTCCAGTTCCATCCATGTAGTTGCAAATGGTAGGATTTCATTCTTTTTGATTGCCAAGTAATACTCCATTGTAGATTTATACCACATCTTCTTTATCCATTCATCCATTGATGGACATTTCAGCTCTTCCCATACTTTGGCTATCGTCAACAGCGCTGCTATAAACATTGGGGTGCAGGTGCCCCTTTGATACAGCACACCTGTATCGCTCAGATAAATACCTAGTAGTGCAATTGCTGGGTCGTAGGGCAGTTCTATTTTTAATTTCTTGAGGAACCTCCATACTGTTTTCCAGAGTGGCTGTACCAGTTTGCCTTCCCACCAGCAGTGCAAAAGAGATCCTCTTTCTCTGCATCCTCGCCAACATCTGTTGTTGCCTGAGTTGTTAATGTTAGCCATTCTAACAGGTGTGAGGTGGTATCTCATTGTGGTTTGGATTTGTATTTCCCTGATGATGAGTGATGTTGAGCATTTTTTAATGTGTCTATTCGCCATCTGGATGTCTTCTTTGGAGAAGTGACTGTTCATGTCTTTTGCCCATTTCTTCAATGGATTATGTGTTTTTTGGATGTTGAGTTTAGAAAGTGAGATTTTGAAAATATTTACTTAGTAATCTTTCATACTATAATTCTAATCCATGTCAAATGATACCGTACATGGTCTCCTGTGCTGTTCACTGCACTGAGTCCAATAGCAGGCAAGGGGAGAATATACGTTTCCATGGGCATAGTACTAGTAAGTAGCATGTAACAGATTTCCTTTCTGGAGTGGTTTCTGTCTCAGTTTCAATGTCTCCTGGTCTATTCCTGAAGTCTGCGGTTCTATTTTCCTAGTCCCCGACTCTCTGTACTGCCTCAGCTTAAAACATCTTGGAATTACCAAGTTTATGACCCACTTCTACATTCTGCTTGCAGATATTTATGTTCTCCTCAGCTTATCTGCTTACCTGCTTGTTGAACTCTTTTTCTCCCAACTGTAATGTCATACATGGATTCAGCTTATTCTTACAACTAGTACTTTTCCATTTATATTGAGTGTTGATGCTATTTTTCCCTGCTTCCTCTCTTGTCTCCATGATTAGGTATTACTTACGTCCTTGAGTCACTTTACTCATCATCCTATGGTATGCACTTACTCTTCTGGTTTCATTTGTTTACAGTAATTGCTCAATCAATCAAGTGTTCTATATACGTTACTTTAATTGAATCAGTATTTTCAAATTAAAAATTTAGAGGTGAGGGGGCACCTGGGTGGCTCAGTTGGTTAAGCGTCTGACTTCAGCTCAGGTCATGATCTCACGGTTCATGAGTTTGAGCCCTGCATCAGGCTCTGTG
Organism: Panthera tigris; assembly: GCF_018350195.1. NCBI lineage: Eukaryota > Metazoa > Chordata > Mammalia > Carnivora > Felidae > Panthera > Panthera tigris. Next base: position 86,323,624 of record NC_056665.1, on the reverse strand, counting down.
CTGACAGCTCAGAGCCTGGAGCCTGCTTCAGATTCTGTGTCTCCCTCTCTCTCTGCCCCTCCCTGCTCATGTTCTCTCTCTCAACAATAAATAAAACATTAAAAAATAAATTAAAAAAAATTTAGAGGTGAGATACCACAGTATAAACCAACAGTTTCATAAAGAGAAGTAACTTTGTCCCCCAGGACATTCTGCAACATCTGGAGGCATTTTTGGTTGTCATAACTTGAGAAGGGGGGTACTACTGGCATTTCATGGGTAGAGGCCAGAGATGCTGCTAAACATCCCCCACTGCAGAGACAGAACCCACAATAAAGAATTATCCAATCTTACGTGTCAAAAATGCCAAACTTGGTGTACATGCAAAGATGTTGGGTTTGGACTCTGAAGAAGTATATTCAAATTTCAGTCCTGTCATTTGACCTTAGGAAAATAGTTTACCCCTTAGGAAAATAGTTTACCCCTTTGTATGACCTTAGGAAAATAGTTTACCCCTTTGAGTATTAATTTTATCAACTCAAGAACAATGAGAAAAATCTCATGGAGTTCACAGGAGAACAAAATGTGGAGATCTAGCTATGTGAAAATATCTAGCACAATACCTGGCAAAGAATGGGTATTCATCCATGTATACTTTTTAAAATAAATTATTCATTTATAATTAACTTTATATAAAATCTTGTAATACCCAGACCTTTTATAAATACTTTAAAAAACAACTGCCTGTTTCTACAGGTTTTTCAGGAATTGGGGGAAGTAAACTAGTTTTCCTAACCTTTATCACTTACTGATAACATTCTTAAATCATTCTGGGAAAAAAAAAAGGCAGGTTTGGCTTGTTTTACTGAATTAAAATAAATAAAGATAAAGCAAGTATGAAAGGCAGAAGTATGTGCTACCTTGTCTTAAGTCTACATTTTCGGAGAGGATAGTGACTATGTTTACTTCCTGGTTTACTACATCAATTACTTTGATCTGAATTTCTGACCTATGTGATTTGCCTTCTCTCTGAAGAACTTCTTTTAACATTTCCTGCAAAACAGGTGTTCTGGTGACAAATTCCCTCAGTTTTTGTTTATCTGACAAAGTCTTTATTTCTCCTTTAATTTTGAAGGATAACTTCATGGAATATAGAATTCTGGGCTGATGTCCCAAGTTTTAGTCTGACATTCAAGGTGCTCCAAAATTCTGTTCTACTTTTCTTTTCAGGCTTCTTCCTACCTACTCTATCAAAATTTTTTATTCTAGTCAAATGGAAATGCAAACTCTTCTTTGAAAATGCCTTCATACTTTTCATTTTGGATTACTGCTCGTGCTATTGGCCTTTACTTGGAATGCTCTGTTTCTGTCCCTCCACATGTCCTATCACTACACTTCAAGATCTAGACAACTTGCAACAACTGTCACAAAGTCACACTTCATACCCTCCTTGCCTAAGGAGACACTTCTTCCTCTAAGTTCCCATACCCTCTCCATATCCTTTATATTATATTCATCATATTCATCACTTTCTACTATCCTTTATAGCCATTGTATCCTGTTTTATCTTTCCTACTAGATTATAATATTATTTAAAGAAGGAACCATGTTTTACTCTTCTTTGCTTCCTTCTAGGGTCTAACATCGTGGCTACTCTTCAGGACGCAGACAAAAACTTATTTATTGAACATTGTTGTTTAAATGCTCTATTTGAGGGGCACCTGGGTGGCTCAGTCAGTTAAGTGTCAGACTTTGGCTCAGGTCATGATCTCACAGTTCATGGGTTTGAGCCCCCTGTCAGGCTCTGTGCTGACAGCTCAGAGCCTGGAGCTTGCTTCAGATTCTGACTGCCTCTCTCTCTGCCCCTCCCCCACTTGTGCTCTGCATACTTATGAAAAATAAACATTAAAAAAATTTAAAAATAAATAAACAAATGCTCTCTATTTGAACAAGTGGCTTCCAGTATTATAGAAGGATTACATCAATTTTATTTCACTTCCTTTTCTCCTTATCTTAATATACAGCCCCATATGCTCCATAATTTACCTTTACCCACACTTCACTCCATCACCTTTTTTGGGGAATATTTTAAAGATAAACCTTCTGTTTTGAGATCATTGTAGATGCACATGCAGTTGCAAGACATAGTACAGACAAATTTGGTGTCCTTTGTCCACTTTCCTGTGATGGTAACATTTTATAAAATTATAGTATAAAAGCACCACCAAGATATTGACATTGTTATAGTTCAGATAAAAAACAGTTATATCACCATAAGGATGCCTCATGTTTTCCCATCACTCCTTCCCCTCCTTAAGCCCCCAAAACCATTAATCTGTTCCCCAACCCCATAACGTCGTTTCAAGAACATTTTATAAATGAAAAGGTTGCTTTTGGGATTTTCTTTTTTCATTCAGCATAATTCTCTAGGGATTCATCCAGGTTGCTGCATGTATCAATAATTTGTATGTTTTTTTTTTTTTTTTTTTTGAGAAGATGGTACATTGCTTCTAAGTTGCCATTTTTGTGTGTGTAGAGTTAACAGTAATCCCTTATTTTTATATCTGTAAAGTCTATAGTACTATTCTCTGTTCCATTTCTGATATTGGTCAAGTGTTTTCTTTCTCTTCTTATCGTTATAATTTTCTTCCTTCTGCCTGCTTTTTTTTTTTTTGTTGTTCTCTTTCTGGATTCTTCAGGTAGGAGCTTAGGTTGTTGATTTGATATACTTCCAGTTTTCTTTATGTATTCATTTTAGTGTTATAGATTTACTTTAAGAACTGTTTTAGCTGTGTCCCACAAATTTTGGTATGTTGTATTTTTATTTTCAATCACTTCCATGTAGTTTATACAACTTCCCTTGAGACTTCTTCTTTGACTCATGGGTTATTTAGAAATGTGTGGTTTAGTTTTCAAGTGTTTGGAGATTTGTCTGTTATCTTTCTGTTACTAATATTTGTTCTGATTCTTTTGTGGTCGAAGAGCATGCACTATATGATTTCAGTTCTTTTAAGTTAATTGAGGTTTATTTTATGACTTAGAATATTATCTATCTTGGTATGTATTTTGTGGGCATTTATAAAAATAAAAAACACCAATCCTGCTATTGTGTGGGATGTCTAAAACTGTTGATTAGATCCTGGTAGTTGATGGTCATGTTGAATTCTATATCACTGGATTTTCTTCTGTCTAGTGAGAGAAAGGTGTCAAAATCTCTAACTGTAATTGTGGATTTGTCCATTTCTCTTTTTAGTTCTATCATTTTTTGCTTAATATACTTTTATTTCTCTTGTTTGGTGCAAACACAGTTAAAATTGTTATGCCTTTTTTGTGGACTCCTTTTTAAAAAACTTTTTTTTTTAACATGTATTTATTTTTGAGACAGAGAGACAGAGCATGAACGGGGGAGGGTCAGAGAGAGAGGGAGACACTGAATCTGAAACAGGCTCCAGGCTCTGAGCTGTCAGCACAGAGCCTGACGCGGGGCTCGAACTCATGGACCACAAGATCATGACCTGAGCCGAAGTCAGACACTTAACTGACTGAGCCACCCAGGCGCCCCCATGGACTCCTTTTTTTATGATTTAATGCCCCTCTCTGGTAAGTTTTCTTGCTTTAAAGTTTACTTTATAAGATACTAGTATAGCCATTCTTGCTTGTCTTTGATTCATGTTTCTATGGTTTATCTTCTGTTCCCTTATTTAATAATTTTATTTGCTGTGTTTCTTGTAGCCTGTATGGAATTGGGCCATAATTTTTAATCCACTTTGTCAATCTCTGTTGTTATATTTAGACCATTAACATTTAAGTTGGGGCTTAAGCCTGCCATTTTATTTTGTTTGTTGTCCCTGAGGTTTTATTGTTGTTCTTTGTTTTTTCTATTTTCTTTTTTCAATTTCCCTGTAGGTTACTTGAACATATTTTGAAATTTCATGTTTATAGATCTAGAATGTTTTTTTTTTTTTTTTGAGAGAGAGGGAGAGAGAGAGTGCACATGTGTAAGGGGGGGGGGGGGCGGCAGGGGCAGAAGGAGAAGAGAGAGAAACTCCATGCTAAGCATGGAGCCTGATGAGGGGCTCAATCCCCTGACCCTGGGATCATGACCTGAACTGAAATCCAGAGTTGGATGCTTAACCGACTAAGTCACTCAGGCACCCTACAATGTCTTTTAGTGCATCTCTAGGTATAACATTATATGTACATAAGTTACTGTGGTCTATTGATGTTATTATTTTACCAGCTCCACTTTACCTCTGTTTACATTCCTCTACCCTCCCTTATTTATAATTATTTTAAATATATCCTCTACATACATATAGAACGAAATCAGAGAGGGTTATAGGTTTTCCTTCAACCATCAAACATCACTTAAAAACTCAAAGAGCCTATTATATTTCTCCATATTTGCTCAGTGTTCTTCTTTCTTTCCCGACATTCCAAATTTGTTTTTCTATCATGTTTTTTTCTTTTGAGCTAACTTCCATTAGCCATTTTTGTAGGATAGATCTCATGACAAAGTCTCTTAGTTTTCCTTCTTCTGAGAATATCTTGATTTCTGCCTTTATTCTTGAACTATATTTCACTGGGTCTATAATTTTGCCTTGACAGTTTTTTTCTTCCAGTCCTTGAAAAATATTGTGCCACTTTTTTCTGGCCTCTATAGTTTCTGATTAGAAGCCTGTTGTAATGTGAATGGTATTTCCCCTTAGGCAAGGTGTTCTTCTCCAGCTGCTTTCAACGTTCTGTCTTTCTCTTTAGTTTCCAGAAGTTTAATTATGGTGTGTCTTAGTGTATATTTATTTGAGTTTCTCTGTTTAAAGTTCTCTCAACTTCTTGTAAGTTTATGTCTCTTGCCACATTTGGACAATGTTCAGCCATTTTTTCTTTGTGTAAGTTTTCAGCTCTATTCTTGCTCTTTTCTCCTTCCGTGACTCCAATAACACAAATGCTTGGTCTTGTATTATAGTTTGTAAGTCCCTGAGATTCTCATCATTTTTTTTCTCTCCAGTCTATGTCTCTGTTCTTCAGACTGAATCATTTTTATTGTTCTTTCAGTTCACTGATTATTTTCTGTCCTCTTAATTCTGCTCTTGAGCCCATACTTGGGCTTTACATTTCAGTTACTGTCTTCCTCAGTTTCAAAATTTTCATGTGGAAAACAAATACAATTTTCATTTGTTTCTTCATTACATTTTCTATTTCTTCCATCTTCTCAGAAGCACAATTCTCCTTTTCATTAAATTTAGAGGTATACTTGTTTCATTTCACTTCCAATCATGGCTGCTTTCCATAGTTTTAGTGATGATCATAACAATGTATTTATATGTCATACGGTAAAATTTAAGATGTGTTTTGTTGCCCATTTTCTGTATGGGGTATATAAATATGAGGGGTTTTGTGAGCATAGTTCTGTACTATTTTGCTTCTCAGGTCACCAAATTCATGAAGCATATAATCCACTCTTAGATAATCAGGAACTGATCTTACTGCATCAATTTCAAGTGCTGTGGGATATTCAATAATTAAATGTTTTAAAGAAATTTTCAAGTTTTATTGAGAAATAACTGACATACATCACTGCATGAATTTAAGGTAAACAGCATGATGGGTTGCTTTATATATATTGTGAAATGATTACCACAGTAGGTTCAACTAACCTCCATCCTCTCATATGGATACAATACAAAGAAAAGAAAGAAAGGAATAAAAGACAAAAAATTTCTCCTTATGATGAGAACTCTTAGGATTTACTCTCTTAACAGCTTTACTTTATATCCTACAGCAGTGTTAGCTATAGTCATTGTGTTGTACATTATATCACTAGTACTTACTTGTAATTGGAAGTTTGTGCTATTTGACCATTGACGATCTTCCTCCAACTCCCCCTCCTTTACCCTTTGCTTCTGGTTACCACAAATCTGATCTCGTTTTCTAAGTGTTTTTTTGTTTGTTTGTTTGTTTGTTTTTTAAGATTCTCCACACTTAATTCAGATCACACAGTTTTTGTTTTTCTCTCTCTGACCTTTTTTATTTAGCATAATGCCTTTTAGGTCCAACCAAGTTGTCATTAATAGTAAGATTTCCTTGCTTTTTTTTTTAATGGCTGAGTAATATTCCATTATGCACAGAAGTGCGCACATGCACACACACACACACACACACACACACACACACACACACACACCTTTTTTTATCTATTGATCCATCAGTGGACACTTAGGTGTTTTCATGTCTTGACTATTACAAATAATGCTGCTATGAACATGGGGGTGCATGTATCTTTTCAAGTTAATGTTTTCATTTCCCTTGGATATATTTCTAGGAGTGAAATTGCTGTATCATATGGTACTTTTCTTTTTAATTTTTTGAGGAACCTCCATACTGTTTTCCATAGTAGCTGTTCTAATTTATAATCCCACTAGCAGTGCACAAGGGTTCTCTTTTCTCCACATCCACACTAGCATTTGTTATCTCTTGTCTCTTTGATGATGCCCATTCTAACAAGCCTGAGGTGGTATCTCACTGTGGTTTTAATTTGCATTTCCCTAATGACTAGCGATGTTGAGCATCTTTTTATGTACCTGTTGGCCTTTTATTTATGCTTCATTAGAGGATCTATTCAGATCCTCTGACCATTTTTAAATTGGATTTTTTCCCCCTCTATCCAGTTGTATGAGCTCTTTATATATTTTGGATATTAACCCCTCATCAGATAGATGGTTGCAAATTTTTTTCCTTTTCCACAGGTTGCCTTTTCACTTTTTTGACTCTTTTGCTGTGCAGAAGCTTTTTCATTTCATGTAGTCCACCTTGTTTTTTTTACTTTGTTGCTTGTCCTTTAGGTGTCATATCCAAAAAATTACTAGCAAGGCTCATGTGAAGGAGTTTGTTCCTATGTTTTCTTTTAGGAGTTTCCTGATTTCAGGTCTTTCATTTAAGTCTTTAATCCATTTCAAGGTAATTTTTGTGAGTGGTGTAAGGGTATAATTTCATACTTTTACATTTGAATATATCTGATTATCACAGCATCATTTATTAAAGAGGCTATTGTTTCTCCATTGAGTATTCTTGGGTCTCTTGTCAAGTATTAGTTGACTGATTTTTGGGTTTATTTCTGGGCTCTTGATTCTGTTTTACTGGCCTATTTGTATGTTTTTATGCCAGCACCATACTATTTTGATGACTACAGCTTTATAGTATAGCTTGAAATCAGGAAGTGTGATACTTCCTGTTTTGTTCTTTCTTAGGATTTCTTTGGCTATTCAGGGTCTTTTGTAGTTCCATATACATTTTGGGAGTGTTTTTTCCTACTTCTGTTAAAAAAAAAAAGTCATTGCAATTTTGATAGAAAATGCATTGAAGATGCTTTTGGTAGTACTAACCAAAATGTTTTTTGGTAATATTGACATTTTAACAATATTAATTCTTCCAATCCATGGAAATGGAGTATCTTCCCATTTATTTGTGTCTTCTTTGATTTTTTTTTATCTGTGTCTTATTGTTTTCACCATAGATATCTTTCACCTCCTAGGTTAATTTATCTCTCAGTATTTTATTGTTTTTTATGCTATTGATAATGGGATTGACTTTTAACTGTCTTTTTCAGAAATTTTTGTTGTTATTGTATAGAAATGCTACTGAATTTTGTATGTTATTTTGCACCTTACCACTTTACTGAATTCATTGATTAGATACGATTTTTTGGTTGAGTCTTTAGGATTTCCTATATATAAAATCATGCAAATAGAGATAATTTCACTTCTTCCTTTCCAATTCTGATACTTTTTCTTTTCTTTTTTTTTTCTTTTTGCTTGATAGTTCTAGCTAGGACTTCAAGTACTATGTTGAATAGAGGTGGTGAGAGCGGACACCCTTGTCATTCTCCTAATTATAGAGAAAAAGCTTTCATCTTTCACCATTGAGTACGATGTTAGCTATTGGCTTGTCAAATATGACCTTTACTACACTGATATGTAATCCCTTCTATGCTTTATTTGTTACAAGTTTTTATCATGAATAGATATTGAATTTCATCAAATGTTTTTTCTGTGTTTACTGAGATGATCATCTGATTCTTTTCTTTCATTCTATTAATGTGATGTATCACAGTAATTGATTTGTGTATGTTGAACCATCTGTGCATCCCAAGGATAAATCCCAGTTAATCATGGTAAACAATCCTTTTAATGTACTGTTTAATTTGGCTTGCTAGAATTTTATTGAGAAATTTTGCATCTATATTCATTAGGGATATTATGTCTGTAGTTTTCTAAGTAGTGTCTTTTTTTGATTTTGGTATCAGGATAATGCTGGCCTCATAAAATGATTTTGGAAATGTTCCCTCCTCTTCAAATTTTTGGAAGAACTTTAAGTGAAACTTTAAGAACTTTAAGTAAATTCTTTAAGTGTTTGGTAAAATTGACCAGTGAAGCCATCTTGTCTTGAGGTTTTCTTTGTTGTGAGATTTTTATTTACTGATTCAAATTCATTGCTAGTAATTAGTCTGTTCAGATTTTCTATTTCTTCCTGATTCAGTCATTCTGACTTGTACATTTCTAAGAATTTTTTCCATCTTCTCTAGGTTGTACAGTTTATTGGTGTACAGATGTTCACGGTTGTTTCTTCTCATTTCTTGGATCTGTGGTATCTGTTGTGGTGTCTCCTTTTTCATTTATAATTTTGTTGATTTGGGCCCTTTCTCTGTTTTCCTTGGAGTCTAACTAAGGGTTTGCCAATTTTGTTTATCTTTTCAAAGAACCAACTCTTAGTTTGGTTAATATTTTCTATTGGTTTTCTGTTCTCTCTTTCACTTATTTCTGGTGTAATTTTTATTATTTCCTTTCTTCTGCTAACTTTGGGCTCACTTTGTTCTTTTTTTTCTAGTTCCTCAAGGCATTGAGTTAGGTTGTTTATTTGGGATCTTTCTTGTTTCTTAATGTAGGTGTTTATTGCTATGAACCTCCTTCTTATAAGGGTTATTGCTACATCCCACTAGGTTCTGGTATATTGTGGTTTCATTTTTGTTTGTCTCAAGAAACTCTTTTACCTTTCCCTTATTTTCTCCTTTTCTTTTTCATTGGTTGTTCAGGAGAGTGTTGTGTAATTTTCAAGTGTTGGTGAATTTTCCAGTTTTCCTTCTATTATTGATTTCTATTTTCATACCATTCAATCTTCTTTTTTTTTTTAACTTGTTTCATTTTTTATTTTTTTTAAATTTACATCCAAATTAGTTAGCATATAGTACAACAATGATTTCAGGAGTAGATTCCTTACTGCCCCTTACCCATTTAGCCCATCCCCCCTCCCACAACCCCTCCAGCAACCCTCAGTTTGTTCTCCATATTTATGAATCTCTTCTGTTTTGTCCCCCTCCCTGTTTTTATATTATTTTTGTTTCCCTTCCCTTATGTTCATCTGTTTTATCTCTTAAAGTCCTCATATGAGTGAAGTCATATGATTTTTATCTTTGTCTGAGTGACTAATTTCACTTAGCATAATACCCTCCAGTTCCATCCAAGTAGTTGCAAACGGCAAGATTTCATTCTTTTTGATTGCTGAGTAATACCCCATCATATATATATATATATATATATATATATATATATATATACACACACACACACACATATATACCACATATATACCATATATACTACATATATACCACATATATACCACATATATATACATATATACCACCATATATATATATATATATATATATATATATATATGTATATGTATATATACACACATATATACCACATTTTCTTTATCTATTCATCCATCAATGGACATATGGGCTCTTTCCAGACTTTGGCTATTGTTGATAGTGCTGCTATAAACATGGGGTTGCATGTGTCCCTTTGAAACAGCACACCTGTATCCCTTGGATAAATGCCTAGTAGTGCAATTGCTGGGTTGTAGGGTAGTTATATTTTTAGTTTTTTGAGGAACCTCTATACTATTTTCCAGAGTGGCTGTACCAGCTTGCATTCCCACCATTCAGTATTCTTGAATTCGAAGTTTTTAAGACTTATTTTGTTGCCTAACATATGGTCTCTCTTTAAAAAATGCTCCATGTATGCCTGAGAAGAATGTGTATTTTGTTGTTGTTGGATAGAAGATTCTATATATGTATGTTAGGTCCATTTGGTCTATAGTGCTGTTTAAATCTGCTGTTTCCTTATTGCTTCTCTGTCTGCATGATCTATTCATTGTTCGGAGTAGGGTATTAAATCCACCAACTATTATTGTATTGTTTATTTCCCCTTTTAGCTCTGTTAGTTTTTGCTTTGTATATTTAGGTACTCTGATGTGGGGACATAAACATTTACAATTGTTATAAATTCTTGATATATTGACCCCGATACATTATATCATAACCTTCTTTGTCTCCTTTTATCATTTTTAGTTTAAAGTATATTTTGTTTGATGTCAGTATAGCTATCCCTGCTTTCCTTTTGATGACCATTTACTTGAAATGTCTTTTTACATCTCCTTACTCTCAGTCTGTGTGTCTTTAAGGCTAAAATGAGTCTCCTGTAGGCAGCACATTGTTGGATCTTGTTTTTTTAACCCATTCAGCCATTCTATGTTTTTTTTTTTAGCCATCTTTCAGAAAAACTAATCTCATCTTTTCATTTTTAACATATACTAAGTCATTATTTACAAATTAGCTCCTTTTTTCCCATTTAAAAAATTTTACTTTTTGTAATGACATGGATGGAGCCAGAGAATATTATGCTAAGTGAAGTAAGTCAGACAGGGAAAGACAAATACCATGTGACTTCACTCATATGTGGATTTTAAGAAATAAAACAAACATGCAAAGGGAAAACAGAGAGAGAGAGAGAAAGAGGGGCAAACCAAGAAACAAACTCTTAACTATAGAGAACAAACTTTTGGTGGGGGGGGGGGCAGGTGGGGATGGGGATGGGCTAAATAGGTTATGGGGATTAAGGAGTGCCCTTGTGAAGAGCACTGGGTATTGTATGGGAGTGTTGAATCACTATATTGTACATCTGAAATTAGTATTACACTGTATGTTAACTAACTGGAATCTATATCTTTTGATTGGATAATTTAATCTATTTATGCTTAAAGTAATTTTGATAGGTAAAGACTTACAACTGCCATTTTGTTAATTGTTTTCTGGTTGTTTAGTAGATCCATTGCTCTTTGTTTCTTATCCTGCTATATTTTATTTGTGTTTTGATGTCTTCTGGTATTAGTATGCTTTGACTTTGTTGTATTCATATGATTCTTTTCTTTCATTTTATTAATGTGATGTATCAAGATGTTTCCTTGTGGTTACCATTAGGCTTACATAAATATCTTAAACTTACAACATTCTCTTATAAACTGATAATAGCTTAACTTCAACAGAATTTGTAATCTTTACACTTTACTTCTTCTCACCCACATTTTATGTTACTGCTGTTACAACGTACACATTTTTAATACTATGTAACCAACAACAGATTCTTGTATTTATGATTATTTATGCTTTTTTTTTAAAACTTTTAAACTAGAATTGTAAGTCATGTACCACTATTAACATATTGCAGCATCTAACTATATGTTTATCATTACCAGTGATATTTATGCTACCTTTTTATGTTTTTATGATGTTAATTAGCATTCTTTTATTTTCAGTCAAAGAACGACCTTTTGCATTTCTCGTAAGGCAAGTCATGAACTTTGGTAATGAACTCCCTTGTTTTTTGTTTGGGAAAGTCTTTATCCTCTTTTGTTTCTGAAAGACAGTGTGTGGAATTCTTTTCAATTCACAGTATAGAATTTTTGGTTGACAGCTATTTTCTTTTAATATTTTGAATATGTCATCCTCTCCTCTCCCGGTTAGAGAAGTTTCTGTTGCAAAATCCATTGATAGTCTTATCGGGGTTCCCTTGTATGTAATTTCTCTCTTGCTGTTTTTAAAATCATTTCTTTGTATTTGACTTTCAACACTTTAATTATCATGTGTCTCAATATTGTTCAATTTGGGTTCAACCTAGTTGGGATCCTTTGGGCCTCATGGATCTAGATGTCCATTTATCTCCCCCAGGTTCAGGGAGGTTTCAGCTATTATTGCTTTAAATATAATTTCTGTCTCTTTTTCTTCTTCTCAATTTCCCATAATGTGAATATTTTTTCCTTTTCATTGTGTCCCATGATTCCCATAGGCTTTCTTCATTCTTTTTTTTTTTTTTTTTTTAGTTCCTCTGACTGGGTAATTTCCAACATCCTAACCTGTAGGTATTCGTTATGATCGAATGTACTTGTGAAACTCTTTATTGAATTCTTTGTATTTTTCAACTCCTTCTTCCTTTTTCCCTTTTACCCCTCCCCTCTCCCCTTCCAACCTTTCATTTCCTCTCCTCTCCTCTCCTTTCCTTCATGGTTGCTATTTCCTTGTAAAATTCTTGCTCTGTTCATGCATTGTTTTCCTAGACTCATTTAGTTTTCTGTGTTTTCTTATAGTTAAACTTCTTTAAGAAGATTATTCTGAACTTTTATTGGAAGTTCATAATCTCCATTTCTTTAGGATCAGTTATTGGAGCTTAATTAGTTTCCTTTGGTGGTGTCGTATTTACCTGGTTTTTTGTTTTGTTTTGTTTTGTTTTTTTTGTTTTTTTTGTGATCCTCAATTCCTTATATTGGTTTCTGCTCATTTGAGTAGTGGGCTCCTCATCCAGATTTTACAGGTTTGCTGTGGCAGAAACCTTTCTTTATCTGCTAAGTTTGGGTTTCTGTTGTGAGTCTGTTGGTAATGTTTTGGGCATATGAGGTCTGCTATTGTTATCTATTTTTAGGCTACTATTTGAGCTTTGAGGATGGGAATGGGGGGTGGTTTTACAACTGGCTGAGACCAGTTGGATACAACTGCTGGTTTGGTTCCCTACCCAAGTGAGGCTGTTTGATCGGCTCCATGGTTGTCTGATTTCACTAGTCAGGCTTACCAGATGGCTGGGACTGGTTACTACATTTAGTAGCAGATGAGACTATGGATTAGCTCACCTGCATGGTCAAGGCCACAGCCCAGAGCCCAGGGCTGATACAACTCATTGTTTGGGGATCTTAATCAGGCTTGCATGTGCACTGAATTCCCTGGTCAGGTGAGGCTACTAGTTTTGCTCTGCAGATGGGGGAGCCATGGGCTGTGCTTTCTGTTCAAGTGCCACTGTATGCAGGACTCTGGAATGGCTGTGAAGTTTCCTATTTCCTCCGGTTATGTTCATGGGTCAAACAGGCTGAAGGCTGTATTCAGCAGGGGTACAACTTAGATTCCTTGCCTAGGTGCAGCAGTAGAGAGAACTTTAAAACTGGCAAAGCTCTCTATTTGTTGTCTTAACTCAAGCTGACCTGCGTTCCAAGTTCCCGCCACACAGGGCCACTAGCTTCGCTCGGTACTACTGGCTCTGTCTGCTCTTCTCTTAGCTTGAGCACTGCTGGGCTGCACTACTTTCAGGTGTTTTGGCCAGCGCTTCTGGTCATGGGGCTGGAAGACACTCTCCATAGTAGTACTATGTCTTAGCCCATCTGCTCGGGCAGGAGGGGTAGGGGCTGCTCCAGGTTACTCTCAGTTCCCAAATTGGGTCTTCAGTTGGGAGGGACCAGGAGCTGCCCTCAGTATTGGCTATGAATTAATACCCCTGCCTATGTATACCAAGAGAAGTCTCTATCCCCAGTAGTGGCTTTGCTTTGGGGATGATCAGCTCTGTCCATTGCTTCTCAGCTCAAGTGCTGTTGGGCTACACAGCTTCTATAAGTTGTTGCCAGCCCTTCTGGTCTGATGGGGCTGAAAGGCATTCTCCACAGTGGGTGGGTCTGTGACTTAGAATTCTGCTTGGGTGTGGGCAATCTGGGCTCTAGGGCTGGCATAACTCCCTACTTGAGGGTCTGAATCAGGCAGATCTGCACCCCACTGAGTTCTCTGGTCAGAGTGTGCCTCTGGCTTGGTTTTGCAAATGAGCCAAGCCACTGGTTAGGATTACTATTTGGGCACTGTGGATAAGAACTCACTCTGCCAAGATCTGTGTGTTGGCTATTACAAACTCTTCTACTCAGAAGTCTACTCTTCTCTGTTACTCAGATTCCCAGTGGCTGTGCCCCAAAACTCCCCTGTAATTCCTGTGGTGTGAGATTAAAGTAGGGGCTCCTACAAAGTGGCCTATGATGCTGGGGAAGACTTGTTTTTCCAGGTTTTCTTTTCTCTGCATGGTGCTGTGCTGTCCTGGAGAAGGGGCAATGCAGTCAATGCACAGCCACTTCTACTCTCCTAATGCAGTCTGTCTTGGTCTCTGAGGTGCAGGTGGGTGCTTCAGCCTCACCCCTGTGTTCTAGGATTCTCTCAGTGGTGTTTTATTCTTTTTAAGAATTTTTAAACATTTTATTTATTTTTGAGAGACAGAGAGAGACAGAGCATGAGCAGGGGAGGGACAGAGAGAGGAGGAGACACAGAACCTGAAGCAGGCTCCAGGCTCTGAGCTGTCAGCACAGACTCGATGCGGGGCTTGAACCCACAAACTGTGAGATCATGACCTGAGCTGAAGTTGGAGGCTTAACTGACTGAGCCACCCAGGCGCCCCAGTGGTGTTTTATTCTTGAATAAATATTAGCTGTTCATCTTGTGAAGAAGAGTAAAGTAAGAAATGACCTATGTTGTCATCTTGGTGACATCACTCAATTAAATGTTTTTCTTTTTTTAATGGATCTTTAGAGTTAGTAGAATGATTGTTACATTTCTTTAATAGTCAATAAATTATATTTAGTGGCCATCAGTTTGTATCATAAAATGCAGCACACAAGGTTTAATAAATATCAATAAATATGTTGATCACATCCATTAAATTCTTAAAAATTTAAGTTCAGAATTAACTTAGTTTATAATAAGGAAATTATTTTTGCCTCTAAAATAACTTTAGTAAGTTATTTTAGTAAATGAAACCAACTGAGACAATAAGGTAGCAAGTCAGTGGAATCACCTCACTGATTTACAAATTAAATCCCCTCAACCACATTCTTAATTGTACTGAATACTTCTCTATAACTGTATGTCATTCAGAATTAAAGCCTATTATACTGGAGCATATGCTGATTTCTTCAAAAATAAGCAAGGTGAGTCAACTATTATTTGCTTGAAAGAGCCTTAGCAAATTAATTGATAGCTGGAAAATCCCAAAATATCTGGAGAATAAACAACACACTTCTAAATAACACATGTGTCGAAGATGAAGTCTCAAGAGACTGTGAAAAATATTTTGAACTAAATGGAAATGGAAACATAACTTATCAAAACTTGTGGGACACAGCAAAAACAGCAGAAAATTGATAGCACTGAATATATATGTATCAGAAACGAAGATTTAAAATCAGTAACATAAGGTTCTACCTTAGGAAATTAGACAAAGAAGAGTAATGTAAACCTAAAAGAAGCAGAAGAAAAGAAATGTAATTTAGAGCAGAAATGAATGAAATTAAAAACAGGGAATCAAAAGAGAAAAATCACCCAAATGAAAAGCTGATTCTTTGACAACATCAATGTATTAGTTTCCTAAGGCTGCCAAAACAAATTACCACAAATTGCTAGCTTAAGAAGACCAATTTATTCTCAAATTCTGGAGGCCAGACATTTGAAATCAAGGTGTCAGCAGGAGCATACTTTCCCCAGAGGCTCTACAGGAAATTTCTTCCCTTGCTTATTCCAGCGTGTGGTGACTGTCAATATTCCTTTGCTTATGGCTGCATCACTCCAATCTCTTCACAAGGCTTTCTCTGTGTGTCCTCAAAACTTCCTCTGCCACACTCTGATAAGCAGACATGTGATTGCATTTAGGACCACCCTGATAATCCAGAATAAGCTTCCCTTTTCAAGTTCCTTAGCTTGATCACATCTTTTTTTTTTTGCCCTGTAAGGTAACATTCAAAAATTCCAGTGACTTAATACATCTTTTGGGGGGTCCATTTTTGGCCTACTGCAATCAATAAAATCAATAAACCTCTAACCATGCTAACCAAGGAAATAAAAAGAGGATAAGCACAAGTTACTAATATCAGAAATCAAAGAGAGGTCATCACTGCTAACCTCAAGGACATTAAAAGGATAATAAAGAATGTTATGAACAACTCTATGTTCATAAATTTAATAACTAAGTGAAATGGACCAAGTTCTTATAAGATACAAACTACCAGAACTCACATAAGGAGAAATCTGAATAAGTAATAATCTGAATAAGTCTTCATCTATTAAAGAAACTGAATCAATAATCAAAATATTAAAAAAAAAAAAAAAAAAAAAAGAAAGAAAGGACCACACCAAGATTGCTTTGTCAAACATTTAAGGAAGAAATGATACCAATTCTGTACAATGTCTTCCAAAGGCAGAAGCTGAGGAAACACTTCCTAGCTCAATCTATGAGGTCATCATTACTCTAATACCAAAACCAGATATAAACAGCATATGAAAGGAGAAATTACAGACTAATATCTCTCATAAATATAGATGAAAAAATCTTTAACAAAATATTAGCAAATCAAACCTGAAAAATAGATAAAGAATTATGAACTACAACCAAGTGGGGTTTACTCCAGGTATGCAAGACTGGTTCAATATTCAAAATCAGTTAATGGAATCTACCACAAAACAGTCTAAAAAAGAAAAATCATTTGATCATATCAATAAATGCAGAAGCATCATCTGACTAAATCTAAATTCATGATAAAAAGTCTCAGTAAACTAGGAATAGAGAATATACTTCCCAACTTGATATAGAATATGTACAGGGAAGCAAAAATAATATAAAAATAGGGAGGGGGACAAACATAAGAGACTCTTAAATATGGAGAACAAACAGAGGGTTACTGGAGGGGTTGTGGGGGGGGATGGGCTAAATGGGTAAGGGGCACTAAGGAATCTACTCCTGAAATCATTGTTGCACTATATGCTAACTAATTTGGATGTAAAAAAAAAAAAAAAAAGAACACGTACAAAAAACCTACAGCTAACATCATACTTAATGGTGAGAAATTAGATGCTTTCTCCCAAAGATCAAGACCAGGCAAAGATTTCTCCTCTCATCACTTGTATTCAACACAATACTGAAAGTCCTTATTGCAAATGCAATAAGACGAGAAAAGGAAATAAAAGGTACAAGGATTAAGAAATAAGAAATAAAACTATCTTTGTTCAGAGATGACATGACATCTATGTAAAAAGTCACAAAGACTTAACAAAAACAAAACAAACCAAAATAACCATGAAACTCCTGGAACTAAAAAGCAAGGGTGTAGGATACAGGTTAATTTAACGTCAACTGCTTTCCTACATAGCAGCAGTGAGCAACTGTAATTTTAAAATAAAACACAATACCAATCTTCCCCCAGTGAAATATTTAGGTATAAATCTAACAACATATGTACAGGATTTATATGAGGAAAATTCTGATGAAAGAAATCAAAGAAAGTCTAAATAAATGGAGAGATACTCCATGTGCATGGATAAAAAGATTATTGTTAAGATATCAATTCTTACTAACTTAATCTATAGATTCAATGAAATTCTATTCAAAACCCTCTGCATTATTTTGTAGATAATGATAAGCTGATTCTAAAGTTTATATGGAAAGACAAAAGATCCAGAACAGCTAAGTCAATACAGGACGACAAAGTTAGAGGACTGACTGTTCCCAACTTCAAGACTTACTATGCAGTTATAGCAATTAAGAAAGAATTTATTGGTGAAAGAACAGACAAACAGATCAGTGGAAGAGAACCCTGAAATAGATCCACACAAACATAGTCAAGTGATCTTTGACAAAGGAGCAAAGGCAATTTAATGGACAAGGGACAGCCTTTCCCGCCTCCGCCCCAACACCCCCCCCCCCCGCCAACAAATGGTACTGGAACTGGATGCCCATGTGAAAAAAAAGTGAATCTAGACAAAGAACAGACACCTTTCAAAGAAATTAACAAAAAATTGGTTTACAGGCCAAAAAGTAAAATACAAAACCATGTAACTTCTAGAAGATAACAGAAAAACCTGAGTTGACCTTCAGTTTGGTAATGAGAGTTTAGATACAACATCAAAACTATAATCCATGAGAAAAGTAGATTTAGATCTTATTAAAATTAAAAACTTATGTGCTGCAAGACACACTGTTAAGAGAATGAAAAGATAATCCACAGACTGAGTGAAAATCTTTGGTAACACATTATCTGATAAAGGGCTAGCATGCAAAATATACAAAGAAAACTTAAAACTCAGCAATAAAAAAACAGACTACTCAATTAAAAAATGGACAAAAGATGTGAATAGCTATGTCACCAAAGAAGAAATACAGAAGGTAAATAAACATAAAAAGATGCTCAACATCCTATGTCATCAGGGATTTGCAAATTTAAACAACGAGATACAACTATACATACATTGGAATGGTTAAATAAAAAAATGTAATGATACCAAATGGTGATATGGATATAGAGCAACAGGAACTCTCATTTATTGCTGGTGGAAATGCAAAATTACACCTGCACTTTGAAAGATAATTTGGCAATTTCTTACAAAGTTAAACATAATCTCACCATATGATCCAGTGATTGTGCTCCTAAGTATTTGCCCTAGAGGACTGAAAACCTATGCCTATGCAAAAATCTACACGTGAATGTTTATAGCTATATACGTAATTTCCACAAAATATAAGCAACCAAGATGTCTTTAAATAGGTGAATATATAAACAAACTGTGGTACATCCATATAATAGAATATTATTTATTTCTAAAAAATGAGCTATCAAGCCATAAAAAGATTGGAGGAACTTTAAATGTGTCTTACTTAGTAACAGAATCCAGTCTGAAAGAAGCCAATCTGGAAGGCTAACTGATTCCAACTAAATGACATTGTAGAAAAGGCAAAAGTACAGAGGCAGTAAAAAGATCAGTAGTTGTCAAGCGTTCAGGGGGAGGGTAGAGAGGGGTGAAGAGATAAAGCACTTGGGTTTTTATAAGTGCTGTGAAACTATTCTGTATGCTATTGTTACAGTAAATACATGATTTCTGCATTTTTCAAAAGACACAGAACTGTACAACACAAAAAGTGAAACTTAATGTAAACTATGGACTTTAGGTAGTAATAATGTATCAATATAGTGTCATTAATTATAACCTATGTGCTACACCAATACAAGATGTTAATTATGGGGAAACTGTGTGTGTGTGCGTGTGTGTGTGTGTGTGTGTGTGTGTGTGTAAGGAGGTATATGGGAACTTTATTTGCTCAATTTTATCATAAATCTAAACTGTTCTAATAAATAAAGTCTATTAATTATCCCCCCCAACACTCAACACACACACACACACACACACACACACACACACACAGAGTACACACACCAAGAATAAGAATGAAGAATGGCTGAAATTGGTTCAGTAGAAATCAAAAGTGACATAAGATATACAAAGAAACAAGAGCACACATATCCAGCAATGGAAGAGTATCCAAATCAGACCTAATCACACCTGAATTCGGTTATGTCTGTGATAATTTATAAGCGATAAAATTGAAGCACCTCCACAGGAGGGTTTATCAGGTAGGGTAAACCCTACCTATGCTCAGGTATCTTTATATTTATGTAGCTGCTACATAACAACCTGTTAAAAATGGTATAGAAGAAATCTCTGCACAATGTTAAAGGTGGGATTCAATCATCTCTGGATATAAGTGATCTCACAATGTTGAGGCCTAGTTAAATGCCAGATATTATTGTCATCCTGATTCTACTGAGATGTGGTACCCCATCTCAGATCAGTCAAAAAGGAAGAGTTAATTATCTA
This sequence comes from Panthera tigris, assembly GCF_018350195.1. Lineage (NCBI taxonomy): Eukaryota > Metazoa > Chordata > Mammalia > Carnivora > Felidae > Panthera > Panthera tigris. The sequence continues at coordinate 86,303,811 of NC_056665.1, read as the reverse complement.
TGTAAGGATCAGTTCTGGAGAAAAACATTTTTGAGGACCTCAGCACACACTCTGACTAACCAGTTTCTTAATAAATGGCTGAGAAGTTTCCCCATGTATAGAAAATTATGTGTCAAACCAACTGCATGAATAAATGATTATACAAAATATGTAAAAATGTCAGAAAAACCCCACAACTGTTCTTACATGGGATAAATATTTTTCAATTGTATTAATGGTCCTAATTAACTCCCTTAAAAAAGTTAGCCAAGGCCTATTAAACATATAGTTTTATTTCACATTCTATAATAGAGCTCAGGATAAGGACTGATCCTAATTTCAGATATGAGGGATAAATAAATTCATTTCATGAGACTATTGCAAATGCACACTGCTTAATACACAGCTGCTGCTGAACAGCTATTTGGTTAGCTGAATTACTGAATGTAGGGTTTTGTCAGTACATGTATATCAGAAGCATGTGTTCTGTTTTACTTGGAATTGGGAGGAGGCTGCATTGGGACTACTCAGGCACTGCTTCCCTTCCTCACATAAATAAATGACTACTGGATGCTGGGTGCTCTGCTAGAACTAGGGCAGTGACTAAACACACCTTTCAAATTATTATACACACTGTAAAGGATGGGATGCGACATTTGAGGTGAAGTTTAAAGATAAGAGTAGGTATTAATCAGAAGAAGGGTGGAGAAGAATTTCAGGTGCAGGGAAGAATGTGCACACAGGCCTTATAACAGAAAGGATGGCTGAGGAGCTGGACGAAGCCGAGTTATGCTAGCATGAATGTTCTGAGACCAGTGAAAAAGTGGTTGGGACGAGATCACACTGGGCCTTTTTGGTCTTTGCCTTAAGGAAAATGAGAAGTTACTGAAGGATTTTAAAGAGAGGGCAACAAGATTTGCCTTTTAAAAAAAACTGCTCTAGTTAGGGGGTGTTTTGTGTATCTCTATTACGTGATGTGACAAACAGCCTTCAACTGGTAAGATTCACCTTGCTCCTTCTCCAAGTGGGATAGCTCTGGAGTTTCAAGAAAACATGGAACTACATAGTAAGACTCAAATCTAGGAAATACAGTAAGGTTTAGAAACTCTCCTTTTATTAACTTGGGCCGGATAGATTACTTATAAAGATTTTTTTGTTTTGTTTTCTACTAAGAGATTCTAACTCAGTAAGTTCTAAAAATATTCATGTGGTCTAAAAGATGGGATTTCTTGGAGCGCCCGGGTGGCTCATTCGGTTGAGTATCTGACTCTTGATTTCAGCTCAGGTCATAGGATCTAGCCCCGCATAGGGCTCTGCATTGAGCAAGAAGCCTGCTTAAGACTCTCTCTCTCTCTTTCTCTCTCCCACCCTCTCTCCCTCTCCTCTGCTTGCACTCTTTCTCTCAAATTAAAAAAAATATATATAAACGTGAATTAGTTATATATATATATATACACACACACACACACACACACATATACATGATAGGATTTCTTTGGACCTAGTTTGGAATCATGCCATTTAGAATTAAATGATCTGTGCTTGCTGTCTGCACTTTCTTAACTTCTATTTAGTGTTCTGTAATCTGCTTGGTCAACACTGCTTCAATAATCTTGTTGTTAAATGTAAAAGACACTTTTTATAATTAAAAAAAAATTTTTTTAATTTGAGGGAGAGAGAGAGCAAGTGGGGGAGAGGGGCAGGGAGAGAGAGAGGGAGAGACAGAGAGAGAGACAGAGACAGAGAATCTCAAGCAGGCTCCACACTCAGCACAGAGGTCAATCCTACGATCCTGGGATCACGACCTGAATTGAAATCAAGAGTCAGACATTCAGTCAATTGAGGCACCCAGGTGCCCCTAAAAGACACTTTTCAATCTTTATCTTATTTGACCTATCTGAAGCCAGTTCTTTCTGGAAATGTTTTCCATGAAAATACAGTTCTGGTTTCTGCTTCAACAAAGTATTTCTTTATGCTTCTCAATGTCCTTTGGGGGCTTCTTTTCCTCTACCCAACATTTAACTGTTGGAGTCTTCTCTCCCTACTCTACCCAATCTTTATGATTTCAACCCACTCCCATAAGCTTCACTTAATCATCTATATAGTTAATGGCTCCTCACTCTCAAGTATTTCTTTATGGCTTAGATTTCTATCCTGAGAATCAGCTCTACATAATCTCTTAGTATAGACACTCCCACTGGACCATCTTACAAATATAAAATTTATAATCTCATGTTATGCCCTCTCCAAATCAGCCCTTTCTCTTCCTCCCTCCTCACTGGGTACCACTAGTGTTCAAGTACAAATCCTATGCTCCCATGCATCATCCTTGATATCTGTCTCTCACCCTAAGATCTAATCAATCTTTTTGGTTTAAACTTAAAATCTCCCTTACATCTTTCTACTTCTTTCTAGTCCCATTACCATTATCTTAATTAAGACTGCCTGCTATTATTCTTTTAAGTGGATTACTGAAATAGTCTTTTAACTTATTCCTTGCCCTAAGTGAGTTTTCTAAAGCACAAAGATGACTGTATCACTACCTGAATTAAATCTCTTCAATGACAACCTCATTGCTCCTAAGCATAAAGTTCAAATTCCTTAAATATCATTCACAGAGCTCTTCGTGGCTCTCTTTCCAGCTCATTTCTCATTATCCACCTATTTATCTCTATACTGTAGCCAGGATGAACAAACTTCACATCCTCTAGGAACAATGACCCTATCTATCCTCCTTTACTTAACTAGCTCCATTCACCCTGTAGATCTCAGCTTGAAATGACTTTCTCCAAGAAATCTGACTTGTCTAGATTAGCTGATCCTCTCATGTGCTCCCACCGTATTCAGACCTTCCAACCGGATAGATGTTAAGCAATTGTTCTTGTTTCACAATTCGATCTCTAGTGCCTCGAAAAGGCTTTAATAAATATTTGTGGAATTGATTAATTACTGGTTCCTTAGTCCTGCTTCATGTGGCTCTTAAGTTTTTTTTGTGTTTTAATGGCCAACTAGAACCTTTGTGATTGGTGTGTGCCCTGCAGAATATAAGCTATGGATATCTAGTACTGGTCTGTGGTTAAACAATGATGGCTTACAGGTTGACTGCTTTGTGAACACTAAGAGTAAGAAAAAGCCTAAGGTTTAAAAAGGAAATGAAGGAAAGAAAAACAAGCCAAAATAACTTCAATGAGTTATTCTGTTCTAAGGGGGGATTTTAAATTGACTGTCATTAGCATAGCATCAATGTGGATTTCAGCAGCTTTCCTGGAATACTAAGAACAAGTGCGGCTGGAGGCCCCCTTGGTGGCTGAGTGGACATTTGTTTGTAGTGAAATAATCCTTGAAAGGAGTCATTCATTCAATAAGTACTTATTGAGCAACTATGTAGAGAGAGTCAAGGACACAGTAAATGCTTGGGGATACAACACTAACCAAAGAGGACAATGATGTCTGAGCTTACAGAGGTTTTGCTCACCATTTTCTCTTTAGTGCCTAAAAGAAGTGCTTAATAAATATCTGTGAGTGAATCAATGAATGAATGAATGTTTCTTAAGGCCTGCTTCTAATCTGAACATTAGACCTGCCATCCACAGACATGGCAGGTCTGTGGATGAGGAAGGAGGGCTGTGGCACCATTCTCCTGTGGGTAACCTCTAGTTCTCTCCTATTTTAGTTCTCTGATTTTAAAATCATTTTACCATAATTTAGTGTAATCAACAATAAATGTTAGCTTGTGAAATTCAAAGCAATTCTCTTTATAGTAATAGAGTTATAAGACATAATCTTTTATCATAATAAATATATTGATGATTCTGGCTATGGTTAATTATAGAAAAATTTATTCACACATAGCAGGATGATTCCTTAATTTTAGCAAATTATACCTGAGGTTCTATACACTTTATTTGAAAGGAAATCAATTTGTTATTTACTTTGTCATATGTTTGAACAGTTTCTCCGTACAATATGTGAAAGTTGAAAACCTGAATAAAATCAGCCCAAGCTTCTATCAGACTGCCTTATCTACATGTTTTAGGGATTATAAAGATAAAAGTAAGGTTGTTTCTTCAGGAGCTAAAGTACTCAGTGAAGCCTTCATTCAGGTTTCTTCAAAAGGGAATATTTGATTTATCAGCAGTCTGATAACTCTAAAACATGCCTTATATCACATTTATAGGCATCAGAATTCTTTTTTAAGAAGTGTAGCTAGTAATCAGGATAAATGTCATTTACTTTTATTTTGGTCTCCAGGGAATATTGTTTACTTTGTTTTAAAATTTATGTGAGTCATTTTGGTTATATGCCTTTTTTAATTAGCTTGAAGGAAGCAATCACTGGGGAGAAAGCGGATATCAATTCTGATCCGATATTGATAGCTACTGTGCTGTAAACTGTGTGTCCTTTCTAATTAAATGTAAACATGTTCAGTTCTAAAGTCCAGCAGCAATGACAACAGTCACTAGGAAAGATTGCCTAAGTACTGCTCAACTGATTTGCCTGGCCTTTATTTCTTTCATAGTTGTGCTTGTGCAATCATTGCTGGGGTGAATGCTGGTTGTAACCGACTTTTTTTAGGTCATCTTCAGAGGAAAGATTTGACAGGAATGTAGAGTGCTCTGTAATACCTAAAGTTACTTATTAACTATGTCCTTCTGATAACTAATCAATGGCATTGCAGAGAGTCAAATTTGTTGCACTAAACTGCCCCCCTGCCCAAAGCCAAGTCTTGGTAAATATTTAATGGCAGTAAAGGTGTTTTGCTAGTTATCCAACTGATATGTTAAAGGACTCTTAAAAGCAACTTTATCTTGCCTTCCTTTCCATAAATAATTTGCTCAGCAATATAGTGTGTAGGTGTAAAAGCATTTGGATTTCATTTTATTGAATATCTTTTAGAAAAAGTCCAAATGTGAATTAGTATTTAAAAATGCTCATTTTAATCAGTACTGTGTCACTTAAACATAATAGGGAAAACCAAACCACCACCAAACTTCTCTCCTTGGTAAAATGCCAAGTCGAAGCAGAAAACAACCCAGTCCCTTTCATTTTACTGAACACTATACCAGACTTGTCCAAAACCCGTTGTACAGCTGCTGTCACAAGGAAATGTTATAAAGTTTCTATTGTTAGAGAGTTGCCACATGCTCTGTAAAAATCAGAAGACAGGGATTTTGCTTTTTATTCAACACAGTAAAGGTTGGGGTTTTTCCATCTCTACCTTTATAATTATCTATGGAGTTTTAGGCCCTTGTTTTACCTACTGTAACTCCTGGCTAGACAGAAAAAAATGACAGCTTCATTTTTTAAATAAGAAATTTCTTCAGACTTAAGTTTCATTAGAATACTTGACAATTAGGATCTTTCTAGAAATGAGGCTCATTTATTTAAATTTATACTTAATTAAATTTCACTTATTGCAGGTAACATGTTTCTTTATTATTCTAGCATGTATTTCAGTCTAGAAATTTAGTACTAAGGACTGACTTATGAAGTATGTATTTTAATAGCCCAGCTGTAGAAAAGCACAAATTATTTTTCTAAGTATCAAATAAGAGCCAGTGACTTAAAGCACTGTACTGAATTAATGATCCTTCATGATGCATTCTACATCAAAAGGGTTAAAACTGAAAAAGAAAACAAAAGTGAGAATAAAAAGGTTAAAGTGAGGTTTTCAGAACGAAAAAGTATTACAAATGTGCCAGACTTGAGGTGGAAACACTGGATTTTGCAATATTGGGATGATCTGTTTATTTTACTTTGTGGTGGTCTGAAAGGAATGTTTATATATATTTTGCCTGACAGAGCTGGTGTATGGAAAAAGAAATAGTCTCCTACTATCAGTGACATATGAAGTCAATTTTTAAGATATTACTTGGTCTAGTTGGTATGAAGGCAAGGTTTCTAAATTTTCCCTAAAATCCTGTCTCAGAGTTAGTTAATAATATGGTGTACACTTTCAGAGAAAAAGGTATCATGTTCCAATTGCAAAAGTTTTATTTTGTGCATTGCTGACTTCAATATATCAAAGTTTGGAAGGTTGGCATAGAATATGTATGTTTTTAAATTAGTATTTTTTCCTTTATGTCTTGAAGACATGTTTACATTGATTTTTATCTTTGAAATGTTGTGACATAATATTTCCCTACTTCTCAAATTTTGGCCAGGGATCCAGGTCAGATCAGAAATAGGGACAGGCCAGCAGGTACATGTCTGGGGGCTCAATTCAAAACGGTCACAAAAATCTCACTGGAATAATTTAAAATATGGTGTTAGTTAACTCAGTGCACAGGTAACCAGTTACTCATGCAAATGGAAAAATATAAATTGCATGTACTACTGTTGAAATATAGTACCTCAACTGAAAATTTAAGACACTCCCCCCACCCCCCACCCCCGCACCCCAGCTCTGATAAACAATTGCATATTATAATATACAAAGACAAACTGCATCAACTTAACTGTATTTTACCAGAGAGCTAACTTCTGAAATCAAACAATATGTGGTATCATGCCATAGATGATTTAGTTCTAAACCATTTAATATGTTTCTTCAGAAACTGTCTAGTTTGGGAAAGTTGCAAAAGACAAAGAAGGTGCTATATGGGAGTGCACAACAGAGGCACCAAACCCAGATCAAGTGAGGGATGGGGGTAGGGGAGCTTCTTGAAGACATACTGTGTAAGCCGAGTCTTGAAGGAGTAGGAGTTGCTCAATCAAACAAGGATAAATGAAGGGTGTTCCAGTTAAAGAAGGTCGTGTGGAAAGAAGGTTCACATGGAAGTATGAGAAAAGCTTTGCTGAAAATATTTAACTAATTATGGGCTTGCAAATATGGCTAGTCCTAAATAGAAGCCTTCAGACTTTGTAAAGTGGGTTAGGGAGAGGAGCTTATCTTAAGAGGGAGAGTGTGTTCTCCTACTTCCAAGTATGTTCTGACACTGAGAGAATGAGTGGTGCTCTGACTGCCTGGAACCCACAGTGTGAAAACTCTTGGGTCTGGTTGAGGACATGCTCATTTTTACTGTCATCATTGACTCATTCAACAAATATTTACAGAACACCTACTTTGTGTGAGACACTGTTCAAGGCATTAGGGAAAGAAAACTGAATGAAATGGACCAAGATCCCTACGCCTGTGAAACTTTGACAAAATGAAGTTTATCTAGCTTTAGCAAAAACCTCTGGAGACCTCATCTGCAGCTCTAGTCCAAGAGGCTCTTTCTCTCACCTATTTTCCATCCTATTCTCTATATCAAGGCTCCCAGGCACCAATTCTTTGGTTTTTGTTTTTTATTTATTTTTAATATAATTTATTGTCAAATTGGTTTCCATACAACACCCAGTGCTCATTTCAACAAGTGCCGTCCTCCTTGCCCATCACCCACTTTCCCCTCTCCCCCACCTCCCATCTACCCTTAGATTGTTCTCAGTCCTTAAGAGTCTCATATGGTTTGCCTCCCTCCCTCTCTGTAACTTTTTTTCCCCCCTTCCCCTCCCCCATGGTCTTCTGTTACGTTTCTTAAGATCCACATATGAGTGAAAATATATGGTATCTGTCTTTCCCTGCCTGGCTTATTTCACTTAGCATAATACCCTCCAGTTGCTTATTTCACTTAGCGTTAATACCCTCCAGTTCCATCCATGTTGCTGCAAATGGCCAGATTTCATTCTTTCTCATTGCCAAGTAGTATTCTATTGTATATATAAACCACATCTTTATCCGTTCGTCAGTTGATAAACATTTAGGCTCTTTCCATAATTTGGCTACTGTTGAAAGTGTTGCTATAAACATTGGGATACATGTGCCCCTATGCATCAGCACTCCTGTATCCCTTGGGTAAATTCCTAGCAGTGCTATTGCTGGGTCATAGGGTACTTCTATTTTTAATTTTTTGAGGAACCTCCACACTGTTTTCCAGAGTGGCTGCACCAGTTTGCATTCCCACCAGCAGTGCAAGAGGGTTCCTGTTTCTCCACATCCTTGCCAGCAACTATAGTCTCCTGATTTGTTTTTTATAATTAATACTTTATTTCAAATTTTGTATTTTCATGATGAGTCCTTTTTTTTAATATTATATTTAACTCTGGACTAAATCTGCCAACAAAATATATATTGCTGTAAATATGTTCTCTGAAACAGTAAATATAAATTTGAATATAAAGCAAATATCAAAAAGAATCTTAATTACAATTTTTGAGAATGAGTCAGTTGTAAAAGCAATTCCTTAAAGGTAGCCTGCAAAGTGAATTTTCATAAATCTATGTTTATTTTTCAAAAGATCTGATATTCTTATGAGAAAAAAACATTAGGATAAACTGAAATATTCTGATATTAAGAAAAGGTCTGAAATCATAAATACTAGATTTTGTAGTACTTCAATATCTCTATCTACATTCTGGTGATCACTGCTTAGAAGAGGTTTACTTTGGGGAGTGACAAATATAACTGCTAGATCTCTTTGAAGCAAGTAAATCATCAAAACAAACACACCAACCCATCCAACAAACTAACAGCTAAATGATATAGCCGGGAAATTTTTATTGTCCTCATAGCCCAATATTTAGCTAGCTCTGGATTGAAACAGTGGATTAGGGCAGGATGACACTGCTGCTGAGCCTACTGTAAGAAAGGATGTTAAGCTCCTTTCCAATAAGCACAACTGTATTTCCTTTTTCTGAAATAGTCATAGCTGCAACATGCTTGTTTTTCATTTAATAAGTTCTTATTATGGTTATGTATAGAACTTATCCATAATACAAGTACAAACATGGCTCCAACTATAATTTGTTCTTCACTCGGGGAATATGGGCAAATATCACTTACCTATATTTATTTAGGTCGGGGATGAAGCATCTGATCTGTTCACTACTCAAGAAGACATTTGCTAATTGAAAAATAGTTTCAAGTAGGAAAAAATGTGGAAAAAAAAAGACTGATGTGGATGGGTAAAGAACTGAAAGCTGGTGTTCAGTTTATCTTATTCTGTTTGTTCTGCTATGGGCATAATGAACTCACAAATAAGAAGTTACCAATACTAATATCTTGTAGAAGAAACCTATATTTTCACCTACATAATATTAATGAGACAAGGTTTCTGCAATACTGTTGTCAGCATATGTTTTTGTTATTTATTGAAATACACTGCAAAACAGAATATAATGACACATAATTAATTTATTTTAATGAAAATGACATATAAGTGGAATAAATCCAATTTGATAAACATGAATTAATCAAATTTGAGCTATTAAGGAGATCATTGCTATCACAATGAAATGCATTAAAAAATCTAATAACATAAAATAAGACAATTTCTAAAAGTGCAAGAATTTCAAAAGTATCTGTCTACGCCATACCAAATGCACTACCAGCCATAGTGTTGTAAAATGAATAAGAACATCCCTGCCCTCAGGAAATTCAGAGTGCAGTTGAGAAGACAGATAATTATAATACAGGGGGGAGGCTAATTTGGCTGGTGAATGGAAGTTAAGGGTGGCAGTAGGTTATTTAGCAGAAAACAATTCCGGAAAAGAAAGCATGGGTCAGCATAAGCAAAAGCATAGTCATGAGAAAAAGAATAGCCTGTGGTGTCTGGTGGATGAGGGCTCAAGTAAGTTACAGGGAAAGGGCAAAAGATGAAGCGGAAGAGATAGTTCTGGGGTAGATCATGAAAAGCCTTAAAAACCACGACGTTCTCTGAGGCGCCTGGGTGACTCAGTTAAGTGTCTGACTTTGGCTCAGGTCATGAGCTCACAGTTCGTGAGTTTGAGCCCTGTGTTGGGCTCTGTGCTGACAGCTCAGAGCCTGGAGCCTGCTTCTGATTCTGTGTGTGTGTCTCTCTCTGCCCCTAACCCACTCGTATTCTGTCTCTGTCTCTCTCAAAAATAATAAATAAACATTAAAAAAAAAAAAAGAATTTAATTACTAAATTTGTAGAAAAAATGCTACAAAAGTACAGTGATTTATGGCAAAATATAGGGGTTTGTTTTAAGTCACAATTTAACAGAACAATAATTTTCTGAATTATCTTCTATTTTCACTGTGATTTGAATATCACTAAGTACAGTGTGGCCACTTAGGTTTAAATGAACTGTAAATAAAAATTGTATAAAGCTAAAATAGAATTGGGGCACCTGGGTGGCTCAGTCGGTTGAGTGTCCGAGTTTGGCTCAGGTCATGATCTCACAGTTCATGGGTTTGAGCCCTGCGTCGGGCTCTGTGCTGACAGCTCAGAGCCTGGAGCCTGCTTTGGATTCTGTCTCTCTGTCTCTCTGCCCTTCCCCCGCTTGCACTCTGTTTCTCTCTCAAAGATAAGTAAACATTAAAACAATGTTTTAAAAACTGTGCCACATTCTCTTGTGGAAATGAGGACTATTACTGAAAGGTTTGAAGAAAAGAAGTGGCAGTCAGGAGCAGAGAATGGGTCTGAGAGAATAAAACTGGTTGTAAAGCAGTTACTTAAGAGGCTACTTCAGTAGCTCAATTGAGAAAAGAATGAGGATTTGAATAAGGTGTTGGTAATAACGACAGAAAAAAGTAAACAGATTCGAGAAACATTAAGACGTGAAATAGATGGAATTTGTTGACTCAGGCATTCAGAAGAAAGCACAGTTTTTTTGTAACAAGTTGCTGCCTTCAGTTTTAGACATTCTGAGTTGAGGTGCCCATGAAATAACCCCTGGAAATGGCCAGCAGATAGTTTTCATATATGAATTGGAACTAAAGAGAAAGGCCTGGGTTGTATAATAGCATTTGGGAGTCATTGGTGTATAGGGTGGGAGGTAAAATCAGAAAAATAAATGAAGGGAGTCCAGAAAAAAAACAAAAAAACCCAAAAAATCCTTCTCGAATGATTATCATAAAAAATGAAAAAACTGCCAAAAGACAGTTACAATAAAATCACAGTAAGACTTTTTTTCTAAAGGAGATGCTGTCTTTTTTCTAATATTCAAAAAAAATTTTTAATGGTTTTATTTTATTTTTGAGAGAGAGAGAGAGAGAGAGAGAGAGAGAGTGAGCATGAGTGGAGAGGGGCAGAGAGAGGCAGAGAGAGAGAGAGAGAGAGAGAGAGAGAGAGACAGAGAGAGAGAGACAGAATCAGAAGCAGGATCCAGGCTCTGAGCTGTCAGCACAGAGCCTGACGTGGGCCTCAAACTCACTAGCTGTGAGATCATGACCTGAGCCGAAGTTGGACGCTTAGCTGACTGAGCCACCCAGGTGCCCCTCTTTTCTAATATTCTAAATGAAATAATGAATCGAAAATATTTATCTGCTACTTCCCATGTGCTCGATATTGAGAAAATAAGAGAAGTGTAAGACTTACTCCCCAGTTAACACTTGACAATATTTTTCACATGGATTTATATACAGATGCTTCTTCCACAAAGCTCTCATATTATAACACAGAACTCTTACATTTTCATCTGTTTTTATCTTAGGACACTTTCTGTTATCGCTCGTCAGCAACAGGCTCATGAGCAGTGATTGAGAAGTGAAAAGAGCCTGGGGTTTGTGGTCAAAGGACCGGTGCTCTTCCATTTACCATGTGTATGACTTCAGGCAAATTATTTAACTGAATTTTACATTCCTCAATTGTAAGAGAGATAATATTGCTTACTTCGCAGAGTTATGAGGATCAACTTAGATTATAATTATGAAAGAACTCTGCCAAAAGTAAAGCTTTATGTAAGTATTAGCTAACACCATCACTACTCCTTCTGTGGTGGATCACCTAGACAGCATGGGAAGTGAGGGGTGGGAGGTCCACGTCAAGGCTGGGAAAGACAACTGGCTCCAGAGAAGGCCAAACTTGGATAGCACCCAAAAATCTATAATTGAGTAGGAATAAGGCTCTGGAGCTACAAACAGAGCTCAAGTCAGAGAGCACGCAGAGTCATAAAGAGAGGCAGCAGACAGTAAATAGGGTTCCATGGATCAGCAGATAATCGTACTGGGGCAATGTATGACCTAATGTGGAAATAAATGTCTTCTGTTATTTATTCTAGGTCATGGCTAACTAGATCTGTTTTGCAGACTTTGAAAACTGGCTGTTAAAAACCTCTCTGGTTAAAAACAGTAGGATCCTTTAAGTCACACATACATGAAAAAAAAAATCTGAGATTCTGGCCTCAGTAACAACTCTTGAATTTGGGGGGGAGAGGAAAAGAAAGTGATGGCATTACTGAGTAATAGTTTTCACCAATGAATAATTCTGGCTAAATGGTGTGGAAAATATCAATAATTAAGAGATAATATTGCATATGCAAAAAATACTGGATTTGGTTAGAACACAATTCTAATTCCATCCTTGTCACTAACAAGCCATGTTACCTTAGCTAATCCTGTGTTAACTATTTTAGGAATGATTCCAAATCTGTAGATAATAATAAAAATGATGCCTATTGTTTTGTCTATTGCTTTGAAAAGTTACAGGCACTCATTTGGCCACTTTATATATATTATATCTAATCTGAATAATGATCATGAAAGATAGTTATCATTTCCATTTAAAATGAGAAAATGGAGGCTAAAGACGTTAAGTAATTTAACCAAGAAGGTGAACGGTTGAGCCAGGATTCTAATCACAACATATCTTCTTCCAAAAATTATGTCATTTTTGTTTTATAAAATATGATTTTCTCAGGACTTTTTCAGCCTTAAAATTTTATAAGACCAATGTTTTATCAAGTACAATGAGTACGAGTACACATTCCAAATTCTGTTATTGAGTATATCAAAGATCAGTTATGGGATCCTAAGAAAAACACTAAGCCTCTTCCTGTTTCACTTTTAAAACCAGCTTTAGGAAGACAGTAATTCATACTATTAATTATCTCACAAGAGGTGAGAAATAAAAAGTGGTTATGGCCTTGATATGGAAAGATACAAAGAATATGGATAGTATTATAATTGCCTGTCATATGTCTAAGAAAGCTTTTGAAACTTCTTAAAATTAGAAAAAAATAATAGTTTTAATGCTCTATGTATGACTTCATAATAAAGATTATCAGATGGAAACTGAAGGAAATTTCTTCCACTGGTCAATAAAATGCATACAGTAACATCACTCATTTTCCAATCCACTACTGTTGCTTCTTAATACCACTGCCTGGTTTCTTCTGAAAGGCAATTCCTTAGAAGGTCGTTTAACCCAAAATACCTTTGGAATAAAGCTTAAGTAAGAAAGAATGAACATCCTGCTACTTGACATTAATCACATTAACTCAGAGTACCTAACAGACAGCTACGACATTACTCCTAACTGGAAGACACTGAAATTAAAGCACAGGGCTTTAAAGTTACTGGGAGTTGCACAACTGAAACACTGTACATCAACTTGATAATATGCCCCTAAGTTATTGTTCATGGACAGTGCCATTCCTCTGCTTAATCAAGAGTTAAAGCATGTGCGGTAATTCCTTATTTTCACAATATTCTTTCTGACAATAAAGATAACAACTATGAGAACGGTTTTTAGCTCGCTAAACCTGATATACTGGTTTTGTTAATAAAAAATTCATGACAATTAATGAAATGGATCTATTAAGACAGTCCCCCAAAGTAGTACAGCTGCCCCACCTACAAATGAACTTCTCATGACCTATATTATTCAGAAAGAACTGTAGTAACTTGCTCTAAAAACTGTTACATACAAAAGGCTCAAACCCCAATCAAAGCATTACTCAGAAGCTGGCAAGATAATTCAAGGGAAGAATGCTTGATATGGCCACCTTTAATCAAGTTTTCATTTGCTGTTCATATTCATAAGACTATTTTTGTAATTCATGCTTTTCTAGTATATTAAATTTTAATAAGTACAAATCTGCATTTAAAAATCATTTTAAGATATTAATAACATCTGGCTGAGTTCCAGATTTCATACTTTGTAAATCCAAACGCACTGAAAGAGAGACTATTGAGGAGCCGTATCTCTTTCTTTTCATCTCAAGTCCTCAGTGGTCAAGTGCTAGGCAAAGAGAATGGACAAAAGAACTTTAAGCCTCATAATGATCTGCTTGATATGCTTTGACAAATACAACCCAGCAGAACAAGTATTTTATACAGTTTTCTCTTTAAAAATAATATTTTGCTTTAACTAAGTTATGCTTTGATATTTAAATTTATTGGATGTCAATTCTTTTTCTAACATACACACACACACACACACACACACACATATATATATACACACACATATATATATACATGTACACAAAAATATTATTTCATTAAACCTATACCTATCAAGGGAGATAATTCTATTTCCATATATAAAAATCAGTGTCTACACAGCAAAACTCATTGTTCAAAAATGACAGACCTGAAAAAAAGGTGAGTGAATGTGTTACCTATGATGAGGATATGGAAAGCTTTTACGTCTTTCCTATACCAACAAACCTCACCATATTTAAATCTATCTTTAAATAAGGAATTATAAAATTATTAAAATAAATCTGAAATATACACAAACAGAAGAAAAACTGGCTTCTAAGACACTTATCAGGCTATCACAGTAACACTTCACAAATGTTAGTTGAGCACCTACACCATACATAGGATACTGGAGATAAGGTATATAGAGATAAGTAAGATACTGTCAAAAAGCTTATGTTTGGTAAGAGGGGACACTGGTGAACAAGTAAGGAGAATGACTCTCTATAAGTGCTGTGACAGAGTGAAGGATACAACGGAAATGTGTATAAAGCAGCTAACAGTACCCTGGGGAAGCGCTGTTAAGAATAATTCCATAGAAAATATCCATCTTGATGACTAATTACATCATGCAGACTTTAGAAATAAAATTTTTCAGAGTAATTTAAGTAGAAGAAACAAATCAGTATTCCTATTTTAAAAACTGTTAACTTGGGTGCCTGAATGGCTCAGCTGGTTAAGCAACCATTTCTTGATTTCAGCTCAGGTCATGATCTCATCAGCTGGTGAGTTTGAGCCCCATGTCAGGCTCTGTGCTGTCAGCGTAGAGTCTGTTGGGATTCTCTCTCTCCCTCTCTCCCACTTGTGCTTTCTCTCTCTCTCTCTCTCAAAACAAACAAACAAATAAATAAAAAAATAAGATAAACTTCAAAAACTAATTTTATAACTCAATTAACTTTATAGATACAGCTGTACATCCATTTTATGAATCCATTTTACATATTGGGTATGAAGCTTCTTAATAAATTCAGGTATTGTAAAAAATTTACATTCAAGTCATATATGTAAAAAGTATTCAAATGTCTATAGATTAAATAATACATGTATGTTTTGATTTTTAAAAAACTTTTTTTTTTTATTTATCTATTTTTTAGAGAGAGACAGACAGACAGCGAGTGGGTCAGGGGCAGAGAGAGAGGGAGACACAGAATCCAAAGCAGGCTCCAGGCTTTGAGCTGTCAGCACAGAGCCCGACGCAGGGATCAAACTCACGAGCTGTGAGATCATGACCTGAGCCAAAGTCAGATGCTCAACCAACTGAGCCACCCAGGCACCCCCATGTATGTTTTGATTTTTTATTTTATTTTTTTTAACGTTTATTTATTATTGAGAGACAGAGAGACACAGAGCGTGAGCAGGGAAGGGGGAGACACAGAATCTGAAGTAGGCTCCAGGCTCCGAGCTGTCAGCACAGAGCCCAACGAGGGGCTCAAACTCACAAACTGTGAGATCACGACCTGAGCCAAAGTCGGTCGCTTAACCAACTGAGCCACCCAGGCGCCTCTGTATGTTTTGATTTTTAAAGGAGTTGGATTATGGATGATATTTTCTTTTTTGTTTTATTCCATTATTATTATTATTATTATTATTATTATTATTATTGCTATTGGAAGAGACGTTTATTCTACCCTGTAAGCACCTCTCTTATTTTTAAATAAAAGACATTTCAAAAGCAACAGACTCTTTCTGTACCTGTAGAAATAGAGTTAATTTAATGGTGTAGAGAATATGAATTACCTCTCCAAGTCATTAGTCTATTCATGACAACTAAAACATACATATGTTACAACATGCATTTACCACCCATAATTCCTAGGATCACAGGAAACTAAAAGCATCACAATTTAAAAAGAAATAAACACATGAAAGGGAAGAGAAGAGAGGTGGGGATGGAGGCAGTGATTACCCTCAATGAGAAATTTTTTATTTCAGAAGACAGAAAGTGATGAGTATATCAACAGATGAAATAGGCAGAAAGAAAAGCATCCCAGAATATACTACACAGGAACTCTAGAAAAGGAGGTGCTCCTTTGCTTCTGAGCAAACAGGCTACTTCTATGAAGCAGGGCAGGAGTGAGAAATGGAGCCTTTAAACAGGAGGGCTAACTGGAACTCTCTATATGAGACCCTGCCTCTGAGCACACAGGGCTGGCACATTGATGTTTACCAATAAGCACATAGCCTACCATCTTTTCTCTAAAGAAATTTACTGAACTTCTTAAAAACAAAAAACAAACAAAAAACCCCAATGAACTCCCTGGAGAAAGCTAATTGGGATATGCACTCCCAAGTCAAATATTCCTCCTTTTCTCGCTTGTAGAATTACTTATTCACTAGGTTAAAATTAAAGTGAATCCTAGCAGTTTATGTTCCCTCTTCTATTCCACATAGTATTCTCCAGCACAATTCCTGTACGGGGGACATATAGACCTACTTACACAACAGCTAATGAAGTCCATACCAGACATTCAGACATCTTTTTTTAACTATGAAAAGACATATGATGAGAACCACAAGATGAAAGAAAAAGAACAAGGTAAATAATCAGAAAACTTGATTCCTCCAAGGAAATAGTTTAGAAAATATAACTAAGGGAAAAAGTTAATATAGAGAGAAATGAAGAGACATTATGTTGATAATACAAGGTCAGAATTCTGAGAAAAAGGAACAAAAATGAGAAAACATTTTTAGAGAATACAAATACTATTGGCTAAATTAAAAGTTAACAGAAGGACTTGACTGCACAACAATGTGAATATACCTAATGTCACTGAACTACACACTTAAAAATGGTTACAGTGGTAAATTTTGTTATACATTTTACCACAATAAAAAAGAATGACTACGTGTAGCCTTCCATGCAACTTGTTAAATGGTACAGTATTTCCAAGAAAAGGTCCTCTTGGCCAACAGCTATGGTGAAAACTTCGTATCTACAGACAACTTACATGTATTTTTATTCTTGGAAACGGAAAGCTACTTAGAAGCAACAACAAGAAAGTAGACTTACACAAATAAGTGTTTCAAATCTATTTTACCAAACAAACCAACAAACAAAAAACAAAAGAAGTTGAGAAAATTTCTAAAGCGTGTAATAGAAAGTTAAAGATTTAGACAATACAGAGAAAACTATGAAAGAATCAGTCTGGGAGGTAAAGCAGTTAGTAGTTAGAAAACTAGAAAGAGACATCAGAAAAAAATGAACAAAAAAAAAGGAGAGAAAACTATTAAATAATCTTAAGGAGCATTTCTCAGATATGACAGACAAGAATCTTATGATTGAAATCATCTATAAGTACAGAGTGTGATAAATTAAGGAAGATCCACTCTCAAACACCTCCTCATGAGATTTGAGAACACCAAGGTGAAAAAAGTTTAATATCTTCCCTAAGAAAAAGTCTACAAAGTAACACTAATTTGATTCCTTCTGGGATCAGTTACTTAGGGAGCATAAAAAGAGAAGAGTAATATTTGAAAGTTCTCTGAAGGGATGTAATTTTCGAATTTAGATTCTATATTCAGAAAACTCCTCTACCATCTATATTTTGTTTGGAAGTTAGTTGAAGAGGGGAATAAAGCAAGAAAGGAGACCTTTAATCCCAGAAATAGTGAAACCACCCTAGCGGAGCAGTGGAGAGAAATCTTGGGACAACAGTGCGCAGCAGTCCAGAAAGCAACCAACAATGTCGATTACAGCAGGAGGGACAACAGGGCTCTGGTGAAAAAGAGAAATACATAAAACAGAAAGTAAGAGTGACAAGACAGAGAAAGCTGAAATAATAAAGTACAAGATCCAAGAAAAAGAAAGGTAATTAGAAATTTCAGACAAGATAAAACAACTGTACAAGAAAGTCATGGCTCAAGCAAGAAAGAAACACAAAATATGGTATGATTTTAAGTACTTGATGGAGTAAAAAAAAAAAAATCCTTTTGTCTTGATCCAAAGAACATTCTTGTCCTTTGGCACAGGTGCTGACAAATTCAATCCAAAGGAAAGGAACTGTAATTTTTGAATACCACATGGCCAACATAGTCAACTTCAAATAGGAAAAATTTTAAATCTTAACAGTAATCTGTACATAGAGCAGTGAAGAATTTCATTACTATGGACAGGTGGAAAAAAAAACAACAAAATTCAAATTCTTTACCTTCATTCAACTTGTTGAATACTTTTTAAGACAAGAGGGACAAGAAGAGTTCTTTACAGATCTATATACTTACTATTCCAATGTTTTCTGGAAGTGTATATTATGTCAGTGTTTATACTGATAAACATAGCTATTTAAAATATAATCCGTATGCATTATTTGAATATTTTGACAATTTTGTGAATTATCTCTGCCAAAGATTTCTTGTTTTTTTATTTAATTGGTAATATCAGCTGCAGAACCCGTTGATAGATTTAAAAGAAAATGGAATAGAGCTATTGATCTTAGAAATGACGCAGACATGGCCAAAATTTCAGCAACCTGTCTGATCAAGTACTGATGTATGGAATGTGAAAAACACTCCTCAGGTGACAGTAGGAAGAATGAAATCTTATGCTTTCCCTTTTTTGTTGGCATAAACCAGAAATTATTGTAAGGTAGTCTTTGAGAATGTCTGTGGAGTCATATATGAGAAAATTTTGAAGACTTATATAAAAATATATACCTAAAGAACTTAAACTTGAAGATATAAAGGAACATGTCTGTCATGGAATTTGAGCAAATATTGATGAATGCAAAAACCACAATTGATCTTCATGCATATGAAAGAGTCAGCAGACTACTAATTCTGAAACTGAGATCCTGTTGTTCTTTTGGTATAGTTAACAGTATATAGGAAGACTTTCAATTTCCTAAGTTCCTTTTCGGAACATTTTTTTCCCCTTGGGCTCTCTTGCTTGACCCCACCCCACTGATTTTAAAAGGCAACAGCATTGCAAACAATATTAACTTCCTTGTAAAGATTTTTAAGACTCTTCAATATTTAAGAAATGCAGGAACTATTAAAACGTTGAAAGCTGCTAATGATTTTGCTAGTCGTTATTAATAAGTATTTATTGGCAAATCTAAGAACATTTAAGAAAGAAAGTCAGGGGCGCCTGGGTGGCTCAGTCAGTTAAGCCTCCGACTGTGGCTCAGGTCATGATATCATGGCTCGTAGGTTCGAACCCTGCATCGGGTTCAGTGGTGACAGCTCAGAGCCTGGAGCCTGCTTTGGATTCTGTGTGACTCCTTGCCCCTCCCCCACCTGCACTATGTCTTTCCCTCTCTCTCTCAAAAATAAATAAACATTAAAAAATTTTTTTAAAAAGTCAATATAGTTTATAGTCAAATAAAAAGAATTTTGCCAATATTATGCCTTATTTATAATAACATCAATCAAAAGAAAAATAATTTCCTGCAAGTGACATTATGGGCCCACTGTAAATAAACTACTACAACCTAGAGCTTAGATCAGTTTTGAACTAAGCAGCATATACAGGACACCTTGATTCACATTCTTGTTTCAGAATACATGTGTCTTTTGCAATGATACTTCTCCAGTCTTGTATCAGCCCACACTGGCTATTGCTACTAATGATACAGTGCAGAGGCTTTGCCTCTTAAAAGGAAGATTAGTAAGTACTGAAGTATAAGGGACTGTTAGAACCTCAGTGGGGCTTTTCTTCTGGTGCGTTATTGAAGTAATATCACAAAACATAGCTTTTAGGGCAAGCATTTTGTTTTCTGTTGATCAGACTTTCCTGTTTTGTTTTTAAATCAAGAGCATATCTAGTTTGCAGCTCTGCAAAGAAGGAGGTATTCTATAAAACAGTCTACTATTTAAAAAAATCTTTTTTTAAATGTTTATTTATTTTTGAGAGGCATAGTGAGATAGAGCACGAGGGAGGGAGGGAAGAGAGAGATGGAGACAGAATCTGAGGCAGGCTCCAGGCTCTGAGCTGTCAGCACAGAGCCCTACACGGGGCTCAAACCCACGAACCATGAGATCATGACCTGAGCTGAAATTGGACGCTTAACTGACTGAGCCACCCAGGCGCCCCAAACAGTTTACTATTTTAAGAATTGTTTTATAAAATCAGCCATCAGGAGTCTTGACCTATGTCTCCAATCTTGTATGCTCAACGGTCACCTTACCTCTTTACTTTATCCACCAACATTAATCACTATCTACTCACATATTGAAGATAGATAGGCACTAGTATCCTCTAACTTCTTTCAGCAAAATAAAGTCACATTATATCTATGTTAATAAAAAAGGGGAGCTCACTGGAATTAAATATTAGGATAAATGAATATGTCATGTTGACTCTAGCTGCCAGTGGGAGCAAAATGCAAATTAGTGCATCAACAAATGGTAATGAATTATCCACAGGCATGTATGATTGTTCTGCCTCTTGTTACTCTATTTAAGTTTAACATGTTCTTATTCTTGCAGTTTCTAATATATACAAATGCAATGACACAAAGAAATATCTGTAAAACTATTATGCATTTGCGTGCCAGGTGAGCATATCTAGGAAGCTATGACTGGAAAGTTACCTGGAGTGACCCAGTGCAACAGGGGAACTAGAATCCTTCTAATTAGATTCTATCTTTTTGACATGAAAACAAAGAATTTGTATAGCCTTCTAAAAGTGACACAAGCATCTCTCACTGAGGATAAAATCAGAAAACCGAAGAACTAGAGTCTAATCATTTACTTATCATACAAATAATTATTTAGCACTTACTATAAGCTAGAGAGTGTATTAGGTGGTGGAAAAAAATTCAAATAAGACAAAGTCCCTATTAAGATAATTTTTGTGAATGATGTGAGGTAAGAGTTAAAGCAAATTTTTTTTTACACATAGCTACCCAGTTTTTCTATCACTGCTTGTTAAATAGGTTTTACTTTTCCATATGAATCCCCTGGTCTTCATTGTTGAAAATAAATAGGCCAGGTACATGTGAGACTCTATTCTAATTCAATGATCTACATGGTATTTCCATCCTTTCACAATACTAGTATCTTGGTATTTGTGACTTTATACACTGTACCTTGAAATCAGGTAGTAATTTTCCTCCAAATGTCTGTCTTGTAAAACTGCATGGCAATTCTAAATCAATTGATTTTTTTTTTTTTTGGTAAATTTTAGAATTAGCTTGTCAATGTCTATAATAATAAGTGATGTAACTTTTATTAAGATAATGTTAAATGTACACATCAATTTGGAAATAATGATTACCTTAGCAATATTTAAGACTCAGAAAAGTCTTCCCATTAATGAACACTGTGTGTTTCTCCCATTTACTTAGGTCTTGCATAATTATTTTCAGCAATCTTTTGTAGTTTTCAGGGAAAGTGTTAAAATCATCCTCAAATTTTTTGTACTTTTGGATGTGTAAAAGAAACTGAATTTTTAATTTCATTTTCCAATTGTCCATTGCTAATAGATAAAAATACAATTGATTTTAGCGTAAAAACCTGAATCCAGTTATTCTAGTAGCCTTTTTGAAGATTCCTTAGGATTAGCTATACATACAATTACATTGACTGTGAATTCAGGCAGCTCTATTTGTTTTTAGTTTTTAATGGTTATGACTTCTTGTAAGAAGTTGAACTGAAGTGGCAGTTGGACATCCTTGCCTCGTTCCTGAACTTACATAGAAAGCATTGAATCTTTATCATTAAATATGTAAGCTGTATATTTGCTCCCAGATGTTCTTTATCAGTCAGATTGAACTGAATAGGTTTTGAATTTTTATTATGTATTTTTTCTGTACCCATTAGGATGGTCATTTCTTCTCTTTTATGTTGTTAACAGGGTAAATTACATTGATCTTTAAATATTAAACCAAACTTGCATTGCCACTTGATCAAAAGGCAGTATGCTTTTTATATATTCTTGGATTAGATTTCCTAGTTTTGGCTGAGGATTTTTTGAGTATGTTCCTGAAGGATGTTTCCATGTAGTTTTTGTTTCTTGTAATGCTTGCAGCTGCTTTTTATACTAACATAAAATTAACCTTATCAACTAAGTTAGAAAGTATTCTCTCTTCCTCTATTTTCTAAAGAAACTGTGTTACAAGTGTTATTGTCTCCCTTAAATGGCTGATAAAATTCACATGAAGACACCTGGGTCTGGAGTTTCTTTGACTAATGTTTTAAATTACGAACTCAATTTCTTTAATAGATAGATATAGGGCTGTTCAAAGTTTCCATTTCTTTCTTTCTTTTTCTTTTCTTTTTTTTTTTTTTTTTGGTCAGGTATGGGTTTATTTCTAGACTCTCAATTCTATTTCATTTATCTAAATGTCTACCCTTGGGCTACTACCACACAGTTTTGATTAATGTAGCTTTGTAGTGAGTTTGATACTAGGAAGTGATTCTGCCTACTTTGTTCTTTTTCAAGACTGTTTTTGCTATTCTGGGTCCCTTGCAATTCCATATGCAATCCCACCAAGACAGCCGTGATTCTGATAGGAATTATGCTGAATCTGTAAATTAATCTGGGGAGTCTTGCCATCTTATCAATATAACCTTCTGATCCATGACCATGGGATGTTTTTCCATTTATTTTGATTTTCTGTAATTTTTTTAACAATGTTTTATAGTTTTCAAAATGTAAGTTTTGCACTTATTTTAAAAAAGTATTCCTAAGTATTTTACTCTTTTTGATGTTATTATAAATGCTGTTTACTTCATTTCATTTTTGGAATGCTCACTGCAATATACAATTAATTTCTGCATATTGATTTTGTAATCTGTAAGCTTTACCAAACTTATTTGTTCCAACAGTTTTTTAGTAAATTTTACATACATGGATTTGCTACATACATGAACATGTCACCTGTGAAGATAATTTTACTTCTTCTTTTACAATCTAGAAGCCTTCTACTCTAGTTTCTGCTACAACTTCTAGTACAATGTTAAATAGAAGTGGTGAGACTGAACATCCTTGTCTTGTTTGAGATCTCAGGGGCAAAACAGCTTTTCATCATTAAGTATGAAGTTACCTGTGGGTTTTTTATAGATGCTCTTTTCTAGGTTGAGAATATTCCCTTCTATATTCCTAGTTCATTGATTTTTTTGTTTGTTCTTTTTAAATAATGAAGAGTTTTGGATATTAAATGCTTTTTTAAGATGATCATGGGTTTTGTTTTTTATTCATTTTATATTATTTTGTTTACATTTATTTTTATATTAATGTGTTTGTGTATACAATGGTTAATTTATATGTTAATCTGGCAGGGCCATGGGGCTCAGATATTTGCTTAAACATTATTCCAGTTGTTTCTGTGAGGGTGATTTTTGGATGAGATTAACATTTACATTGGTGGACTGTGAATAAAGCAGAATGCTTTGCATAATGTGGATGGGCCTCACTCAATCAGTTGAAGGCCTTAATAGAACAAGACTGCCTTCCTTGAAACCACAAAGAATTCTGGCACCAGACTGCCTCTGGAACCAAACCACAACACTGGCTCTTCTCTGGGTCTCCATGCTAGCCTAAAGGCCTTCAAATTTGAACTTCAGCATCATCCCTGGTCTCCAGACTGTAGGTTCATGCAGAACATTTTGGACTTGCCAGACCCCATAATCACATGAGCTGATTGCTTTTATTAAATCTCTCTCTCTCTCTCTCTCTCTCTCTCTAAATATATCTATATCTAATTGATGTCTATGTCTATATATCTCTATCTCCATCCATCCATCCATCCATCCATCCATCCATCCTGTTGGTTCTGTTTCTCTCAGGAAAGGGGTGCTGTGGTAACAAATACCTAAAATGTGGATATGGCTGTGGAACTTGGGAAAGGGTAGAGGCTGAAAGAGTTCTGAGGTAAATATTAGAAAAAGCCTATGTTGCCTTGAAGAGACCACTGGTAGAAATATGGATGTTAAAGGTAACTCTGGTGAGTAGCAGATGGAAATGAGGAACATGTCTAGAAATTGGAGAAAAGGTATCCTTGTTTTAAAGTGCTAAACAACTTGGATGAACTGTGTTCTAGTGTTTGGTGGAAAGCAGAAATTGTAAGTGATTAACTTGGATATTTAATGGGAGAGATTTCTAATCAACAAAGTATTGAAGGTGTGGCCTGGTTTGTCCCTGCTCCTTACAGTAAAATGCGAGGAGAGAAAGATAAAATTAAAGGAATTGTTAAGCAAAAAGGAAGTGGAACCTGAAGATTTGGAAAATTCTCAGACTATCCATATTGCAAAAACTGAGAAAGTGTGTTCTAGAGAGAACAATAAGATGGGACAGCAACTCCAAAAAGAGATTATGTGTGGCCCATGGATCTAATCAGTCATCTTTATGGAAGCTTGGAATAGACATGGGCCAGGAGAAACACTGCCAGTTTGGACTAAAGGGGACAGAGATAGGACAAAATGAAGGAAGTCTGTTGGACTTCTTGAGATCTAGAAGATGAGGCAATAGACATCTCTGTCCTGCTGCACACATGTGTCATCCTTGAAGAAAGAGAAGAATGACCCATAAGGTGGTCAGAGATCCTCAGGGTGGCTACCCCAGCACAGACCCAGTGGGCAAGGTGGTCTCCTCCTTGGTTTCAGGGGGTCAGGCTGTCCCCCTGGCCTTGGGGCAAAGCTGCTGTCCAGGGATATGGGGGCAATATTGCTACCTACGGCCAGTGTGTGACTGCTAACCTCATAGGCCTGGAAGGTGAGGCTGCTATCTCACTGGGCCCAGAGGACAGAGCAATGAGCCAAAGAGGATTATTCTAGAGCCTTAAAATCTAATGAATTCTTCCTGGATAGGTTTTGGACTTGACTGGGAACTGCGACCCCTTTTTTTCTTTCTGATTTCTTCTTTTTTGGAATGGAAATGTCTATCCTATGTCTGTCCTAGCCTTGTATTTTGGAAGCAGATAACTTGTCTGGTTTCACAGTTTTACAGTTGGAGGAGAATTCTGCCTCAGAATGAATCATACCTGAAATTTTACCCACACTTGATTTAGATGAGATTTAGGACTTGGGAGTGGATGCAATAGTGGGCTAAGACTTTTGGGCTTGTGGCTTTGTGACGAATGTATTTTGCATGTGAGGAGGACGTTAATTTTGGAGTGTTCTGGACTGGATTGTGTGCCCCTCAACCCAATTCACACATTGAAGCCCTGATACCCAGTACCTCAGAATGTACTGTTTTTGGAGATAGGGCATTTAATGAAGTAATTAGCTTAAACTGAGGATATTACGGTGGGCCCTAATCCAGCCTGACTGATGACTATAAGAAGAGATTAGATATATGGAGAGAGACATCAGGGATGTGTGTGCACAGAGGAAAGACCGTGTGGGAACACAGAAAGAAGGTGGCCATCTGCAAGTCAAGGAGAGAGACCTCAGGAGAAACCAGACCTGATGACACCTTGATCTTGAACTTCTAGTCTCCAAAACTGAGGAAATAAATTTCTGCTATTTGGGGCGCCTAGGTGGCTCAGGTGGTTAAGCGTCCGACTCTTGGTTTTGGCTCAGGTCATGATCTTACGGTTTTGGGAGTCTGAGCCCTGCATCAGGCTCTGTTCTGGCAGAGCGGAGCTCGCTTGGGATTCTTTCTCTCTCCCTTTTCTCTGTCCTTCCCCCACTTGTGCAGTTTCTGTCTCTCCTAATAAATAAATAAACTTAAAAAAATTGTCTGTTGTTTAAGCTACCTGGTCTAAGGCACTTTGTTGTGGCAGTCCTAGCAAACTGATAAAGCGTATTCTATTTCTTGATCTTCAGATGTTAATTAAGCCTACTTTGCAATCTTGGGATAAATCTTGCTTGGTCATGGTAAATAATTCTTTTTATATGTTACTGGGTTAAGTTTGCTAGCATTCTGGTTGTTTGTTTTTTTTATCTTTTTTTTTTTAGAATAAACATACCATAAAATATACTACTAGTGACACACAATGTTACACAACTGTCATCAGCATTTAGTTTCAAAATATTTTAATCATCCCCAAAGGAAACCCTGTATCCATTAAGCAGTCACTTCCCATTCCTCATGATCTCCAGTCCCTAGAAACCACTAACCTGCTTTCTATTTATGTATTTGCTGATCCTGGATATTTCACAAAAAAAGAAAATCATGCAAAATGCACCTTTGCCCCTGGCTTCTTTCATTTAGCATGTTCATCCATGCTGTAGCATGTATCAGTATGTCATTCCTTTTTATGGCTGAATAATATTCCATTATATGGATATACCACTTCTGTTTATTCATTAGTTGGTGGACATTTTAGTTGTTTCCAATTTTTGGCTATTGTTAGCAATTCTGTTGTGAACATTACTATGCAAGTTTTTGTTTGCATACCTGTTTTGAACTCTTTTGTGTATATACCCAGGAATGGAACTGCTGGGTGATATGCTAATTTCCAAGCTCTATATCTGTAAAGAATACAGAATCAATCTTAAATTCATGAGAGCAAATTCCTGCAACCTTCTCTCAATTCCATTACATAACGCACTATGCTCATTACAACGTTCTCACTTTTGCTTATACTGTTTTTTGCTTGTACTGTTCTTCCAGACTACAATGTCCTCTTCCTCCTCCTCTCTTTCTATCAGAATCTCATTTGTTCATATTTCAATTTCCAAGCATTCCATAAAACTTTGTCTATTTCAGTCTATAATAATTTTTCCCTTCTGTGATTTTCTATGGCAATGTCAAGTTAATTTTATTTAACAGCATGTAATTTTTTAGGCTTATTTTGAGTATATTCTTTTCTTTCTACTTAATTCTAATATTTTTGACTGTATCAACTGCATCTTATCCTCTGTTACTTTATTCTCCATAGGAGACTGCACACTCCGTAGTATATAGTAGGCTCTTAATAAATTCATATTAAATTAAAAATGGCTATTTGGTTAATGATTACTTCTAACACAGTTAATGTTATTTTACTGATTGTGCTAGAGCAGTGATAAAATAATATAATACTACAACATGCAAATAAAAATAAATATGTGGATAAAATTACTTTCAGGCACAGTATTTACTTTCTGTAGTCTGACATATGATATAATGCTAGAGCTTAAAGGTTGCAAAAAAATTCAGAGGTAGTCTATTTATAAATCCAGACATTGACTGCGGTTGTAATTTGTATAGTTTGGTTGAACACAGACAAAGACTGTTAAACTCCAAAGCAGGTCAAATTCTTTCACCGTTTTAACATGTCTTTAACGTGGTCTTAGAGGTGTGTTTAATGTGACAAACATATCAAGTATATCCAAATCAGGAAAATAATGCTGAAGTACCAGTTTAGCCTCAGCAGTCTTTTTGAGACAGGCAGGGTGGGGGAAGCTGTCTAGTAGATAAGTAAAAGGCCCAAGTATTAGATGAGTTAGGTAATATTTAACTTGTGTTACTGGCCCTGATGTGACCTAGGGTAAGTTAGTTCATAGCTCTGGGTTTCAGTTTCCTGATCTGTAAAAAGGGATAACACCTCACAAGGATGTTGAAGGAATTAAGGAAGATAATGAATGTACCAAACTCTAAGATAAAAGAACAGAAGAATAGCTTTAAAATTACATCCTTATTATTTTCTTGGGGAGATTTTATATTAGAAAACATTGGGAGAAATGGTATATTTTGAGTGTGAAGTCTGAAAAATATGTTTTTAATAATGTATAATAAGAATGAAAGTATTAATTTTTTAATTCTCAATAGTTTTCTGACCACTAAAATGTTCCTGTGTAAAGAAACAACTCCTGAAACTAAACTCTTAATAAAAACAGAGCCAAATCTAAGTTCAAGCACATCCTTTTGACTAAATATATATGTATATATTTAATGTTTATTTATTTTTGAGAGAGAGAGAGAGAGAGAGAGCGAGCAGGGGAGAGGGCAAAGAGAGAGTGAAACACAGAACCTGAAGCAGGTTCCAAGCTGATAGCCTTAGACACGGGCTCGAACTCACAAACTACGAGATCATGACCTGAGCCAAAGTCAGATGTTTAACTGACTGAGCCACCTGGCGCCCCGTAACTAAATTTTTTTTTAAAGTATCCTACAACAAGAAAAAAATAATTCCAGTGAAAACTTGTCCCTAAAGAAAGATCAAACAATTCCATATTGCAGTCTCAATATGGTATTTTGAGTCAAAAATACTTTAAAAAAAAAAAAAGGAAATGTATTAAGAGAATCTCAAAGAAAAGTGAATGACAACTCAATATAAACTCAGCACAGAGATTATAATAACAATTGTTCACATTTATTAAATACCTAAGCCTATACCCAGCAACTGTACAAAGCATTTGGCATGCATTATTTCATTTTATTTTTCTCAAAAATAATATGAGGCAGGTAATATTACAATCCTGATTTTACAGGTCAGGAAATTGAGGCTCAGACAGGTTAATTACCTGTCAAAGGTCACTTAGCTAAGAAGTCAGAATCTATACCATTTGTCTTACTATTATGTCAGCTCTGAATTAAAACATTGTGTCGTACCAAACAAAATAAATGCAAAATAAAATTTTATAAATAAAACGATAAAGATCCAACTAAATCAGATTTAGAAATAAATGAAGTTTTCTTCATATGAATTATAATTGAAGTCTGTTTGTCACCTTTTCATCATATTACTAATTACAAAGCAAAAAGAAATAGCTATTAAGAATCATGTCAGGACACAAAGGACTAACACTTGACTCCTTCGTTTCACTTTAGTTTTCAGGTAACAGAGTAGAAAAATTAGATAAATGGTTATTTCAATTCTGAATATATACAACAAAACCAAACAAATTCAAAAAAAGTAAAATCAAACAAAATCAGGAAACTTACATAGCTCAATTATGAGCCAATGATGCTGTAGTGTGTCCAACTGTCTGGAACAAAACCTCAATTCTCACATTTTTCCGTACAACTGATGTTTCAGAAAATTTTCATTTTTTACGATTTAGAATATCTGACCTAGCTTGCTAGCACAACTGAACTTTCCACGGATGAAAGTAAATTAAAATATTTCAGATCAATAATGTCTAATAAAACTGAACTAAAAAATAATCCCTAGGCTTTTGAATTTCTTGATGGTTTCATGTAGTAACTGATTATTGTTTACTTCTGATCTAATCAGAACTAAATGGGAAATGACTGGAACTATATTAAGGAAATATATTAGCAGAATACTGATAGTCATAAAACCCTTATAAGTTAAAAGGAACAAGATATACTGCAAAATATTTAAAACATAACAACTAAGCAGAATAGTAAATTAAACCCTAATAAATGCAGATGTTTCATAAATATCCTGGGTTTGGAACTGTAAAAGGAACAAAATATTTTCATATTGACCTATGTCCATAAAAAAACGTTTGTTTGGAATTATGGAAAATAATATTCAAGTAACCCTATTTTGACTTCTGTAAACTTTTAGAACATCAGTTTAAACTTTGGGGAACAACTACTTCATGATTCAGAGTGAAAACTCTAGCTACTTCGTATATAATTGAGACTGGAATATTTACACATTTAAATGCCTAACTGCAGGTAAACATTTGTCCTTTTGGGAGAGGCCCAGGTGGAAGGGCCTCATGGCAAAATGACAACCTTAAGTCCCGGATATCTGAGTGTACTGCCAGTGCCACACAGTCTTAAAAATACTGCTGGATCATCATCATCCTCAGTCAATATTTACTAAGCTCTTTATGACAGCAGGAGCATTAGAAAGTTTATAGAAATCAAGAGTAGCTCAAAGACCTCAGTTTGTTGTACCTCGTTCTATATGTTAGCATCATTTTTTTTTTTATGGTTAATGAATCACAATGTTTCTGAAGAAAGGTCTTCAATTATTAGGCATTACTTCCATTTGCCAAATATTTTAAACTAGTGTAGATTTGATAAAACTTCAATGCATTACTAACACATATGTCATGTATAGAAAGAGAAAAATATTTTTAATTCAAATATGCTAAATTAAACCTAATTGTACCCAGTGAAGTCTCTTGAAATATGAGGGGATTCTCTCTTTTCATGGTCATTTCTGGCCATAGCTAATGTTCATAGGATTGGATTTTTTTTTTTTTTAAAGGTGCCCTTTTCCTCACTAATCTGTCATGGGCCCCTGCTGCTACCAAGTGGCAGAAGAATGTTTAGGTTAATACTTCTTTTCAAGCTGGTACTTTCCTTTAATATTTAATTTTTTTAAAAGTGCTTGGATTTTTGCCACATAAAGTACTTGAAAATACTTTAAAATTTTTGGCAAACTTAAAATATAAGTGAACTTATCACTTACAGAAACATATTTCATACAGAAACATATTTCATAATGTAAGGCAAATCTACTTTGAATTTTCGTTCTCTCATACATCTTATCTTTTTGTAAAGCACAACACTAATAACATCTACTACAGAAAATGAACTTCATTGTCACACACAATAGGTGTGACACAAAATAGGTGTTACATCTTATCTTTTTGTAAAGCACAACACTAATAACATCTACTACAGAAAATGAACTTCATTGTCACACACAATAGGTGTGACACAAAATAGGTGTTACACATCTATTTTTATATAAAAGTAATGCATACTCACAAAAACCTCAAACACTTTATGAAGGTATGAAATGCAGTCTAAAATTTCCTCTTGGGGCACCTGGGTGCCTCAGGCAGGTAAGCGTCCAGTTTTGGCTCAGGACACAGTCTCGTGGTTCACAAGTTTGAGCCCCATGGGGCTCTGTGCTGACAGCTCAGAGCCTAGAGCCTGCTTCACGGATTCTGTGTCTGTCTCCCTCTCTCTCTGCCCCTCCCCCGCTCATTTTGTCTCTGTCTCTGTCTCTCTCTCTATCAAAAATAAATCAAACATTATTTTTTTAAAATTTCTTTTCTCTCACCAGGTAATTAATTTGTTACACCTAGTCTCATTTCCCAGATAACCTGCTAAGTTTCTGATGTATTACAATGTTTAAGCATATATTCATACATTCAGAGAACTTCTATTGATCATTAAAAGTATGCTAAGAACTGATTCAAGTATAAGATGCAGTGATATGGAAACAAAATCCTTGTCCTTGCAGAATTTAATTTCAGAAGATAGTCCACAAATACAGGCTAGTGTCATGTGGGGTTGTCTAGTATGAAGAAAAGTAAAGGAGGGTAACAGTGGTGCAGATAGTGGATAAGCTATTTTAGATGGTCAGGTACATTTAAACAGAAAAGTGAACAGAGTGAAGGAGGGGACTCATCACAGTCAGAGGGCAGAGGAGAAAAAAAGGTCAAGGCCCTGAGATGGCAGTGTTCTTAGAAGGTCTGTGATAATAAGGGAACTAGTGTAGCTAGAGTAAAGCAAGAGTAGAAACATGTTAATGAATGAGGTTAGAGAAGCAGCCCGGGGCCGGTGCATACGTAATGTGTACACACACTCCTTTTATAAATAAGATCACAACACACATCTGCGACACAAACTTACATGCCTGTATGACTGAGGCAGATGATTTAAATGCATGAAGTAGGCTGGATGGGGAAATGTGGTGAAACAGAGAGTGCATGCTCCTTTCAGAGAAAGTAGCTTCTACTTAGCCCCAGCTGACTGTTGAAACACACAGGTGTGACTGTTGATTCTGTCAACTTGTTAGGCTACGGTACCCAGATACCTGTTCAAATATCAGTCTAGATGTTGCTGTAAAGGTATTTATTAGATATGATTATTATGTAGATCAATAGACTTTGAGGAAAGCAGATTACTCTTCATAATATGAGGGGTGATGGTCATCCAATCAGTTGAAGGCTTTAAGAAAAAGAATGAGATCCCCAAGGAAGAAGGAATTCTGCATTTTTGGACTCATGACAGCAATATCAACTCTTCCCTAGTTCTCCAGCCAGCTGGCTTACCTGGCAGATTTTAGACTGGCCACCCCTCCCCTCCCATAAATGCATATCAATTCTTTAAGATAAATCTCTCTCCATGTACACATGCAGTTTATTGGTTCTGTTGCTCTGGAGAACCCTAATACACACACCACGCCATAATCCTAAGGGTCCCATGTTGGTAGATTTTCCAGTTTTTATTTTGACAATTGATATTTTTAAATAATATGCTCATTAAAAAAAAAATCCATAGGGAAAATTCTAATTGATTTTTTCACTATAAGAAACAATACTGCAATGAACATCATATATGACATTGATATATGGTAAAAATATTGAGTTCTTAATTCTAAATTTCTAAAAAAGTAATATTCACATAAGTGTTTTCTAATAACGGTTTTCAAATTTGAACACTGTTGCCTGGGAAAAAATAAACTTGGTGGAAGATGGCATACTCTCTTATATGGAGACCCTGCTGTGTCCCACACCTCTGCAAATGACTAACCAAGATGTTGGACTAGGTCCATACTATTTCCAATCATTTCATTCAGCATTGAGCTCTTACTGTATGCACTGCACTCAGTTCTACTCTGCAGAAGAAACGTCTCATCTGAAGAAACTTTCAATCTAGTGTTAAATTTCATTGTTTATTCATCTGTTTGGCAAATATTTACTGAAGGCCTGGTGTATATAAAGAATAGAAGCCCTGGTGGAAGAATTAAGAGAAATACCCACACAACTATTACATAGGTAAGCATGAGGTATATATTGTGACACAGCCACTATGAAGAACCATGGTAGTTCACTTCAGGTAGAATGAGATCATTTCTGGTTGAAAGATAAGAAAAAGATTAATTGAACAGTTAATCAAAGCACTGGAGTGGGAAATTGTGGGGTGTGTCCAAGAAATTGTGAGCAGTTCCTTTTGGGAGTGCAAATAATAGTCAATTCAGTATTAACAAATATTTGTCGAGTTCCTACTATGTGTGAGGCAGTGTACTGACACGGGTGACACTGATGTGAATGAAATCAGCAGGCAAGAAGATGACTGGCGACATGTTAATTCAGAAATACCGGTGGCAGTCGGGGTGCCTGGTGGCTCAGTCAACTTCAGGTCAGGTCATGATCTTGCAATTAGTGAGTTCCAACTGCGTCGGGCTCTGTGCTGACAGCTCAGAACCTGGAGCCTGCTTCAGATTCTGTGTCCCTCTTTCTTTCTGCCTCTCCCCTGCTTGTGCTCTGTCTCTCACAAACAAGGGTTCATGAATGTTACACTAAAAAGCTTGGAATTTATTGTTTAGGTAATGTGGTATTATTAAATAGTGTTAATGTCTGAGTGAGAGGTTGAAAATAATGTTTCAGGAATCTTAAGAGGGGTAAGGAATGGAAACAAGAAGATGAAGTAGCAAGAGAAGCCTGGCCACGAATTTATAGAAGTCTGATCTAAGGTAGGAGCTGTGGGAAATGAGAAGTCAAAAGTAACAAACACTGCAAGGAAAACTGTAGCAAAATTTGGCTACTGATTAAATTTGTGCAAAAGGACAAATGGAAGATTACCTACGCATGAGCCAAATGGCACCTGTGGAACTATAATAATGGTGATTCTGTGCCAAGATCAAGGGAAACACTACTTCTTTTATCTAACAAAACATGAAATTAAAACTTTCTCAAGCTAATAGAAATAATGTTAATAGATGGAAAACATTAAGACCTAGAATTGGAAAGTCCATTTTAACACTGGGCCTTGCTAACAACAATGATTAAATGGCAAAATATTTTGTTAAATGCTCTTAGGAGGCCGGGTCATTTGATAGAAAAACTACGAATAGTAGAATTACAGGGAATTTTAGTTTTGCTTTTTAACTTACTGTTAGATGTTAGAAGGCGGCCCAGCAAACAGTGAGAACTGACAATGCAAAAAATATCCTTTTGGGTACAAAGTCATGGAAGACATAAAATATTACAGTAGAAATGGCTTTTCACTAATTTAATAGTTACATTTGAATAAAGCAAAACTTTTCAAGTAATTTTATAAATATTACTATTATTTCCTTGCACAGTGGTTTACATTTCTCAAAAAATATCCAAACATATTATCTCATGATTTTCCTAATAAGCAGGTCAGATATCTCTGTTTACAGGTGAAGTAACTGACATTCAGAAGTAACTTATTAAATGTCACATTCTATAAGTTGAGAAAAGGAAGAAAAGAATCCTTAATAACTATATTCTAAATCATTGGACATATAGAAAATGCAAACCTTAAGGTCTCTTGTTTTTCAAACTTTGTTTTAATTTTTTTTGTTTTGCATTCCAGAGCCACCGACAAATATAATGGTGGTTTGAATAGTAAAGGTGAAGTCAGCTGTGCAATAAAAAGGCCTTGAAAATAGGTGCAACTTATTGATACAAGAAGACAGTTACTATTTCTAAACATCACTAAACATAAAATTTAATCTACGTCACATGAAAGAGTGACAAATTTCACAAAATGTTAGAACTACAAAAAGCCCCTAGTGTCAAAGTTAAACTGAAATCTAGAAAGGTTAGAGCTTGCCTATGTTAAAAAAAAAATTCTGATTAATGGCAAAGATGGAAGAATTCAGGTCTCCTTTTGTTCTTTTTTTATTACTGCTTTAGCAGTATGGTACAATTAACACAACTCCACGGATAGTTACTTCTTGTAGAAAATACATATGTGACAAAATTTTTTATGTCATTGGGCAGTTCATTGATTAGAACACTGAACAAATGAGGTCAGGATCAACCCCCTCTTGATGAGGGATTTACTTTAAGAACAATGTTGCTTCCTGGCTAGAACTTCCATGCCATAATCACTGCTGACTGTCTTATCAATGCATATAGTTCCAACTGGGAGAACAACAGTTCAAAACCGTTGTTTTGAACCAAAACCACCACTAAAAGACAAAACAAAATAAAAACCCAGATCCTAGTGACAGTCATGTCTCTGTTATGGATAGCATATACACGGACAAAAAAATGTTGCTAAGTAAAAGATTCATAACTAAATAAAATTTAGAAAAGGGATGTAGAAAAAATTAAGAATTTCACTCTCTTTTTGAAGATATTTTATATGGGCTCTGTATTATAGCTCATATGACTTTGAAATGTATATTATGAACGAGTAAGCAGGGCTCAGGTTTAGTCTAGTTTTCAGTATGTCAAACATGTAACCATTCTATTAAAAATGATTTCTAGGAGTGCCTGGGTGGCTCAGGCGGTTAAGCGTCCGACTTCGGCTCTGGTCATGATCTCGCAGTTTGTGAGTTCGAGCCCCTCGTGCTGTCAACACAGAGCCTGGAGCCTGCTTCGGATTGTCTTTCTCTGTCTCTCTCTGTCTCTCTGTCTCTCTCTCTCTCTCCCTCTCTCTCAAAAATAAATAAACATTTAAAAAGTTAAAAAAATAAAATAAAAATAAAAATGATTTCTATGATTAAGAAAGTACTAGTACAGTCCTAGGAAACATACTACCGTAAAATATGAAGCATTCTATTCAGTACTTTTAGCCTAAAATGTGAAATTTACCAGGTTCCGTAAGGCATCACAACTTCCCACACAGAAATCACACAAAACATAATAAAAACCTAAGACATAAACTGCTGTTGTTATAAGTAAGTATATTAAATCCTGGTTTAATGGCACCAAACAACAGGATCTAGTTCTTGTTCACACACTTGAATTTACATTTTACAGCAAAAGGAAATATAGGGAAGCACTATAAAATTAGCAACCGTTCAAACTTAGGCATTCTCTCCATTAGAAAGAGTTTGTTATTATTATGCCTCCTGAACTCAGGAATGCAGCACTACAGGTTTACAATACAGGAAAAAATACAAATCTAACCCTTGCAAGTTTGAGATCATTCCCTGATGAAACTGTTCAGATTGAAACTAATGAAGCTCTTGCAAATGAATTTAGCATTCAGCACAGCAATGAGGAGGTACTGATACTTTACTAATAACACGTTGGTAATAACTGAGATTTATTTTAAATCTTCCTCTTGCTATTCCTCTCTTGTTATGCCTTCTGGTTTAATGCGAAAGAGCCGTCAGTTATAATGGTTAAGTTTAGGATGGGTACATCTACCTCACTGCCCCTGTCTCTAACTCTGCCAAAGGAAATGAAAGGCCAACATTTCTCTTCTTAGTACTCAAAATCTTCTGAAGCTCCAAGGAAACAAACAGAATAGAGAAACTCAGAAAAATACTTTTTTCATTTTCCTACTCCATACAGAGAAATGGAAAGGTTACAGTAACAGTAGCTCTTAGTGTACATAACCCAGCAAAAGAAAATTATTTTGGAAAATAATTTAAAAAGAAGAAGGTCAATATCACTAATTGGCAGAATTAAAGGCATGGTAGAATGAAAGTCATCAGCATATTTTAATCTGTCCTTGAAACTAATAACTGATCACACATCCTCCCCTGCTTCGGTTATTGGAAAGGTGAGAGCCAGACTTATTCTTTAGGCTTATTCTTCTCCTGTTTCATGGTATATACATGCAAGCTGTACGCTGACTTGCTCCTAACTCCAGCTTACTGTCCTATTCCTATATTGTCCTTAGCTATTTTTCCTTTTAAGTTTTAAATTTTTTTTTAATGTATGTTTATTTTTCAGAGAGAGAAAGAGAGAGACAGAAAGAGACAGAGCATGAGCAGGGGAGGGGCAGAGAGAGGGAGACA
This sequence comes from Panthera tigris, assembly GCF_018350195.1. Taxonomy (NCBI): domain Eukaryota; kingdom Metazoa; phylum Chordata; class Mammalia; order Carnivora; family Felidae; genus Panthera; species Panthera tigris. Next base: position 86,267,139 of record NC_056665.1, on the reverse strand, counting down.
CAGAATCCGAAGCAGGCTCCAGGCTCTGAGCTGTCAGCACAGAGCCTAACATGGGACTTGACCCCACGAACTGTGAGATCATGACTGAGTTGAAGTCGGATGCTTAACCAACTGAGCCACCCAGGCGCCCCTATTTTTTCTTAATTACTGGTAAATTACTTTGTTTGACATGACAATATACATATATGTATAAATAAGTGTAAAATTGACTTGAATAACTGAAAATGTGTTTTTTCTTAAGCTTTGTTAAGCAAAATTTATTATCTATGAGTTCACACACACACACACACACACACACACACTACAGAATTAGTCTTGGTTATCTTCACATAAAAGTAGAACTTTTTCCTGTCCTCTGTAACATAGGAAAGTAAGAAGAAAAACTCCCAATATTTCTATGAATTAGTTGTGTTTCATGTATGGATTTGTAACCACCATCTATTCAGGTCAGTAAGAAATATTGTTTACTTTCGTTTGAATCGATTAAATCAGAATGTGAGCTTCCAGGAAATTTCAGCTTTGTTCTTTTTGGTAATTGCCTCTCTCTTCCCAGAGTTTTATATCCCAGGGATTTTACCCCCATACTATTTAAAATAAATATCTGTATATCTTCACAGAACATTCTTTGTACATTTTAAAAACAACTGTGGCAAGATAACATCATCCATATCCAGAACTTTTTCACCATTCCAAACAGAAACTCTGTACCCATTAAATCATAACTCCCCACTCTCTCCTCTTCCAGCCCCTGGGAGCTCCCTATTCCTTCCTTCTCTCAGCCCCTGGTAACTCTATTCTACTTTCTGTCTCTATGAATTTGCCTATTCTAGATACCTCACAGAAGTGGAATCATATCATATTTATCTTTTCTCTCTGGCTTATTCCCCTTAGCATAATGCTTTTAAGGTTCACTCATGTTGCAGCTTGCATCAGAATGTCATTTCTTTTTTATGGCTGAATAATATTCCATTGTACGTATACAACACATTTTTTTAATTCATTTATCTGTAGATGGGCACTTGAGTTGTTTTCACTTTTTGACTAATTTGAACAATACAGTACAAACAGTGGCGTGTATCTGAGTCCTTGCTTTCAGTTCTTTTAGGGTATATCCTATGTGTAGAATTGCTGGATCATGTAGGAATTCCATGTCTAACTTTTTGAGGACCTGCCAAACTGTTTTCCACAGCAGATGTATCATTTTACATCCCCATCAACAATGCACAAAAGTTCTCTATACCTTTTTGTTTTGATAGAAATATGGATCTTCCTAAAGGGTGCAACTTTCCTCATAGACACCACGCATTCTCCTGTGCATCACACACTGCATGGTTCATCCTTCTATACATACAGCTGTTTATTTCAACATGTAGCTTTTATCTACTTATTTTTAGGTCGTTTTCCATTATGGCACTTACAGTGAGTACCTCAACATATGCCAATATTTTCAGAGACAATATCCAAATGGGTATTTAAGTACGTTAGTTTCATAAATCCTTGACTTCTTTATATCTAGTGACCCCTACCTTTCTCAGTTTCAACTATCTACTACTAAGGCAATACTTTTAAATATTGTCAATGCTGAGAATGAGTGCAATCTCTGAGATCTTAAAGAGCAATGTTCCACTTTCTGACTACAATCTCTGATCCTTTTAGCTCCTGAATTTTCTTATTCCCACTACTTTTTCTTTTTGATCTCAAGATGTATGGTTTCTGGATTTCTCCTTTTTCTCTTGGTATACTCTTAATTTTATTTCCTGCCCTATTTAGCTCAGACTATCATTCATCATTTCAACACCTTTTTGCTAGTTTACTTTCAACCACTCTCCTCTTCATCATGTTAGTCCTGCATATTTGTAATCCTGAATCATTCCAATTCTTTGCCTTCTTTGCTTCTTGTGTTTACAAGAACCACTGAATGTGTGAAGTTACACAACTGTACAAACCAGAACTCATACAAATCTATAGCATCTATCCCCAGCTGACTCTTCAGGATTGCTTGTCTTGTTCTTTTTGCCCTTATTCAGTTCTCTTTCCCATTCTCTTCAGTAGCTGCTCTGTTATTCCTTCCAAAACTTCCTGTCCTCCGTCACTTTAGAAGCTCACGGTGACCCTTACTTTGCAGAAAAAAATGAAGCCTATTAATTGCAAACTGAGTTTCATTTGTATTCCACAGCTATTCTTATCTCCTTCACTCCTGTCTGTGACCATCTTCCTGTTCAAGGTAAACTCTTTTGCAGATTCTAATTTCCATCTCTTCCTATTTCTTTAGGAATCCTGTTCCCTGACAATCTCTCTCTTGGCTCCTTCCAATTAGTCATAAACAGGCTCAAATATCTGCCATTTTTCAAAAACAAAAAACATAAGTCCTTAACCTATCTTCCTTTCTTCTCAACTATCATTAACATCTTTCTTATTCAGGCTTCTTCAAGGACCATTCTATTGTCCAAATTACTACTTTACCTCTAATCACTCTTCAATTCACAGCTAACTGACTTCTACATCTAATGCTTTATTAAAACCACTTCTGTGGAGGTTACTAATGACAACATAATTTCAAACAAAAAGCTAAGAGCTATACATACTTAAAACAAGTGTATGAGGTAGGTACTAGAATTCTAATTTCACAAAAAAGGAAATGGTCTTGGAGAAGTTCATTTATATAAGTCATAAAGGCAGGGCTCTCTAAGTGCAAATCCCAGGAGCTTCACCATACTACCAATATTTTTTTTTTTAAGTAGCAGTAAGAGGGGTATATGTGAAGAATATCTTTGAGCCAACAACTGTTAACTCGAAGAGTTGTTCAACTCTGTTACAATCATGTAGATTAAAAAGTCTTTGAAAAACAAATAGTTTAGCTTTACAATTTTCAAAAATCTCTCAGTAATCTTCTGCAATTCAATAGAAAGAAGGAGGAGCATTAAGAACTGGCATCAGGTTCATTTTTGAAGAAGAAATGTCAGTTCATGTAAGAATATCATATGCCTCTCAGAATTTTTGGACACTGTCATTTTATCAATAAACACCCGCTGTTCTATCTCACAAGGATGGCAGGAAAAGGTTCCATAAAAACTCTCCCTTATCAATAGAGTGAAGCTACTTCATACCACACTGCGGTATCCAAGGTCTGGGCACAAATCATACGATACTTTAAGTCCTAGTAGAGGGTTTAATATATGCCTCTATTATTCCACCAAGAAGAGACCCTGATGTAACGCAGCTATCTGAAATGTGCATGCAAAGCAGCATCCCTCAAACTTGGATACATGTGGGAATTTCTAGGGACCTTCAAACACACTGATAGCCTAGTCCTACACCGAGACTCCAATGTAATTGGCCTGGGAGGAGATGGGGATTAGGGCTTTTAGAAGCTCTTCAGGTGATTTTAATGCACAGCTACAGTGGAGAATCCACTGGTGTAAAGTATGGAGGAAAGACTGTCATATCCACTCTATAGTTTAAAAAAAAAAAAAAAAGGGTGGGTTGCTGAGATGTCTTTATCCATTATCAGGTTTCTGCTTATCTACATGACCACACATAGACACTGCTTCTAACTGCAGGCAAATGACTTCCCAGTCATCAATCAATTTACTTAATATTTTTTTAAGTTTATTTATTTATTTTGAGAGAGGGAGACAGAGGTAGAGAGAGAGGGAGACAGAATCCCAAGCAGGCTCTGCACTGTCAGCATGGAGCCTGATGCGGGGCTCAAACTCACCAACTATTGAGATCATGACCTGAGCCAAAATCAAGAGTCAGACACTTCACCACCAGGTGCCCCAAACATACTTAATATTTGATAACTGCATTAATTCCTAAGGCTGCTGTAACATTGTAGCACAAACTGGGAGACTTAAAACAGAAATTTATTGTCTCAGAGTTCTGGAAGCTACAGTTCCAAAATCAACATGTCAGTTGGACTATCCTCTCTTTGATGGAATAGGTGAGAATCCTCCCAGGCCTCCTCTAGATTTTGGTATTTGCTGCCAATCTTTGGGATTACTTGACTTGTGGATGCCAGGCAAAAGGCTGTCTTCTCTTGGTGTCTCTGGACAGCCTTCCTGTATGTGTGCGTCTCTATGTCCAAATTTCTACTTGTTATGAAAACATCAGTCATATTTGGTTAGAGCCCATGCTAATGACCTAATTTTACTTGGTTACCTCTTTATATAGAGAATTTGCACACATAGAAGCCACTGATATTTTCACATCACATTTCAGTGTTTGCAGTTATCCCCAAAATATCATTTACAGTCATCACTACTTTGAAATTATGGTTGTTAATAGACTTGGTGTTAGACCTAGTTATTTAATGTATTAATAACGATGTGTGAATATAGTAATATGACATACTTGCATAACTATTTCAGTAAAACTGATTTTGATTTAATTGCATTTTATGCACTTAACCACATTGTTCTGAGAGGAGGCAAAAAACTAAAAGAAAATCTTTCAAATACCCACAGCCCAAGTTAGTGAATTCTTACGTTTTAGACTTCAGATTCTTTTTAATCTTATCAAGTATCAGAGAACATATAGAACATTGTACATCATTTTTCAAAACTTTTTTTGTTTTTACAATGATCCTTTGTGAAAAAATCTACAGATATTTTACAGATAACCCAACAATCTTATTTCTCTCTCGCACAACACAAAACTGAAACCAAAGTATCACAAAACAATATTTACTTTAACTACAGGAAATGCACTCTGACATCTTCTATTCTATTTCTTTTCATTAAAAAATGCCAGTGTGACCTACTGAGTTAATTTCACAACTACTCTTGGAGCATAAATTAGTGTTAAAAATCCTTCAGTGGCATTCCTTTAGAAACTTCTCATATTATATTATAATTGGTGAAAGGCTGTTATTACTGCTATTCATGTACTATTTTAAAAATATGTATCATTTTAGAGGTGGCATTTAGATGAGCAAATAGTTCAATAGTTAACTAGACTCCATTCAGACAACTGGTTATAAGTTATGTAAATTTTATAAATCTGATGGGAATCTAAGCTTAAATTTTACCAAATGCAGGAAAGAAAAAAAAGGTAAAATAAAGAATATTTTGTGCCTGAATCATTTTAAAATTACAAAAATATTTTAACTGAATAATGTTTAATTTCCTTGAGGTATTTCTTCACTCACTGTAAAACTGGGTAGAAACATTTCCCAAACCAACATTTCTTTATGCCCAGGTTAAAAAGAATTTTACCTGTAGTAAACACGAAGTGTTTCTATTTCTTCCTCTAGTCTTTTGTACTGTTGAATTGCAGTTTCTCTGGCTTCTTGCATAGCTAACAACTTTGCCTGTAAGTAATTAATATTTTAAGAAATTTAATATTGGTTTTGGTATGTTAAAATATATATTATAGTATAAACAGGAACCTTAAATTTCTGGTAGTTTTATAATCTATCAGTATTTTTAGTAGTGTTTCATAATTTCCCACAAAATAATCAAATTATATTAATAAAAGACATATTGAAGACAACATATTAAATTTATCAACTTTGCTCATTACTAAACTTCAACCTTATTCATCTGTATCATCAGATATATGCCCTTCTGCAATGTTTAACTTTATACACAGAACTCAGAATGTGGAACATGGGTTCAGAGCAATATCAAGAATAAGATAAGCACAATGGGTGTTTCGCATACAAACTTAATGTGGCTCCACTGCCTGATCACACTGGATTTTCTTTTAACTTTATTAATAGTAAAACCCAGAAAATGCTAAATATGTTAAGCCATCTTTGATATTTAATGTGAAAAAAATACACAAGACTACAACCTGATTCTTACAGATATGACTTAACCTTTGCAATTCCTTTTCGGCAGGGAAAAAAAAATCTCTAAAGGGAGAATGGCAACAATCTTGAGTGTTAGTGGTATTTTATTCAAGGGATGTTATTGTTCCGCTCTGCCTATAGTATTTAAATTTTAAAGGGTCTGTAATCAGTTTTTCGAGAGTTCAAACTTGTAATTTTAAAAGAATTGCCAACTTCCAACCACCTTTCCCATTGGGTTTCAGGTATAGCCCAAAAGAGTTTTCATCAGAACTTTTAAAATAGGGTGCTAGTATTCAGATTTCAGTTTTGTTTATTCACAGCTTAATTTGCATGAAAATACTGTCTTTCACTTTCAACGATGTTATCACATACCTTGCACACACTATTGGCAATAATTAAAAAGTACTTGAGTTTGGAGGCAGAAGTTCACTAATTTTGTTGAACTCATATAATTTCTCTGGGATTATTTTCTTCCATAAGAATGAAGTCATAAGACAAACTGTGAAATCCTGACCAGAGGAAAAGTAGTGTCATGTAAGTGAACACTGGACAATGCCACTTTTCTATTTAAATAACAGAATAATAAAAACATGTAGCAGTTCAGGTCTCTGTATATAATTTAGGAATTAAATTAATTGATTTGTTCTCTATCTGGGTTAGCAAATCTAACAGAGTTACTTCTTAATTAAATTTAAGATATTTGAGTGCTTGCCTTAACATGTCACATTCTAGAATTATAGATAAAACATTCTCAAAAATTATTAAAAAGCATTTAAAAATAGGTGGCTGGTTCTTTATGCCAATAATTGACAGCATTGCCAATTTTCAGTAAATTATAAAACGTGACCGAAATGCTAACATGAAAGGCACAGATACCCATCGTGACTAAATGGTTAGTCAAAAAGAATTACACAAAAAAGGACATATCACATTCAACTTACAAAATGTCAAACATCCTGTTGGATGTATTTAAGGAATATCAAATACTGGACAGGTAATAGAGAATTTGCTAAATAAATATGTTACAATGACAAATACCTTAGATGACTATTCTGATTTTTTTTTTTTTACCTGGTACTTCTGCTGAAAAAAAACGAAACAAAACGAAACAAAAAAAAAAACAAATCCCAAACCCCTCTGAAACCAAAAAACAAAACCAACAATGCTCTAGAAGGAAAAAGCCAAAATGAAGATTTCTGCCTAAGAAATTTCTGCAAAAATAGGAACATGAAAATTTTACTTAAATTCCCGTGCTTCTAGTAATATTTATTTTTTCACTTCTCTTTTCACATTTAGTTGGCTATCAAGATTTGGTGTTGCTTCATAGCAAATCCACTGAATTTATTAATTCCAAATGTCTAATCTTATGTCTAGGCCCTGGTGACTATGTTCAAAGCTATTTTTAAACTTTCTGGCTTTACAACCACCTTTTTCTATTTTATCAGATATATGTTCATCTGGCTAGCATTTCCTTTTTAGAAAAATACCCTTACCCTTTGCCACAGTGATCTTGTTCAGTCCTGGTGGCTAGAATGAACTTCGTTCCCCACTACCTCAGGTATGTATCATCCAGGTTATTCAAACACAGTATTCCATCCCACCAGCCCCAGAAGAAAACTGAATCTTGATGACATCACTGGTACTCCTGGATCCCCTGTGCAACACAGTTCCAGATCCATTCCATTTCTTGGACTCCCTGGGTAAATAAATCTTTTTTTGGCTTAGGCTAGCTTGAGTTGGATTTATGTTATATGTAAGAAAACTTAACTAATTTAAATGTACTGTTTACTTCTACTTTATTTCCTAGTTTCACTATTAATGTCATATAATTCCATCACATTACAGGTCAATAACAAACTTCATGTCAAAACCATTAAGGAAATTAGTGAACAAGATATTTTTCCTGTTCCTCAGGCATCATATTTCCCATATTTCTTACAGTTTAATAAAAATTGCATGCATTCGTTTATGTGTGTATTCATATAAAAACATATGCATTAAAAAAACTAATGAAATTCAAAAAGTACAAGAAAATATTCAATGTAAAGTAAATCTTTGTCCCATCTCCAACACTCAGTACTACAAATCCCCTCCTGAGATTAGTAGTCACCTGTTTGTTGTATACACTTCCAGAAATTATATGTGAATATATAAGCAGACATGTATATTTACAACTATGTGTGTAAATATATGTATATTATACATACATATTTATATATGTATAAATATATGTATAAGTAAACCTATTTACAATATTGATGGGATTGTTTATACACTGTTACAAACTTTGTTTTAAATTTAAAAAATATTTTGCTATTTTGCTTCCTATGTAAAAACAAATCTTTTACCCCAACCCATATATTGCACTTACTAGTTACATTCCTTCCTTCCCTTCCAGCCACCTCCCCCCCCCCACACCCCCGGTCGCCTCAAGTGAAACATTTCAATGAATTTGGGCTCATCATTTTCAAGGATATTTTATACTTTCACTATATGGTTATGTACTTTATAGATAATGTATCTTCAAGAAACAGAATATTCCCATTACTCTAAAATGTTCCCTTGTGTACCAATATAGTCAATGCTCTCCTTTTACGCCCAGTCCCTGGCAAGCACTTATGATTCTTAGCCCTGTAGTTTTGCCTTTTCTAGAATGTCACATAAACAGAATCATATAGTAGGCAGCTTTTTGAATTCGGCTTCTTTCACTTAATGCTTTTGAGCTTTTGAGCATTACACATACCAATAGTTCATCCCTTTATATCACTGAGTATGGATGTACCATAATCTGTATATCCATTCACCAGTTGATGGACATTTGGGTTGTTTCCAGTTTGGAGCAATTATTAATAAAGCTGCTATAAACATTAGCATATAGTCATTTTGTGCAACTATACCTTCATTTCTCTTAGGTAAGTACCAAGGAATGGAAATGCTGGGTCTTATGGTAAATGTGTATAATGTGTTTATATACTTTATATAAAATTATATACATTGTAAAGAAACTGCCAAACTTGCTGCCTAAATCGATGTAACTTTAAAGCATCTGTGTTTAACTATAATAGCAATGCCATTTGTTGAATGCCTACTATAGATTAGGGCATTGTATCAAATGCTTGAAATCTATGGTCTATCCCCACAATCCACCTATGAGATAACTCCTATTATCCCTGGTGATAAAACTGAAGTTCATGAATATTAAGCAACTTGCAAAACTATAATATTCTGGTATATACATTATGTAAATACATATAAACACTTAACATATATGTTTACACATACACATATATCTGCTAAGTCAATCTATATTCTCAAGAACATATGACAGATGACAAAAAGTAAGAATTTGAAAAATAATACCAACGTGTAGGTTCACAAGCACTTGGTAATTTTGTTTTTTAAAGATTTTATTTACATTTTTTTGAGAGAGAGAGTGTGAACAGGGGAGGGGCAGAGAGAGAAGAACAGACAAATCCCAAAAAGGCTCCACACCGTCAGTGCGGAGCCTGATATGCTAACTGTGAGATCATGAACTGAGCCGAAATCAAGAGCTGGATGCTTAACTGAATGAATCACCCCAGTGCCCCAGGGTTGGTTAATTTCCGTGTGTCATAGCCACACTTGCAGGGAAAAGGACAGCAGAGATGTACTATATACTCTTGAGCATGCTGCCTTTTTAAATATCACTCAAGCCTTTCCACATATAATTGCTCTTTTTGTTCTTTATTCTAATTCCTCCAAAACGACACCTAAGTTTTTCTTAAACTTCCACCCAAGTCCTGCTCAAGGTAAAAATGCAGGAAACTTGATGCTATACTTCTGATCATTATGTGCATCATTTGCATTGAGTTTTGATCCATACAATGTTTGGATCAAGTGTACAAGACAAGGAGTCTTGTAACTGGGAGTCATGTGTGTATTTAGTTTTGGTAATGGGACCAACTGCGAGTCAAGACTATTATTTAGTCTTTAGCTGGATCTTTTGCTTCTCAAACTGTTTCTGGTTCATCTCTCCCTAATACTAGTAACATTCTGCTGTTTACTCCACCAAAATTTACCTATACAAACATCTGTCTTGACTAAAATATGGTCTCCTAAATCCACTAATTTTACCATTATAACAAAAAGTATTTTTTTTAAATTTTTTTTAAACGTTTATTTATTTTTGAGACAGAGAGAGACAGAGCATGAACGGGGGAGGAGCAGAGAGAGAGGGAGACACAGAATCGGAAGCAGGCTCCAGGCTCTGGGCCATCAGCCCAGAGCCCGACGCGGGGCTCGAACTCACGGACCGTGAGATCGTGACCTGAGCTGAAGTCGGACGCTTAACCGACTGTGCCACCCAGGCGCCCCCAAAAAGTATTTTTAAGCATATATCATCACAATTATATTTTTTAAACTCTCTAAACAAATTTTATAAACCGATCACCAAATTTCATTGAATCTAATATGCTACTGATTTTATTATTTCTTTTATTTTCCCCCTTTATTTTATTTTAGAGAGAGAGAGAACGTGTGCATGAGGGTGAAAAAGGGGCAGAGGGAGATAGACAGAATCTGATAGGGGGTTCAGTCTCACGATGGTGAGATCATGACCTGAGCTGAAGTCAAGAGTATGCTTAACCAACTGGGTCACCCTGGCACCCCTAAGATGCTGATTTTAAAACACCCTAATTTTATGCAGAAAAATCATGCCAATAATACTTACAAGACACCATGTATTGTAACAAGCATACAGCAATGTTTAAATGTGAAATTATTTTTTAAAATGTTTTATTTTTTTTTTTGAGTAGGTTCTATGCCCAACGTGGGGCTTGAACTCATGACCCTGAGATCAAGTCCCTGAAGATCAAGAGTTTGATGCTCTACTGACTGAGCCAGCCAGGCGTCCCAAAATGTGAAATGATTTTTTTTAAATGTTAATTTATTTTTGAGAGATAGAGACAGACAGAGCATAAGTTGGGGAGGAGCAGAGAGAGACAGAGACACAGAATCCAAAGCAAGCTCCAGGCTCTGAGCTGTCAGCGCAGGGCCAGATGCAGGGCTCGAACTCACAAACCATGAGATCATAACCTGAGTCAAAGTCAGAAGCTTAACAACTGAGCCACCCAGGCGCCCCAATGTGAAATGATTTTCAACCTAATATATTTCCTTCCTCTAAAACAATAAAATTATCTCCTGAGCAATAGCAAAATATCTTTTTCTGGACAGTGGCACGTGTTTTAAGTTTTTTCGCATCTCCTCACTCCATTCACACACAATAGCCATACCTTGTCTATCATGAGTAGAATTCTCTATCAAATAAAAAGAACTGCAACATTCTTGATTCTTTCTTTTGTTTTCTGTATAGGAAAACTTGAAATTTTCATTGAAATCGCCAATGGTGTACTCCAGAATTCATACGTCCTCCATCTACCTTTGATGCTTATTCCCAACATGTAAAGGGTATTGCTTAAAGCACGTGTGAGAAGCAGCTGAACTAATTCTAGGTGGAATCAAATCATCATCTGATAATAGTTATCGATAATAATAAAAGTTTACAAAATGATCAGTGTGTGTTTTACATCTTTAGTCTTCTCACTATACCTTTTTCTTGGACCATTATATTTTTTTCATTCATTTCCAGTTTTATTGAGACATAATTGACATATAACATTGTATTAGTTTTAGGTGCACAACATAATGATTTGATGTATGCATATATTGCATATATTGTAAAATGATTACCACAATAAACTTAGTTATCATCCATCAGCTCAGTTACACATTTTTTTTCTTGTGATGGGAACTTTTAAGATTTACTCTCTTAGCAACTTAAAATTTTTTTAATGTTTATTTGTTTTTGAGAGAGAGAAATAGAGAGTGAGAGACAGAGCACAAGTGGGGGAGGAGAAGAAGGAGGAAGAGAGAGAGAGAGAGAGAGAGAGAGAGAGAGAGAGAGAGGGAATCTGAAGCAGGCTCCAGGTTCTGAGTTGTCAGCACACACCGCGATGCAGAGCTTGAACTCACAAACTGTGAGATCATGACCTGAGCAGAAGTCAGACTCTTAACTGACTGAGCCACTCAGGCATCCCTCGTAACAACATTTAAATATGATACAGTACTATTAACTTTAGTTACCATGCTGTACATTACATTGCCAGAATTTATTTACCTTAAGTGAGTGAAAAACAAGTTGGTTAACCAATGTTAGGGTTAGTCTTATAATTAAATGGCTCATTCTAAAACTACGTTTTGAGCAATGCCATCTAAATAGAACAACAATTTATACTGTTATCATATTAGAAATGAACTGGATTGTTTTCTTGGAGTCTTATCTAGTACCTTAAAATGACAGACAAAGAAAAGACTACAGTATCCCCATAACTGAACACTATTTGTATGGATATTGTGGAGAAACCACTTTTATCTTACTTCAAAATCTTGTTATGTTTTGTTTGAATGTGTTTTTAATAGTAACAGTCTGATATAGTTAAGCCTTCCTTTGGTAACTCCAAGACCATTAATGGTAACCTGTTTTTATCAGAGAACAGAGGCATTTGATCTTATGTGTGATACCTGCTAAATAAAGAAAGATATGGTACAAATTAAATCACAGAACCAAATAATTTTAGACCTGAAAAGGATCTTACTTTACAGGTGAGAACATTTTTGTTAACATATGTTTAGGGAAACATTTGGAAATTGTCCAAGGTTTCATAGTTGGTGAGAAGGAAAGTTGGAACCAGAATAAAGTATCCAGAAAATGTTGCTTATTCTACCATTCAAGACTACATTTCAATATGGCATAATTTAATATGTATGTTAATTGTTTTAATAGAATTTTTTATAATCATAGATATATAAACTGTGTTACAGTATTAAACACATTTGTAAGGAATCTAATTAGCTATGTTCAAATAACACATCAAATTAGAAAACTGCTTAACAATAGGACTATAGCCATCCTAGTATTTGACTTTTTAAACCTCAGAAGCAGGGTAAGAACCTGTTAAAGAAAAATAACTAAAAACCTTGCAAAAAAGTATCTAAAAAAAAAAAAGCTACTATCAAAAGGCTAAAAATGATTGGATTTCAATTATACCTCCCCTTCATAGGAAAACGGATTTCTCACCACGTATATTACCATAGTGCAATGCTCTTTAAAGACTATTCCAATGAGGTAATATTATGTCCCTATGAAATGCCTTTCAGACCAAGGATGATCAGTTTCCAGACTCAAAAGCAGTCATATCTGCACTGTCTAGTGATGTATGCTCTGACATGAGGAAGGGAAGAAAACAGTTTGTAATGGAAGCAGAAGTCAAAAACATTCATAGGCAGACAATGATCCATGAGCAGTGAGCTGAGTCTGCGAAACAGAGAAGGGAGGTAAAGAGAAGTATGCCAGAAACAGAGTGCAGCACAGCGACTAAGAGTAAAACTGGGTTTGGCTACCAGCAAGCAGTTCTATGACTCTGAATTAGGGCCTCTGATAAAGGTAAAATGGTAAAATGGTGGTAATAATACCCATCTCACATGACTATTAGATAACGATAAAATGAGATAATTTACCATACGATAGAGCCATATCAAAGTGAACAAGTATGTAAGCTGTACAATAGACACTATTGAACTTTAGGTATAAAATTATTGGGGAAATAACTGAAGTCAATACGAAATAGCACTGTACCAAGTAATAGGTCAATAAGGTGAGAAGGATTGGGCGTCAAGTACAAGTTCAAGTCATGTGGTAGTCTGCAGTATGATCATTAAAGTCCAGATATTAAATATTTTAGACTTGTAGGCCATATAGTCTCGCTTGCAACTACTCAACTGTTTTTGTAGTGTGAAAGCAGCCATAGACAATATATAAATGAACAGGCAACACTGTGTTCCAATAAAACTTTATCTACAGAAACAGTCAGCCGGTTTAGAGGTCATAGTTTGCTGATTATGGATCTAGTGTCAGAGAGTACAGGTTTACATAGAGCCTACAATATCTATTGTTCTATATAAGCTTTTGGTTAATGTTGTTAGATACCTGAAAAAGTGAAGAATCTGTCTAGAATGAACAAGTTTCTGAAGGCAATGAAACAAAGCATTTGAAATTCACAGTTCAACAGGTTCTTCAGGGCATATAATAATAGGAGGAAAAAAGAAGTTAATAGTGGTTCATGGCAACCATGTGCTTGCACAGTAACACTGCAGTATGGCAGGAAATCACCTTGTCTGGGAGGCATCATTTCACTTATTACATAGAAAGCAAAGCAAACAAATAAAAAACCTTGTAGCTTTGAATTGTATTTTGCTTGATGTTAATATAATTTCTAAAGCATTCTTTTTATTAGCTTTTGTATGGCATATCTTTTTATAGCTTGTTAACTTCAATGTTTTTTATATGCCTAGGTTTAGAAGTGACTATTGTAAACAGCATATATTTTTTTTTCCAGTCTAACAATCTTCATCTTTTAACTGGAACATTTGATCCTTTTACATTTAATGTCACCATCAATAAATTAGGGTTTCAATATGTAATCCTATGATGTTTTTTTTGTCCTGTTACTTCTCTTACTTTTTTGTATCACCTTTCCTTGCTATCTTTTGGATTGATTCTTTTATTACCATCCCATTTCCCCCTCTTTAATTTCAATGTTATACCGTCCTTTACATTCTTTGAATGGTTATCCCAGGAACTACAAGATAAAAGTTTGGCTTATCAAAAACCTAATTTAATACTTCTTGACAATGAGAGGACCTAAATCCCTTTACCTCTATTTATTCCTCCTAATTTATTTGTTACTGTTTATTCTTAATGTATTCTAATTTATCTAGATTTAAACTTCAAACAACATAATTAACTTTTTGTTTTGAGTCAATGTGCATTTAAATTTGTGACTTTTCTTTTGTGTTTTATTCTTTCCTCGTTGGAAGGTTCCTTATGGAATCATGTTCCTCTGTCTAAACAACAGCTCTTAAAGTTTACTATAAAGCAAATGACCCACTCAATTTTTTAGTTGTCTGAAAATGTGTTCATTTCATGTTCTTTGAAGATATTCATGTTGAGTATATGATTCTAAATTAGCAACTATTTTCTTTCAGCACATTGAAAGCATTATTCCAATGTCTCCTGACTTCCACTGCTCTGTTGAGAAGTCATCTGTGTCACTGTTGCTCATTTAAAAGTAATCTTTTTGGCTACTATTATGAATGTGTCTTTGATGTTAGAATTCTTCTATTTCATTATGATGTGACTAGGTATGCATTTCTTATCTTGCTGTCAAAGAATATCTTTCATCAGTTTTACAAAAATCTCAGTCATTTTCTGTTCTAACACTGCTTTTCCAGGATTGTCTGTATTCTCTCCTTTTGGGAATCCATTTAAATGTTTGTTGGACTACCTTACTCTATATTTCTTAATTTTTGTTTTGTCTACTGGTTTTGTATTATGGGTAATTTTTCAGATGTATTCCAATTCATATGTCTTCCAGCTCCCTAATTCTTTCTTTGGCTGTATATATAATCTGACAATTACCTAGAGTGTCTTACTTAAAAAAATTATTTTTGAACTTGCACGTGATTCTTTTTCAGACTTGCATGGTTATTTTCTAGAAAACGCTCTTGGTTTTATTCATGGTTGTGATTCATACTCTAGTTATAAACTTCACTGAAGCATTTTGAACAAAATATTCTATATTCTTTAGAAGACTTTGTTTAGTGAGTTTGTGTGTTTGTGAGGGTGTGTGTATGTGTTCTTTTTTGGTTCTGTCTGTTGTGACTGTCATTTGTGATGTTTTTCTTCCTCATGTACTTGATTGATCTTTGGTTGTGAGTTCATGTTTCTTGGTAATAACTTATGGGATCTTCCTGGACTAAATTAGGGATGCCTTCCTCTGAATAGGACTTGTGCCTGTTTCATCAGGGATCCATGACAGACAATTCCTAGGTAAAGTTCAAGAAGCCTACAATAATGCCAGAGTTTCTGGCTCAGCTCTTTAGCTTGCTGATGGTCTAGAAATTGGGATCCCAACTGAAGATGAAAGTACCTCCATAGATGTTTGCCCTGGTATAGCTGTAGACCATCTGTTTGCTTACTATTGGAGAGGGGTTTGTCTCTGGTTCTACTCTCAATTTTTTGTGAAGTAAAGTCTTTTAAAGGTTTCCTTTATTTTTGTGAGTCTAGCAATGCATTAAAGTATCTTTTCCAGGACCTGCTAGGTTAACAGCAAAAGAGTCCCCACAGTATCTTCTTGCCACACTGCAGGAAGGAGAAGTGTATATTGAAATTTTAACACATATTGTACCATCAAAAATGGACCAATATGTTTTTATAATTTAATGTTTAGAATTCTTACATTTGGTATATTACTGGATTTATTTACTTTGTAATATTCCTCGCCTGCTTTTAAGCAGAAATGATTCAAAGAAGGTTTCAGGTTGCATTTGCAAGCCCCTCTCTGAAAAGAGCCCACTGAAGGGCTGTCTACTCTAAAATACAAATACATGAAAAATAAAAACAAAATTTGGATATAGTCATCCTAACAATATTTTTCACTTTTAACATTGTTTTATGGGAGTACTAAAGATGTAAAGATTGTCTACATAAAAATTTTGATCAGATGGTTAAGAGCATCATGAAATAAACTTCCAATATCATCATTTTTAGCTCTGTAATTTGTGTGATATTATTATTGTTTCTTTGAATTCTTGTCTTTTTTTAAAGATTTTATTTTTAAGAAATCTCTACACCAAATGTGGGACTCAAACCCACAATCCCAAGATCAAGAGCTGCATGCATCACTAACTGAGAGAGCCAGGTGCCCCATTGCTTCCTGTCTTACAATAACAGTTTCCTTTGCTCTACAATAATATCATGTAAGAAATAAAACTACTGGGGCACCTGGGTGGCTCAGTTGGTTAAGCAACCGACTCTTGGTTTCAGCTCAGGTCATGATCTCATGGTTCGTGAGTTTCAGCCCGTGTCAGGCTCTGCGCTGACAGTGGGAAGCCTGCTTGGGATTCTGTCTTCCTCTCTCTCAGTCCTTCCCCCGCTTGCTCTCTCTCTCAAAAATAAATCAATAAACACTAAAAAATTTTAAAACTATTTAGGGATGCCTAAATTGCTCAGGCAGTTAAGCATCAGACTTCAGCTCAGGTTATAATCTCACGGTTCCTGAGTTTGAACCCCACGTGGGACTGTCTGCTGTAAGCAGAGCCTCCTTCAGATCCTTTGTCCCCACCTCCCCCCACCCCCCTCTGTCCCCAGTTCTTCTCCTGCTCCTGCATGCAAGTGCCCTCTCTCTCTCTCAAAACTAAATATATTCTTTAAAAAAGAATTAAAACCATTTAAAACAATTAAAAAATTTTTTTAAAATCTTTATTTATTTTTGAGAGAGAGAGAGAGAGAGAGAGAGAGAGAGAGCGTGCGCAGGCAGGGAAGGGGCAGAGAGAGAAGGAGACAGAATCCAAAGCAGGCTCTAAGTTCTGAGCTGTCAGCACAGAGCCCAATGCGGGGCTCGAACTGATGAACCACGAGATCATGACCTGAGCTGAAGTTGGACACTTAACCGACTGAGCCACCCAGGTGCCCCTAAAACAATTTAATGGTCAGAATCACTACAGCAGTTAGCACAGTTGAGTGATAAAGTGACTGTGTCCTAAACTTGTCATGTGTCTGATTGCCAATACTGCCACATATTCTAATTTAACATATAGTTATAGGTGTTTATAGTCTAACTTTTTTAAAGGGGGAAAGCATAGATAAGTAATTATCTAACTGACAAAATGTTGACAAATAGAAATTGAGACATTCTCCGTAACTGCCTTTAACAATGTGAATCCTTTAGGAAAAAAAAAAAACCCTCTTGGCTTTTAAAATTATAAATAAAAGTTAGTGGTAGAAGCAGAATTTGAACTCAGAACTCTTGACTACCAGTTCAGCAAATAATCCTAAGTCTGTGCATTAACTACTTTGCCAACCTCTTCAACTTGAAACATGCCATTATATCCTATTGTGATGACTCCAGAAATGACACAGTTTACTCCAATTATTAGCTCTTTTTCCATTCACTATCATTTATTGGGAAAACTTCTTTGTATTTTTATTTTTAGTGTATGATAGAATTTACTTTTTAAGACAAATCATTTAACACATTTGTCTGGAACTATTTCTTTGTCCATGGATTCAGACTGTGGAGGCTTTATCTTTTCTGTTGAATGAACTCTATCTCAGAAGATATTACCTTGAACTAAGATTTGTTGCTAGTTAGATCCATTGAGATGTCTGGTCTCTGAGACTTGTTGACTACACCTCTGAAAGTCATTTATACTAATACATGTGAAACCATTGATCACTTCACTGGCTTCACTAATAATCTCTCCACCATTTAATGAGATTTGCCTCTTTTAACATTTAGAAAACAGGTTAATCATGTCATATTTATCATCTAGAGAGAATCCCTATTAAATTATTGAATTTCTGTCTACCACACTACTTATTTCTGAGATCATTTCCTCAGGAAAAAAATTACATGCAAGAAAACACTTAAAGCATCAGCTGGAATGTGAGTTTCCCCAAAAAGTTCATTCTCCTTTCTCATGGCATGATACATTCCTTTCACTAAGCTTGCTTTCTCTTGTACTACCTAAGAACATGAGCACACAGAGAAAATTAAATTCTTATTTAAACCAAAGAAGCAAACATTTCCCAAAATGACAATATTCTCCTCCTTTCCACTTGAGTCGTAAACATTTCTCTACATGCCAGTGCCCTCCTGTTTAGTTAGAATTTTAGTCAGTAGTATTTTGTTTATTTGTTCAGGATCATGTATTTTTTTTTTTTTACATCTATAATACACTTCATCACCTGAACACCTGCTGAACTAAACTTGTCTTGCCAGCAAAAAATTTTGAAATTATGCAATCTGCAATTCAGTCCATGGCAAGCACTTGGGTAGAATTTCTATACCTTTCAACATACCTAACAACAATTAAAGAACTGCCTGCATAGAAATATTGCCAACTGAGAA
The DNA here is from genome assembly GCF_018350195.1 of Panthera tigris. Lineage (NCBI taxonomy): Eukaryota > Metazoa > Chordata > Mammalia > Carnivora > Felidae > Panthera > Panthera tigris. Next base: position 86,248,338 of record NC_056665.1, on the reverse strand, counting down.
GTGAAGCAAGATTAATCAAGTGAATTTGACTAACATTTTAGCTAAGGACTTTTCAGATACTCCCATTAAATAAGTGCCATAATCACTGTCTATCAAATTAACTTTGACATTAATCTAAAATTTTATGGATGTATTAAAAGGAAATTGGTATGATTATATGATCTTTAATTAATAAAAATAAATTTTTCATTCATCAAGTTTTCCTATATAGGCTACAAAGGAAATGTAAAAGACTATGGAAAGGTCATGATAACTGGAAAACAAACATATTCTTGAAGAAAGGAACACATTTTAATAAGGTGTATTTTAAATGGAAATTTTTATAGGACACAAACATATTTAAACATGTCAGAATCACTACAGCAGTTAGCACAGTTCAGTTGAGTGATAAAGTGACTGTGTCCTAAACTTGTCATGTGTCTGATTGCCAATACTGCCACATATTCTAATTTAACATACAGTTATAGGTGTTTATAGTCTAACTTTTTTAAAGGGGGAAAGCATAGATAAGTAATTATCTAACTGACAAAATGCTGACAAATAGAAATTGAGACATTCTCCATAACTGCCTTTAACAATGTGAATCCTTTAACAATGTAAATGTTCATATATAACTAGCAAAAGTTGTAACTATAAAAAACATAAATATAAAACTTTATAACCAAGGCTACATGAAAGATATTTTTACTGAAATAGTTCATAACTAAATAAGAGTACTAAAAGAAATCAAATAAAAGAAATGTCAATTTATAAATCTCTAATCTGTGAGACCATTTTACTAAGGTTTCTATGACTAGCCCAGTAAATTTCCTGTTCATTTATTATAAAAATCAATAAGAAATAATTGAAGCTACCTGAATTAAAGAAAAATTTTTAAAAAGACCAAAATACAGTTTAAAGAAAAACAGACCAAGAAAGATTTCATATATAAAGGTTTTCTTAAATACCGTAAGTTGACATACAGACATTAAGAAAAACAACTATAAGTTTTTAGGGTTTTTTTCCCCAGGTTTTAGATTTCAACCAAAGGAAGAAAAACTGCTAAGCCAAAGGAAGAAGGAGTGACTTAATTTCTGGTAACCAATATATGTAATAATAATTAAAACAAAATATCTGTGTATGAATGTGGAATTATTTAGGAGTTGTGTCTAAGCATGTGAAAAGCATAAGAAAAGAGAATTCCCTGTTTCCTTTTGGATGCTGCAGACAACAGCAACACAGCCTAGGGCACACTGCTGCGGATTTTAACTGTTGTATGGAACTACTCAAAATGCTTTTGATCCATTTTATCTTGCAAGTTAGCAAAGAAATGTTGCAATAAGAAACACCAACAAAGATCTGAAAAAGTTAAGCTCTGGATTACCATATTGTGTTCTCCTGCCATTCAATGCTTCATACAAAGGCAGTGGTGTTCAAAGTAAGAAAAAAAGTGGAGGGAGAAAGAAAAAAGAGAAACTGGTCTCAGAAAGTGCAAAGCACAAAGTAAATAATATTCTTCTACATCCCTTCTTTTTCACAGATTGGATGTTAAAAGAGTTGCAGCAATTAGGCTTTTGTTAATTACCAGCTGTTGAAACAGATGTGTTGACTATCCTTATTAGTCAACAGCTGGGTGAGGAGAACAATTGATGCTCCCTAAAACCAACAGCCAGCTGCTCTGCAGTAATTATCTCCAATTAATAATACAGGTGATAAAGGCAAAAAGCTCCTATCCCTCTGTTTCAATCTCTTTGGCAGTTTCAATAACTATGGCTTTATCATTACACAGTAATAGAGAATACATTTATTACAACAAGTAAGGTTGTATATTAGAGTTGCATTAACTCTATGCTAGTTTCCATTATGCAATTTCTGAAAAAGGAATCAGAGAAGTACTAAAAGTAGAAGCAGACATTCTGTAGGCTTTTATTTATCATATTTCAAATGTCACTGCCAACTTACTTCTCTAGTACTAACAATAATAGCTAAGCACTTAAGTTCTTTGAAAAAGAGAAGCATAACTAAAATCTGTTCTTTTTGATTTCCAGGTGTTTTCGCTGATCATGTTTTATATTCAGTTCACTGAAGCAATATATTTCCTCTCGGTATGCCTAAATATCAGTGTCTTGTTTCCTAGCTTACATTTCCTAGGTGACTGGTAGAAGCAATTTTACCAAACCCAAAAAGAATTTCATAGCAGTAAATATTATTTTATGTATACAAAGAGATCAGCAAAGTAAACAAGCAGGAAAACAAAAAATAAAACCACATTTTATTTTAGACAGCATTTTCTGATACATAATATTCAAGTTCCTAATTACAATGATGTTAAAAAAGAAATATCACAATGGAGCGTAATAATAAAACAGCAATAATTACATGTATAAAAATTGCTTTTGCTATTTTCTATTGTTATATGTTCATATTAAAATTTCACTTAAAAGAAATGTAAAACAAGGATTTAAACAAGCCAGGCATCCATCTCTGTGCGACAAAAGAGGTATCTACAAGAATTTACAACCATATCTATTCACTAATTAGAGAACACTTAAAGACACTGCCTTTCTGAAAACAAGGATTAGAGCTGGATGAATACACCCCTTTCACAAACCTTCCTCATGTCTCTGTTGGGTCATCATAAGCAGCTTGTTCTCCCAGCATTGAATAGAAAAGCCTACCGATTATCAGTTCTGAACGCCTCAGTTAGGCATCAGAACAATTAATAGGGACAGAAACTTTAAACAACATGTAAATAAATCATTTCACCAAAAGAGGTTGTAATAAAAAAAATAATTAACAAAAGCAAACTTTCTAAATCAATATTGTTTAGATTGTCTCTTGGGCACTATGCTCTCTGAAATGAAAAATCGAAAGCTAGAAAACTACCACAATCTATGAAATTATGTCTCCCAAAATAGGAAATTTCAACATTTATGTAATTACAAACAAGAGAGATAAGCAGATCACCAAAAAAGTTATGCATTTCTATGAAACCAACTTCCCATGAGAATCTGTAACATTTAAAATTCTAGAATTTCTAAGGAATCTCCTGATACACAGAAGCTAGCAAAATATGTAAACAGAGGAACAAACTATTAGCTTTTATGTTTGAAAATTTATATTAGGCCATAGAGTTTATTCTGTGATTTCTTAATTCTAAGAGGAGACCTAATTTCTCAGCATAGTAGCAATAAAAGCAAATCACTTCTACCCTGATATTGGAACAGTCCTTTCCCTGAGCACTACTCGGGAATACTAGAAAGTCACACACAAAAAATGGAATAGCAGCTGATCATGCTTTTCTCTTCAATGTGGAAAGGAAAAGGTGTGGTTACCATCTAGCAAGCCCATCCTGTTTTGTTAACCATGCAGAGCAGCCATGGCTACTACTGAAGCAAGGGGTCTGTCCTCTCACTATAGCTTAGGTGACCTTTCAACAGTGGATGCTTGAGATATCTCATTTTCACACCAATTTCAAAACATTTCAGTTTAAGAGTTTTACTGTATAATTTGGTTACCTGGGATGAACACTTGCATTTTCTCATCAATTAACCTATATTCAACATGCCTGTCCTACTTTGCTCACTGGCAGACTCCTTAACTTCCTCTCTGTTAAGTCTTTCACATCTTCCCCCAAAGACCATTCTTTTTCCTATGCTTCACTTCACCTTGTTTATGTATCTATAGCATTCATCTAATTACATTTGTATTTTTTTGTATATTTATTTCCCCAGTAGATGATAAATTTCTTTTCCTTTTTGTATTCTCCTTTTGTATTCTTATATAGTATATAAGGTTTCATTAAACATTTTCAGTGAATAAATATAAATGTTAAAAAATAACAGATGTCTGTGGTTATTGTGGAAAAAATAAATTTTTATAAGTATCTGTATAGTTCATATCATACAAATATTATTTATTTAATCTAGGTTGACTCACCACGTATATCCATGAATAGGAAAATCTATCTTTTTAACCAAAATAATCCACTTGGCTTTACTGATTCTCATATTCAAGACACTAATTCCAATTTATATCACCTCATAATTGGGGCGCCTGGGTGGCTCAGTTGGTTAAGTATCTGACTTCAGCTCAAGTCATGACCTCCAGGTCCAGGAGTTCAAGCCACGCATCAGGCTCTCAAGCCCTGCATCAAGCTCTGTGCTGACAGCTCAGAGCCTGGAGCCTGCTTCGAATTCTGTTTTCTGCCCCTACCCCACTCACACGCCGTCTTTCTCTCTCTCAAATATAAACATTCAAAAAATTAAAAAAAAAGAGACCATCTGTGGTTATTGTTTTAAAAGTAAATTTTTATTAGTATTTATATAGGTCGTATTATACAAATATGTTATTTAATCTAGGTTGACTCACCATGTATATCCATGAATAGGAAAATCTATCCTTTTAAATCAAAATAATCAACTTGGATTTACTGATTCTCATATTCAGGGACACTAAATCAAATTTATATCACCTCATAATTGATATACCTAATAGATAAAGGAAGAACTTTAAAAGTCAAAATAAGATTCTTTTAAACCTACATGTTTCTCACCTACCATTTCTACAGTTTACTTGGAATAGTTTAAAACTGTAGTGTCATGCCATATTTTTTATTTTTGTTATTTGTAACATACTTCGAGAATCCTTCCTCAAAGCATCACAATTAAAATTGTCTAATCACTGCTTTAAAATTATTTATGAATTAGGGGCGCCTGGGTGGCTCAGCTGGTTAAGCATCTGACTTGGGCTCAGCTCATGATCTCACTGTTCACGAGTTCAAGCTCCACGTCAGGCTCTGTGCTGACAGCTCAGAGCCTGGAGTCTGCTTCAGATTCTGTCCCTGTCTCTCTGCCCCTTCACCTCCCCCCCTCTTAAATATAAAATAAAACATAAAAAAAATTTTTTTAAGTTCTTTATAAATTTTAAGGTATACTGAATTCCACTGATTCTTATGCCTGGTATTTCCCTCTTTTGAGATCTGTTTTACTTTTTTTGGGCTATAATAATTCTTCAAGTAATCTCCCAGAATGTATAAATAGGTACTTTCTCAGCTACACTTGTGAAAAAGCAAAAGTCTTTGTTTTGCCCTCTTGTATAAATGTTATTTTGGCTAGATACAGGGTCTTTAAATTGCAGTATTTTCCTGGAAGATTTATAAACATAGTTGCATTATACTACCTTCCAGTACTGCAATGAGAAATTTAATGCCAGTATGATGCTCTTTCCTTTTCAAATAATCAACTTTATACTAGAAAAGGTGCAATGTTTTCTCTTTATCATTAGATTATTTTACCTAGAAATGTCTATGTATTTAATATATGTGTGTGTGTGTATATATATATATGTGTGTGTGTGTGTGTGTATATATTTACATATGTAAACATGTAGTTTTAGAAATTTATTCCCTCCAGTCCTTGTTATATTATTTTTATTTTGGTAACTTGAGTTTTTTTCCAGTTCAAGTTAGTTTTTTTTAAAATTTTTTCTTTGAAGGTGGTTTCTCTTTCACCTACTCCTTTCACTTCTACAGTTACTCTTGTTTTCACATACTAAGTTTTCTTTGTCTATCATTTCACTCCATTTCTTTGTATTTTTGCTTAGTGTTTCTTTCTTTATTTTTCCCAGATCACTAGATGTTTGTCTTGACCACTGTTATTCAAATCACCTTCTATGTATTTTTTAAATGTTGGTCTATTTTGATCACCCTTTCAAAACATCTCCTTGACTCTTCATAAGAAGTCTTATTTCAATTAAAATATTTTCTACTTGCAATAAAATAGCCTCAATTGGACCCAGTTGTATGGTAGAATGTGGCCTTTGAAAGCAACCAAACTCTCTGAGTTACACAAGGAGTCTCAAACCTGTTCATATCAGTTGGTATGGATTCCTTTAGCACATTTAAAAACTGGCATATTTGGATAGTGGTGATAAGCAAGAGCGAGTAATAAGTAGTTTCTTCATTGGGCAGATCTGCATTTTTCTCTTAGAGCACATCATTAACTGGACAGAGAGATCTTCTCAAGATAAGAGGACCTACTAGAGCTCAGGTAGTCAGGGCAAAAACAGCCTTTATCTCATCATTTCTTTCCCTATTATTCATTCAAACTTTTCAAAGCTGTATTTGTTTTCTTTTTATACAAGTGGCATATAGTCCTCCTTCTAAATCATAATATTGACTCTATAGGGAGTTAGTATCAGTTCTGCAGTGTTTGCTGTCCTCATCAGTGTATACCAAGTATAATCTTTGTTTCACTTTCAATAGCCCACTCTACTTTTACATCAGTTTCCCATGGCTCACCACCCATTTTGTGAAACTCCTCCCTGGACGTAATAAAGTTCCAGTTTTCGACAATGAGTACAGAAGTTGGGGGAAAGCACAAATTCATATAATAGTCCAAAAATAGGGCTAAAGCAACACTGGTTTTAGTATCTGATGGATATAGCATAGATGACTTGCCTCCTGAAGTTGCTAGTTTTTCCCCTGCCCACTAATGTTAGCAACCATGATTTGTGCTTCACAATCATGTACTATCCAACACTGCATTACTCATAGTACAGTGACAAGTTCAACATAAGTACGTGGTCACTGTTCAAGTTATCAGTTCATCTTTGACTTTTTCTGTGCGTTAACAGTTGTGCTTTGAATCAACATGATGCTAGCTTAATGTTTAGCATTGTAAATATTATGACCATGCTTTCTAAAGGTTCAGATAATGAAAGTGAGAATGATGACAATACCAATGCCAGAATGACCCACACATCACCAAAAATGAGGGCTTAATGGAAGGACACATACAACTTGATTAGGGAGATAAATAATCAAAACAGAACATATTGCAAAATATGGAGAGAAGAATTTGGGGTTGGGAATGCGAGAGAGGAGATATGAAAGTACATATAGAAACTGAATCTCCCAACTCTCAATGAAATAAAAAAGTGTTTCCAAATCAACCAAAAGAGTATGTATGTATGTATGTATGTATGCATTTTTATCTCCCAAAATTACATCAATAATAGTAGCTGTTGAATTATCCTGGGTTTACCACACAGAACACATATTACTGTATTGTTTCCTTGACTGTTCTATGAAACTGAGTATATTTATACATCTTGTCTCACAGGTTGTAAATAAAATGTTTTATGGAAAAACACAAAAGAAAATTTTCTGTTTATTTTTTATTTTTATTTTAGAGAGAGCGAGAGAGAGAGCATGATAGAGTGGGCATGCACGTTCACGAGCGGGGGAGAGGCAGAGGGAGAGAGAGAATCTTAAGCAGGTTTCATACTCAGTGCAGAGCCCGATGTGGGGCTCAATCCCACAACCCTGGGATTATAACCTGAGCTGAAATCAAGAGTTGGATGCTCAACACAGGTGCCCAAGAAATTTATGATAGGAGATATACTGGCCCCTTACATTGTAAAGCCGATTCTGTTAGCATTTAATAGCAATCATGCTTTCTAATAAATGATGTGAGCACTTAGTATAAGTGCTATAATAAGTGTATAATAATAGTATAAGTACTATTATAAGTGTATAATAAATGATGTGAGCACTTAGTAACATTCATACCTCTAACATTCATGTATATCAAGTGATATGCCAAATTACAGCAGCGAAAATCATTCCCTGTATCTTTTAGGTACTTGGATTTGTAAAATGGGTTTACAAATTGTCTTCTTGATTTTATTGAGAGTTTAAATTGTAGAAAATATAAAATAGATTGTTGATATCTTGTCCAAATGTAAACTAGATTTTTCTCAGTTTTAGCTGGATATTGGACAGTGCAAATGTAAATTTGTATAGTTTTACACTTGATCTTAGCCAAAAGGCCAAGAAGCGATGTAAATTTGTACAGTTTTCATTTAATCTACAAACTTATCAAAAAGAAAAAAAAAAAAGAAGGGATCTCACCTGCTAAATATCCTACACACCTTACATACAACACTTCTAGAAAGGAGTGTGATTTGCTTACCAATGATATTGAGGCTTTTATAATGAAAGTGTTCACTTTTAAAGGTTTCTCAAAACATGCAAAATTATTTAATGAGATTTTTTACTTCATAGAAATGGAGGTAGAGGCCCCTTTAGATATGTGTCAATGATGGCTACCATTGTTGCTGGCCATAGAAAAGATATTAAAATGTTGGCCTGTCATAAAATTATATTTTCAAAGCACAGGACAACAAGAATGTCCTTCTTTAATTTGGAAACACATTGAGGATAAGAAATTTATATGCTTTTCTATAAAATTTAATGATCTCTGAAAAAGCCATTCTAGGAAGAATGCACAACCTGAATTGTTTGGTGTTATGTGTCCATTATGACAAATATGCCCACAGACAAAGAAAAAAAATAGGGGAGGAAATAAGACTATGCTAGAACTAAAAAACAGTCACCAGAACAAAGCAATATATTTGTTTCCTAGGGCTGCTGGAACAAATTATCACAGATTGGGAGGCTTAACACAATAAGAATTTGTTGTCTCACAGTTCTGGAAGCCAGAAATCCAAAATCAAGGTGTCAGCAGGGTGAGTTCCTTCTGGAGACTCTGAGAGAGAATCTGTTTCATTCCTTTCTCCTGGTTTCTGCTGGTTGCCAGCAATCTTTGGCATTCTTTGGCTTACATATACATCACTCCAGTCTCTGCCTCTGTCATGACATGGTTTTCTTTCTGGTGTTTTTTGAGCCTGTGTCCAAATTTTCCTCTTCTTACAGGGTCACCAGTCATTGGATTCGGGTCCACCTTCATGCAGTATGGCCTCATTTTAACTTGATTACATTTGTGAAGATCTGTATTCCATATAAAGTCATGTTCGTAGGCACCAGACATTGGGACTTAAGCATACCTTTCTAGAGGGACACAATTCTACCTCCTACCAGCAGACAAGTTAAACAGGATTTACTCAATTTCATTAGTAAACTATAACTTATTTGCAATCCAATTTTGGCATCACAAGTTGAAATTACTTTGGTGTTCAACTGATCATGAAAAATTTTTCATTAAAGTTCAATACCCATTTGTGATAAAAACTCTACAGAATGTCTTCATGATAAAGGGTATCTACAAAAAATTTTATCTAATAACATACTTAAAGGTGAAAGACTGAATGCTTTCCCCTAAGATTGAGAACAAAGCAATGATGTCTGCCTTCACTACTTTTATTCAGCATAATGCTGTAAGTCCCAGCCAGCACAAAAAAGAAAGGGAAAGAAAAGGCATACACATGTGAAAGGAAGTAGTAAAAATGTCCTTATTTGTAGATGACATTAAATAATTAAGTGTAAATCTAAAAAAAAAAAAAAAACCACAAAACATGTACAGGATCTGTATGCTCAAAATTACAAAGGTAATTAAAGAAATAAAAAAAGACAAAAATGGAGATATATACTGTGTTCATGGATTTTAAGATTCAACACAGTAAATATGTCACTTCTCCTTAAATTGATCTATATACAAGTCAATTCCTATCAAAATTTAAGCAGGATTTTTTTTTTGTAAATGTAGACAAGTTGATTTAAAAATTTATAAAAGGCAATGAAAGTAGAATAGCTAAAATATTTTTGAAAAATAAGAGCTGGAGTAATCACAGTCTAAAAATGATGAGGAGATACATACACAGGTTAAGAGAAGAAATAAGGTAGAACTCAAACTTTACATTGGGCTGTGTTAATTTTGGCCGATGTCAGAGAAATTACTGTCTGTGCTCTCTTCCAGGATTTTTATGGTTTTAGGTCTCATTAGCCTAAGTGCATTTTGAGTTTATTTTTGTGTGTGGTGTAAGAAAGTGGTACAGTCCATTCTTTTGCATGTAGCTGTCCAGTTCTTCCAACACCATTTGTTGAAGAGAGTCTTTTTCCCATCGCATATTCTTTCCTGCTTTGTAGAAGATTAAGTGACCATATAATTGTGGGTTTATTTCTGGGCTTTCTATTCTGTTCCATTGATCTATGTGTCTATTTTTATGCCAGTACCATATTGTTTTGGTTACTACAGATCTGTAATATAACTTGAAGACTGAAATTGTGATTCCACTAGTTTTGTTTTTCTTTTTCAAGATCGCTTTGGCTATTCCAAATCTTTTGTGGTTCCATACAAATTTTAGGATTGTTTGTTCTAGTTCTGTGAAAAATGCTATTGGATTTCTGACAGGGATTGCATTAAATCTGTTTGTGTTGTCTTTGATTTCTAATTTTCAGAGTACATGTCTTTCACCAAGTTGGTTAAGTTTATTCCTAGGTATTTAATTATTTTTGGTGAAATTGTAAATGGGATTGTTTTCTTAATTTCTCTTTCTGTTGCTTCATTATTTGTATGCAGGAATGCAACAGATTCCTGTACATTGATTGTGTATCCTGATACTTTACTGGATTTATTTATCTATTCTAATAGTTTTTTGGTGGAGTCTGTAGGGTTTTCTATAAATAGTATCATGTTATCTGTAAATAGTGAGAGTTTTACTTCTTTCTTACCAGTTTGGATGCCTTTTTTTTTTTTTCTCTCACCTGACTGCTGGGGCGAAAACTTCCAATAGTATGTTTAATAAAAGTGGTAAGAGCAGACATCCTTGTCTTGTTCCATACTTTAGGGGGAACAGCTCTTAGTTTTTCACCATGTTAGCTGTGGGTTTTTCATAGAAGGCCTTTATTATGTTGAGGTATGTTCCCCTTAGACCTACTTTGTTGAGTGTTTTTACCATGAATGGATGTTGTACCGTGAAATGATTCTGCCACCTCTGTTAAAATGATCATATGGTTTTTATCCTTTCTTTTACTGATGTGATGTATCACACTGATTGATTTGCAAATATTCAATCCTGAGAATAAATCTTAGTTGATAATAGTGAATGATTTTTCTTAACGTATTGTTGGATTTAGTTTTCTAATACTTTGTTGAGGAATTTTGCGTCTATGCAAAAAATTGGCCTATAGTTCTTTTTTTTTTTTTTTCCTTTTCTTTTTTTTTTTTTTGTGGTGTATTTATCTGATTTTAGAGTAAGAATGATTCGGAAATTTTCCTTCCTCTTCTATTTTTTTGAAAAGTTTGAGAAGAATAGGTACTAACTCTTCTTTAAATATTTGGTAGAATTCACCTGTGAAGCCACCTGGTCTCGGACTTTTGTTTGTTGGGGTTTTGGTTACTGACTCAATTTCATTGTTGGTAATTGGTCTGTTCGAATTTTCTCTTCCTTTCTGTTTCAGTTTTGGTAGATCGTAAGTTTCTAGAAATACATACATTTCTTCTAGGTTGTCCGATTTTTTGGCATATAATTTTTCATAATATTTTCTTATAATCCTTTGTATGTTTGTGGTGTCAGTTGTTATTTTTCCTCTTTAATTTGTGATTTTATTTGCATCCTCTTTCTCCCTCTCTCTCTTTTTTGGATGTGTATGGCTAGAGGTTTATCAATTTTGTTGATCTTTTCAAAGAACCAGAACCTGGTTTCATTGATCTGTTCTACTGTGTTCTTTTTTAAAATTTCTGCTTTGATCTTTATTATTTCCTTCCTTCTGCTATTTTTGGGTTTTGTTTGATCTTTTTCTAGCTCCTTTAGGTGTAAGGTTAAGTTGTTCATATGAAATTTTCTTGCTTCTTGAGGTAGGCCTGTATTGCTATACACTTCCCTCTTAGAACTGCTTTTGCTGCATCCTAAAGATTTTGGATTGTTTGGTTTTATTTTTCATTTGTCTTCATGCATTCTTTTATTTCCTCTTTGATTTTTTGGCTGACTTACTCAGTGTTTAGTAGCATGTTCTTTAACCTCCATGGATATGTGCCCTTTCCAGATTTTTTCTTGTGGTTGATCTCTAATTTCATTGCATTGTGGTTATAACTTCAATCTTTTTGAAATTATTGAGACTTGTTTTGTGACTTAATGTGTGATCTTTCTAAAGAATGTATATTCTACTGTTTTAGGATGGAATGTTCTGAATATATGTATTAAATCTATCTGGTCCAGTGTGTTATTCAAAGCCACTATTTCCTTGTTGATTTTCTGTTGAGATGATCTGCCCATTGATGTAAGTGGGGATGTTAAAGTCCCTTATCATTATTGTATTACTATAGATTAGTTCCTTTATGTATGTTGTGAACTGCTTTATGTACTTTATGTAGTATGTACCCATATTAGGTGCATAGATACTTAAAATGTTGTCTTGTTGGATTGTCCCCTTAATGATTATACAGTATCTTTCTTTGTCTTTAAATTTTGTCTGATATAATATTGCTACCCTGGCTTTCTTTTCACATCAATTTGCATGATAACTGTTTCTCCTTTCCCTCACTTTCAATGTTTATGTGTCTTTAGGTCTGAGGTGAGTCTCTTGTAGGTAGTATATAGATGTGGCTTTTTTGTTTTAATCCATTCCAGTCACCCTATGTCTTTTTATTGGAGCATTTAGTCTATTTACATTCAAATTAATTATTGATAGGTATGTATTTATTGTCATTTTGTTATTTGTTTTGTGTTTGTTTTTGTGGATCATACTTTACTTCCTTCTATTTTGTGAGTCCCTTGGCTGGTTTTTACAGAGATACTTATTTTTATTGGTTTTGAGCTTCCTACCTTTCTTATTCTTATTTGTGGTCTTTCCTTTCTGCTCACAGAGTTCCCTTTAACTTTTCTTGTACGGTTGCTTTGGTGGTCATGAAATCCTCCAACTTTTGTTTGTCTGGGAAAATCCTTCTCTTTCCTTCTATTCTGAATGATAGTCTGGCTGGATAGAGTATTCTTGGCTGCAGATTTTTTTCCCTTCAGCACTTTGAATATATATGCCACTCCAGTTTGGCCTGCAAAGTTTCTGTTGAAAAAGCTGCTGATAGCCTTATGGGGTTACCCCTGAATGTAAATGTTTTCTTTTCTCCTCCTGCTTTTAAAATTCTTTAACACTGCTTTTTGTAATTTTAATTACTATGTGTCTTGGTGTGGACCTCCTTGATTTTGTTGGGAGATCTTTTTCTCCTGGATCTGAATTTCTATTTCCTTCTCCAAATTTGGGCGGTTTTCAGCTATTACTACTTCAAATAAATTTTCTGTCTCCTTTTCTCTCTCTTCTTCTGGAATCCATATAATGCTAATGTCATATTTTCCTCTCACCTGCTCTGCTTACTTACTTTCCATTACTCTGTCCTGCAGGTCACTGATTCATTCTTCTGCTTCTTCTAGCCTGTTATTTATTCCATCTAGTATATTTTAATTTCAATTATCATATTTGTCATCTCTGATTGGTTCCTTTTTATCTCTGTGTTAAGGGTCTCACTGATGTCGTCCATTCTTTTCTCAAGTCCAGTGAATATGTTTATGATCATTACTCTAAATTCTCTATCAGGCATATCTCCATTAGGTATCTTGCTGTGATTTTGTCTTTTTTTTTCATTGGGACATATTTCTCTGTCTCCTCACTTTGCCTAACACTCTGTGTCTGTTTCTGTGTGTTAGGCAAGTCAGTTATGTCTCTTGCTCTTCAACATCGTGGGAAGGGTGTGCACTTTTAGCAAGGTGGTGCTTGTCCTCTTCCTTAGGGGATGTACAGCTGCTATGGAGACTGCATGCAGGCAAGAGGTGTTTTAACAAGGTGTGTGCATCCTCCATGAGAGGTAACCAGTTGTTACAGGGACTGAGGCCCAACAAAGCCTGCAGTTGGGAGATGCAGTGTTGGCAAAGTTTGCGCTGATCTTCTGGGGGACAGGACCCACGGCAACAGGACTGAAGCAGGCCCACTGAAGGGAGTGGGGTACGATGTTAGCAAGTTATATAGTGCCAGTGCTGAGCTGGTTCTCAGAGGTGGTGTCTGTTTTTGTTGGAGGGGGAGGAAATGGCACCTGCCAGATTAGTTCTTGGAGAAGTTCCTTGTGAACTCTTAGATTAGTAAATAACTCTCTCTCCTATATGTCCCAGGCATTTTTCAAACTGCTGCTTCTATGCTGTATTTCCCAGGGCTATTTATTGTGCTCTTTAAGGGCAGGAATGCAGCTTCCTACTGTCCTTGGGGCTCTCCCAGAGCTCAGCCAAAGATTTTTAAGTTCCAGGCTTTAAGTTCCACTGGTTGTAAGAACTCACAAAGTTCGGTCCCTCTGATTTTCAAAGCCAAATGCTAGGGGACTTGTCTTCTCCATGCAGGTTTCCCTGTATGATAGCTGTTTCTCAACCCTTCTCTGTGTATGGCTCACTCCCTCCCTCAGGGAGCAATATCTGAGTGGTCTGGCTGCCCACCATGTCTCTGCCCTTCCTATCATCTTCCATGTGGCCTCTTCTACATATTTAGTTGTGGAGTTTGTTCTGCCAGGGTTTGGGTCATTTTCTATGGTATTTACACTGATGTGAGTGTTATCTTGTTTTATCTATGGGACAAGGTGAGTTTAGGGTCCTCCTATTCCACCATCTTCCTTTGAAGTCCAGTCTTCCTCCGTGCAGACATCTTCGGGAGCTTGGAGATCAGCAGGTGCTGGGTGGTACCATATGGATTCTCCAGTAAATTATTTTAGGTTTTTTTTTTTTTTTTAAGTTTACTGAAGCTTGCTTTATGGCCTAACATGTAATTTATTTTAGTAAAATTCCATGTGTATTTCAAAAGAATGTTGAGTGCAAGGTTCTCTCTGGGCATCTCCTTCTGTGTGTGAGTAATGTTCCAATCTTCTATACCCTTTCTGATTTTGATTTGTTTGTATTATCAATTATTGAGGAGGATGTGTGAAAATCTACCACATGATTATGAATTCATCAATTTTTCCTTTCTGCTCCATCAATTTTCACTCTATGTATTCTGGAGCTACTACTGGGTGCATACAGATTTAGTATTGCTATATTTTCCTGATGTTTATCAGTGTTAGATATCCTTTATTTTTAGTAATGCTCCCTGAGTTAAAGTCTACTTTGTTTGCTATGAATATAAATATCTCATCTTCTTAAAGAGACAAACAGACTCTTAAATATAGAGAACAAACTGGTGGTTACCAGAGGGGAGGTGGGGGGTGGGGAGATAGGTGAAATAGGTGATAGGAATTAAGAGCACACTTACTGCAATGAGTGCTGAGTAATGTAGAGTTGCTGAATCACGATATTGTATATCTAGAACTAAGGTAACACTGTACATTAACTATACTGGCATTGAAAAATAAGAAAACATTAAAATATCTTTTTTTTTTAAACATCTGCATAGGGTTTCTTTTTCATCCTTTACTTTCAACATTTGTGCCATTATAATTTAAGGTGTATTCTTGTAAGCAGTACATAGTTGGTTTAATTTATTATATAGTCTGGCAATTTTTGCTTTTTAATTGGAACATTTAGTTATTTTGATTAAACAGATTATCATTATCTTTCCAAATACGTTTGCTATTTTATTCTTGGTTTCTATCTGACCCAATTTTTTTATGTTCCCTTTTCTCTCCTTTACTTTCCTCTTTTGGATTATTCAATATATTGTATTATACCACTAACCTTCTCTATTAGTTCTTAAGTGTGTGCGTGCGTGTGTGTGTGTGTGTGTATGTGTATTAACATCTTTTTCATAATTTTCTTAGAAATTCTAACTTGTTTTCCTGACTTTTAACTAATATGAATACTTAATTTTATCACTTCTCCAATAATGCTTAAAACATATGAAGTCCATTACATACTTCCAGGCATTAGGGTTATTTTTTGCCATGCATTCTAATCATACATACATTTTAATCTCAAAATATTATCATTATTGTTTTGAAACGGCTACATTCGGTCAAAATTTTAATATTTGCCAATACATTTATTCTTCTGGTTGTTCTTCATTGCTTCCTACATTTCTGTGTTTATGTTTACTATCATTTTCCATTTGCCTAAAGAACTGTGTTTACTATTTCTTTGCATGCACATATGCAAGTGACTAATTCTGTTTTTATTTGTCTGCAAAGTGTAGAATTCTGCATTGGCAATTTCTTTTTCCTCAGAGCTTTTCTTTGTAAGTTTATTTATTTATTTTGAGAGAGAGTGGGGGAGGGGCAGAGAGAAGGAGAGAATTCCAAGCAGGCTCCATCCTGGAAGTACAGAGCCTGATGCAGGGCTTGAACCCACAAATGGTGAGATCATGATCTCAACTGAAACCAAGAGTTGGACGCTTAACTGACCGAGCCACCCAGGTGCTCCTTTCCCCAGAGCTTTAACAATGTCATTGTACTCTCCTGGCTTCCATTTTTTCTATTGAAAATGCAGTTGTCAGTTTTATTGTTGCTCTTTGAAACACCTTTTGTCCTCAGCTTGCTTTTAAGATTTTTCTCCTTGTCTCTGCAGATCATCACTTTTATTATGTTGTATTTATGTGAGATTTTGTTTATCCTGTTTGAAGTTCTTATAGCTTTCTGAATTTGCGGTTTGAAAGTCTTCCATCAGTTTTGGAAAAATCTTGGCTGTTATATCTTTAACTATTACTTCTGTCCCATTGTCTTCCTCATCTCCTTGAGGGACTCCAATTACACATCTATTGGACTATTTACATTCCATCTGTCTTCTTAGTGATTTTTTTCCACTTCCCAAGTGACTTTTTATTTCATGTTTCAATTTGAACTCTAAACC
The DNA here is from genome assembly GCF_018350195.1 of Panthera tigris. Classification (NCBI taxonomy): domain Eukaryota; kingdom Metazoa; phylum Chordata; class Mammalia; order Carnivora; family Felidae; genus Panthera; species Panthera tigris. Next base: position 86,231,811 of record NC_056665.1, on the reverse strand, counting down.
TACTATCTAGTTTACCAGTCATATCATCTGCTGCTAAACCCACTTAATAAGTTTGTAATTTCGGATACTGTGTTCTTCAGCTCTGAGATTTCCATTTGATTCTTTATATTTACAGACCCCCTTTTTTTTTGAGTGAAATGCTTAATCTGCTTTTGCCTTTCTCCTTCATTTCCACTACCTTTTTGAATATTTTAATCATAGCTATTATAAAAACCTTGCCCATTCAACTCTAACATTTGGATTAACTGAGTTGGTTTATATAATGTATGTTTTTCTTGGTTTTGGTAATTTGGTCTTTTCTTTTTGTGTGCCTAATAATTTTCAACTAAATGCTTACCATTGTATGTAAAACAATGGCAGAGATTCCACATATTTATTCTGGTGGTTCAGCCTTACCGATGCCAGGCAAATGGAGCAGGGGCTAATCACTTTAACTTAACCAAGAACTGTGCACCGTAGATATCAGTTTGTAGACTCTGGTTCTCATAAAACAGCTGTAAAGTCCATCATGCTTTTCAGAGACTTTTTTAGTATATGTGCTGCCGAAACGAGCACTTCAGAGACTTTTTAATTATGTTTTTAATCTCCTAACCTGTGCAGCCCCAGGTGTCCTAAAGGAACTACTGGATGTATGCTTGATGCCCCCTCTTTTCAACAGCACCACAAAAAATCTGCTGGTTTTCCTGTATCCAATATTTTAGTTCAAGATTCAGGAAATCTGCCAAATACGTATTGAGAATCATGGCCTTATAACTAGGGAAGTGCAAAGTGTGCTTGAGTCACATACACACATTATTTTCATTAAAGAATTAAAATTTTCCATAACCACATAACTATACATGAATTATGCTGAAACTTAGGTCACAGACATATACCACTATCTAAAGACAATTGCCACCAAGACAAAATCAACACACCCAATAGAAATCCTGTATCAAGTTTCATGATTTCAGTTATGCAATTTGAGAATTTCTGGAAACAAATGTACTAACAGCACTGAGTATCTTTTTTCCCTTTTACTTCCTCATCAGTAATCACAGAAAAGAATGAAAATAGAAGACTTTTTAAAAAGTAATTCTTTTTCTCACTAGTTTCATCTGACCAAACAGTTCTTCTGATCTATGTTAAACTATACACAATACAATATACAAATCCTTGTACAAATATTTTAGTTATTTGTCATTGAACTTATGTCACTTAAAATAATTTTACTGCTTTTCTGTTTAACACACTTTACTTTTACTTTACTGTTTAACACACTTTTTCCTAAATGCTTTTATATTTTAAAAATTCCATTATTACAGCTATGTTCCCTCAAGTTTCCATTATCGTCCAACTGATATATATATATTATTATTATTATTATAATTCCTTTTGATACTGTCTGAGGCTGAGAATTAACCACCTAGATGGATACCCATATCAGAATGATTCAGTTTCTGAGTGGAATATCATTTTTTACAGCTTTTATGTAATAAAATTAATTGACTTTATCCTTTAATAAAATAATAGGTATATAGTCAATTGCTTCAATCTACAAAGTGAGATAATTATCATTTTTATGTCAAAACCACTGAGATGCTGGTATTAAGACACTGACATATGTGTAGTCATCATAGGGTGTGATATAAATATACTATGTACACTTAAAGTTGATAAAAATGAATTACCGCTCTATGTTGCTAAATACCTAACATGGTGATTTGTACTAAGCACTTAAGATCTTGACCCAGTGATTCTGTGATTTACCAACTATCTAAACTATCTGAAGAATTAACACTTCCTAAATAAAATAAAATCTAGAATAGCGTTTTTTAGCCTGGGGCACATTGATGGGCTTGGGGGAGAGGGGAAATAAACTCCTTGAAATTTCTGTGTATGTGTGTTTTCCTAGGGAGAACATTCACAGTTGGCACTGGCTTCTCCAAAGGGTTTAATTACACAAAAAGGTTAACAGTTAATATGACTAGTTATATGGAGAAATAAAAAATAACAATCTCCTATCAAAAAACTAAATTATTCCTTTTACATATCAAACAGGCTTGGCATTAACTATAATCTCATGGAAATGCCTTGCTATTATACTTAAAAATTTGTAAAAAAAAAAAAAAAGAATTCATCACAGGATAGGATACACGTCATCTGGCTTCTATCTACTGTAAGAAATAAGAAGTCTGAAAACAAACAAAAAAACTAAAACAAATCTTTAAAAATTAAATTTCATTAAACTAAACTACCATAGCTAGAAGTATCTCAATTTTGGGAATAAAGTTTATATAATGCATAAGTGTCTTCTGAATATTATGAAATAGTAGGAAATGCACAAAATAATTATTCAAAAAGCACATGTCTATAAATTGGAAACACTGACCCGTAAGCAAAGATAGGTAAGTTGAAACATCAATCCGCACTGAAATCATTAAAGATGATATAAACTAACCTAAAGTGAAAATCACATTTGTAGATTTATGAAAAATGTTTTAAAAAATAAACACTATGAAGCAAAAATGCAAATATAAACAGAAAAATGGAGAAATACTTACTAGAGGATAATAAAGTAACAAATAATATAATAATTATGTTAGGGTTACATTCATTTCTTTCCAAAAAGGTATTCGAATTTTCATTTTTTCATTAGCTTCAAATTATGAATGAAAATACATTTGTACAAAGCTGAAAAACCAGCTTTTTCCAATTAGTGAACAGCAACAACAAAAATACCCCATCTATGCAAATAAATAGCTGTTATAATCTATAGATAATATAAATCATGCATTATCTTCTGCACACATGTAAGTAGATGAAGAGATAAAATGTATGAGATAAGAGAAGTAAATGCTTGCAAAAGAAAACCAAAGTACACGGTTTAGTTCTTCCACATATTATAAAAAAACTCAGCCACCATGAAGGCCTGTGCCATTCTTAGGCCACTTTCAGGCAGATTCTGAAAAGCTGGAAAGTAAACACAGGTGTTTTAAAACTAGAGCTGCTGTCACGGACAACCACAAACACCCTTAACTCTGATGTTGCAACGCCTCTTTTCCGCCCTGTGTTTTTTAAAGTAATGCCCAAAAAGAAAATGTCAAATGTTTCACCTTTCAACACCTCAAAATAAGTAAGAGCTTAAAGTACTGTTTCACAAATATCTAGCAAACAGATTATTTTTTCACTACTTTTAAGTGTAACCAATTAAATATTAATTACATAAAATAGAAAGTAGAATTTCTTAAAAAATTAGCACCACCCCAAACTTTACAACCCCTCTTTTACCATGTTTTTGTAGCAGTTTCTGAGATAAAAATCTGTGTTTGACCACATTTAGATAGTTCTCTTACATAAGTTTTACAGAAAGTATCTGATCTGTTCCCATAAGGTTTAAAACACAAATCAGAAATGAATAAACATCTTTTTTTTTTTTTTTTTTTTTTTTTTACAAAAGTAGATAAGTACCTTTGGTTACCATCCAAGAAGATTTAGACTTAGAAAAATTCAAAGCTTGAAAATATGTAATTTACCCTTAGAAAACTGTGTGCTAATGGATACTTAAAGAGGAGTAGAAATCATTTACCAAGAAAAAAAGAAAGCAAAATAATTTCCAAACTGCAACAGACCTGGACTTATATTAAAAAATGGAAAACATTTTCTAATACTAAAATATCATTGAGTCCCTACGATTGTATAATATTGTCCCCCAAAGCAAGGATAACATTCATTAATAATTGATGAGCTACCACCTAACTAGTGAATACAAAAACCAAAGTGAATGAATTATTTACATTTTATCACAGTCATCAAGAAACAGGTGCTGTTAAAAGAATGGCCAAGCATCTATCAGTTCCCAAATCAATCTTGGAGGTTATTTTGGGAGGTTTAGTCCTATCCTCAGAATTCTACATATAATTCCTTTGTACAATTGATATAAGAACTATTTGATAAAAGTCATACTTTCATATTTGATTATTCATAAGACACCAGTATACTTTCCCATTGCTCTAAGTTTTTTGTAAAGAAAAATATCTGCTTTTAATAAGCAGAAAATGATGAAACAAAATTAATAGGAGTAAAAATTAAGAGTAAATGTCATTTTTATATTAGTATCTACACTTTTCAAAAATTTCTTCAGATATTTTAGAATTTTCTCTTGTATTACCTTTTCTCAAAATGGAAAGACCTGATTTCAGGGCTGCATGATATTTGGCTAATCGGGGGCAATCAACTGTAAATGAGAGAAAAGCAAATAAACTTTTCCATCTTGTTCAGATCCACCCATGCACTGCTTCATCTCACATGTGAAGGACATTATATAGCATTAAGAGACAAAATAATAACATTAAGTTGTGACATACACCAACGGAGTAAGGAAATTTAGAATTAAGTTTGACAGTTCTTAACTGAGTTCACTGTACTTTGGTATTACCACACGTACATGATACCTACAGGCACAAAGGAGCAAGGAAAGGGCAGTGTGTCAGCCTTAGAAGTTAATTTCCTTGCTTTTGTTGGTTTATATTACCATCTAATATTACGTAAACAATCCGTTTCTAGGCAATTTATTTTTTCCTCTGCCATGATGAACTGAGCTCATTTGGACACTAAATATCTTTCAACATATACAAATCTAGTTTAATAGCAACAGCAACAAAAGCTCATAAAAGAATGCCATTTAAACATAAAATTTACAAAAATATATAATATTTGTTTAACTGGAAAAAACACTATTACTTATATTTTACAGCCTTTAAAATGTGCAGGTAATTGGCACAAAAGAATTTATTAATAAACAAATGGTTTACCTCAGAATACTCAGGTTTTATTAGTAACCCTTACTTGGCCTTTCTAAAAGTAAATACCTGAAAACTTATGGACCTAGATAAAAATCAACATAAATGACTGACACAAGTTAGATTCCAGAAAATATTCAGAATAAGTGAATTTCTGAAAAGGCATATCAGCGTTCAAAGCTCTTCATCATATAATGGGGCAAAAATATAGTGGACAAATGTACTTTTTGATCACTGCGATCATAAGTTAATTTCATTATCCTCTTATTCTAGTAAAAACAGTCATTCTAGTATTTAAAATATATGTAATAAATTCAATTTTTAAAATGGGCACTCTTAGGACAGCAATGTTTAAATGTCTTCAGAATAAAATGCACAAAAATTATTCTGAACTTAAAATAGCAAGTATCAAAAGGAAGTGAAGACTGAACTAAATAATCATAAGCTACAGATAATACTGGAAACAGGATACTGGATTATATTGGAAACACTTCCATGATATATGTGAAAACATGGTATATGATTTTGTGAAATTAAAGAAGTAGAAATACAAAATAATATAAATATCATGTGGATACAATTATGGTTATGCAAGATCTAAAGTTTACATTTTCTAAAGAAAGGGTTACAAGTTATCAAAACTCCTAAACTGTACAGAGTTTTTTTCAAGACTATGAAATATATTCTAAAATATACATTTAATAAGACTGTAAGATAATAAAAATATTGGTGAAATGTCTTTCATATTGCATTTTAAATACTAAGCAATAAATCATAGGATCTTTTAAAATGTGTCTATGAGTCACTAGGCAAGAGTGATTTTTCAAGATGCTTTTTTTTTTTTGTTTCAGTTAAAATTAAAATCCATGCTGTTTAATCCTTGGAGTCAATTTGTAATTAAGGGGATTTGATGAGAGACCAGGCGCTGAATTAATGATAAAATTTAATATCTGTTTTAATGCATCAACATAACAGAAAAACTAACCAACACTGAACAACACAATAAACTCATTTTGGTACAGAAGGCAAACTACAGCTATGTTAATTTGTGAGTAATTCATTTTCTTTAATAAAGTATACATGCTCAAGGTCGGTAGATGCATTACTAAAAACTATGTGTCTAGGAAAAAACTCATGTCAAATATGTTTCTAGAAAAAAGATTTGCTTGGTACAGGAAACTAGATTGTTAAAATAGTTAATTTTATTGAGAATTTTGTGTAATCTCTAATGAAAGATTTAACTGCTTTCCATCATCATGTCTCATATCAGAAACATTTTTACTTAGTAACCAAAGTAAATCAACTATATTTGATAATCTAAAGTTTGTTTTTTAAATATAAATTTTTTATTTTGAAAGAACATGTAATTTTTAAAAAATCCATCAAAACAAATTTCAGAGCATTTTAAATAAATATCTGGATTTTGACCTATATTTTTCAGTTTTAGTACACAATTCAACTCACAAGACAATGTATTATGTCCAAATTATTTCAAACTACTTTAAGTTACAAACTTGTGTAGAATCTGGTTACTGAAAACACTAAAAATGAAAGAGAAAAATTTCATTTGCCAGCATTCATTCTTTTTTAATTTTTTTTTTTTTATTTTTTAATGTTTATTTTTGAGAGGGAGAGACAGAGTGCAAGCAGGGGAGGGGCAGAGAGAGAGGAAGACACAGAATCTGAAGCAGCTCCAGGCTCTGAGCTGTCAGCACCGGGCCAGAAAGAGGGCTTGTACCCACAAACCATGAGATCATGAGCTGAGCCGAAGTCAGATACTCAACCGACTGAGCTACCCAGGCGCCCCGGCCAGCATTCTTTATGTAGCTTCATCTAACTTACCCTTAAAATCCAAGTAAGAACTTTAAAAAGACATAAAACTGATAATGCTACCAAAATACTAATATCAAGCCAGTGAAAACTGGACAGAACTAAAATTAAAAGCACCATTGGTAGGAAACAAACCTTATTTTCAGAAACAAAAATCCAAACATATTACTTTCACAAACAAATTGGGAAATATTTTGTTGCTAATTTGCTTTCAAACACCAAGTCTATGTCAGCAAGTTTTCAAATCCAGGGTAAGATTTTCCAATTCAGAGTGCTTTGGGTATGGCCCAGATTTATTATTCAGTTAATATTCTTTTAATAATTCTAATACATGCCTTTGTCAAGAACCATTAACCTGTACTCATTACCTAACAAACTGTCAAGAGGACCCTTATTGCTTTTAAAGGTACCCTGGGAGGCTCAGTCGTGCTTCGTGGGTTCAAGCCCCATGTCAGGCTCTGTGCTCAGAGCCTAGAGCCTGGAGCCTGCTCCAGATTCTGTATCTCTCTCTCTCTCTGACCCTCATCTGCTCACACTCTGTCTCTGTCTCTCAAAATAAATAAATGTTAAAAAAACCTAAGAATAAAGGTGCCCTGGGTACTGTTTCCAACAATGTATCATACATATCTGCTCTTCTGTGTCTTGGCCACTGTAATACCAAAACTCAATAGGTTAGGAAAAAAAGGGTGGAGATGATGAGGTGAGAGCAGAAGGCAAAGGGGAAAGTGGAACTTAAGGTACTGTTCATGTGACAGAGATAGGAAGGGCCTGGAGGAAATCCTGGGACCAGTGAGCTTCTCACATATTCAGTTTATTTTCAAATCAGTGCTCATTTTGATATTAAAACATTTAATTCTACCACCCAAATACCTCTCCAGTTTGGTGACAAGAGGATTGTAGCCAAACTGAAGACAGGATGAGTAGATATTAGCTGGGGAAAGGAGGAAGGGCAATAGGTGATGTAGGGCATTTCAATCAGAGGAAATACTAGGTCCAAAGACAAGGTGATACAAAGACTTGAAAAGGGTTCCAAGATCTATCTAAAGCCAGCTCACATAATGATAAATCTGCCAAAGATTCAGTCTCCTACTGAAAGCTTATGTCTTCATTCAAGTATTCATTTTGATTATTTTTTTTTTTTTGGCATTTTACAAAATGTATAAGACAGGAAAGCATGCAATGTAATTTTGTATTTCTATAATTATGTATGAAAATAAAATCTCACATTCCTAAAATAATAGTATGAAATTCAAAATTAGAAAAACATTGGCATTCAATGTTGAGAGCAATTAAATGTAAGAATTCACAAGTACTGCATTTGTGGTTTGCCGCTGATAATCTCCACAGAAGTTTCCCACAGAAATTCAGTATTCCTTCCATGTAAGAGGTTATGGATCACAGTGGTTTTATCTGAACAGCATCAATTTTTATTGTGTCTTGATGGACTTGATGAACTTACACAGGCTTTGATGATTTGGCTATACCTGGTGCTGTAAATCCACAGAACCACCCTTCAGCGTAACTGTTTTCTTTCAGAGAGCCTGTAATGAATGCTGTCATAGCAATTCTCCATTTAGTATGCAAAGACTGTAAACCTGGTCTAGCTGACAGTCTTGTGTGTTGTAAGGAAAGGCACTCTCGCAAGTAAAACTGTACTGTGTGGAAAACAAAGTCTGGCATTGGAACGGAATGCTGTTAGGAACCAGTGCAGACTTTCTCTCCACTTCCTTTGCTCAGAATTTTGTGTATTTTAATACTTTGGCTCTAACTTTTGATCTTATTTGATTTTTCTGTAGCATTTGACACTGTGAGCCATTCCCTTCATGACTCTACCCTGAATTCTATCATAACACAACCTCTTGGTCATCTTATCTTTCTACTTCTTCTCTACTTTCTACTATCTCCTCTGTGAATCACTTATTTTTGTGCACCAAGAGTAAAATGCTGGAAATCACTATTGTTCCATTTATTTCACTTCTAAATGTGACTTCTGAGTATTCCCATACATTTCAATAATCTGAACTACAACATGTACAAGATCTGGCATCATTCTCTCCCTTCTCTAACTAATTTCCTGCCACTGTATTTCTCACTATGTGTCATGTATGCATGAAGTGACATATTGGTAAGTTACTCTACTTTTATTCAAAATGCAATCATAACGATATAGAGGAAAAAAGAAGGCCGGGAATCACTGGCTTCCAATGGTACATGACCCTTCCTATTCAATTTAAACTTGTCAAGGCCACACTTTAAAAAAGAAATTTATGCTATTCATTAAGCTAGTAATATTGGCATCAAATTGTCACAGCCGAAACAATCTTAAAAAAGAAAAACAAAGTGGGAATTTGAATAATTTTTAAAATCAAGAAAACAATGACAAATCAAATCCAAGAGTTTATTCAAGGAATTGTTCAATATCAAGAACTCAATAAAATTTATTATATGCACTGACAAAAACTTGAAAAAACATTCTAGAAAGAAACTACTTAAATATGAAATAATAGTATTTACTAAAACCCAATAGTAGGGATGATGCTAATACCTTAGGATCCAGAAAGTTACATTTTTTTTAATGTTTATTTATTTTTGAGAGACAGAGAGAGTGCAAGATGGGGTGGGGGGGAGGGGAAGGGCAGAGAGAGAGGGAGACACAGAATCTGAAGCAGGCTCCAGGCTCCAAGCTGTCAGCACACAGCCTGATGCGGGGCTCCAATTCAGAAACCGTGAGATCATGACCTGAGCTGAAGTCCAAAGCTTAACCAACTGAGCCACCCAGTTTTTGTCAAACTCTGATCTTCTACCTAAGTCTAAGAAACTACTGATCTGTTCTCCATCATAATGATTTTGTCACTTTGGGACTGTTATATAATTGAGATCACATAGATATAATCCTTTGCTATTGGCTTTTCCCATTCAGCATAATGAGAACCATCAAAGGCACTGCAGGTATCAATAAGTTGCTCTTTTTTATTGCTGAGTCATAGTTGATTGCATGGATGTTGATCCACTGACCCCCTAATGGATATCTAGCTTTCTTTCTAGTTTTGGGCAATAACAAAAAAAGCTGCTACGAACATTTCTGTACAAGATTTTTGTGAACATAAACTTTCATTTCTCTGGGTAAGACTGAGGAGTGCAATAGTTGGGTTACATGTTAAATGTGGCAAACTATCCCAGAGTGGCTGTATAATTTTATATTGCCACCAGTAGTATATAAGAGATTCAGTTTCTGCACATCTTGTCAACATCTGTGTGTGTGTGTGTGTGTGTGTGTGTGTGTGTGTGTGTTTCTTGTTTTTTGGGTTTGTTTTTTGTTTTTTGTTTTTTTGAGAGAGAGAGTGTGAGTGGGTAAAGAAAGGGGCAAGGGAGAGAAAGAATCTTAAGTAGGTTCCACACTCAGCACAGAGCCTGATGCGGGGTTCAATTCCACAACCCTGGGATCATGACCTGAACTGAAATCAAGAGTTGGATGCTCAACAGACTGAGTTACCTGGGCACCCCTGTATTTTTCATTTAGCCATTCTATAGATGTGACATGGTATTTCATTGTGGTTTTAATGGATGCATAAAATTTAAAAGAGAAATTCAATTTTAAAAAGTTTTAAAAATAATAACATTAAAGTGCAAGGTTTTGGGGTCCTTGTCAAATATTCTGTCAAATATTTTAACCCTGAAAATGAGTCTAGGAATTTGAATTTAAATGTTCATTCTGTTATTCAAGTACTCTACTTCTAGAAATCTATCTTGAAGAAATACCATACAGTCTTTAAAATTTTAACTTACATGTATCCTTTCTCAGGAAACTATTAGAAAGTGTGCTCCATCAAAATGAAAAAGTCAAGCAAGAAAAAAATGAGATACAGGAAACAGGTGATCTAACATAGGAGAAATTAAAGGTAGCCACAGAATGACACTGGAGGTAGGTTCCAAGGCTAGTAATGTCTTATATAGAATAATCAGTTCAGATCCTCAAACAAAAAAAATAGTTTTAGGTCACCTGAAATATTTGAAGGTATTAACAAGATATTTTTATTTAGTAGAGAGGGTACAGAAAGATGTACTAGTGACAGATGTACATTATACAAACAAAAAAATCCAGACCATAATTCTGAGGAAGACGTAATACTGAAAAAGAAAGGAAATGTGGCTTTATAAGAACTGTGAAGAGTGAAATATTTTTATCCTACTTGCAGGCTAACAAATTAGCCTGCCAGTTTCATGCATACTGGCAGAAGACAAGAATTCTGCATTACAAAGAACTTTACTCAGACACAGCACAAACAGCATAAGCTTCCTGTTTGTATTGAGGGTCTCTGCCCTGCGACTCCCATGGGGGCAATGTGGAGGGGAACAGTTATATACTACACACACAGCGGGACTGCATTACAGCTAAGGAACTCCAAACTTAGGGAAGCCAAATCTTTTATAATATGCTGCTAGCAAACCTGCCTGACCTTTGCTTCCGAGGGAGACATTGTTTTTTTTACATTGGACGGTAAACAAATCTGCCCTCTGCTACAGAGGGAGACACTATCTCTATCTTCCAAGGCTGTTTGCTAAGCAAATATTCTCTAGAACATATTTCAGAACAAAGGTCAATTGTGCCTCTGCTCACAGACATGTAGAAATACAAAAAAACCCATGGGAGAACTGTCACCCAGTTGATTTAGAGGGTCACAACCAGCACCAATCTAAGAGAAAGCTAAATCTTCATCTTTATAGTAGGAAGTCAATTAATAATAATAAAAAATGAAAACTAGTATAAGATATTCATTTAGAAATTTACAAATAGAGTGCAAATACAGAAGGAACAGCTGAAAGAGTTGAGAGTGATTTTTTCTGCGGAGCAGAAATCAGGAGAGATAAGGAGGCTGACTGTTATTTTTTTTATTAGAACCCTTATAGAATCATTTGGCTTTTAAAATGATTTGCATTACTAAAACTAAAAATTTGAAAAAATAATCAAAATTTGTTTGCTAAGCTACAGTTAAATATTAAAATACACAAATTTTAAAATACACAGCATACTAAAATATACAAAAATATTTTTCACAGTGCTGTTCATAAAATGCAAAGCTACGAAAAACCTAAACATTTAATACTAAGGGAAGAGTTAGTTATGGTGCATCTGTACATTGCAAATTACGTCATACATTAAGGTGATATTTATAGAGTAAGTGTACTGGAGAATGCTTATGAAGTGTTAAGTAGGGAAAGCTGGATACTAAATTGCATGTGTAGTACTAATTCACTTAAGAGATACTTATTCAATGGCTACTATATGTACTTGTAGGAGATCCAGCCAGAGCTGGTTTTCAGCTGCTATGCATAGATACAACCATACAAACTGTTAAGAGCTGGCATCTGTTACAGTTGGTCAGTATCTCTTACTTACTGTCAAATATTTTTAATATCATCAATAGATACAGAAGTGCATAAAGTAACCAAAAATCCTTGATGTCATGGAGCAGTTATTTCTACCAAGAAAACAGAATATGAAAATAATAAATAAGTAAATGTATACTTCCTTAGAAGATAAGTACTCTGGAGTAAAAACAGGGAAGAGGATTGAGAAAATGCTTGGGAAGACCTCAATGAAAGGTGGCATTTGAAGAGACTTGAAGGAGTTAAGAAAGTAAGTAATGCGAATATGTGGGGGTGGGGGAGGGGTGGGGCGAGTGATCCTTGGGAGTAGGAACAGAAAGTACAAAGACCTTCTGATACAAGGGTGCCTGGTATATTTGTGGAACAGCAAGAAAGGAATGTGACTAAGTGAAGGATGGTGACAAGGAGGAAACTGAGGTCCAGATCAAGAGGTCTTGTAGGTTTATCCTCAGGGTGAAATGGCAGCCACTGAAAGGTTCTTGGCAGAGGAGTAATATAATCTAATTTATATTTTAATAGGAATATCCTGGAGGCTGTGTTGAGAATAGAGGAGAGCAAGGATGGAAATAAGAAACCATTAGTAGGCTTTTGTACAAATCCAGGCAAGAGATGATGGAGGCCTGAAAGACAGTAGTAGCAGTGGAAGTGATGAGAAGTGACCGAATTCTTGACATGCATCAAAAGTAGAGCCACGAGAATTTGTTTACAGATGGAATGTGGAATGTAAGAAAGAGAAATCAAGCCTAACTCTAGGATTTTGTCTGCTTCTCTCTGCCCCTCCCCCAATCACGCTCTCTCTGTCTCTCTCTCAAAAATAAACATGAAAAAAATAAATAAATAAAATAAATGTTGATTTCAACTAGGACAGATTAAAACTGGTTTCTAATTTAAAAAACTTACTGATTATGTATTGAGTTCAATCATGTGCTAAATTCCAAGAGAAGAGCAACATGAAAAAGCTATGATCCCTTATGCTTAAGAAATTTTTGATTTAGAGATGACATGTAAACAACCAACTAATATTAGAGACAGAATTAAATAACAGTCATAACAAAAGTAAAGACCAGAGGAATTAAAAAACATGACATGTTTAGGAAGTAGTGGGGGATGGTTGGGGTTTATCAAGACTACAAAGAGAAATGGTAAAAAAAAAAAAAAAAGAAAGAAAGAAAAAGAAAGTAAAACACAAAGTAAAAGAATACAAAAACACTAATTCAAAGGGATACAAGCATATCTGTGTTTACTGCAGCATTATTTACAATAGCCAAACTATGGAAGCAGCCTAACTGACCACCAACAGATGAGTGGATAAAGATGTAGTGTGTACATATATATAATGGAACATTATTCAGCCATAAGAAAGAATATCTTGCCATTTGGAACAATACAGATGGAGTTATAGAGTATAATGCTATAAGTCAGTCTGAGAACGACAAATACCATATAATCTCACTCATAGTGGAATTTAAGAAACAAAAGAGCAAAAGAAACAAAAAAAAAAAAAAAAAAGAGAAAGTGAGAGAGAGAGAGAGAGAGAGAGAGAGAGAGAGAGAAACCAAGAAACAATAGAGAGCTGATGGTTACCAGAGGGGAAGTAGGTAGAAAGATGGGTTAAATGGTGATGGGGATTAAGGAGTGCACTTGTTGTGATGAGCACAGGGCGATGTATGGAATTGTTGAATCGCCAATTATGGAAATGTTGACTATAACAATGTATGTTAACTAACTGGAATTAACATAAAAACTTTAAAAACTTAAAAAAAATTAAAAAGACAGAAAGGAAGAAAAAGAAAAGAGAAAGAAAGAAAAAGAAAGAAAGAAAGAAAGAAAGAAAGAAAGAAAGAAAGAAAGAAAGACGGAAAATAAAACACAGGCTAAAATTGTAGTGCAGAATCTTGAATTCCGCACTTCGGAGGTTTGGATTATATGCTATACGTAATAGAAAGCAACTGAAATTTTTTATTTGACCATTATTTTACTCTTGCCCTTGACAGTTACTTTTCTCTCTGTATATTTAAGGAACTATTCCCATTGCTGCTTTCTGGGTATTTAAGATATTATTCCATTATTACTATTGAGAAGTCAGTGAGTCTAAATGCCATTTCTTTGTTAAATATCTTTTTTTTTTTTTAATGTTTTGGCTGCTCTTTATTTTATTTTTTTTCTTTTAGAGAGAGAGAGTGCACAAGAGGGAGAGAGGGGCAAGGGACAGAGAGAGAGAGAGAGAGACAGACAGACAGACAGACAGACACAATCTTAACCAAGCTCCACACTCAGTGCAGATCCCAATGCGGGGTTCAATTCCATGACTCTGGGATCACGACCTGAGCCAAAATCAAGGGCTGGTCGCTCAACTGACTGAGCCACCCAGGTGCCCCAAATAGGTCTTTTCTAATGGTTGTTTTTAAGAGCTTTAACTTTCATGTTCTGTAGTTTCTTCTAATTTATCATACTTAGAATTGATTTGGTATTCCTAGATCTGAGGCTTGTGTCACTTGACAATTCTGGGAGATACTCAGTCATGATTTCTTCGTATCTTGCCTTTCCCTGTTCCCTATATTATCTACTCTAGAATTCCAAATAGATTTTAGATCTTTTCACTCTATCTTTTGTGTCTTTTAACATTTTATATTTTTCTTTCTGGCTTCCATTTCCATACTTGGTTTAGATATATCTTCCAGTTCATTAACAGTTTCTTAACATGTGTTAAACCTATTTGCTGTTTAAGTTTTTTTTATTAATTTCTGTAAATTCAATCTCATTTGGCTTTCCAAATTCACTTGATCATTTTTAGCTATTTTCCTTGCTCTTATTTTTAAGCATCTCTTTTTAAAGATACTACTTAAACATTTATATTATATTCTGTGACTGATAATTAGAATACCTAAACTACTTGTTGTTTTAGTAAATGATTCTGCTGCCTTATGTTTTTACTAACTTTCATTAGAAGTGCCTTCTTCTCTTATGTGTTTTTTGATAGCTCTGGGTCTTTGAAATTTTATCTATAAGAAATATTAGAGGCTAATTGGAAGGTAATTTGCTTTGGTCTGTTGTCTATGGGTCCTGCCAGGGTAGGACTACTTCAGTTAAATCCTCAGCTTTTAGAGTTACACAGATAGCAAGAATTCAGGTAACCTGTGTGGTTCCAAAACCTGCCTTAAAGCTGGCCAAGGATGATGAATTCTGAGCAATTTCCTCTCCTCCACAGTCAAGAAAGTCAAATTCCTTTGTTACCTTATTTTGTATGAAGGGCTTGACTCTTGTTCACCTAAACACTAATGGTGTGGCCATTATGATACCAGCTTCAAGAGAGGGTATCTCATTACACTCTCTGGCTTAAACAGGCTCCAGGCTCTGCCTCTTGTTTGTCTTGCCCTTGAAACCATTAAAATGGAAAATTCACCAAGGTCTGACAAATGCTCTCAGAGTAAAAGACAACTTCAGGCAATCACTTACTTCTCATGTCCCCTGCTCTCATTTCTACTTTGTTTTAGGTCTTTGTAAATTCCTTATCTTCCTGTCTTTTCTATAATGTTGTTGTAAAATATACTTAAAATATACATTTTAGCCATCCTTTTTCATTGTTTTTATAAGGGTCATTCAAGGGTCATTGTTGAAAATGCAAGACAATGAAAGTTTTTGAATAGTGAAGTGTCCCTTCTGTTTTAGAATGATGGCTAATGAAAGTAACAACTGGTTAGAGAGGTGAGAAACCAAGGACAGAAAAGTTAGGAGGGTACAGGCATACTTTGGAAATATTGTATTTGGAAATATTCTAGACACCTGCAACAAAGTGAATATTGCAATAGGGTGAGTCAAATGCATTTTTTAATTTCCCAGCACATATAAGCATTATGTTTTCACTATACTATAGTCTATTAAATGTGCAATAGCATTGTGTCTAAAAAAACACAATGTGTATCCCTTAATTAAAAAACACTTTATTGGTAAAAAACACTAACCATCATCTGATCTTAGTGAGTTGTAATCACTTATCACAGATTACCACAACAAATATAATTCTAATGAAAAAATCTGAAATATTGCACAAAAATTATCAAATGTGACACAGAGACAAAAAGTTGAAAAAAATGGCACCAAAAGACTTGCTTGGGATACAGAGGTGCCACAAACCTTCAATCTGAAGAAAATGTATTATCTGTAAAGTGCAATAAAATGAAGCACAATAAAATGAGATATACTTGTAATATTATTATCGAGATCATGAATTTGACATAGGGTAGGGGTAGGACAATAAAAATAGAAAGGAAAATAGGAGAGAAATCATTGTTGCAGAATTGACAGGACTGAATGTCTGACTGCTTTGTGGTGGATGACAGCCTAAAAGAATATGAAGGTTATGTCAATTACATTAACCTACGTGTCTAAGGAGTATGGTAGTATCATTAATTAATAGATGTTAATTGATCAATTTGGAAGTAAATAACAGAAAACTATTAAGTGATTTAAAATATGAGGTATATCTATTACCAGAAAAAGAAATCAGGGTATAGGTGCTTAATGTTCTCAAAGTAGCTCATTGGCTAGGGGGCTCAATAATGTTAATGGCTAGCTTCTGGTGTTTTCTTCATGGCTATAAGATGGTTGATGTAGTTCCAGGCAGCAGTAAGTGTTTAAGGTAATAAGATGCCTGCTGTATCAGTCCTACATGAAGGAAACAAAAACTTTTCCAGAGACACTCCAACTTCTCTCTACCCTGTTGAATTCCTCTTATGTCATATTAGCAAAAAGAAAGGCTGAGAAAGTGTTTAACTTCTCCTGGTTCTATAGTAAAGACAAACAAAGGAGAATACGATTGGGAATAAATGTTAAGTCATACAGTCAATAGTGTTAGACTCAGGTCCTGACTTCTTTCTGGGGAGAGAAGACTTAGGGAGTCAAATTAGGGATTTGTTTTCAAACTTGTTGTGGTTAAGGAAACATTAAGATATCCAAGTGGAAGGGCAGATGAGATAGTCATTAAGATATAAATAACAGGTGATAGTGTAGGAATGGATGAAATTAGAAGAAACAAGTCTACAATAAAAGAAACTCCAAATGTTGGTGAGATAGTGGAGAAACAAATCAAATTCATTACTGATAGAAATGAAAAATAGTACAGCTACTCTGGAAGATAGTTTGGTAGTTTCTTCCAAAACTAAACATTCTTATCATACAACCCAGCAATTGAGTCCTTGGTATTTCTCCATATGAGCTGAAAATTTTATGTCCACAAAAAATTCTGCAAATGGATGTTTATAGAAACTTTCATACTTTATTTTCATTTCATATTCAAAGTTGCCAAATTCTGGAAGCAAGCAAGATGTCCTTCAGTAGATGAGTAGATAAATAAACTGTGGTACATCGAGAAAATGGAATACTAAACACTAAAAAGACATGAGCTATGAAGCCATCAAAAAATATAGAGAAAGTTTAAATGAATACATAATGTATGATTCCAACTAAATGACATTCTGGAAAAGGCAAAACTACGGAGACCATAAAAAGATTAATGGGTGGCAGATATTGGGAGGAGAGAAAAATAAATAGGTAGAACACAGAGGATTTCTAGAGTGAAACTCTTCTATATGATACTGCAGCAGTAGAGAGTAATGTACCTTTGTTAAAATCTGTAAAATGTACAGCACTAAGAGTGACCCTTAATGTAAACTGTGGACTGTGGGCAAAACTGATGTAGATTCATGAAGTGTAACAAATATACAAATATGGAGCTGGATGCTGAGGGCATTTACATGTGTGAAGGCAGGAGGTATGTGGGAACTCTGCACTCTCTGCTTAATTTTGCTGCCAATCTACAACTGCTCTAAAAAAAAAAAATAAATGAATAAAGATTTTTTTTTTTAAGAATAATAAGGGACTTATCACACAACTTAGGAATAGGTAGAAAAAGAGGCACCAACTAAAGAACACCATTCAAAGAAGAAAAATGATATAGCAATAGAGAACCACAGGAAAGTATTTCAAAGGGCAGGACCAACAAAATTGAAGTGTGTTCTAGTTACACTGACTGGGATGCTGAGTAGAAAAAAGAATAAGTTTCACAGGTTTAATCACCAGAGGTCATTTATAATCTAAGAAAGAATGGCTTTCAATGGAATTACAGTGGAGAAGTCCAATTGTAGGAAGTGAAAGACATATGATAAAGAAGGTAAATAAATAAAATGAAAGAGGAAAAGAAGGCAGTATACGTGAAATTTCTCAATAAGTTTGATGTCTGCATATTTATGGCTGATCTAAATTTATTTAAAAATATTAAATATCCAAAATTGTGTTCCTCAAGAAACCAATTTCCTCACATAAATGGATAAAATGTACTTTAAATGAGAAAATAAGCTTTTATTAAATTAACTATTATGCTATAGACTGGTATCAGTATAAATTTAGCCCTTCATCCCATACGTACCAGTGTGTTTTACTTGTTATTAGGGAAAACCGCAAACGCTATAAAATTAGGGGGAAATTCCATCTTAGCGAATTTAGCTGGTATAATCCCATGCTACTTTAAAAATAATGTATATGATCACCAAATAACGAATTTTATCCTCTACCACCAGAACTAATTTAGAAAGAATTCCCAGGTTATCAAAATAAACAAAGATTTATTATTTGAACAGCACTATAATATTAAAAAGTATTTCTTTGTATGATAATCAAGTATTTGCCTTAATCTACTGGAAAGTCCTATATAATGTATGACCATTAACTTGGATTTTTCCCAAACATATCACTAGGACTGTTTCCTTTATGAATTTCAGCATTACACAATTAAATAAACCATAAATTTTTCAGCTCTCATCCTAATCAAATTTACCTTTTGCTGATATCAATAACAGTACTTTTTATAATAAAATACTAGAAATATTATTGACTGACTGAAGGTCCCTAGAGACAGTGACTCTTTTAAAAAATTTCTCCCTAAAGCTTATTTACATAGTAACTAAATATTGAATGAGTTAACAAACACAAAAATAATTGTAAGTGTGCCATAAAAGATAGGCATACTGCTGAGAAAATACACAAACAACTGATTCATTAGACAGCTTGATAATAAACTTATTATTCAGAACTTATATGGCAACTTGAAGATACAGAATGCAACACCCAAAGCACCAAAAACAGAACAAAATCCCTAGAAGGTAAGAATAATTTTAAAAAATGATTCAGAATAAAGCAGATATATAAAATAAATTCAAGGTTTCTCATGAGAAAATTGGCATAAAATAACTAAAAAAAGGATTCAAACGTAGCTTTGTTTATATATTGTTTTATATAGTCCATAATTTATACAGATTTCTATTTTATAGGGGTTTTGTTTTGGGTTTAAATTTCCAGGGGTTTTTTGTTCTATATCTTACCTTCTAATTTTAATAACCTTTTAGAAATGTACATTTCTTTTTCTCCACAGATAGCAGGTGCCATTTAATTCAATTTATTTTTTATATATTTATTTATTTTTTATATGAAATTTATTGTCAAATTGGTTTCTCTACAACACCCAGTGCTCATCCCAACAGATGCCCTCCTCAATTTAACATAAATACACAACAAAAAATCCAGAAGAAGGACTATGGTATTATTATGTACTTAACAGACTAGAATTTTAATTTTAGGTCTGTTTTACATAAGAATAGCCATATCATATATGGCACATGAAGTCTGTCCCCTGATGCTGATAATAAAGTGGCATATATAATGTAAGCTGCCTTTAAAACAATCCTTCTTTTGATTTGCAAGTATACACTGGAAAAAATGATTATACTAAATTTTACTCAAATAATTTTAAATTCCTTGGGGTAATTAAAAAATGATCAAGAATCTAAATTTCTTTTCTTTCCCCCTTATTGCTCTAGTCTATCTATGAATTTGAGAGAAAAGAGGAGAAAGTGCATTAAACAATGACAACAAAGTTATCATAGGCTCCTAATTACTCACTGAGAATTTCAAAATGAAGCTAAACACATTTACAGAAAAATCTGACTTCAACCAAACTTCACACTTTTTGACAGACTAAAATATTTTCCACTTCAAAATGTCACCATTTTTCTAATTTTGGTAGATAATCCTGGCTTAGTGAGTTATCCTGCTAATGCTGTAATACTCTCCTGCAAACTGTAGCAAAAAGAGAATTTAAGAAAACAAAGTACAATTTTCTTGATAGCATATTTTTTCTTACTGCACAATCATGACAATGATGAATCTTTTCTGTTTCCTATAGATGTGGTTTTGTTTTTATTTTTAAGCAGTTAATGAGAATGTAAGCACCTTGAGGGCAGGAACTACTACTGTGTCATAGATAGGTACTATGCTAGGAATTGGGACAAAGATGAAAAAGGAGAATGGAAAGTCATAAGTACAATAAGAAAAAAATATATAATTAGTAGAATAAAAATGATGTTGGATCTATTTTCATGATTATTGGATCTATACTAAAACGAAACAGAACCTCTTATCATGAAATGTACACTTGTTTCAAGTTCTGGTACACTATCTTCTTCCTTTTTTTTTTTTTTTTTTTTGTAATAAGTAACATTTTAAGTACTATTTCAATTCCCAAATATATTCACATACCCTTCAGGGAGAGTCACTTCTGTGAGTTAATAATATTACAAGATTAGTGTAATAAATATTGATGTGAAGAAAAGGCTCATGGTTTAATTTTTTTTCTTTTATAGTGTGGCCACTTTTTATTAACTACAAAAGGTAAAAATATATTGTAAAATCAGAAACAGAATGAACCCAAAGTACTAATATACCACCACTCAAAATTCAGAAAATATGTTGTTTTCATGTACACATAACACGAAATAAAATAATACCATAACAGAAGGGTGCTGTATCTGTGTTTAAAGAAGGGGTTGTTGGCAAACACCACAGCTCACTTCTGCGGAAATGTACACAACTGATATATGCAGCACAGAAAGCTGGCACCAAGGGCTTACAACCTTAATTTGCCTGTAAGAAGGAACAGAGATTTACCTTCAGAGCACGTTCTTGATTGTTTTCAGCAGTCAGATGTCTCATGTTGTTTGCTGAAGTCTGGTTCTGCTCTTTCAGATGATGAAGCTCCTGCTCTAGCCGTTTGCACTGCCACAAGGGAAGAATCCCATTAAGTAAAGGAGTTATAGCATTTTTTTTTCAAACAAGCCATATGAATTAATGTAAATAATACCACTGCATTCACTAAAAGACAAGGTATCTTTCGCAACAAGAATAGTAAGTTAAAAGTAATGATGAATAAGAACAAAATAATATTGTTTATAGTACTCTGGCAATTCAATTGCAATTATCTTTTATTAATCTAAATATTACCATGAGTTAGAAAAATACTTTGTGCTTTCATAAAATTAAGATCAAACTACATTTAAAATTATTTTCTTCATTGATCAAATGGTTTTTATTAGGTATCTCTTGGCTGAATAAAAACATCTAAAAGTCACATGGGGTTCTAAGTAAACCTCAATATGGTATTCTGTGATGAATTTTTATTAAATTTTTTAAAATAGCAATTATAAAATATGTATTAAGAGGTTTTCCAGATTTTTAGAAATATCTAAGGAAACAATTGTGTAAGGAAGAAAGTAGTAACTATAGTGCTATAGGTTTGGAAACAACTAAGGAAACAAATGTTTTTCATTTCTATTTTGGCTAAACCTTATTTTTAAGTAAAACAAGTGATAACAAACATGAAATGACATTCTGACCTACAGGAGATATATGAGAATATAAGTAAAAAAAATAAATTATAAATAAAAGCATAAATGGGCATCTATGTTAAAAAATAATTGAACTATGACATTTGAATACAAGATCTTCATATAAATATATCGAACATTTTACACAATAATTATAAAGTGATGTGCTGTAATTCAGGACCATATCAAGATACACGGGGGGATTATCTAAAGGAATAAAGTACTAAAGCCATCTTTCAGGAAAAAAGTTAAAAAATCACTCCTTAATTTATCTATTTGTAAGTTAGAATATTTAAGGGATGCCTGGCTGGCTCAGTTGGATAGAACATGGGACTCCTGGTTGTGATTTTGAGCCCCACGCTGGAAGTAGACATTACTAAAAAATTAAACTTAAAAAAATTAGGATATTTAAGTAACAACCAGTAAGTAAATACCTATACAAAGTTAATTCTAGATTAGTTGACAAGTAGCTAGTTGTCCTAATGAATTAAAAATCATTATTACAAAATAATCAAGATACAGGCATAATCCAGTTTGGCATCTAACACTGATTTTTTTGCCTCTGACCTCTATAATATTTAGTCCATATCAGTATTTCTCAAGCCTTAGTAATATACAAGTCTTTTTATATTTTTTATTTTTTTAAGTTTGTGTATTCATTCTGAGAGCGTGCATGCACACATGTGCACGTGAGCAGGAGAGGGGCAGAGAGAGGAAGAGATTTACAAGCAGGTTCCATGCTATCAGTGCAGAGAGCAGGGCTTTGATCCCATGAACTGTGAGATCATGACCCTAACCAAAATCGAGAGTTGTGATGCTTAACCGACTGAGCCACCCAGGCGCAAATCCTTTTAAAAGAAATGTCATACCAAACTGCTGATATTGACTTAAATTATAGAATGATGTTTTACAATACAACACTGAATATACATGACTCATGCATATATAATACAACTATAAAACCAAAATATATTTATAAATGAAGTAAAATAATAATCACAAAATCAAGATTTTTAAAATATTAATTTAATTTACCAGATAAAGTTTTGTTGAAATTAAGTTCTGCAAATATAGTGCTGACTACATTATAGTCAAATATAATATAGTGGCAGATCATTTCATGTTGCCATGAATATTCCAACATGTGCTGTGTGACAACTTGAATCACTTATCACGTTTTTAGGGGTGCCTGGGTGGCTCAGTCAGTTAAGCATCCAACTCTTGATTTCGGCTCATCTCATGATCTCATGGTTCATGGGATCAAGCCCCACTTTGGGCTCTGTGTGACAGCATGGAGCCTGCTTGAGATTCTCTCTCTCTCTCTCTCTCTGCTCCTACCCCACTCACTCCTCTCTCAAAATAAATAAATAAGATTTTAAAAAATTACTTACCACATTTTAAAAATGATTTGAGTGAAACCTTTGTGACATTACATCATTTGGCCTTCATTTGGAAGGGACACATGATTTACACATGATTTATATCTGTCCCATTTTGCCTGTAACAATTCAAATATTTGCTCATAAATGCAACCAAAACATAAATGTGTTTTGTGAAGACACAAATCATGAGGCATGAAAACGAGTAAGACGTAGCAGTGAGCATCACAATCCAGCAGAAGTATTCTTTACTAGAATTAACCTCTACATTTTCAATTGATTTTAATACAAAATTATTACATATTAAGTACTTAAACGGAATGACTATGACTTACGAGGTTACAAATGTGGGGGAGATAATTTTGGCTATGGGATAAAAGAATGTCTCATGGAGCTGATGACATCTGAGTTGGGCTTATTCGGGGAACATGATTTTATAAGTTGAATGAAGAAAAAGAGGAAGAACACAGGAGGAAAGGTAGAAATGTCAAGGGTCTGCTTGAAGAAAGTGAGAGATCATGGTCACAAGTTGACCACCTATTTAAGTAAGGAAGTAAGTAGGAAATCAGAAATAACCCAGGGATAGAGACTTCTTTCCTACTTACATAATACACAAAATATGAAACACTGTAGTCAAACAGAGAAGTATAACTTAAGAACAATAAAGCTACTGTTGACCTGAGGGCATTTATTCACATTGCATACTTGGGCTCAGTTTCCATGGCCATGAAGTACAAGAGGGATAGAAGATAAGGCCCAGGGACCACTCAAACTAGCAAGTGTCCTAAAGGACTACAGTTTCAAGTTGTTTAGTGATCCTCCCTACTTTAATGAACAAAAAGAAAGAAGACAAATGCTAGAGAAAATGGATGTTGCTAGATCAAGTATTACATAACATCTTCCATGGTTTTAGAGTTTCATTTTGAACTAACATAATTAAAAATAATACTTTCCCTGATCATATTCTGCCAAATATTAATATTCTTAAAGGTTCTAATGAATAAACTGAGACTTAGGAGGTTTCTTACATCTTTTAAACTTAAAAAACATTTTTTTAAACTCAAAATGGATAAAGGACCTGAATGTGAGACAGGAAACCATCAAAACCCTAGAGGAGAAAGCAGGAAAAGACCTCTCTGACCTCAGCCGTAGCAATCTCTTACTCGACACATCCCCAAAGGCAAGGGAATTAAAAGCAAAAATGAATTACTGGGATCTTATGAAGATAAAAAGCTTCTGCACAGCAAAGGAAACAACCAACAAAACTAAAAGGCAACCAACAGAATGGGAAAAGATATTTGCAAATGACACATCGGACAAAGGGCTAGTATCCAAAATCTATAAAGAGCTCACCAAACTCCACACCCGAAAAACAAATAACCCAGTGAAGAAATGGGCAGAAAACATGAATAGACACTTCTCTAAAGAAGACATCCGGATGGCCAACAGGCACATGAAAAGATGCTCAACGTCGCTCCTCATCAGGGAAATACAAATCAAAACCACACTCAGATATCACCTCACGCCAGTCAGAGTGGCCAAAATGAACAAATCAGGAGACTATAGATGCTGGAAAGGATGTGGAGAAACAGGAACCCTCTTGCACTGTTGGTGGGAATGCAAATTGGTGCAGCCGCTCTGGAAAGCAGTGTGGAGGTTCCTCAGAAAATTAAAAATAGACCTCCCCTATGACCCAGCAATAGCACTGCTAGGAATTTATCCAAGGGATACAGGAGTACTGATGCATAGGGGCACTTGTACCCCAATGTTTACAGCAGCACTCTCAACAATAGCCAAATTATGGAAAGAGCCTAAATGTCCATCAACTGATGAATGGATAAAGAAATTGTGGTTTATATACACAATGGAATACTACGTGGCAATGAGAAAGAATGAAATATGGCCTTTTGTAGCAACGTGGATGGAACTGGAGAGTGTGATGCTAAGTGAAATAAGCCATACAGAGAAAGACAGATACCATATGTTTTCACTCTTATGTGGATCCTGAGAAACGTAACAGAAACCCATGGGGGAGGGGAAGGAAAAAAAAAAAAAAGAGGTTAGAGTGGGAGAGAGCCAAAGCATAAGAGACTGTTAAAAACTGAGAACAAACTGAGGGTTGATGGGGGGTGGGAGGGAGGGGAGGGTGGGGGATGGGTATTGAGGAGGGCACCTTTTGGGATGAGCACTGGGTGTTGTACAGAAACCAATTTGACAATAAATTTCATATATTGGGAAAAAAAAACTTAAAAAACATTTTTTTAATTGAACTTAAGTAAATGCTATCTGTATACTGTTACAGTGCCCTTGGGAACTAGGGCTCACATCAAATGAGACGAAAATAAAGACGAAAGATAAAATACGTAAAAGACCTTTTAGTTCAGAAATTGAACTGAAGCATCAGTATGAGGATACAAAGAGTTTTACCTTTAAAAAATATGTGTTTGTGTATTTCCTAGTTCTGCCCATTGAAAAAGATAGAAATAACAGGAAATCCGGTAGCAATGAGTACTTTTAGCACCTACCCTATGAGTTTCAAGTACCATTTCCTACTAAAAATATAGGACTCCATGGATATACGGCTGACTCCAGGTCTGGGACAAGAAATATACAATATGATCCAAGAACACGTGTTCTTAGCAGAAGTTTTGTATTAATCAGGACTAAGAAATTATCAAAGAGACTCAGAAAGCACTCAGTAGAAAACTTGAAAAGCTCTCCTGTAGCTAAAGATGAGACAATATGATCACCAATAGGGATAGTAAGTGAAATATATTGTAACACACAGAATATGTTTAAATTATTAAATTTATAATTACAATAAAATTTTTAAAAAAACTAATTAGCACTGTGGGGGAATTTATAAGCCAAGAATTTATCTACCCTTTCTTATATAAACTTTACCACTGGGTAGTCAAAGAATAGATAAGAAAATGGCTATGGAAGCATCCAAGCTAATAAAAAAAAAAAAGGAGTATTAGAATATCACAATTTTGAAGTCATTAATAAACTAAGAGATACTAATATACTGAGATCATTTAATAGACCACTGAGACCTGTTAATAACTCACGTAGTTCTTTCACAAACCAACATGTATTCCCAGATAAAACACAAAACTACCTGTAAAGCAGTCTTGGTAACAAACAGTAATCTAAATCTGATCAAGCCTATAGATACTTAATGAGAAGAGGGGAATACATTAAATGACACTGCAGAGGTGCAATCAATAAACTGGGAAACTACAAGAAAACGGACTCAATGTGTTTAAAAAATAAACTCCAAGGACAAAAAGAGATAGAAAGGGAATCTATAAATTAAAAATAGTGTTGCTCTTTTCCTCCCTGGCTGCCTAAAGCTCGACCACCATCATGAATGACACAGTAACTATCCGGACCAGGAAGTTCATGACCAACCGACTACTTCAGCGGAAACAGATGGTCATCGATGTTCTTCACCCCGGAAAGGCAACAGTACCTAAGACAGAAATTCGGGAAAAACTAGCCAAAATGTACAAGACCACACCAGATGTCATCTTTGTATTTGGATCCAGAACCCATTTTGGAGGTGGCAAGACAACTGGCTTTGGCAGGATTTATGATTCCTTGGATTATGCAAAGAAAAATGAACCCAAACATAGACTTGCACGACATGGCCTGTATGAGAAGAAAAAGACGTCGAGAAAACAGCGAAAGGAACGCAAGAACCGAATGAACAAAGTCAGGGGAACTGCAAAAGCTAATGTTGGTGCTGGCAAAAAGAAATGAAGTGTCTAGCAGTGAGCTGGAGATTGGACAACAGAAGGAGTAAAGATGCTTCAGGGACTATCTGGCGATTGTGCAGATTTTTCATGAGAGGATTAATAAACTAAGAACTTTTATGTGAAAAAAAAAGTGTTAAGAGTCAATTCAGTCATTTGCAATGTGTAATTCTTATTAAATACAGATTCAAACAAAGAAGAAAGTTATGATATTTATGGAATGACTGGAATTTGAAAACTGATCAGATGCTTCACAATACTCTTTGTTAATATTTTTGTTGTGATAATGATACTGTGGTTATAAGCAACAGTTCATATCTTTTAGAAATACACAATGTAAGGGGCGCCTGGGTGGTTCAGTTGGTTAAGAATCCAACTTTCAGTTTCAGCTCAGGTCATGATCTCACGGTTCAGATCAGGTCATGATCTTCACGAACTCAGGTCATGAGTTTGAGCTCTGTGGAGGGCTCTGGGAGAGCCTGCTGGGGATCCTCTCTCTCCCTCTCTCTCCGCCCCTCTCCTCATTCACTCTCTCTTTCTCTCAAAATGAATACACTTAAAAAAAAAAAAGAAATACACAATAAAAGTTACAGATAAAAAGGATATTATATCTGGTATTTCCTTCAAAATAACATGAGAAAGAATAAATGAGAGGGGGATAGAGATAAAAAAAGATGGACAGCTGTAGAATGGTAAAAATATCTCAGGGGCTCAGAGATTCTGTGGTCTGTAGGTTCACTGATAAGAAAAAAAGGATTAAAATTTTCTCTATAAACAAACAATTCTACAGTGCGAGTGAACTAAACATATAAAATATAAAAATTGTTATAAAAACATAAAAAATATAAAATTTATAAAAGTTATCATAAAATGATTTGGCCCATTTTTAATACAAGATCTGTTTTCAGCAGTAATTTCCTTTTACTTGCTGTTGTAAATAATGAAGAATTATATCAAGCAGATAATACATTGTTTTACACTGTTTTACTCTATGTGCTCTTTCCGAAAGATTAATATGCCTTAAGTTTTTAACAAAAAGTTTTCTAATATTGTATAAGTTTTTAACAGCTCCCGTTTCTCCTGTACAATCTGCTTTCAGTCACGGACCATTGTGACTGCATACAATCAAACGTCACTCCACTTGGATTCTATACAATTCTTTCCTTTGCAGACAAAAAATAACAACAGACTCTTCCAGTCAAAACAGACACTACACTTTGGTGTCAATGTGAATTATGTACTTTGAACTGCAGATGTTTGGAAGCACTTAGGACTATATAAATAAGTTTTTATTCTTCTTAATTTAGAACAATCTTTAAAAATCACTTCATTTTAGATTTCAAAATAGTAACTAGAATGCTTTTGTTACATTGCAATAACTTGGAATAAAGAGTTTTCAAATTCAAAGTGTAACTTGTTTCTTTAAAGCCTCGGAAAAATATCAATAACAGTTTAAATCAATATTTATACGATGCTCAGAGGTATTAAGTTTAAAAATACCAAAGATTAAAAAAGAAAAACAATAATTACGTGAATGAGACTCTAAAGCCACATGTACTATAGCTGATATGTGTGTATATACACACATGCACACACACATAAAACATATTTAAAAACATATATTCAGTAAATGTTCACTGAGCCTCCATTAGACAAGATACAAGCACCCACCAGGCAACATGCCACACAATGACATATTTCTACAAATTTGTACATATATATCTTAATTACATATATTCATTTCAAAAACACCATAAGAAAGTAAATAACTAGGGATTTAGTAACAAACAGTAATTTTTAGTCCTTTTAAACTATTGAGTTATTTAAAAAAAGATTAAAGAAACATTTTATTTTTTCTTAATGTTTATTTTTGAGAGAGAGACAGAGACAGAGTGTGAGCAAGGGAGGAGCAGAGAGAGAAGGACACACGGAATCTGAAGCAGGCTCCAGGATCCCGAGCTGTCAGCACAGAGCCTGACATGGGGTTTGAACTCACAAACTGCGAGATCATGACCTGAGCCAAAGTCGGATGCTTACTGAGTGAGCCACCCAGACACTCCAAGAAACATTTTAAACAACAAAGTAAAAGGATTAGTAAAGATGACAATTATTTTAAAGGTATCCACATGTATGCAGGAATTTATTTAGTATGCTGTTATTAAAATATTATTTTTGCAATACCATTTAAGTTTATTATGTGAGTTGCGTTCATGAAAAGTTTTTCATCTGAAAAATCATAGTTTGCATCTCTATTTCAGAATAAAGGTTAATATACATACTATTAATCAACTCTTACAATGTACATATATTTTCATTTTCCTTGGCTAAATACCTAGAAATGGAATTGTTACGTCACAGAGTAGATATTGTTCCACTACATAAGAAACTGCCAAGCAGTTTTCAAAACTGGTTGTACCATCTTCTCCTCCCATTAGCAGTGGATCAGAATTTTGGTTGCTAACAACCTCACCAATAATTGTTGTGTCTGTCTTTTAAATTTCAGATGCCATAGTTCATGTGGTGTAGTATCACATTTAAATTTGTGTTTCCCTGTTCACAAATTATAATCTCTCCATGTGTTCATTGGACTTTTGTGAATTTTCTGCGCATTTTTAGGGGAGACTGTTTATCTTCTTATGATCGATTTGTGGGAATTATTTAAACATACTTAATATTTAAGTCTTGTGTCAGATACATGAACTGCAAATATTTTCTCCCATACTCTGGCTTATCTTTTCATTTTCTTAAAGTTGGCCTTTGATGATAGCCTTAATGTTGTTAAAGGCACATTTATCAATTTTTGCATTATGGTTAGAGCTATTTCTGTCCTTTCTGAAATGCTTCCCTCACTCAGTGTAATAAAGATATTTTCCTCAAGTTTTAGCTTTCTTGCTTAGGTCTACAATCCTCCTTGACTTTAATTTTGATTACAGCATGAAGAGTCAAGACTCCTTTTAGTTCCGTACTGATACCCAGCTGTTGCACCACTATTTGCTGTCTTATCTTTCCTCAATGGACTAAACTGATGTCCTGGTCTAAAATCAAGTGAGTCCCACAAGCAAAAGAATGAACTTAGACAACTTGCTTAAGACATACAGAAAAATTAATTTAAAACTGATCACAAAACTAACTGTAAAAGTCAAAACCATAAAAATCTTAGGAGAAAACACCTTAGGAGTAATTTATCTTAGGATAAAAAATTTAGGAGTAAATCTTAGTGACACTATATTAAGCATAACCTTCTAAGCCTTCAAGTGACAAAAAGTATAAAATGAACTTCACAATAAAAAAAACTTTTGTGCCCCATATGATATCGTTAAGAACGTGAAAAAATTTACAAATAATATATGTGATAAATAGTTTGTAAGTATGATATATAAAAAAACTCTTACAACTCAGTAACACAAAGAATAATCACATAAATAATGGGCAAAGGATCAGAATAGAAACATTTCTCTAAAGAACATATACAATGTCTAATAAACACAAAAACAGACAAGACAACATCATTAGTCATTAGGGAAAAACAAATCAAAGCCACAATGACAGTGACCTCTGCAAAAGGGTGTAGGATGACGCTCCAGGCCCAAGTTCCCCAGTGGAAATAAAAAGTAAGCAACATATGAACCAAGCTTTGTGGGAATTCTAGAAACCAGTTAAGGATCAGCAGCAACCAAATGAACCCTCAGCCAAGAAAAAGACACTCTCAAATTAGTAGGAGATTTTGTGGCATTTTTACTTGCCCCTCCTGGACTGTCCCCCCGGGCACATCACAGAGATGTCAGTTGCAAGCAGGCTGTCCAATTCCCAGTTCCTTCTTTGGATAAGACAAAAAAGTGGGACTTTTTTTCCAACATTCTGGCTTGTCTACAGGTGGTCCAAGGGACTTGTTTCCGCCTTGTCTGATTGTGGAGTACTGATGGGAAGAATGGCATAGTTTGGGTATCAGGCTGGAAGTTGCTGAAACCAACAGTGGATACCGTGATGAATGAGTACTATAGAAGAAATGTAGAGCTTTAGGTGTCTGCAGTCAAGAAATTATTAGCAGAAGACTACAACAGATATCCAAGGACCTGCAAAGAAGCAAGTATGAGACTCTAAGGGAAATTAGGACATTTAGAGCAGCCAAGTAAAGGGAAGAACTGGGAAAAAGGCATACATAGGCGCAGGGAAGATGCATGTCTAGAAAAGGCCCAAGAAGAACTTGAGCCATCACACTACTCTCATTAGTCAAAGTCTCCTGCATAGAGTCAGTCCATAAAGACTGGGAGATGTGGATATTTGTTCAAATGCCCAATTTCCAACAATAAAAAAAATGAGAAGGCATACAAAGAAAGAGGGAATCATGGCCTATTTGAAGGAACAAAGTGAATCAAGCTTACTGAATAGAGACTTTAAATGGCTGTCTTAAGTATGCTCAATGAGGTAGAGGAGAACATGAACATAAAATTAATATCAGGACAGCAATCTATGAATAAAATAAGGATATCAACAAATTAACACAATTATTAAAAGAAAACAGACAACCTAGAACTGAAAAACACAATATCTACACTGAAAAATTCATTAGAGGGGTTCAACAGCAGACTCAAACAAGCAGAACTATCAGTAAATTTAAAGTTAATTTGATATTACTGAGTCTGAGGAGCAAAAAATAAAATAAAGTAAGATAAGACAAGATAAGATGATAAAATAAAATAAAATAAAATAAAATAAAATAAAATAAAGTGAATAGAGTCAAAGGGATTTACAGTCCCATCAAGTGGACTTATTAGGGGATTCAAAGAAAGTGAAGAGGGAGAGAAAGGGGGCAAAGAGTTCATTTGAAAAAATAATGGCTGAAAATTTCCCAAATTTGAGAAAATATAGGATATAAAAATACCAGAAACTCAACTCCAAGTAGGATAAATCTAGAGAGACTCATACTAAGATACATTATAATCAAGCCATTGAAAGTCAAAAACAAAGAGAATCTTGGAAGCATCAAGAGAAAAAGAACTTTTTTATGCAGAAGGGACCCTTAATAAAATTACTAGCAGATTTCTCAGGAGAAACCTTGCAGGCCAGAAAGCAGTGGGATGCGCAGACTGCTGAATGGAAAAAAAGCCCAATTCTGTGTCAAATAAGAACTCTATATCCAGCAAAAACGTCCTTCAAAGATGAGGACAACATTAAGACATTCTCAGATAAACAAAAACTGAGGGAGTTCCTTAACATTAAACCTGCCCTAACAAGAAATGCTAAAAGGAGTCCTTCAAGATGAAATGAAAGGACACTAGACAGTAAATAAAAAGCCACATGAAATTATAAAGTTCTCCACTAAAGGTAAATATATGGACAAATATAAACATTAGTATTATTGTAATTTTTGGTTTATAAACCTACTATTTATTCTTGTATAGAATTTAAAGACAAAAGCATAGAAATAATTATAAATCTATGTTAATGAGTGTATGATATGTAAAAATATAATTTGTGACAACATAAATTGGGGAGGCAGAGATGTAAAAGAGTATAATTTTTATGTGATTGAAGTTATCAGTTTAAAATAAATTGCTATAAGTTTTAGGATATTTTATGCAATCCCATGGCAAACCACAAAAATATCTACAGAATTATACACAAAAGGAAATGAGAAGGGAATGAAAGCACATCACTATAGAAATATCAACTGAAAACAAAGGAAGGCACTAGGGAGGAAGCACAGATTGAAGAAACTGCAAATCACATAGAGAACAATGAACAAAAGATCAACAGGAAGTCCTTCTCTATCAGTAATTACTTTAAATGTAACTGTATTAAATTCTTCAAAGGACAGAATGGATTAAACAACAACAACAAAAAAACCCCAACAGGATGTATGGTCTGCTATAGACTCAATTTAAATCTAAGGACACGCAATGGCTTAAAATGAAAAGATGGAAAAAGATATTTCATGCAAACAGTAGCCAAAAAAAGAACAGGACTTGCTATTAATAGTATCCGGCAAATAGACTTTAAGTCAAAAGCTGTTACAAAGAAGGACACTTTACAATGATATAAGGGTCAACTCACCAATCACCAATAAAACATGACATATACAGTTTTTACGTATGCTGATTTCAAAACTTATACAAAGCTACAATAATCAGAAGAGTGTAGTACTGGCATAAAGACAGACAAGTAAACCATGGAACAGAATAGAAAGCTCAGGAATATAAACTCTTGTAAATATGGTCAAATAATTTCTTATAAGGGTTACGACCATTCGGTGGAGGAAAGGACAGTGTTTTCAAGAAATGGTATTGGGAAGATTAGTTTTCCACATGCAAAATAATAAAGTTGAACACTTACTTTATAGCATATACAAAAATTAACGCAAAATGCCTCAAATATCTAAATAATGTATGAGCTAAAATTATACAACTCTTAGCCAAAAAGAGAAGGGAAAAGCTTCATGACATTGGTTTGCCAATGATTTCCTGGATATGACACCAAAAACACAGGCAACAAAAGACAAAATAGATAAACTCGACTACATCAAAATTCAAAATGTTTGTACATCAAAGAACACAATCAAAAGAATGAAAAGGCACCACATAGAACAGATGAAAATATTAGTAAATCATATATCTAATAAATGGTTAATATATAGAATATATAAAGAACTCCTATAACACAAAAACAAAAAAAAATACATCTTACTAATAAATAGGCAAAGAATATGAGTAGACATTTTTCCAAAGAAGACATACAGATGGCCAATAAATATATGTAAAGATGTCTACCCTCAGTAATCATTACAAATACCACAATAATACACTATCTCACACTCATTATAATAGCTATTATAAAATAAACAGAAAATAACAGGTGTTGCTGAGGATATGGAGAAATTTGAAGACTTGTGTACTGCTCCTGAGTATACAAAATGGCATAGCCATTGTGGATAACAGTGTTGCGGTTCCTCAAAAAAGTAAAAACAGAATAATCACACAATGCAGCAATTCCACTTCTGGGTATATACTTAGAAGCGCTGAAAGCTGGATCTCAGAATGTTTCTTCACCCATGTTCCTAGCAGCATTTTTCGCTATAACCACAGGTAGAGGTAACCCAAATATCCACTGATTGATGAGTAAACACAATGTGGTATATATACACAATGGAATATTATTTAGCCTTAAAATGGAAGGAAATTCTGACACACTGTACATTGGTGACATTATGCTAAGTGAAATAAACCAGTAACAAAAAAGACAGAATGGTAGCTCACCAAAATGTGAGACATTGTTACCATATGATCTAAAAATTCTATTGCCAGGTATACACCCAAAAGAAAAAGCAAATATATATCCACACTAAATTTGTAAATGGATGTTCACGGTATCATTATTCACAATAAACACAAAATAGAAACAACTCAAATGTCCATGAACTGATCAATGGTTAAACAAAATGTGGTATATCCATACAAATATTATTTGGCAATTTAAAAAGTATAATTTGGCAAAAAAAAAATACTAATACATGTTACCACATGGACGAACTTTAAATGCATTATGTAAAGTGAAAGAGGCTAGTCACACAAAAAACACATATTGTATGATTCCCCTATATAAAAGAATAGGCAAATCTATAGGGACAGATAGCAGATTACTGGTTGCCTAGGGCTAGGGGAGGGGTATGGGGGGGGGGAGAATAGGGATGACTGACCATGTGTACAGGGTTTCTTTTGGGATTAAAATATTCTAAAATTGTGGTAATACACAACTCTGTAAATACAATAAAAAATACTGAATCATACACTAAATGTGTGAATAGCACGAACATCTCAATAAAGCTATTAAAAATGCAAAAAAAATGATTATATAGGAGTAGTTCTATTTCTGGGCTGTCTACACTGTCCCACTGATTTGTATATGCACAAGACATATTATTGTAGTTTTTGAATAATAACTACAAAACTTCAAGACTTATTTGAATAATAAGTCTTGAAATCAGGTAGTACGAATGCTTCAAATTCCTATTTTTACAATACTTTTTTGAGTACTCTAGGTCATTCATATTTCCATGAAATTTTCAAAATTGGGTTGTCAATTTTTCTAAAAGTCTTTTTAAAAAAATTTTTTTAATGTTTATTTTTTAGACTGAGAGAGACAGAGTGTGAGTGTGGGAGGGGCAGAGAGAGAGGAAGACACAGAAACTAAAGCAGGCTCCAGGCTGAGCTGTCAGCACAGAGCCTGACACAAGGGCTCAAACTCACAAACCACGAGATCATGATTTGAGCCGAAGTCATACGCTTAACCGACTGAGCCACCCAGGCACCCCTAAAAGTTTTATAACCTAGATGAAATGGAAAAATCTGGAAAAACACAACTTAGTAAAACTTACACAAGAAATTGAAATAGTGAATAACTAATTTTGGTAAATTGTTTCTCAACTTATTTGTCCATATAAGTCATCAAATTCATTACCATGAAATTCTCCATAATACTGTTGTTACCCTTTCATAAATGTAGAATTTGTACTTATATCCTTCCATTCATTCTTGATACTACAAATCTGAGTTTTCTTTTTCAGTTTTTTTAAGTTTTTATTTAAATTCCAGTTAGTTAACTAACATAGAGTGTAATATTAGTTTCAGATCTACAATTTAGTGATTTAATACTTCCATACAACACCTGGTGATCATCACAAGTGCACTCGTTAATCCCCATCACCTATTTAATCCATCCCCCCATCCGCTTCCCCTTTAGTAATATTCAGTTTGTTTTCTATAGTTAAGAGTCTGTTTCTTGGTTTGCCTCTCTTTTCCAAAACTATGCTCAGTTGTTTGTTAAACTCCACATATGAGCAAAATCATATCGCATTTGTCTTTCTCTGACACATTTCCTTGCTCACTGTTACTAGGGCGTATACATTTGACTAATCTTCAGAAAAAAGTCACTTTGGCTTACTTTTCTCTGTTGTTTTTCTTTCATATTTCTTTTACATTTATTTTATTTTTGCTCTTTATACTTTTAGTTACTTTGTGTTTATTTAGTTTGCTTATCTTTTTAATCTTTAAGATGGAAACTTAAATCACTGATTGTGGATGTTTCTTCTTCTTAACATAAATATTTAAAGCTATATAATTTCTCTGGAAGACTGCTTTAGCTACATCTCGCAAATTTTGATATGTATTATCTCATAAATTTGTAGTATTTTTCTAATTCACTTTTCTCTACTTACACTGACTCCTGGATTTTTTTCTTAAAGGGTACTATTCAATTTCTAAATATTTAGATATTCTAGATCTTGTTATACTGGAGTTCAATTCTCTGATCTTTCACTTTTCTGTAAAACAGTTCTGCTACATTTTTTTTACATGGTTTTACTTGATTTTTGAAGGATATTTTCACTATATATATACTTCTGGGTTGACAGTTTTTGGTTTTGTCTTTTCATTTCACTCCTTTAAAGGTTATGGCCATTGTCTCCTTACTCTCATTATTTCTGGTAAGAAGTCAGCCATCATTCGCAGGAATGTTCCATGTATGTATCAGTGCCCATCCTTGAGGCTGCTTTCAAGATTTTCTCTTTTAAATTGGTTTTCATCAGTTTGATTCTGATGAGCCTAGGTAAAATTTTCTTTGTATTTATTTTTCTTGGTGTCCACTGAGATTCTTGATCTAGAAGACTGTTTTTACCAAATTTGAAAAATCTTCAGAAATTCTTTTTTCAAATATTTATTCTGACTCACTTTTTCTCTCTTCTTTAGGGATTTCTGTGGCACACTTGTTAGACTGATTGATGTTGTCCCACAGATCATCAAGGTTGTGTTCTTTTACTTTCATTTTTTTCTCTTACTTCAGGTTGGGTAATTCCTACTGATCTGTCTTCACGTTCACTAATCTTTTATTGTACAGTCTCTGAACTGGTCAGTTTGTTCACTGAGTTTTTCACTTCAGATGTTGCAATTTTAGTTTTACAATTAGGTTCTTCCTAGACTTGGTTTCCTTGCTGATATTTCCCATCAGTTCACTCATTAGGATCATCTTTCCTTTCAGTCTTTGAAGAAATATAATATGGATACTTTAAACACTTTGCAATTTCTAACATATTAATGTCTTGAGATTTGTTTCTATTGACTACATTTTCTCTAGAATGTGCCTCACATTTTCCTGATTCTAGGATTTCCTGCTTCTAGTTGTACACTACATATTGTGGATGGTCCATGGTAAGATACCTAACATATGCACAGTTACCACTCATTTAATACCATCTGCAAATTTCAGGTAATACTTAGACTTAATACTTAGATCAAATACTTAGACTTAAATTTCTTTTTCTTTACTGTAGCAAGACCACTGTTGTGTTTGGTTGGGCTCTATCTTCCTGAGTCAGGAAGGGTGACTTTAGACATAATGCCAGGGGAATCATCGAGTTCACTCTGTGCATTCTTGTGTAACCTGTTGTTCCTACATTTTTTTCCAATTGTTTTTTGAAGCATGGCAAGATTGGTAATAATTATACTGG
This sequence comes from Panthera tigris, assembly GCF_018350195.1. NCBI lineage: Eukaryota > Metazoa > Chordata > Mammalia > Carnivora > Felidae > Panthera > Panthera tigris. The sequence goes on along the minus strand of NC_056665.1, from coordinate 86,194,464 downwards.
CAAGAAGCTTCTACCATTTTTCAAGAGAACAAAAGCAATTTTTCCTATTGAGAGAAAAGTTGTTGCAATACAGAAACTGAATGGTAAATTTCATTTGTTTCAAGCTGACTTAACACTCTTCCAATTTCCTATAACTTTCAATATATCTTTTCTAGTATCTGTAAATCTGAATTCCTAGAATAGTTAGTAGGAAACGGAATTATGTAGACAAATTCCTAAACACTTCCTTAGCAGTGAAGTTTTCCTCCAGGTTATACCACAATATGCTAGTGATAATAATTACTAAATTTGAGAAAATTAAAAGTAAATTAGTAAGTCTTTAATTATATAACATCTAACAAATTGCTAGAAATTGCTAACCTACTAAATGTAGTTAGTCTGAAAAAGAGTTAGTAAAGACTGCTAACTTACCAAATGTAGTTAGTCTACCAAAGAAGAGAGTTATTAAATCACCATTTTCAGATTTTATTTAGAACACATTTAGAAATGATTCCTATGATTTGAGCTGGTAATAGGAACTAAAGGAGTTTAAAAAAATTCAATATATTGCAGATGTTTGTTCCATTTTAGCCCTTTAAATGTAACTAACACTTCCCTGAACACAAAAGAAGGCCAGCACTAACTTACCACTTGGCCACTCAACACACCCCTCTGTGATCTCTCTTTCCTAGCATTCGCAGCTAATTCTCTGGCTATGTATTATGGCGCCTTGATCTGGGAGTAAAAAAAAGGAAGGGTAGGATGATAAATCCAAGGAAGTAATTTAAGCAGGTTACCAAAAAAATGAAGTAGGGCCCAAAATAAAAGATAAAAGCCACCATAGTTCCTTGATTTCAGTAGTAGTTACTGTTCTGGAGAGAGGAAATCTTTTCACCATGCCCACATCTTCTCAGAATCTCAATCCACTAGGGCCTAACAAGAAGAAAATGGCAATCTAAACACAAAATGTTATTAATATCTGATATCTAATGTATAACTTAAGTTGAATTAGAAATATGTTTGTATAAAATTTAAGAATACTTGGTTGGTAGTTTCCAGATGATCAGGATGGTGACCTAAAATCTTAAATAGATTTGAGATCATATAATTTTATTAGTTTAATTAAAAGTTGCAATTCATTAAGAACACTTCATCTTCAGGGGCACCTGGGTGGCTCAGTCAGTTAAGTGTTCAATTTCGGCTCAGGTCATGATCCCGTGGTTCGTGAGTTTGAGGCCTGCATCTGGCTCTGTGCTGACAGGTCAGAGTCTGGAGCCTGCTGGCTATGGAGAAATGACTATGCCCCTCCCTCATTTGTACTCTATTACTTTCTCACTCAAAAGTAAATAAAACGTTGGGGTACCTGGGTGGCTCAGTTGGTTAAGCATCCGACTTCTACTTAGGTCATGATTTCATGGTTCGTGGGTTTGAGCCCTATGTTGGGCTCTATGCTGACAGCTTAGAACGTGTAGCCTGTTTGGATTCTTTGTCTCCCTCTCTCTGCCCCTCCCCTGCTCGTGCTTTGTCTCTCTCTCTCAAAGATGAATAAACATTAAAAAAATTTTTTTAATAAAATGTTAAAACTTTTTAAAATAAAATTAAAAAAACACTTCCTCTTCAATTTCAATATTTCTATAACTGTCCTAAATTTTTGCTTTGATATTAATTATTTCAGAAAAGTATTGTATTGCTGTAGTTTAAAATGAATAACTGGGAAGTAATTAAAATCTATATTTTATAACTAATTAATATAATTATAAAATTACTACATAAAAGAAGTCTGATCTAAGCTTAGTTTCTTTAATCTCTTCAGTTCTATAGAGACATTTATTTCTAAGATGATGACTTTACTTCTCTAGCTAATGCCACAGCTAGGATATGGTATTTTGATCCTTTTTGTACAGTTATAACCTTGTAATGCTGAACCCTGTAGTTAGCTAATAGTCAGGAAAACAAAATTCGGTAAATAATACCATTGTAATGAGTTGGTTCTTAAGTAAACTTCAATGGATTTTCTCAAAATCCATAAACAAACAACAGTATAACCTAAATGTTAAGTTGGCAGTTATTGCACAAAAGGACAGAGATGCGTCTTATACTATTGTAAATCACAAAGTAGAGATCAGGAAATAGTAGTCACTGGATGATAGCCACATTTTAATAGTTTATTAAGCTCTTTTTCAGTTATTGCGTTCCTAGAATTACAGATGCCTCTTCTTGGCTTGCAAACTTTTGTTTGTTTGCTATTATAAATGTTGTAATCTCACTAGAGCTGTCAGTTACTTACGGGTTCATTCTTAATATTCTTATAAAATGTGTTGCTCAAACATTTTAAAATCCTAACAGAAGCCACTCCAATTTCCAAGATTAAAATAGGAGAAAAATTTTAAAAAAGTATGACAAATAAAAGTATCAACAAGTTTAATATTCTTTGAAAGATAAGGCTTTAATTACCTTGAATATGTAAATATGATAACAAGCGTTCTTCATAGGAAACCAGTAAACACTTGTGGACTGATTTATTGAATATTGTCACAAAAGCTTTGGAAACTTGGGACAATTCTCAGGACACTTCCTCGTTGTTCAATGAAGTCTATAATTTATACCTTTTTTTTTTTAATTCCTTAACGTTCTTGTAATTGTTTTAATGACATGTATTTGTAAGGTCAAGAACATTACCCAAATGCAGTGATTAACTGGAGAACAATCTCAGTGAAGAATGGTCTACTATATTCAATTCACTCAGATCAATGAAAACTCTAATTTTCTGTTGGCTTAGCTCTTTCTCTTATCTACCCTCCTTATACTTTCGTCATCTGTGGCCTTTGGAGGTATCTTTTCATTACCAGGATACTTCTATACAATCTTAAACTTAATCCCTTTATTTTTTCAGCTCAATATAAAAACCACCTTACTTCCAGTGATGTGTCTCTGTGAACCCTCTTTAGTAGAGTGTGTTCCTTCTTTCACATACTATTACTTCAGAGGTAGGAAGAAGGGATTTGCATTTTTTCTGCTTCTTAACTGTCATTTCCAGGTCACTAATCCACTAAACAATCCTTTCAATTTTTGAAGTTTCTGTTATCCAATTGGAGTGTGTGATCCAAGGGGCTAGTGCTGGTCTGAAACCGATAGTGCCATGAAGGCAGTACTAAAATTCAGAGGAGGCAATTAAACATTTTATAGAAATTCACAGAGCAAATGTGTGGCTGTTTGAACCCAATAACAAAAAAAGTATGGTTGAATTTTCCATGTCTATTTGCTTTTTCATTTTTTGGTACTTAATTTTTATTAGTTATAAAAAGTGATAACACATTGGAAATTTTTTTTTTTTTTTTAAATTGGTCCTTCACCACAGATAGTTTGAGAAGGACTAATTTACATGACTTGCTTTCTCAACTGCACCACTGTGATCTGACAACCAAGGTTACTTTCCCACATTTTAAAAGAAACTATCTTGTCAATATTTTAGAGAAAAGCAAGGGTCACCCACATAAAACTCTTACCTCACAATTTCTTGACTCATTTGTTCTAATAATATTTATTTTCAAACAATACCCAAAGCAGTATCTGGTTCTTAGTTCTCTTTAATCTTTAACTCTGAAACTCTACTCTTGGATCAAAAACTTCTATTCTACTTTCTTACTGAAACTGCTCTTTACTGTTGTTACTGGAATAAACACTTTATCTGGATGTGGATTTGCCCTCCCTGAATGCAATGCTTAGGCAAAAACAACCATCTGTCAACTTACAGAATGCCATGTGTACCATCACAGTATTCTACATAGCCTTGTTCTGATCATTTCACAGCAAATCAGCAAAAGAAGTGTGACAATATTGTGGGTCTACGCTTATGGAATTCACTGACCTTACCATGTTCCCCAACTTCTTGACATAGTTGGCTTGATAAAACACGAATGGATTTTTGTACACTTGGTTGTAATGTCAGTTAGGTGGCAATATCTTGTGGAGCTAGGGCGAGGTTCTCCATGACAGTGTGCATGCTCTAAATCAGGGTATTATACATACTGGCCTTTTCATCCATAGCCAGTATTCATGGGTCAGAGAATTAAGAGGTAAAATGAGAATGGCCTCATTCACTTACTTCTAGTGATCTACCAGCAAAATTTTTGCTTCCCGTCTCTGCAAACAGAGGTTCTGATAATACAGAGTTCTTAGCTCCAAAGGGAGAAAAACTTCCACCTAGAGACATAACAGAAATTCCAGTAAACTGGAAGTTGAAGCACCTGGCTAGCTCAGTTGATAGAGCATGAGACTCTTAAACTGGAAGTTGAAACTGCCACCTGTTTGCTTGGGGCTCCTCATGCCTCTGAATCAGTATGTAAGGAAAGGGGTTACTGTACTGGCTGGGTAAGTGATACTGACTACCAAGGGGAAACTGGGTTGCTACTATATAATGGTGGTAAGGAAGAATATATATCGAATACAGAGATCCCTTAGGGAGATCTTATATTAATCTTATTATATTCATCTATACCTATTGCTATTGAATACATTCTAAAAAGATGAGAGTGAAGTAAAGATATAGTCAGATAAATGAGAACTGAATTCAACAACAATAGATGTATATCAGAAAAGAGAAAGGGAGAAAGGAAGAAAGGAGGAGGGAGGGAGGAAGAGAAAAAATGAGAACGAAGAAAATGCTAAAACAAATTCAAGTTAAGGAAAATACGACAAAATGAAATAAATGAAACAGATGAAACTTTGAGATTCTTACAATTTAACTATGTGGTGTGTTTATTATAGTCCCAAGGTTATGAAAAGTACCACAGATTAAAAAACTAAAAATTGTTAAGATGTCAATCCCCCTACCTGCTAAAGATCTAAAGATTCAACATAATCTAATCATGATCCCACCAGGATTTTTATGGAAACTGATTATCTGACTTTAATATTTATAGGAAAAAGCAAAGAGTCTATAATAACTAAAACAAGCTTTAAAAAGTACATTGAAAAGGCTTCCAATGCCTGATATCAAAAGATACATCCATCAATGCATTGTGGAATTTACATAAGGATAGACAAATAGATCTTTATAATAGAATAGCATGCCCATAAACAAACACATACTTATATGGTCAATTAACTTTCAAAAATTGGCACCAAGGCTATGACGGGGGAAAAAAAACCCCACCTTTTCAACAAATAGTGCCAGAACAACTGAATAGTAACTGGTTAAGGAAATAAACCACAATCTTTATCTTACACCATATACAATAGTTAATTCAAAGTATCACAGATTAAAAGTAAAAACTAGGGGTGCCTGGGTGGCTCAGTTGGTTAAGTGTCTGACTTCGGCTCAGGTCATGATCTCACAGTTCGTGAGTTTGAGCCTCGCATCAGGCTCTCTGCTGTTGGCGCAGAGCCTGGAACCTGCTTCAGATTCTGTGTCTCCCTCTCTCTCTGCCACTTCCCGACTCGTGCTCTGTCTCTCTTCCTCTCTCAAAAATAAATATTAAAAAAATATTTTTAAAGCAAAAATTAAAATAATAAAACAGATGAAAACATAAGACAGTATCTTTGCAAACTTGGGATAAGGTAAGATTTCTTAGACAAGATACATTTAAAAATTAATACATTATTTTTATGGTTTCAGGTTTCACATTTAGGTCTTTAATCCATTTTGAATTATGTTTCCTGAGGCAAAGGAAACAAAAGCAAAGATACACTATTGGGTCTATATCAAGATAAAAAGCTTCTGTACAGAGAAGGGACCAATCAACAAAACTAAAAGGTCATCTACAGTATGGAAGAGGATATTTACAAATGACATATCCAAAAAAGGGTTGGTATCCAAAAAATATAAGGAACTTATATAACTCAGCACTCCAAAACAAATAATCCAATTAAAAAATGGGCAGAAGACACGAACAGACATTTCTCCAAAGATATCCAGACACATAAGTTCATCATCACTTATCATCATGGAAATGTAAATCAAAATTGCAATGAGATATCACCTCACATCTGTCAGAATGGCTAAAACCAACAACACAAGAAACAAGAGGTGTTGGGGGAGGATGTGGAAAAAATGGAACACTCGTACACTGTTGGTCGGCATGCACACTGGTGTAGGCACCCCCTGGAAAACAGTATGGAGTTTCCTCCAAAAGTTAAAAATAAAACTACTCTATGATCCAGTAATCACACTAGTGGATTTTTACCCAAAGAATACAAAAACAGTAATTCAGAGGCATACATACACCTTTACATTTACAGCAGTATTATTTACAAAAGCTGAAAGATATGAAAGCAGCCCAAGTGTCCATCGATTGATGAATGGACAAAGAAGAGGTGGTATCCACAACAGAATATTATTCAGCCATAAAAGAAATGGGATCTTGCCATTTGCAATGACGTGAATGGATCCAGGGTATAAGGCTAAGCGAAATAAGTCAGTCTGAGAAAGACAAATACCTTTTGATTTCATTCACATGTGGAATTTAAGAAACAACACAGATGAGCAAAGGGCGGACAAAAAAAGAAACCAAAAACACAGACTCTTAACTATACAGAACAAACTGATAATTACCAGAGGAAAGGCAGCTGGGGGATGGGTTAAATAGGTGATCGGGATTAAGGAGTACACTTGTTATGATGAGCACTGGGTGATATATGGAATCATTAAGTTACTATATTGTACACCTGAAACTTAATATAACACTGTGTGTTAACTGGAATTAAAACAAAAACAAAATAAAAAATTGATATATTAGACTTCATTAAAATTTAAAATTGTTGCCTATCAAAATATAGAATTAAGAAAATGAATACACAAGATACAGAATGAGAAACATAAAACAATTTTTTTTTGATATTTATTTTTGAAGGAGAGAGAGAGAGACAGAGCATGAGGGAGAGGGGCAGACAGAGAGGGAGACACAGAATCCAAAGCAGGCTCCAGGCTCTGAGCTGTCAGCACAGAGCCCTACGTGGGGCTCGAACCCATAAACCATGAGATCATGACCTGAGCTGAAGTTGGAGCCTTAATGGATTGAGCCACCCAGGCGCCCTGAGGAACTATTTTTAATACATATATCTGACAACAGATTTTATCTACAATATGTAAAGAACTCCTACAAATCAATAATAAAAAGTAAAATCACCCAATTAAAAGATAGGCAAAAGAGCTAAACAGATGTTCAAAAAGATATATAAATAGCTAAGAAACACATGAAAAAGTGTTCAGTATCATTAGTCACTGGGAGATGTAAATTAAAACCAAAATGATATACCACTATACACCTACTATAATAGCTACAATTAGAAATACTGACAACAACGGGGCACCTGGGTGGCTCAGTCGGTTAAGCGGCCGACTTCGGCTCAGGTCATGATCTCACAGTCCATGAGTTCGAGCCCCGCGTCGGGCTCTGTGCTGACAGCTCAGAGCCTGGAGCCTGTTTCAGATTCTGTGTCTCCCTCTCCTGCCCTCCCCCGTTCATGCTCTGTCTCTCTCTGTCTCAAAAATAAATAAACGTTAAAAAAAAAAATTTTAAAGAAATACTGACAACACCTGTTGGTGAGCATGTGGAGCAATCAAAACTTCCATAAATTGCTGTTGAGAGTGTGAATTGATTCAGCAACTTTGGTGAACAATTTGCTTAATTTCTTTTGAAAATAAATACCAAGCTTACAACCCAGCAGTTCTACTCTTATTTTAAAAAGAGAGTAATAGCATGTGTCCACAAAAAGACTTGCACAAGAATTCTCACAGTAGTCTTTACCATACTAGACAAACTGACAAATCCAAACGTCCATCAACAGGAGAATGAATACAAAGTGAAATACAGAATATTATACAGTGGAATATTACTTACAAAAAAGGAGCGAACTACTGATACAGAGAACAACATGGATAACTATCACAAAATTAATGCTGTCACTGTATAACTGTACTTGTATGAAGTTCTAGAACAAACAGAATAAATCTTGCTTAAAAATGTCAGAAAAGTTGTTTCAGTGAAGCTGAAGAAGGGATGATCGGTAGGGAAGGGAAATAAATGAGGATACTTTCTTGGGTTATGGAAATGTTATACGTATTTGTCAAAACTCATCAAATTGCAGATTTAATATTTACGTTATTTCTGTGTGTTGAGTTTTATATAAAATCAAAATTGTGAACAAATAAAAAGTAAACGTTAACAGTGGAAAAATTTTCAAATTTTCAATGATCACTATACCAAAACAACACACTCACAAAAATCTATAATACACTTATATTTATAGATATATTTATTGAATGTTTCCAGAAAAATTACAATTTAAAAGTGTATTTTATTATATATTTAACCTTCTTATAAGAACACTACAGTTTTTTACAATAGGATAATATTAATAAGAATTAATATATAAATGTACATTTTTTTCAAGGGATTATAATACTGAAATAGGCTACGAGTAACAATTAAAACCATTTTCCCCTGAATTTTTCAAGGTATTGACATTAAATATTTAAATTAATTCTACGAAGTGGTTTGGGAATCTGATCTTGTGTGATCTCAGAGCTTAGTATTATGACAGATGAGTCAAGTAGCAATTAATCAAACAAACCTGTATGCAAATGTACAAGCACAGCCAGAGTCATTTCCAAAAGAAATATGAAAACCTGCTTTGATATAGTATGTTGACAATGCAAGTTTTAAAGTGTCCAAAAGTAAGTAAGTAAGTAAGTAAGTAAGTAAGTAAGTAAATAAATAAATAAATGTCCTAACACTTTGGACTAAACAGACAAATACTTTCTTGTGAATGATATATTCAGATCTTTACATTCCTCCTTCAATATCTGTGTGAGCACAGGAGATAAGCTATTTGATTCCATTTACTTTTGTTTTTGAAGATAAAATTTAGCATAAATATAATCCACTAAAATGTTAACGGAAAAAATTCGTTACGAAATCAGAGATGTATTAAAAAAACAAAACTGTACCAATTTGAATTTTTGTGCCCAAATGACAGTTCATGAAACCATCAAGTGGTTGTCTAAAGATGCTACTATAAAACTGTGGTTCTCTTTAAAAAGTCAGATGTTTAGAATAAAGAGTCTTCGATGACAAAAAGTTTATAAGACAGGTCCCCCAATACTTAGGAACATACACTAATTACCAAATGTTTCCTAATGAGTTAATGGCTTAAATTCACACTATGTGGAATCTTGCTACTAGAGGAGCACTGCCTGTTCAGGGAAATCAGGAAGGGTTTACTATTACGCTAAATAACAATATATTGGAAAAATGTCATTATGTACTTAATACAGTCTGTTATATTTTAAAAAGTGTTAGTCATAATGGTAATGAAAATTAACTTTCTGGGAAATAACTTGTTTTTGATCTCTTAAGATGGCAAAGCTATAGTAGAGCTCTAGGAGTAATATGCTGATGCATAATCATCATTCTAACCAAATGACCTACAGGAATTAATACAAAGAAAGAATAACGAAACTCTTACACTACTTAAAAAAAAAAATGAAAATCTTAAAATAAAAATCAGCACTTAGAGCAAGATACAAAAGAATGAGATAAAAGATACATTTCTTACCTGCAGAAGAATAGAACACACAAATAAATGTTAACATCTTAGATACATTTTGATCCCATACACATGACTTTCTAGAGGAAAGTAAAACTAATTAATGATGTAAAAATATCATTATCAGTGATTTAGTAGGGGGTGGGAACATGGATTAACTAGAAAGAGCATGAGGGAACTTCCTGGGGTGACAATAATGTCCTCCTAGATCTTTTCTGTGGTGGTAGTTACACAGCCGTACACATTTGTCAAAAGTTAGAGAATGTACACTTAATGACTGTATACTTTAGTGTATGTAAGTTTTAAATCAAAAGGAAAAACCTGTAAAAATGTTGAAGAATTTAGGGTCCTATGTACTTATGCCTGGATCTACCTGAAATGCATCAACTAAGTGAGATGAATCGATGAACAGAGGGAAGGATGAATAAATGTAGAAACAAATGTAATAAATTACTTTTAGGAAAATATTAACAATGGATTCCAACTGGTTGGTGAATAGATGTTTGCGGTTAAGGTTCTTATGACTTTGCAATATGTTAGAAATATTTCCTAATAAAATGCTGGCAAAAGTTGAAAGTACAAATGAAAAAGGCTATGACACTACGATACTTAAGTAGAATTTAAAGTAATAAATATAAAAAAGATAACAACATGAATGGAGCTAAAGAATATTATAGATGGAATCATGGTTACCAGAGGGGAGATGGGCCGGGGGATGGGTGAAATAGGTGACTGGGATTAGAGGAATGTACTTGTGATGAGCACTGGGTGATGTATAGAATTGCTGAATCATACTATTGTACACCTGAAACTAATATAACACTGTATGTTAACTTACTGGGATTAAAATAAAAAACTTAAAAAAGATAACAATACACATTTCATAGGAATAGTGAGATACAGTTATCCTAAAAATTTAAGTACATCACCACGTGGCTTTAAAAGAACTAAGACAAAAGGTGACAGAATTAAAAAGAGAGATATTCATCCTAATTGTTTGGTAGTTTCTTTTATTTTTATTATTTTTTCAACTTTTTTAAAAAGTAGGCTCCATGTCCAACGTGAGGCTTGAACTCACGACCCCAAGATTAAGTGTCTCATACTTTACCGAATGAGCTAGCCAGACACCCCATCATTTGATAGTTTAAACATGTCTCTCAGAAACTGATAAAACAAGCAACAATAAATCTATAAACATAAAATTCAAATACATGAATAATCTACTTTGCTTAAATAACATATAGATGTATGCTGAACATACATTTAGCAACTGCAAAATACACAATATTTTAAATAGTACATATCTAACAAATAGGGACTGTTTTAAGGTATCAACAAGTTTCTAAAGACTGAATCATATAGATTGTTTTCCCACCATGTAATTAAATTCCAACTCAATGACAGAAAGATAATCTCAAATTTCCTCATGTTTAAGTATTAAGCAACACATTTCTAAATGATTCACAAGTGAAGGAAGAAATCACACTTAGAAATTAAAAACAGGGGCACCTGGGTGGCTCAGTCAGTTAAGTGTCCAACTTCGGCTGAGGTCATGATCTCACAGTTCATAGGTTTGAGTCCTGCATCGGGCTCTGTGCTGACAGCTTGGAGCTTGGAGTCTGCTTCGGATTCTGTGTCTTTCTCTCTCTTTGCCCTTTCCCCACTCATGCTCTGTCTGTCTTCTCTCCCCCAGCCCCCCCCCGCCACCAAAATAAATACACATTAAAAAAAAACCAAAAAATAATAAAAAGAAACTAAAAACATATTTTGAGGTATATAGTAATGAGATACAACTTATCAAAATTTGTGTGATACAACTAAAGCAGTACCTGAAGAAAAATTAATAGTTTTCATTGAAAAGACCAAGGAGACTCAAAATTGCTAAAATAACAATCTTCCTTTAATTGATCTTTAGAGTCTATGCAATTCCCATCAAAATAATAGCAGATTTTTTTTTTAATGGAAAATGACAAGCTGAACAAAGGACACAGAATAACTAAGGAAAAACTGAAGAACAACAACACTGGATCCTTACACCATCACAAATCAAGACACAATATAATGCTACAGGAATTAAGACATAGTATAGTATTAGTGCAGGGACAGAAAATTGCACCAACAGAACACAGTCCAGAAAGAAACCCACACATACCCCTATAGCTCACTGGGGATGGGAGGGCAGTACACGATCTTTTTAATACATAATGTTGGGGCCAGTCAACTGGTTTTCCATATAAAGAAAACGATCTACCTTGACCATATGAAAATTAATTTGAAACAGATCAAGACCTAAATGTGAAAGCTAAAATAATTAAGCTCCTAAAAGAAAGCATTACAGAGTGTGTTCATTATTGTGGGAATAATAAGGGTTTCTTTCCTTTAAAAAAATTTTTTTTTAATGTTTATTTATTTTTGAGAGAGACAGGAGACAAAGTGCAAGCTGGGGAAGTGCAGAGAGAGAGGGAGACACAGAATCCGAAGCAGACTCCAGGCTTTGAGCTGTCAGCACAGAGCCAGATGCGGGGCTTGAACTCATGGACCATGAGATCATGACCCAAGCTGAAGTCGGACGCCCAACTGACTGAGCCACCCAGGTGCCCCACAAGGGTTTCTTAAATAGAACACAAAATGCATTAACCATAAGAAGAAAAAATGATAAATTTGACTTCCTTAAAATTAAGAACTTTTGTTATCAAAAGACTTCAATAAGAATAAAAATGCAAGCCAAAGACTATATAAGTATCTGTACCCAATTTATATAAATCAGTAAGAAAAAAACAGACAACCAAATTTAATACTGGGCAAAAGCCTGGAACAGACACTTCATAAGGGAGGATATCAAAATGGCCACTAATTATAGGAAAAGGTATTCAACATCATTAGTCATTAGAGAAATACAAATTAAAGCCTCAATGCAATAAGACCACATATTCATCAAAATGATAGAAATTAAAATGAATAAAGATACCAAGTGTTGACCCTCACAACTGGAAGCCACTTCCTTATGCTGCTGGTGTAAACTGGTACAACTCTGGGAAAACATTTGGAATTAATTACTAAAGCTAAACCTATGCCAGGCATTCTCCTGTGTATATGCTATATATGGACCACAGGGAATAAATTCTAACATTGACCAAAAAATATGTACAAGAACATCCATAGTATTTCATTCATAATAGGTCAAGATTAGAAACAACCTGTATTCCTATCAACTGGTGCATATGTAAATAAGAGTATAACCATACAATGGAACATCACTGTAAAGAAAAAGATACACTGTTGATAACTATAACAATACAGATCAACACACAAGAATAACATTGGGTAAAGGAAGTCAGACACAAAAGAGTACACAGCATGATTGCTTTCATATTAAGTTTAAAAACATGCAAAATGACCTATGCTGTTAGAAGAAAGAATAGTGATTACTCTTGACAAGAAATTCTGACAGAAAAGACATATGAAGGCATCTCTGGAATGTTGAAATGTTCTTTTAAATATATACAAAACAATATTACATTTCATTGTATTTGGTTTTTCAAATTGTTTTCTTTTTTGTGATGACCACTTTTAAGATTTACTGTTAGCAACTTTCAAATATGCCCATTATTATTAACTATAGTCACCATGTTGTAGATTACATTCCCATGATTTCATTATTCTATAATTGGAAATTTGTACCTTTGACTCCCTCATTTCTCTCCCTCCACTCCCCGCTTGTAGCAAACACGATTCTATTCTCCTCAGCTATGAGCTTAATTATCATCATTGTTTTTTAATTCCACATAAAAGTGAGATCATATGGTATTTGTCATTCTCTGACTTATTTCACTTAGCATAATACCCTCAAGTCCATGTTGTGGCAAATGGTAAAGATTTCATTCTGTTGTTTTTTTTTTTTAACAGCTGACTAGTATTCCATTGTGTATATATATATGTATGTATATATATACACACCATATTTTCTTTACCCATTCATCCACATGGATACTTGTGTCTGTATCTTAGGTATTGAAAATAATGCTGCAATGAACATGGAGATGCGTATTTATCTTCCTGAATTAGTGTTTTCATTTTCTTTGAATAAATACCCAGAAGTGGAACTGATGATCATACGGTAGTTCTATTTTTATTTTTTGAGGAACCTCCAAACTATTTTCCATAGCGGCTGCTATGGAAATTTACAATTCCCACCAATTTACATTCCCACCAATAGCACACAGGGTTCCTTTCTCCACATCTTTGCCAACACTTGTTATCTCTTGTGTTTCAGATAACAGCCATTTTAGCAGATGTGAAGTGATATCTCATTGGATTTCATTTGTATTTCCCTGCTGTTTAGTAATGTTGAGCATCTTTTCATGTACCTGTTGGCCATCTCTGTATCTTCTTTGGAAAAATGTCTATCAGATTCCCTGCTCATTTTTTAACTGAATTGGGTTTTCTGCTATTGAATTGTAGGAGTTCTTTACACATTTTGGATACTAACCCCTTATCAGATACACGATTTGCAAACATTTGCTCCCATTCAGTAGGCTGCCTTTTCCTTTTCGTTGATGACTTTTTTTTTTTAAAGTTTATTTATTTGTTATTTTGAGAGACAGAGAGACAGAGACAGAGAGAGAGAGGCAGAGACAGAAAATCTCAGGCAGGCTCCACACTGTCAGTGCAGACCCTGATGTGGGTCTCAAACTCACAAAACGTGAGATCATGACGTGAGCTGAAACCAAGAGCCAGCCACCCAACTGACTGAGCCACCCAGGTGGCCCTGTTGATGCTTTTATTTTCTGCAGAAGATTTTCAGTTTAACGTAGTTCCACTCATTTATTTTTGCTTTTGTCGCCAAATCTAAAAACCCATCACCAATACCAGTGTCAAGGAGCTTACACCCTCTATTTTCTTCTAGGAATTTCATGGTTTCAGGTCTTACATGAAAGGCTTTAATCCATTTTGAGTTAGTTTTTATGTATGGCATGTGACAGTAGTTCAGGTTCATTCCTTACAATGTGGCTGTCCAGTTTTCCCAACACTATTTATCAAAGACACTGTCTTTTCTGCACTGTATTTTCTTGGCTCCTTTAATTGAACACATACGTGTGGGTTTATTTATGGGTTCTCTATTCTACTGAGATTGATCCATCTTGATCTATGTGTCTGTTTTTATGCCAATACCACACTGTTTGGATAACTGTAGCTTGTAAGATAGTTTGAAATCAGGGGCTACAAATGTTCTATATCTTGATCTGAGTGATGCTTTCATGAGTATATACATATGTAAAAATCAATCAAATCTTTCACTTAAGATTTGCACACTTTACTGTGTTATACCTCCATTAAAAAAATTTTTAAATACAAGCTTTAACTTCCATAGTGTTCATATCTATTCCTTTCTGATTTTTGTTTAAACCCTCATTACCTCTTGCATGAATTATTAAAATAGATTCACAACTGTCTCCTTAGCCTTAGACTTTTAAACCTCAGGTCCACACTGCTTAGAGAATAAAGTCCAAATTCCTTAGCATTTTATTCACCATTTCTATTTATAATTTTTTCTAAGAAGGCAATTTGGAAGTATATACTATTTTAAAATGTTTATAGTCTCTAATCCAGTATTTCCATTTCTAGGACTTTCCCTACGGAAATAAACATAGATACACATAGAATTTAGCTACAAAAATGTTCACAGTATCAAAAAAATAGAAAAAAAATAAACACCCTCTCAAACAGCAGATGAGTTTGACAAATCTTAATATATCCACATTATAAAATTATAAGACTATCTGACAAAATATAAAATTAAAGTGAAAAATCTGGTTAACTCGTATGTACTGATATAATATGGACTGAAAAAAAAGACAATCTGTATATGATTATTTCTAAGAAATGACTTTACAAGCAAATTTTACCTTCTTGTTTATGCTTTCCAAAATTACCTAGAGTTGGAAAAAGTTTGTAAAAATTTTATAATAAGAACTAAGAAAAGTTATTAGAATAGAACAAATATAAATAAGGTATCTTAGCAAGATTGACTGGAAAAAACATGCACAGGCAAATAATTATAGGATAAGACAGGGAAGAAAATTAACAAACTGACAGGGGAAAAAATTAATAAAAATTTTACAGTCACTATAATAAAGAATGTTAAACATGTTTCTTACTCTTCCTGAAAAGTAAAACTCTAAATGTTATGATTTATTTCCTTTTCAAGTATGAACTTTTTATCAAACTTCTAATAACTTACAAATCATTATTTTGCATCTATTATATGTTAGGCACTGTGCCAATCATTAGGGATACAAAGTGACGGCAACACCAACAATGGAGAGGTTAAGAAACTAGGCTATCCTTTCCTCTGTTAATATGGAAGGTTAACTTTGATGGTTATTATCAATGGCCAAGATTTTGGTTTTTCACTTCAAGTGGATTTGTTAGTTTAGGCTACACTCCCTAATCTCAGTCTGCTTTCCACAGTGACTTCAGTTTACATAGAATATCATGGGAAGAATTCATAACCAGGCGAGGAATGTACTAATGTGGACTCCTGGACTATGTGATACAATAGAAGAATTCTAATTTCTAAATTATTTATACCTTTTCTTCAAATGTATTCCCTCTCTTTTACTGCTTCTGGATCTGTCTTGCTGAATGTGTGTTAAAATATCCCAACATCTAGTTCTTTCCCCCCTCAAATCCATAAAAAAATTACAGAGAAAAATATCTGAAATATATTGACTCCACTAATTGCAATACCTTCAAAATCTTTATTTCAAGGCTCTTTTTCTCTTGACTACCACTCATTACAGCACTCCAAGATGAACAAAGAACTCCAATACATGCACGGAGCAGATTTTTACTGTCCAGGATCCTGCCCACTGTGACTCTTTAGTTTCCTCTTTAAGGGGCAGTCTGTAGGCCATCACTGTAATGACTTCCTGGTCCCTCACCCATCACAACCCCAAGCCAGGTTAAAATATCTACAATACCACACTGCATTCGAGATGTGAATATTGCTATAAGAAATCATGCAACTTCCCTGACAGGTTTCACTTCAAATTCATTATCTAATTCTTAAATGGACATTCTGCTCTGCCTGGCATCCTACGTTTCTAAAGTTATGTTCATTCACACACAAACCAAGACAACTGTTTCAAACTATCCTGAAAAGTAAAACTCTAAATGTTATGATTTATTTCCTTTTCAAGTACGAACTTTTTATCAAACTTCTAATACCTTACAAACCTTTATAAATCTTCAGCACCATATTTTGACCCATCACATTGAGAATCTAAATGAACTTTAGGATACCTCACTCCCTAAATTTATTAACTTGCAAGGATATGCATCCATCTGAGTTCTTGTATTCCTCTGTTACAATGGAAGCAGTTTCCCTCTTGCTAGCAAAAAACAACTCTTTCACTTATATTCTAGATCCTATCCCCTCTCAATCTACTTATCTACTCCAGAACTTTCCTACTACAGTTATCTTTTTTCTCTCTTAAAATCACTTTTTCTTTCCTGGTTCATTTCCATCAACATATCAATTACATGCCCTAAAAAAGAAAAACCTTTCCATGAACTGTAAGCTCCCTCTCCATCTATTGCCAATTTCTCTACCTCCATTACAGGGGTAAGAAGTTGTATGCATTCACTGTCTTCACTTTCTCACTTTCCATTCTTTCCTCATACTACTCCAATGTGGCCTCTGTCCTGGACCAAACTCTTGTCAAAGC
Organism: Panthera tigris; assembly: GCF_018350195.1. NCBI lineage: Eukaryota > Metazoa > Chordata > Mammalia > Carnivora > Felidae > Panthera > Panthera tigris. Next base: position 86,177,206 of record NC_056665.1, on the reverse strand, counting down.
CCTCAACATCTTCCATGTGATCAAATTTACAAGTAACTGTTCCATTTTCCCTTTGCTCAACCTCTCAACACCATTTAAGGGAATTAATCACTCTCACTTTTTGCAAACACTTTCTTGCCTCCTCTGACACCACATTCTCTTCTGTTTCCTTCAACCTCATTGGCCATCCTTCCCAATATCCTATGTGGTCCCCTTCTACTTTGTCCAACTGCTAAACATTGGCACACCACCAAGCTTTTTCTCAATGATCTTTCCTCAGTTTCATCTAGTCCTAAGCTTTAATTATTGCTGATGGTTGCAATAATCAAATACCTGCTCAATATTTCCAGGTGAGAGTCATCTCAAATATATCTCCTCCAAGACAATGTAACTTCCTTCCCCAAATATATTGACCTCCTCCCAAAACCCATCACAATAAATGGGGCAAATATCTACATAGTCTTTGAGCCCCAAATATTGGAGTCAGGCTTAAATCTTCTTGCTCTCTTATGCCCAAAACCAATCTGGCATCAAGTCCTATTCACTGTACTATTGAGATATTTCCCAAATATGCCCACCTCTACACTCTACACTCTCTAAATCTACACTTGTCTCTCTGAGCCCTCATTGGTGTCATCTTTTGCATGGACTACTGCAATAGCTTTTCTCTTTCAAAACTGCATTTAGATCCAATCTGTCCTCCTTACCATGGCCTATAAGACCATACAGATTTGTCTGCTGCCTATCTCTTCTAACGCATCACTTGCTACTATCTTCCTTGCTCATTGTACTTCAATCACATTTAAGTTTGGTATTTTTATATCAGTGTCTTAAACACACTAAACTTCTTCCTTCTCTCAGGGCACTGCCTTTCCATGGTTCTTTGCATGGCTAGATCCTCCTCCTCTTTCAAGTCTTAGTTCAACTATTTACATTGACAAAGAGGCTGCCTTCATCACCCTATTTAAGCAACAGCCCCACTACCAATTGCAGTCACTCCCAACTACCTTTTTACTTTCAGTAAATTACTACCTGAAAATACTTTATTCATTAGTTTGTTCACGATCTAAATATTTCCATATTAAAATACAAGTTCTGTAAGAGTAAGAACCTTCTATTTGGAACTAAGTTCCCAACACACGGCCCATAATAGGTGCGCAATAAAATGTAAATGAGTGAATATTTCATTAAATTCTTTTAGTTCTGTGTAGTTTGAAGTTGATTTAAAATAGCTCAGCTCACCAGTTCATTAATTCAACAAACAAATATTAAGTGCCTATACTGTCCTAAGGATAAAACTGTGACAGACACATATAAAGAAAAATAGTTCCTACTATTATAGTAGGAAAGACAGTGTAATGCAGTGTGACAACTACTTTTAACAGAATATAAAGTGAAATGTGGACAAAAAGAAGATATTTATCATTTTGTTTCATGTAAAAGATTTTTATGGAAGAGATATTTAAATTAGGCTTGAAGTAGTGGTCTACTTCAAAAGATAAGCGAGCAACAAGTGGAGAGAAAGCATCTTCCAGTGAGAGGGGAAACATGTGTAAAGGCAAAAAGAGTCACAAAGAAACAGACCAATTATACCTTCTGTACACTGTTCAGCTGTCTTAATTTCCATTAATACTACCAGACTGGATTCAAGTCTTCCTCTTATTTGGTTTATTTTTCATTCTGCTGGAGTTGTAGCTTAATGCTTAGGATAGCACAAAGGCTATAAAGAAGGAACCTGACTAGTAAAATGTTAAGCTGAGTTTCTTTAATTACCCTGATGATTATCCCTTGGTTCTTCCATGGTTTTTGTGTTTGTCAATTTGGGACCTGAAAGATTTCAGGATCTATACTTTTCATTATAACATTTGATAAAAATGAAGTAACTAAATGATGAAAAAAAAAGTGCTAAATTTATGTTAAAGGAAGCACAAAAATGTTTTAGAAATACTTTCATCAAAAACAACAAAAGTGCACAAATTAAAAGGGTTTTATTGACTGTTGATATTTGTAATGACTCATTTCCAAAAATAGTGGCTAGTTAGGATTATCTGCATGGTGTTCAGGTAATAGAAATTTATGATCACTAAGTCAGCCTAAAAATTTTTACCTCGCAAGCTCCTTTTCACATAGTTCATGAACTAATCTTGATCAAGCCTGGCAATACAAAGTCCAATTCTTATCAGGAAGTGAGAATAAAATGAGTTCAAGATCCATAAACATATTATCCACTATGCCTGGAGTTGATTCCAAACACCCATGTCCATATAGGATTTACCACTTTTCTTCCTTCATCCTTGCTATGTTCCAAGTCTTTATGACAAGCCTTCTTCTTTGGTGTTTTGAATATATTTTATCAATGCCTCTGGTCCATTTGGCTAAAGCGTGTATCCCAACCCCCATACCCATCCCTAATTTATTCAGCTCTCAGGATTGGGCCCCTCACCTCTGCACCAGGTATCAGTTGGGGTCCAATCAATAAAAATCTCTACAATATTATCCTACCAACTATAAGTATCAATGAAGCCTAGGCTGCTAGGCCTTGTCCATATCCACACTTGTCCCTGGAAATCAAAACTAGCCAAAAGTAGCCTAATTTAGCTAGAAGTCCTAGTAATGGCCTGTTAATTTTATGTGAAAACTTGACTAGGCCACCAGGTCCAGATATTTGATTAGTCATTACTTCTGGGTGTGTCTGTGAGCAAAACAGACTGCCCTCCACAATGTGAGTGGGGCTCTTCATCCAACCCATTTCGAAGTCTGAATAGAATAAAAGGTAGAGTAAGAGAGAATTCCTTCTAATTGTCTTTAAACTAGGATATTGGTCTTCTCTTGCTTTTAGACTTGGACTTGGACTAGAACTTACATCATTGGTTCTCCTGGTTCTCAGGCCTTCAGACTCAGACTGGAACTACACCACTGGTTCTCCTGGGTATCCAGCTTGCTGACTGAAAATCTTGAACTTCTCAACCTCCACAATCGCCTAAGCCAATAATTCCTTATAGTAAATTTCTTTATATATATCCTGTTGGTTCTGTTTTTCTGGGGAACCCAAACTAATACAAATGGTTATTTGAATTACTGTAGCTTGTAATAAGGCCAGGCCTCAAAGTTACCGAACTGCCAATCCTGGCCAGTTCTACTCCTCTGTTACTTATTGGTGTTTGGCCTGGATCTAACTGTGCCTCAAGACTGGCCTGTATGATTTTGGACATAAATGGTCATATAGATACTCAAAAATATTTGAGTCAAATGCTTGCAGCCAATAGGAGTACCAATAGCAAGACATTAAGAGGAAATGAATAACAAGCTAAAATGAAAATTAGTCATACATAAGATTCCTTAATTTAGTGAGTAGCTTAACTAGATAGCTTCTAGAGATGTAGGAAATTTAAGATTCTAGAAAAGCTAGTGAAGAATTGGAAGTTTCTTGCTTTATCCCTTAATTCCAGGCATTTCAGTAATTTAAATAAACTATATGAGCATTAATGGACCAAAAAATGATTAGAAAGAATGAAAGACTGTTTGGTAAGTCAATTCCTTAATCAAACAAATGCTAATTTTAAAAATTTTAATTCATCCTATAAAAGATCTTAAGGCTCTCAGTTTTCAGCTTGAGATAGAAAAGTTGTGGGAAAAGAATTTGAGTAAATAAGAATATTAGGACTCATCTGAAAAAGATAAGATTTTAATAAGGCCAGTTCAAGTAAATAAATGATTTTAAGTTGATTTGAAAAACAAAGTTAAGTTAAACTGTATCAAAATCAAGAAATTCTCACTAAATCTGAAGGTCTCCAATAGCTACATAGAATGGGACTAAGGTAATCCTGGGACTTCAGAGAAGATATTGTATAATCAGAAAACAGTTGATGCTAAATAACAACTCTAAAATTAAGGTCTAATTTTGGTGGAATTCTTTCCAAAAACTCAAAATCTCAGTCTAATCATAGGGAAAACATCAGACAAACCTAAATTCAGAGACATTCCACAAAGTATCTGGCTAGTATTCTCAAAACTGTCAAGGTCTTTAAAAAAAAAAGGAATAATAAGCTGTTATTATTCCAGAGGAGACTGGAGAGACGTGACAACTAAATGCAATGTGGTATCCTGGATTGAATCTTGGAACAGAAGGGCTTTAATGAAAACCTGATAAAATCTGAATAATGTCTGGGGTTCATAGTAATCTACCAATGTGGGTTTCTTAATTTTGATAAACTTACCACAGTAATGAGCAATGGCAAAAGCAGGGCAAAACCAAAACTGGTGAAAGATACATGGGAACTCTATACTGTAATATCTTTTTTAATTAAAAAAATTTTTTTTAAATTTATTTTGAGGGAGGGAGAGAGGGAGAGGGAGGAAGCAGAGGAGGGGCAGAGAGAGGAGGAGAGGGAGAATCCCAAGCAGGCTCCACGCTGTCAGTGTGTCAGAGCCAGACACGGGGCTCAAACTCACAAGCCGTGAAATCATGACCCGAGCCGAAATCAAGAGTTGAATACTTAACCACCTGAGCCACCCAGGTGCACCCTTATACTGCGCTAACCTAGAAACATTCCTACAAATTTAAAACTATGCCAAAATAAAAAGTTTATTTTAAAAAATTAAGGAAAAAAGTTTTCATTCAGAACTAGAATAGTAGTTCAAAAGTTCATTTTTATAATGATTATGACATAAAAACTAAAATGAATACTATTTGGGCCAGAAAGCCTGAAAACTCTGCAAATTAAAAGAAAAAAAAACAACAAGTCGTTCTTCATAAAACGTAATAAATACATGCAGTAGACAAATAATATATTGCAATGATGGATAATATATATTTATAAATAAAGAACATACTGGTAAATATTGCCAAAGGTTGATTTATCTTTATGTATCATGAAGGAATGGTTGGCAGTCCACATTTAATTATGCTCTATGTGTATGTTTTTAGTTAAGAAAATAAATGATAAAAAAATCAAATGTTTGAATTCACGCTATAATTGTTTCTAAGCACTATAAACAGTTTTGGCTTCTCTCAACAATCTTGAATGATTCAAGATTGCATACAGTTGGTAGGACACAAAATGGTAAAAACGGTTGCTCATTTAAAAAGTTTAAGGACTTTTTCCAAATCTAATGTGAAGATAAATGTCAGGTCTCTACATCTACATAGAATGAAATCCTTTGTGACTGAACAATGTGCCAGCCCCAAACAGGAAAAGCCAGATTAAATTTAAAAACCCAGCTTAAAGACATGAGAAGGCTGCTGCTACAACAATGAGTTGACTGGCTAAGATTCTGAAAAAGGGCGATTTGAAGATCTGCAGTCATTTTTTGCCCTGAGTTTTAAAGATTCCAGACCTGGGCAAGGGGCTGGGAAGTCAGGCTCTGATTACAAAGAGGGCTTCTGTTGGAGGACAGAGAATTCATCTAAGCTTTTGGTAGTTGTGCAGAGCAGAAGTGACAAAATTGGAGATTTGAGACTTGTTTCTACCTCAAATCATTTGATAAATCCCAAACCTGTACAGGGCTTGAAATTAAAAAGTTAAGGCTCTAAAACCTCTGAAAACCATAATGGAGTTTTCCACAGTCTCACAATGTGAAGAGATAAATACTAGAATATGTGATTTACCAAGAGTAGGGTCCACTGAATACTCGGCTCTGTTTCGGAAACCTCACCAAAAGCACAGAGCTGAACCACAAGTAGATCAAGACTTATCAAAACTTCTACCTAGCCTCCATGGAAGATAGTAAAGCATTTTAGATAATGATAGAAATTAATTGATAGGAAACATTTTATGAAGTAGGAGACAAAAGGGCCAATTGATTAAGTGATAACCTTAAGCAAGCAGGAAAAGATGAGAACTAGAACCTACAGAAATAGGTTATCCTGAAACAGGGGTATGTACTAAGAAATAAAAGGCAGAGTATATGGGAACAAATGCAGGTAGGCTGGTGGATGAAATGGTGGAGACAAGCAGAAGTTCCTTTTTATATTGGAAAGGTGAGGTTGGATATCTGAGGAGAAAGAAAGGAGATAAAAAAGTCCTTTACAGTGGAGAGTGAATGGACCAACAAAAGGCAAGAAAAATGCAAGGCAACACCAAGGGCCTACTTAAAGACAAAGGTCATGAATTTAAGGATTAAGGCAAATCTGTGTGACATTCTCCTGCCATATAAAACTATGACAGTGTAGAACAGGGAGAAAGTTAAATTTTTTAAGGCTTAGGCTTTGTTTGGTGAGGACAATGAACCAAAGGAACTGAGGTTATCTTATAGGCAAATTGGTGATAATTAGGTGAGCCGTGGAATCTAAGCTAGATGAACTGGGAAGTGGGAACATGAGAGGCTTGAAGGACAGGAGAATAAGTGGTCAAGTCAACAGAAACAGGTGCCAGTGGAGCTGAAAATTTGCTAGAGTCAGGGTTGTAGAGTAAGGGAGCTGGACAGATAGTAAGTGGTGGTCAGTATGACAGAAATAGAGCAGAATACATGATGAAGAGAGGAGACAAATCCAAGAAGATGAGAGGCCAGAACAGCGAAAGGATCATCTGCAAAGACAGTTAAATCACCAAGAATTAAGACAGGAGTGGGCTGAAGAAAAAGACATTGAAATAGATCCTAAGACATTCAAGAAATGAGGGAAGCAACACAGGCATGTGTAAATTACTGCAACAGGAGTGCCTACTGGGTGGTACAATCTGATGCATGAGTTTCAAAGCTAGAGGTGTTTAGAGATGAAAAAGGAACAGTGAACACTAATGGGGAACAAGCCTCCAAGCACACTGGTATAACTACTGTGGGAGGGAATACAATCACTACTGGAGAGGACTGCAGTGGAAGCAGTATCCTCAGGGAGGTAATCAGGTTTCGTTAGAGCAGGAAGGTATAAGTCATGTTCAGAAAAGAATACACTAATAATTTGATTCATTTATCAATGTTTACTAAAAGGCACTGAATTAGGCACTGGGAATAAAACAGTAATAAAGACATAATCTCAGCCCTCACAAAACTGCGACTCAAGTAAGAAGTCTCATATAAAAGTGATTACATTAAAGAATATAACTAAATTCTTTTTTTTTTTTGGAATATAACTAAAATTTTGTGGCAATCTTATTAAGAAATGTGGATGCATGTACTTGGAGAATGGTGGAACAAAATTTGTGACTATTTTAACATATCTAATCATCACGGTACTAATTATGTGCTAAAAAATAATTTGAATTAAGAATATGTGGGGAAATGTTGCTTTTTAATGGTAAAGAGGGAGGGGAAAATGCTTTTACAGATATATGCAGTTACCTGAGACAAAGCAGCATCCCGTTCTTCTATCACTGCATTCATTTCTTCTGCTGTTATTCTCTTTTTACATTCCTTGGTCTTGTAGATTCTATCCACAATTACAGCTCCATTCTTCTGAATAGCTATCCCTGTGTCTGCATTGTTTATTCTGTTCAGTAATTCCTGTAATGTCTACCAACACCATTATATGTTAGTCAGACATGAAGTTTTAATATATTTTATTTAATATAGGGTTTTAATTAATAGGCACATGTGAATTGTAAATTGACTGAGTGAAGTTATTGAATTTTCATATTGCAGCAAAGATGTACATTATTAGTGTGTCAATTCTTCTTTTTCCCACATCTTAGTTCTTGAAACCCACTCAATTGAACTTAAGCCTCTAAGATATAAGACTGACATCAAGAAATCTCCTCAGAGAATGGCTTACCATGTCATTTTCTTCAGGGTTAATATTTTCTAGCCTAGAAAAAAGGGACACAGAAAGCCTGATCAGTAGCATTTCCTTAGTGCAGCAAAATGAGTTCGCTTTTTAAATCTTTAGAACCTCAAGTAATTTCATTCGACTAGTCTTTAGAGTCAACCATGACACTGAACATATTAAAGTGCCACCTGCTCGACTCCATCTTTCAATAATGCTCCATATCTTCTGCGCTGACTTCAGACTGTTAAGTTATTAATGTTTACTGCTATATATGACTACAAGGATCAATTGTTCATATGTGCTTAGATGAGGAAAGTTCCCTAGTGATAGAAGCACTACTTCTCATCATTATATTTATTCCTGGACTTTCAATTCTTACCAAAAATTGTATTTCCTCTGTTTTTTGGACTTCCTCACAAATAAAGCAAGGCAAGTATTTTTATTGCAAAGTTTAACTATGTTCCCCAAAAAGCAAAGACAAATAATTGCCACTAAATTTGACATGAAAATCTCTTGTGCTACCTATTTGTTGAAACAAATATATAGAAAGGCTGACCAAAACTGGACCACAGTTTTAGATGACTAATGTTATTTTCTCTTTTTCATTACATATATAGAATTACTGAATTTAAAGACTAAGATAGTAAATTGGTTCCTCTCATAAATGTGTTTTGTATTAGAAGAGTCACAGTGCTTCCTGAAATGTTTTTTGATGTTAATAAACTGAACAAATGCAGGAAAGGCAAAGAAAGAAGCTCTAAATGACATGTTTTAGAAAATGTCTATAATATAATTTAGGCAACCATTAAATTGGGTAAATTAACGAAAATTGGTAATAAGTATTAGTAAAATGATGTAGATTTTAGAAATGGCTCCATTATTTTAAAATTGTATTAAAAAGTTTAGATATAGAAGTTCCTGTTTTTGCATATCCTCCCTCCCCTATTTCTGGGCTCCTATGATTTAACATTTACCACCAAAGAAAAGCATACTTGGAAAAGATAATACAGAAACTTAACAAATTTATTACAAAATTGTCCCAAACTTCAGAGTTCAATGAAACTGCTACATTCATGGAGAGATATTTAGAACATTGCATTTTTTTCAGGAAAAAAATAAACATATATCAAAAAACTATTTCTACACACATTTAAATAGTATAAGTTAAAAGGATGGTATGGTATAGTAATTTTGAATTATATATAGTTAATGGGTCTCAAAGGAGTAATGTCCACTTGGATTCACATTTCAGTAAAGACAAATACTTTCACCTTTTATTTTTTTTCTCCCAAAATAACTCAACAGTTTTCAAATATCCTGCTTCATAAAAGCTGGTTCTACATAAACTCTGAAGACAATAATCTTTTTTTACTCAATTAAAGAACATAGTAAAAAGTTTAAGGTAACAAAATTCTTACACTTTTTTATGATCATGTAAAAGTATCAGAAAGGCATTTAACCATCAGTTATTGGTTGGCTAAGTATCATTTTTAAGGAAACCATATGTAGTGAGAAACATTTACCTTAATATTGTTCTTTTTAGATGAAATCAGGCTAAGTGCTATTTATGGCAGTTTTCAAAGAAGATTCAACTTAAATCCTTATAAATTTCCTAATTAATTTATTAAACTCAATAATTTAAAATGTGAAAAGATACGTGAAAATTAAACATTTATATTACTAGATTACTGGAAGCTCTTACAAAAAACCAAAATTTAGATCCCAAGGTTATAAATACCCTTCTTTTGTTCCAAAGAACTACATATGATTAGGAAGAAAACAACAGTGTAGGCAGGTTACCTAACTTGTATGTTCAAAATAATTAACGCAACAAAGTGTATGGAATGTCTATGTGATACCTGTAAGCGTTTTTTTCAGGCACTGAAAATTATTACTTTAAAGAGAGACAAATGAAGAGTCTGAATGTTTTAAATTAACATCTTTCTAGAGAATACGGTTAAGATAGTTGTATTTAGTCAAATATTAAATTTCCTTGTTAATTAAAATTTTTAAAAAATAAAATTTTCTGATCAAAGCCTATACCAAGTCCTTTCCACATTAATTTAGCATTACAACTATAAATAATGCATGTGACTGCCCTTAGAAGTACATAATGTATAGTGATTTATCATTTTGCTGATGAGCGAATCTGAATCATGTTTTGGTTTAAGTGTGCCAGGTCTGACACGCAGGGCATGAGGCTTAGTCAACCACTTAGCATTTATTTGGATCTCAATTTTGCTTTATTATTATCCTTTAATTATCCTCAATTTTGCTCTATGATTATCCTTTGTAAGTATAGTGATAAACGGTCACTAAAGAGACCACTAAGAGAGAAAACTAAAACTTTAACAAAAATGAGCAAAGGGTTAATTTGTGATTTGAAAAATTACATACAGACAGGTAACTTTCAATATAAACATGAGGCTGGAAAGTGAAAAGGCTAATATTTATATTTCTCTGTTTGTATTTCTTTAAAAGTTTCAGGAAGTACTTGTCACAGATATCAAAGATTAACTACATCAAAATTTAATCTCAACTAGATTACTTACAGTAGAGATCTGCAAACTTTCTGTAAAGAGTCATATGGTATTTTAGACTTCACTGCATGTTCTGTGCTGCAGCTACTAAATGCTACCTATGTAGACAAAGCATCCAAAGATAATATGTAAATGAACAGGTGTGGCTGTGCTCCAATAAAACTTTATTTACAAAACCAACTGAAAGGATGGATGTGCACCATAGGTCCTTACTTTGCTCATCCCTGATGTAGAGCACTGAAAAATGAGACCAGACCTTTGATGTTAAAACTGTAAGTGCCAACTATGACATATTTTTCTCAGTTGGATCATTCAATATCCATTTGAAAACTAACCACCAAAAAGAATGGATTTCAGAAAATAAAATTCAGTCTCATATCACTTACTGTATTACTTAAGAAAACATAAATATTAGACTACCTTTTAGAAAACTACTAAAATTACCTTTTAGAAAAAAGAAGACAATTTGAAACAGGTAAACCAGGCTTTCTATTTTCTATATAAAATTACTTGTCAGAGGTTTAAGGTTTACTAGCAGTATATATAACATATAAAGCTTTACTGGTTTAATAAAGACTGAAAGTAATAGTTGATTTTATATAAAATACAGCTGACAAACTATAAATTATTTATCATTAACAGGAGATTTACAATTATACAAAAGAATCTCAACCTTTTGGAAACTAAATTATGCTTACAACAGTCTAACTAGACATAGTCATGATAATTAGTAAGAATTTTGCTGAAGTAAATGTCCATGGGCTCAAGTTTCAATTGATTTCCTATACAGTGCGTGTTCTGACTGACACCCTTGCACTCTAAGTAAAAAGACCCCTACATGAAATGTCACATTTCTTGATTTATCCCTAGATCAGTCAATATCATGTCTTCTGAACCTATAGTCATTCACCTCGTTCAGTGGGAAGCAGCTAAACTTTAACCTCAAATGATAAAAAGAACTAGTGATCAGCTAATCAAAAACCTCGGAATTTGTTTTTATTCTCTCTCATTTTTACACAGGGCTACCTTAATATGTTAAAAAAAAAAAAATACCCCGAAGAGACTGAACACAATATCATGATCTCAAAAGTTGGAATATACATACACAAACATGTCTATATTAGTATGTAAATTTTAGTCATTTTAACTTGAATCCTTTTTACTTTTTTCCTAGTTTTGGATAAAAGTGAAAAAGAAAAAAACACTGAAGATTCAGGGCAGGGGAAAGCAGAAGTGGCAGAATATAAGCCAAGACAGACATCACAGAAAGATAGAAGTAGATCAAAACTGGCAAAGATGAAAGAGAAAAGACAAGGAATTTGAAGACTACAGGAAGCAAGAAATAAGGAGTTAAAACAAAAAGAGATGTGAAATAATGTATATTATTTCAACCTATAACTCACTGCCTCCAAATATGCCTTTCAGTCAAGCAAAGCTCAATTATAAATTGATTCTACCTTAATAAGGATTCCATCTAAAATGCACAATTGAGGGGTGCCTGGGTGGCTCAATCAGTTGAGCATCTGTCCTCAGCTCAGGTCATGATCTCACAGCTCATGAGTTCACCCTGCATCAGGCTCTGTGCTGACAGCTCAGAGCCTGGAGCCTGCTTCTGGGTCCCCCTATCTCTCTGCCCCTTTCTGTCTCTTAATCTCTTCCTCCTCTCTCAAAAATAAATAAACATTAAAAAATAAAATAAAATAAATAAAAGGCACGTTTTAAAGTTCAGAACTACAGGGGCGCCTGGGTGGCTCAGTCGGTTGAGCGTCCGACTTCAGCTCAGGTCACGATCTCACGGTTCGTGAGTTTGAGCCCCGCGTAGGGCTCTGGGCTGATGGCTCAGAGCCTGGAGCCTGTTTCCGATTCTGTGTCTCCCTCTCTCTCTGCCCCTCCCCCATTCATGCTCTGTCTCTCTCTGTCTCAAAAATAAATAAACATTAAAAAAAAAAATTTTTTAAAGTTCAGAACTACAGCCCTCAATTGAGTAGAAAGGAACATCCACAGTGACACTTAAAACTATGCTGACATACTATTCTTTTGTTGTTGTTGTACTTCCTTCTTATGTATGATTTTTCTTGGACTATGATACTATAGGAGCTGACTACAAACTGTGCCTAAGAACCAACAATTATTCATACCAATTAATATTTTAAGTATTTATGAAGTTATTTATTTAATGTTTATCTTCTCAACTAAACTAGAACCATAATGCTGTGTTCTGAGCAACCTGACACATAGTACATATTCAATAAATATTTACTGAATGGACTAAATAATTAAAAGAAAAGGCTTGGGATTGAGTGTTTTACTTTTTGCCTTCTAATACAAATGCTACAAAGAATAAAATGAAAAAGGCTCTGCCTCAAAGAATCCTAATTTCAATGTATTATAATAAAAATATATATACAAATTAAAGTAGACAATGAAAGGTAAAAAAAAAAAAATAGGGAAGAAAAATAGGCTCAATTAAGATCCATAAATTAAAGAGAGAAAATGAACAAAACTAAAAGACCAAATTAACAGAGGCTCTGAGGAAGAAGTTTTGATTTGGATATGTGGGCAGATGTTTGTGCCACCGGTCAGGGCAGGCGATTAAGGGAGAATAAGGTTTTAAAAATGAATAAAATTCCATTTGAGATGTGCTAAGTTTGAGTTGCCTGTGTAAATCTGAGATAGACAAGTCCTACAATGTGTAACTGACTTTGACTCTTTGGGCAAGTCATCAACCAGTCAGAATTTTTTCACCTATAAAGCACAAACGTCACCTACCTTGAGGAATTGTGACGTTGTATATAAAAAACTGATTTGTTACCTTTGGGGTATGATTTTCATTTTTGAAAAAAAACAAAATCTATTTAGAAGCAAATTTCATCAATAAAATTGGTAATTAACCTACATAATAAGATCTACAGTTACGAATTACAAGTAAATACAGCACTGTGCAGCAGTTGATAAGCTGAATGAAATAGTACTTGCAAATCCCCAAAGAGTTCTGAAGTTATTATAAGAGTATTACTGAAATAAGAAAGGTATCTACTTTGAAAAGTTGTGTGTAAAAACATTTGGTCCTGCAAGTGTTTTTATAGATATAAACAAACTGATTTTAAAAGGCAAATGGAAAAACAAAGGTACTAGAATAGCCAAAAAACAATTCTGTAATAAAAGAGCAAAATTAGAAGGTTAATATTATCTGATTTCAGACACTATAAAGATTCAATAATAAAGACTACGTGGTATTGGCAAAGGGATAGATTGCTTAAATCAATGGAAGAGAAAATAAAGTCCAGAAATTAACCCACACTAATAGAGTAAACTGAGTTTTTGACAAAGTGCCAAGAAAATTTCAGAGAAATGATGGCATTTTCAACAAATGGTGCTGGAAAAATGAATGTCCATACGCCAAAAAAAAAAAAAACCCAAAAAACAACAACAAAAAAACCCTAAACACCTCCACAAGTACCACATCTCTCACACAAAAATTAACTTAAAATAAATCACAGATCTAAATGTAAAACATGAAATTTATAGCTTCTAGAAGAAAACAAAGGATCTCAAAAAAGCTGTGTGACCTTATATAGGGCAATGAGTTTTATGTTCAATACCAAAAGTACAATCCATGAAAGGAAAAACAAAAATCAATAAATTGAATTTCATCACAATTTAAAAATTATGTTTTGCTAAATACAACATTAAGATAACAAAGAAACATTCACTGCTGATGGGAATGCAAAATGGTATAACACAGCCACCCTGGAAGAGAGCTTGGAAGTTTCTTCTAAAGTTAACAAAGATTTAACATCTGCTCCAGCAATTACATTACTAGGTTTGACCAACTAGTTTGAAAGCATATGTCCACGCAAAACCTGTATGCAAATGCTAAAAGCAATGTAATTCAAAATTGCCAGTAATTAGAAAAAAAAATCACCAGGATGTAAGAGGATCCTAGCATAGTATGCAGACTATGAAAAAAAGCCTGACTATCTTACATAACCTCACCCAAGGGTGTAGAGGGGAAAAAAGAAGAGCCAACCCAAGTAACTTGGTACTTTGACTGAAACCTGTCAGATTAAAGGCTAAAGGAACTATATATAAACAGTGCCCTCTGGTAGGTAAAGTTGTTTCTCATAGGGGTATGGGTTAATGATACTGAAAGAGTTACAACATATACAGGGGTAGAACAAATAAGGAAATGGAGAGTGGAGGATGGAAACCAGGTTTCCTATTGTTGGAGAGGAAATTACACATAAGAAAAAGGAGAAAGCCAGAGTGAACGATGTGGTACTAGATTAGAATAAGAGAAGTCAGTATGAATTCAGATTTAGCTTAATAAAGATACAGATGGATACAGAAATAATTTCAGATATGTGTATATATATCAGTTAGTATACATACATATATATCCTAGCTCTTTCTGTTTACTGGGCCTAGAAGTAGTCAGACCCAATAACAATGAGCACACCCAGCATCCAGATCTTGGTTTCTAATACCATTTTCCAATAAAAGGAATAAGGCCCCTCGGAAGAATGGCTAATTCTAGGGATGGGGCACATCCCTATACATCTCTAGAAGACATAACCGAGAGGCATCTTGAGGTGCCAGAGATTAGGAAAAGTGTTTAAAAATCAAAAGGATGGGGACATGTCAAAGGGATATAGAGGCCAACTGGAAGAGTTGCCAATGGCCAAGCTGGAATACTTTAAACAACACAGTATTAGATTATAACCCAAAGTATTAAAGAAGTATCAATGAGTCTATACTAACATAAACAAACAAATAGATGAGGGGGAAGAGATAAATCTCCTGTACTGAAAAATTACAAATAATTTATGTAGATAGTATCCCTAAAGAAAGTAGAGCTCAATTAACCTCTCAGCCCACATCTCTTATAACCACCTGAGTATGGGCCACACTTCAGTAATCTGCTTCAAAGAATATGAAAGAAGAATGTTGGTAAGTAACTTTACAGTGGAGAAACATGGCAAACACTACCTATACTAGGTGATCAAGATTAACATAACTGGTGTTAAGTCATGTTGATAGCATAATTTTGAAATAATATGATGAGAATGGCACTTCAGTCTTGTACTCTTTGTCCCCCCAAAAGACAATACTTTAGTCTAATCATGAGAAAAAATTCAAAAAACCCAAACTGAGTAACATTCTATAAAATGCCTGAACAATAGTCCTGAAAACTGTCAAATCATCAAAAACAAAACAAGGGAAGTCTGAGGAAATGTGATTAGAGTAGGCAAAGGAGTCATACCAACTAAATGTATATGGGATCTTGGATATGGGAACTTGGAACATAAAAAGGACATGAGAAAAATTAGTAAAATCTAAATAAAGTGTGGAGTTTAGTTAATAATTATGTAACAATGTTGCTTTCTCCCCTGTGACATATGTACCATAATAATGTAAGCTGTTAACAATAAAGGAAACTGGATGATGGTTAATGGAAACTCCCTGTACTATCTTTGCAACTTTTCTATAAATCTAAAAAGTATTCTAGGGGCACCTGGGTGGCTCAGTTGGTTAAGCATCCAACTTCAGCTCAGGTCACGATCAAATGGTTTTGGAGTTCAAGCCCCGTATCAGCCTCTGTGCTGACAGCTCCGAGCCTGGAGCCTGCTTCGGATTCTATCTCCCTCTCTCAGCCCCTCTCCCACTTGCACACTGTCTTTCTGTGTCTCTCAAAAATAAATAAACATTGAGAAAAATTTTTTTAAAAAGTACTCTAAAATAAGAGGTCTGTTGGGATAAGATAAAAAAGAAGATCAGTAAAGTTAGTGTAGTAAAATCTGAACAGACATCTGTTTATCCCATCATATAACCACATGACAGAAAAAAAAATTAATCAAACAGTAAAGAAAGTAGGACATCACATAGTAATTTTTTAAGATTTTATTTTAAAGTTTATTTATTTTCAGAGACAGAAAGAGAGAGAATCCCAAGCAGGCTCCATACTGTCAGTGCAGAGCCCATCGTGTGGCTCAATCTCATGAACCATGAGATCATGACCTGAGCTGAAATCAAGAGTCAGATGCTTAACAGACGGAACCACCCAGGGACTATCACAAAGTAATTTTTTAAAGCAGGGTAGAGAAATGATGATTTTGGTCAAATAGACCTAACTTTTCCTTTTACACATAAAAACAGGTATGGAGAAAAGGAGTGAGCTCACCAAATCCTGAGACTTCCACTAATACACAACTTGGAAATAACCTAAAAGACCAATGAGTTGATTAGACAGCCCAGAGAAAAGTAAAATCCTTCCTGAATAGAAGCCTGTGTTACTGAAGAATCTTTACAAAGGAAGCAAGAAGCACAAGGGATGCCACTTTCTACTACACTGGTAGAACAAATAAAAGCTTCAAAGTAATACTCCATGGAATCAGGATTTACACAAAACCAGGCAGAATGAACCCTTGGTATACTGCAAAACACCAAACGAAATCCCATAAGCAGAGAACAGAACCTCCAATAAAAGGGTATACATCCCCAGGGAGATCTTCCCAATCTCTATTCCGCCTACCACGTTGCCAGAGGGCTATACAGACAGGTGGCCAAAAAGCAGTACCTTGCCAAGAAACTGTAGCTCTGAGGAGAAGACAAATAGATTTCAAACAATGTGAAATGTTTATGAAGGAAAATTCACTTGCACTATATCAGAACAAAGAAAAGTTCTTGACAATGTATGCATGAGCAAGATGAAGAGAAATGACATGGCAATTCTAAATATACACTACAAATACATAAGAAAAAAAGGATCATAACAGGCACCAGGGTAACTCAGGTGGCTTAGTGTCTAACTCTTGATCTCTGCTCACGTCATGATCTCACGGTTCATGAGATCGAGCTCTACACAGAGAGTGTGGAGCCTGCTTGGGATTCTTTCCCTCCCTCTCTCTCTCTCTCTGCCCCACCCCCACTCATACTCTCTCTCAAAACGAATAAATGAAATTAAAAAAGATCATAATATAAAAAATAACATAAACCAAGAGAAAGAAAATCTTCCTGCCAATGGTTGGTATTTTATTATTTATTTATTTTTAAATGTTTATTTTGATAGGTGGGGAGGGGCAGAAGGAGAGGGAGACAAAAATCTCAAGTAGGCTCCAGGCTCAGCACAGAGTCTGACATAAGGCTTGATCCCATGACCATGAGATCAAGACCTGAGCCAAAATCAAGAGTGGGATGCTTAACCAACAGAGCCACCAGGAACCTCCAATGGTTGGTATTTTAAAAGAACATAAGAACATGAATTTGATAAAATAAAGTTCATGGAGAAAATGCCAAAACATAAAGTGAATGAAAAGGGAAGTTGAAAACTTAAGGAAACGTACTGAGAACTATAACCAAACAAACAAATAAGTAAAAATTTAATAAATGAACTATAAAACACAGGGATAGGAATAGTGACAATTGGAACTACTAATATAAAGAAAAATTGTGAGATTATCACAGTGAATACAGAGAAAAAAAGAGGGATACAAATAATTATTGAACAGATAATACATAAAGACAAAAATGCCCCATTACAAGAATAACTATAGTCTCTAAAACAACCTAACAAATAGAATACAAAATTCACAAATCTAAAATTTCCATGAACTAAAAGAAGAATCAAATAGTTCCTAGAGAGGCATGCTGTGGGTCTCCAAAATGTTATTAAAGAACAATCAACACAAACATCATGATTAAGTTCTACTTCAAGAACAAAGAATCCTTTAGGTATCCAGGCAGGAAAAAACAACAAACAAACAAAACAAAAACACAAGCCAAAAGTAAGTGAGGAAAAAAAACCTGTGACCTGACTTCTTTTTAGACAAACTAGTGTCACAAGATGGACTTTTTTACATTGCATAGAGTGAAAAAAAAAAAAAAAATTAACCCAATAATTTTATTCAGAACCAATTTGAATATAAGGGTAACACAAAGCCAGTCTGAAGCATACTGAATCTAAGAATAAAGTACTTATTAGCCCTTCCTCAAAAAACTGACAGTGAAATTCAGTTACCAAGGGATTCCCCAAAATAAAGAAATCAGGTGTAAAAACATCATGTATGACAAAAGTTGTAGTAATGATTATTCAATACTTTTAAATACAAAACCAAAATTAAATAAAAGGAAATTTGGCTACCGAATCTAATACAGCTTTCATAAATATTTTAAAATTAGAATTTATAAAGACAAAGTAAAAAAGAGTTTAAAACTTATTTCATAGCTGAAAGTCAAAGGATATTGTTTAATCACTGCATGTTTCAAAAAATTGAAAAGAAGAATTGATGCTTCCAATACCTTAATGTTTTTCAGTCTCTTTTCTTACATTCCGAAGGATCTTTGGGGAATTAATATATCTTATTGTAAGAAAACTTTGGGGCACCTGGGTGGCTCAGTTGGTTAAGCAACTGACTTCAGCTCAGGTCATAATCTCTCAGTTCATGAGTTCGAGCCCCATATCAGGCTCTGTGCTGACAGCTTGGAGCTTGGAGCCTGGAGCCTGTTTCAGATTCTGTGTCTCCCTCTCTCTCTGCCTCTCTCCCGCTCAGGCTCTGTCTGTCTCTCTCTCTCAAAAATAAATAAACATTTTTAAAAAAATTAAAAAAAAAAAGAAAACTTTGCATGAAGTTCAAAAATTTCTTTAGTTTCACTTCAATTGATTATTACTCCTAAATTCAAGTAACACATAGCACGAGCTATGAGTCAGGTACTTTTCAATATTTACTAAATCATTTAGTTCTTGTAACAACTTATACAAAGTAGGCAATATTTACCCATTTTGTTGACAAAAAAACTGAGTCCAGAGACTCTGAGTAATTTGTCCACTGCTGTACAGCTAGGAAGTAAAAAAGCCATGATTCAAATACAAATGCCTGGATCTGGAATCTGTGCTGTTAACCTTTACATTATATTGTCTCTCAAATAAAATAGTAATGTAAAGAATGATTTGATTTTTATCAAATTAATACTACGTATACATCCATTTAACTACCAACCACTCATTCTTGTAGATGATAGTGTTTAACTATATAAGTAAAGAGAAATGTTTGGGATAATGCTTCTCTATTAATAAAAATAGCTATTTGGGAGTAGGCAGTGGGGAATTCAGATGATTTTTTTTTTTTTTTGGTTTATGTCTATTATTCAATGAGTTTAATGTCTTTTAAGGAGTGTCTATCAGTCTTCAAAAAAAAAATGAAGTGATTAATCTGAACAAAACACAAACCACATTACCTAATCACAACTTGAACACTGTCATGTTAATTATTTAATGACTTTTTGTCTCCCTAATGAACAATGTTTTAATTAGTACTTTACTGTAATCCTCCATGGAGTCTAGCACAGTGTTGGGCAGAGCAAACACTCAATAAGTATATTGATGGATCATCATAAAATATTACATTACTACATTGTACCTATCTTACAAGTAACATATTTCTAGATACTCTAGGGCCTTTACCTACTTCTGACTCTTTAAAGTAGCATCATTTATATTATCAGGGAGCTTGAAGAAAAACAGAATCTTAAGTTCCACTCCAGACTTACTGAATGAGAATCAGCATTTTAACAAGATTTCCCAAGTGACTGAAGTCACATTAAAATTGGAAAATTACTTATTTCTAGAACATTGTTTATCTAAGTGTGGTCCATTATTTACCTATGTCAGAGTCACCTGGTGCTTGTTAAAAATGTAGATTCTCAGGAGCACCTGGGTGGCTCAATGGGTTAAGCATCCAACTCTTGATTTCAGCTCAGGTCATGATCTCACATCAAGATTTATGAGTTTGAGCCCTGCAAAGGGCTCTTTCCTGACAAGGCAGAGCCTGCTTGGGCTTCTCTGTCTCTCTCTCTCTCCCTCTTTCGGTCTCTCTCTCTCTCTCTCTCTCTCATAAAAATAAATAAATAAATACTGGAAAAAAGTGTAAATTCTCAGGCTCCACCTTATTTCAGGTGTCATTAAAGTTTATGACACACCTAATAAAGTCAAAATTAGTAAAGAATAGGAATGAGCATATTAAGCAGAGAGCAGTGAAAAAACCCACACATTTGAAATAAATCAAGAAAGTGATAATAAGAGAGGGAAGAGGCATCACAAAGGAAGATCCAGTAAGGATATCAACAATAGACTATGAAAGTAAAGAAAGTAATTGTACAGAGTACATTCTTCTTCTCTCTTTTTTTTTTTTTGGTGACTATTATTCCTGACATGCAAACTACTACACAGCATGTCAAAAGTTTCAGAAAGACTGTGGGGATATTGAATTTACTAGTGTACCATATAAGAATCAGTAACTTTCTGAGTATGTACTACCACAAAATGCATGCATTTTATAAATGCTCCAAAAGTCACAAATAGTTTCAAATGTATACATACACTTTTAGAGACATTTCCATATGCTTCACTCGTGCAATTGCTTCATCTCTCTCCTCATTGGCTAACTGCAGTCGAGACATAATAGCTTCATCACGTTCCCTCTGTGCAAAATACACTTCTTCAACCAGAGCTACCAAAATATATAATCCATAATTAATCAGAGAAAATAAAAAATGCCACTTTTAGCAAAAGTAAAAAGCAAAATTAATTTTATTTTACTAATTAAGTCAATTAATCACTTGAAAAGCCATTATTTTTAAAAGCTACTGCAAAATTGAGATATATTTCCTACCTGTAGAAACACAAATTAAAGAGGTCAAACAATAACAAATACTGGGAGCTTGTGAAATAAAGGTAACTCACACGTATACTGCAGACAGGTGTACATATTTCTACAGCCATCTGAAGAGCAATTTGGCAATATTTATTACAGTTTAAGATTTGCCTAGCCTATAACCTGGAACTCTTCTTTTTGGTATGCAGCCTAGAGAAATTCTTGCACATGAGCACAAGAAAACATATATTAAAATGCTTATTGTAGCATTATGTTATACCAAAAACTTAGAAATAACCCAAATGTCCAATAACAGGAGCAGGGATAAATAAATTACTAAAATGGAATATGATACAACATTTAAAATCAATTAGCTATGGACATAGAGACACATTTCAAAAATAAAATTGTGGCAAAAATTGCGAGGTGCAAGGCAAAACAACTCTATTATTTATGGACAAACACAATTAGTAAAAATATTAAAACAAGCATGGAAATGATAATCAACAAATTCAGGATAATACTTATCTCAGTAGCACAGTGGAAGAAAAGCAAAGAAAATGGGACCAAAGAAAAGCAAACAGGGGCAGAGCTGTGCTCTTTAGCACTGCATATCTCCAGGGAGCACCATTTATATAGATTATAATACAAATAGCATCATCTAGATTTGTGCAGCACTATATAGGAAGCTTTGATGTTACCTGAAATTGTCATTTCTCAAGCATAATTTCTACCTGAAATCTTATTTAACTTTTAAAATATCACTGCAATGTTAGACAAAAAGGGGCTTAAATACCTAGGTCACTAAACCAAATTTTATTTACACTGTCAAATCACAAAATAAACTCAGAAAAGATGTTTGAAATATTCTTTTAGTTCACAAAGCATTTGGTTTTTGCTAACATTTGTTATAGATTAATGCATAATCAAGAATTATTTTTGTATTATTTAAATTATAAGTGGTAGAAAAGAAACAAACCCTGAGAATAAGTCACCTATACCTTTTCCATAATAGAATATAAAATGGAACATATAATGGCAAAGCTAAAGTCAAAACTATGTCCAAGAAGGTGATCCTATGGGAAGAGAAATACATTCATCCATCCATTTATTCACTCACATTCATTTAATCTTTCACCAAATATTATCAAATTCCTGTGACAGTCATCCATCCAATTTTAAGTAATATGACTAATGGTCTAAGAGTTATTACCATTCTGGAGATGTATACATTCTATTACAGAAAGACAGACAGTAGAGAGAAAAAAGGCCCAAAAATAAATAGATTTAGAGAGATAAACAGATGGTAGTAAAGGCTTTGAAGGAAAATAAGGGTGTGTGAGAGAGAAAAAGAGTGATTTGGCAAATGGGAAAAGAATAAACTAATTTAGAAAGGGTGGCCAGAAAAGAGCTTTTCAAATAAATGACATTTCAGCACATGCAAATAAAGGAAGAGAAGCTATATATGTATATATTTGAAAGCAGACTAAGCAGAAGAAAAAGTAACACAAAGGCCCTGAAAGTACTACAGTAACGGCATCAAGGACAATGTACCCAGAACACAGTGAGAGACAGTGAGAGTTCTGAAAGATCACACTGGGCCTTGTAATCCATTGCAAGGATTTTAGATATCATCTAAACTGTGATGGTAGCCACTGGAGTGTTCTGACCAGGGAAATGACAGCATCACACTTATGTAGTGGAGTTCTGGTTTCTAGGTGAGAAATAGTCTGGACATGGGCAAGTGTAGATGCAGAGACCAGTTAGGAGACTACAGGAATAGCCGAAGCAAGAATTCACACGAATAACCCATGTAAAAGGTCCATTCCCTGAAAGTTTAAGCTGCCTAGAAGTAAATATATGTGCCATCCTAGAGTTTAGATATTACACTAAAGGATCTCTAGAATGGGAACAATTTGATCATATCTGTGCATGATTTATTGATTAATGAGAGAAAGAGGGCATGGGGTGGGGGAGGGGGGGGGAGAGAGAGAGAATCCTAAGCAGGCTCCATGCTCAGCATGGAACCCAAGGCAGGGCTGATCCCAAGACCCTGGGACCATGACCTGAGCTGAAATCAAGAGTTGGACATTCAACTGAATGAACCACCCAGGGCTCCAGATCTGTACTTTAGAAGGAAACTCCTACTAATAAGCATACAAAGGAAGACGCAGGGGTCAGTGGAAAGTTGCAGTTTAGATTGCATGTGTCCCCTGACCCAATCTTACATTATGTGTAACAGTCCAGATAGGAAATAATGAAATCCTGAACTACGGCATTCTTAATAAAATTAAAAAGAAAATGGATTCAATTCATAACAAAAAGGGTAAAATAATAGAACCAAAGAATTAAAGCATGTACTGAATAAATTTTAGAGAACAGAAAAATAGAGAACAGGTGACCTCACTAAAGCCATCTCTCAATCTATCAGTAGTATGATCTTAAAACCTTATGATAAACAGGTTACTCTTCTCACTACTGCTACACAGGTTTCAAAGCAAAGAAGTTCTCAGCCTGGCATTCAAGGAAAACCAGAGTATAATTCTGGCTTATCTTCCCAGCATCACCTACCACCATTTCCCTCTAGGACAATATTATATAAAATACAGGTTGTGAAACATGTTTTTAAGTTATGTATCATTTTAATGTATATTACAAAAACAGAGCTGGCACATTAGGCCTATAATTTCTCCTAGTGGCATTTAATTTCACGTCTAATTAAATTTTGAATTTCTCTAAGTTACCCAAACACACTGTTGAGCCAGATGCCATAGAAAAGTAACTTTCTGGGGCACCTGGGTGGCTCAGTAGGTTAAGTGTCCGACTTCAGCTCAGGTCATGATCTCTCGGTCTGTGAGTTCGAGCCTCACATCAGGCTCTGTGCTGACAGCTCAGAGTCTGGAGCCTGCTTCGGATCCTATGTCTCCCCCTCTTGCCCCACCTCTGCTCGTGCTCGGTCACCCTTTGTCTTTCAAAAATTGAATAAATGAAACAAAAATTAAAAAGAAAAGAAAAGTAACTTTCTATTATTTCATTTAAAGTTCAAAAACACAAAAGAATGACCTAGTTATTAAACTTAGGCTAATGATTACCTTTTGGAGGGCACCTGGGTGGCTCAGTCGGTTAAGCATTCAACTTGGGCTTGGGTCATGATCTCACGGTCCCTGAGTTCGAGCCCCATGTCAGGCTCTGTGCTAACAGCTCAGAACCTGGAGACTACTTCGGATTCTGTGTCTCCCTCTCTCTGCCCCTCCCCTGGTCACACTCTGTCTTCCTCTCTCTCTCAAAAATAAATGATTACCTTTTGGAGGTAGTACTGAAAGAGAAGATGAGGAACACTTCTGGAATACTGGTAATACTTGATTTCTTGATCTGGGTGCTGGTAATACAGTTTGTTCATACTTTCTGAGATTCATAAAACTGTGGAGTTACTGGTGAGCTTTTATGTTTAGATGTTAAAACTAAATAAGAAAGATTACATTAAAAATAATATATTTATCAGGGTACCTGGGTGGCTCAGTTGGTCAAGCATCCAAGTCTCTTGATTTCAACTCAAGTCACGGTCTCACGGTTCATGAGTTCAAGCCCTGTGTCGAGCTCTGCACTGACAGCGTGGGACCTACTTAGGATTCTCTCTCTTCTCCTACCCTGCTCATGCTTTCTCTCTCAAAATAAATAAACTTAAATAATTTTTTTTTATTTAAAATAAAATTTTTTTAAATGTTTATTTATTTTTGACAGAGAGAGAGAGAGAGAGAGAGAGAGAGAGAGAGACAGAGCAGGAGTGGGAGAGGGGCAGAGTAGAGGGAGACACAGAATCTGAAGCAGGCTCCAGGCTCCAAGCTGTCAGCACAGAGCCCAACACGGGGCTCGAACTCACGACCGCAAGATCACGACCTGAGCCAAAGTCTGACACTCAACCGACCGAGCCACCAAGGCACCCCTTAAATAATTTTTTTAAATAATGTATTTATCTAGTTAAAATGTTGAGCTGATTTAAAGAAAACTATTAAGAGTAGAAAAAAGTTAGCATGTATGATAAAATTTCTGGGAGTATATGTTAAGATTAAATTTTAAGCAACAGAGACTTGTGCTTCCACTTAAAACAACTTTTTAAAGTAGACAAAACATATGGGGTGACAGCTTTCAAGGCTACAAGGAAAAAAACAAACAGTAACCTGAGGCGGGGGTGGGGGAGAATGAGTTGAGCTCTATGATTGGCCCAGCTTAATACACTGAAACTATTTCCAGAAGATAGTACAGGAAGGGAAGAATCTAGGAGGAGCCCAGCTGACTCCACAATTTGAGAGGCAGAGATAGAGTGTGGGGAAACCAAAGCAGCTGGAATTCACAGGAGAGCCTATTAGAGAAAAAAACAGCTGCAAAGAAAGAAAATTTTGGAGAACTGCAGGTCTTCCTCAAAAAGTCAGTTGAGTACTGGGTGCACATTTGTGAGTAAACCACTCCCTGCAGGGGAAAGAACAACCTGAGAGGATTAGAGACAATAGTGCCCTAGGCTACATAAAGCCAGAACAGGGCTTGTTGTTCCCACCGGCCAGACTGGAAAACCTCAAGATTCATGAGGTACTGGATAGAGTACTCAGAAGGGTCTTGCTTCAGTAGTGGGGGTTAATGAACTACAGACTAAATTCTGCTCTGGTAACATCTAGCCTATCTTTAAAACATGACCCAAAAGGAGAGATGTGTTTCCGGAAAATGTAAGTAATATGTCAGAACAAGGCTCAAAAATATTTTATAAGAATACAAAAATAGCTTCCAAAATGGTGAAATTTATCATTACCAAGGCATGCGAACAAGGACCAAAATTAGGACTCATAATGATAAAAAATTAACTGAAACTGACCAATATTTTTGTCAACCAACTGGTACATAACCCCGTTTTATGTGTGTTTAAAGATACCTTGTTCAACATATACGTTGATTTAGTAACAATGAATTAATGGTCAACAGCACTGTAACTCTTGCCTGAACAAAACTTATCTAACACACATATTATCACAGCCTTCTTATATTCAGGGAACACTACACTGTATTTCAGGACTACGCTTAGGGGCTGTTTGAAACAATGAAATCACCAATAGAAGGCACAAAAATGAAGTAAATCTGACACTAAATAAGCTGCAAAAATAACACTTATTTAGAATATAAGAGTTGAAATAAGAAGGTAGAGTGTGGCCTTAAGATGATTATATTGTTTTTCTTTTTTTAGTTTGTTATTTTAGTAATTTTTATTAATTTTTTTAAAGGTAAAACAACCTTTCATTCCACAAGATGAATGTAAACCCTAAAACTATAAACGTTCTGGAAAAAAACTTCTGTGAGTTTAGGTAGGTAAAGCTTTCTTAACTATAATACCAAAACATAATCTATTCTTAAAAACTGATAAATTGGACTTCAATCTAATTCAATTAAAACTCTCTGCTCTTCAAAAGACACTGATGAGAAAATTAAAAGACAAGTCACAGATGGAAGAAAATAATTGCAAAGCATATATCTGATAAAAGACTTGCATCCAGAAATAATTTTTAAAACTCTCAAACCTCAATAATAAGGAAAAAATCCAATTTAAAAAATGCACAAACGACTTAGAAACTGTATGAAAGCAGACATACTGATGATAGATAAGAACAAAAAAAGTTGCTGAAGACTTTTATAGTCATTAGAGAAACGCAAATTAAAACTATGAGATAACCACCGCATACCTATTACAAAGGCAGAAATGAAAGTATGATTAAAGATACTGGGAAGAGGAGAGAGCAACTGGAATCCTCATTCACTGCTGGTGGGAATGTAGGACAGTGCAATCACAGTTCGTTGGTTTTTTAAAAAGTTAAACATACACCTGCCATAATACTCAGCTATTCCACTCACAGGTACTAATCCAAGAGAAATTAAAGCCTACGTCCATACAAAGACTTACACATAATATTCATGGCATCTTTATTTATAATAGCCCCAAACTAGAAGCAACACAAATTTCTATCAGTAGATGAACAGATGAACAAACTACATCACAAATTGTGGTAGAACAACTGGATATCCACTTGCATAAAATCAAATGCTGTTAATTGACAGATAAGGTCAATAAATTCTTGTTATGACAAATAATCCAGTGAAGAAATGGGCAAAATACATGAATAGATGCTTCTCCAAAGAAGACATCCAGATGGTAACAGACACATGAAAAAATGCTCAACATCATTCATCATCAGGGAAATACAAGTCAAAACCACAAAGAGATACCACCTCACACCTGTCAGAATGGCTAACATTAACAACCCAGGCAACAACAGATGTTGGCAAGGATGCGGACGGAGAAAGAGGATCTCTTTTGCACTGCTAGTGGGAATGCAAAGTGGTGCAGCCACTCTGGAAAACAGTATGGAGGTTCCTCAAAAAAATTAAAAATAGAACTATCCTACAACCCAGCAATTGCACTACTAGGTATTTATCCAAGGGATACAGGTGTGCTGTTTTGAAGGGACACATGCACCCCAATGTTTATAGCAGCACTATCAACAATAGCCAAAGTATGGAAAGAGCCCAAATATCCATCAATGGATGAATGGATAAAGAAGATGTGGGGCGCCTGGGTGGCTCAGTCGGTTAAGCGGCCGACTTCGGCTCAGGTCACGATCTTGCGGTACGTGAGTTCGAGCCCCGCGTCGGGCTCTGGGCTGATGGCTCAGAGCCTGGAGCCTGCTTCCGATTCTGTGTCTCCCTCTCTCTCTGCCCCTCCCCCGTTCATGCTCTGTCTCTGTCTCAAAAATAATAAAATAAACATTAAAAAAAAAATTAAAAAAAAAAAAAAGAAGATGTGGTGTGTGTGTGTGTGTGTGTGTGTGTGTGTGTGTGTGTGTATCTTGCCATTTGCAACTACGTGGATGGAACTACAGGGTGGTATGCTAAGTGAAATTAGTGTCAGAACAAGAAAAATATCATATAACTTCACTCATATGAGGACTTTAAGACACAGAACAGATAAACACAAGGGAAGGGAAGCAAAAATAATACAAAAACAGGGAGGAAGACAAAACACAAGAGACTCTTAAATATGGAGAACAAACAGAAGGTTTCGAGAGGGGTTGTGGGAGGGGGGATGGGCTAAATGGGTAAGGGGCATTAAGGAATCTACCCCTGAAACCATTGTTGCAATATATGCTAACTTGGATGTAAACTAAAAAAATAAAATAAAATAAAATAAAATAAAATAAAATAAAATAAAATAAAATAAAATAAAATAAAATAAAATAAATAAAATAAAATAAAAGTAAAGTAAAGTAAAGTAAAGTAAAAAATAAAATAAAATAAAATAAAATAAAATAAAATAAAATAAAAAATAAATTCTTGTTATGAACATAGCTTTTGGAAGAACCAGTACTTTTCAGCACAATTTGCATAGTTTTTTTTTTTTCCTTTTAAAGGTAATATCATGAGTGCTATGTGGCTTTCTATGTAGTATACTATTCTGCTACCCTGTATCAGAATCAAAAAGGGATGAAAAAAACTTCTGCCCATAATGTAGTATACAATAATGAGTTTTTACTTCCCCCTTGTAATTGTATATAATTTCCTTCCAGGAAGGATACTCACAACAGCCTACAGAAAGCAACATGGTATACTAGGAAGAATATGGGTTTTGATTCAGATCCAATGTGTTAACACAGTAACGTTAAGCAACCTATTTTTGTATATTTCTTACATTATTTTAGTCACAATACAGGTGCATAAAATGGACATGATGCCACCATTTATGGTTGTTAGGGAAATATTAAGTGAGACAATATATGAAAGCTCTTGGCCAAATAAAATAGATACTCAATAAACACTGGTTCCATGCCATCCCTACCATTACCACCTTCAATCCATAGACTCACAATGTGGCTCCATTTCTAGACATATTTAAAATATGATTTTAATTAATTTGGACCAATTATATAATGTATGTATATGTGTGTGTGTGTGTTTGTGTGTGTGTGTGTGTATACACACACACACAAATATATACGTATATGTATATATTTTTGGTGGCATTCAAAAGTTATGAGACTGAAAGAAAAATTGTTTAGAATCCATACTGTATTGTATACTGCACACTATAATGACGTAATAGTCTGTATAAAATATTACAACAG
Source organism: Panthera tigris (assembly GCF_018350195.1). Taxonomy (NCBI): domain Eukaryota; kingdom Metazoa; phylum Chordata; class Mammalia; order Carnivora; family Felidae; genus Panthera; species Panthera tigris. The sequence goes on along the minus strand of NC_056665.1, from coordinate 86,148,180 downwards.
TCTAAGATATTTTTAAACATTTACATTAAAACACTTTCTTAATTTCACTCCTGTTTACAGCAGCATTATTTACAAACAGCCAAGATGTGGAAGCAACCCAAGTGTCCACTGATAGATGAATGGATACAAAGATGTGGTACACATACACGATGGAATATTATTCAGCCATGAAAAGAATGAAATTTTGCCATTTGCAACAACATGGATTGACCTAGAGGGTATTAGGCTAAGTGAAATAAGTCAGAAAAACAAATGTCATATGATTTCACTTACATGTAGAATCTAAAAACAAAACAAAATTTAAAAAACCAACCAACCAACCAACAACAGAACATTAATATAGAGAAAAAATTGGTGGTTGCCAGAGGAGGAGAAAATGGGATAGGCAAAATGAGTGAAGGGGAGTGGGAGACAGAGGCTTCCTGTTATGGAATGAATAAATCATAAGAATGAAGGTACATCATAGAGAATGTAGTCAATGGTATGTAACAGTGTTATATGGTGACAGATGGTAGTTATACTTGTGGTGAACATAACATAGTATGTAGAGGTGGTGAATCACTATGTTGTTCACCTGAAACTAATGTTAATGTGTGTCAACTATACTTCAATGACAAAAGAAATTTTTAAACACTTCTAATTTGCAGGTCAGATAGGATGGACAAAATGATGCTACATAGTGATCTAAGTACAGATAAACATGTGTGTCATACCCTGAAATATTCTGACATATCAAAAGGTTAAAATACTAATTACTAAACTTTAAATGTCAATAGGCTTCCTATTATTTCTGTAAAATGTGATGAGATCCTTATAAAGTGACATTTAATGTAAGCTGTGTTCTACTTTATGTACAAAAATAATGAAAAAGGTAAGACTAGCAAAGTCAAGGACTTTAATAGTAAGTATAAGTACAGTTATCTCTATGCTTAAATGTTTTACACTAAGCACTTATTTGGTCCTGTGCTGATCAAGAGAAAACACTTTTCTTTCCCTCTATAATGCTATCAACTCTAAAGATATAAATAATGTGCATATTTAAAACAGATTGCCTTTTGAATATTCTAAGGTTAAGTTTGGAAGTGTCATAAAACACACACACACACACACACACACACACACACACAGAAAATCTGATTACACATTTTGTAAATGCTAAGTTTTTCTAAAATTAATTTTTAAACATTAGGTTATATGTGAAATTTGATTATGAAAAACCTGATTCTTTCTAGAATTCAGTACTTTTAAAGGCTCAATATGCAACTCTCAAACATTTTTAGTAAAGAAAACTTAATTGTAAACACTGAGCTTTTCCAAGGTAGATGACTATTACAAAGTTCACTAGAAAATCAATATAGCATTTTAGTTGGAATTTGCTCATTAAACACCCACAGCTCTAATGCAAATTATGATGGAATGAATAAAGCAAATACGCATGCTTCTTTCTTTTTATTAAATGTAAAATCTACTGTTAATTGCATCTCGTATGTCATACAAACTTTTCTCCTTAACTATTAAATAGAAGCTTTAACAAAAGTCATTAGAGATTCTCTTTCTTTGACTTGAATAAATTTCAATATTTGTTCAGTAAAGGTTCACAGCAGTTAAATTACATTAACAAATATTATTAGCTACTATGTAAGCCAACCAAGTAAAATACTTATATTGTAGGTAAAACAAATCATTGGGTGTTTACAATAATATTTGGATATCTCCATTTTTAAACATGGTTATCAAATATCCTATAATTCTTAGACAAATTCAAGAAAGATTCAGAGAGGATCACCCCCCCCTCAACACCAAATACTCAAATTTGTTTAGTAAGCTAATTGTTTTCTAATATGGGCAAGAGTAAATATGAAGAAGCTGAACCATACTAAGTATGAGTTTATTGAGTCAAGACAGAGTACATATTTTCTTAGTAGAACCCAAGTCTATTGACAAACCCATATTCTACACATCTCATACTACTTTTAAAACACAATAGAAGTGAGACAGTATGTTGGAAAACATGCTAGTTTAAACACTGGATCATGATTCTCTAAATAACATAATTTGGAGAATAGACATTTACCAAGAAAAAGAATCCATTTGTTAATATCCTCAAGGTAGTTATATAAATAGAAAAGGCTGAACTAAAGAGAGGGAAAAAGAAATCATCAGGACTTGAAACATGTAAAATAATCAATGATTGCAATTCATGTTCCAAAATTCTAAGCAATAAATATAGATAACAGTTTTATAAAAGACAGGTCTTTATTATATTTAAAAGAATTTCAGATTGTCTGCATATCTACTGTTATTGCTTTACTTGTTAAGTGGATTCCTTATAAATATGATAGTGTTTTATGAAGCCACCACATTGTAGAACCATAAACATTACTATGTCTTTTAATCTCCTTAAAAATTGTGATTTCTCTCTCTTTGTATAAATTGGTTATTGGAAATTTAAATGTAGATGGTAAACCCCTATACCAATAGAAAATTAACCAACCAATTCCAAGTAGTTTGATCATCTAGTCTTCCTTTTACAGGTCAGACTATTAAGTTTTTCCAGAACTATATATGAATGTTTAACATTTTATATGATTATTTCATAAATATAATTAAAATACAGGTTCATTGTAAAAATACAGACAGAAATATTTTCCATAGTCTTATAACTTTTTGTGTGTGTATACTCAAACAGAATATGTTCCTATATTCTTAAGTATTCTTTAAAAATATGAAATAGTACATGGGATTTTATCATTTGGAGATGCCGTATTTGACAGAACTAAGATGTTCCTAGTATTAGATTTTACAGTGTTCCCAATTATTCACCATATAAATAGTACTGTAATGAACATCTTTGTACATAAATCTCTATGTATATACATAGCTAATTACTGAGCAAAATTCCTAGAAGTATGGTTACTACATTAAAAATCAGCTTCTTAAGCTCTTAATGTTTTAAAATTTTCTTCTGTAAAGTTGCTAATACATTTATACTTATCAACAGTATAGCAACTGCTAAAGATTAATTTTAAAAATCACACAAATAGTGAGTTTTAGTAGCAAAACTATAAAATAAGGATTTTTTTGGAAAACTCTGAATTATTATACACATGTATTTAGTACAGAAAACTCAGAGTATACAAGAACACTTTCTAAGAATATGCTATTTACATTAAAACATTGAATACAGAACTAAAATTGTTAATGTGAAAGAGATAAGCTTATCCCAGAAGTATTAAAACCAGTATCAATTATTTTATGCACTTTTAAAGTACAATTTTAAGAGGTACTTAACTTACTTTCTGCATAGAATGTCTACTTTAAATTTTAATAAATGCCAATATGAAAATTCTATAAAATATAACTGCTATCTAAAGTTTTTCCAAGATCATTTGCTCTTCAAAATTAATTAAACATATGGAAAAAGTCTTAAGAATCATTTTCCGAAAATTTTTTATTTTTGTTTTATTTTTTAAAAATTTTATTTATTTTTGAGAGAGACAGAGACAGAGACAGAGACAGAGACAGAGACAATGTGAGTGGGGGAGGGACAAGGAGAGATGGAGACACAGAATCTGAAGCAGGCTCCAGGCTCTGAGCTGTGAGCACAGAGTCTGATGCAGGGCTCGAACTCATGAACCATAAGATCATGACCTGAGCAAAGTTGGATGCTTAGCCAACTGAGCCCCCCAGGTGTCCCTGTTATTGTTGTTTTAAATAACTAATTATGACATGTCCTCAAATACTTGACACCATGCTAAATTTCATAGTGCAGCACACTTAATTAAATATTTCAATTGTTGATTATTATTATGCATAACAGTTTCTCTGTTTACTCAATATTTATTTTGTTGGTTTGTTTGTTTTTTCCAGAAAAACTGAAACTTTCCTAGGGAGAGAGCTTACAAAATTGGCCACACTCCACCCTCAAACATTATTTTACTTGGCACTCATAATTAATCCTGATTCACACTCACAGGATTCTGCAGCCAAAGACAATAATATAATCAACATTCTACCTATCGATATTTCTAACTGCTATATTTCACAGAGATGGGCCTTTTTGTTTTTATCTGAAACTTGAAATCCTTTTTCCTTTCAAATTAAAAGATCATATAGATATAAACATATAATGTTGTATTGTAATACTGTGAATACATTTCAGTGTTAGATTAAAGGCTATCACATTTTAGTAATGACCCTGTCTATACAGAATAGTATTCTAACATGTATTACTTTTTAAAAGTAAATATATTATTTTCTATTCTTCTGATATATAGAACTCACTCTTGTTCTTAATCATTAGATGGTCAATATCATCTGAGATATGGTATACAGTATTAAATACTCTTTTGAAGAGAACAATGTAAATATTTTCTATTACACAACAATTCGTATTTTTTCATGTTTATTAGTTGTGGTGTCTTAATGTATTTGCTGTAATGGTAGTTACAGATCTATACTTTGAACATTTACATGTTAACCTGAATAGAAGACTTAAGTTGTAAGTTTCAGGGATTCTATGTTCTGAACTTTAGGCAATCACAATTAAAGTCCTCTCCTTCCTACCAAAAACAAATGAAAATTCCGTGTTATAAGAGCTTGACAATATATGTATCTTTTTTATTTATAAAATATCAGTCTAAATTTGGGTGCAGAGAAAAGAATCTATGTGTAAAGCAAAAAAGCAGATTAAATGCTTGCAGATTCAGTACAGCAAGCTAAGTAATGAATTATATGTAAAATGTAACTAAGATAGATGGATGGATGGATGGATGGAGGGATGGATGGATGGATAGATTTATAAACACAAGACTTAGGAACTAAGGAGTTCTTTTGGCTAAAACCCAATATTGGCCTTATTTCAGTTTAATTGGAAGAGGATCTCAAATTCATCTTCTCCATGAGGTATCAGGAACCTGGATTTCTCTTTGTACCAAAGGTTAATAAGAAATGTGTCTGCAAAAGTCAAACAGCATTAAATACCAAAAACTGATTATTATTCTACAGGAGTTGTTCTGTCATTCATAATCTCTCCATGCTCCAACCTTCCACAGCTAATCTTTAATGGATGACATGCAAGAAAGAAAAATAACTAACATATAAAGCAGAGACTCGCAAGTGAGCGTTTAAGAAATTAAAAGAAATAAGGCTTTTAAAGAAATGTATTTTAAACAAAACAATGTAGAAAATGAAATATTTTTATGTGTAAAATTTAAACATTATCTGTATACTGCAAGCATAATACAAGAATAAAAATGAAGAGATATTACACTCTACATAATGCCCACTGAGGCTATTTGGGAAAACAGGTTTAATTGAACAAGTTATTTTTTTAAATGTAACTACATCATGGACCTAAGAGTATATTAATGTTTGCAACAGGCCATATAATATTACATCTCACTGTCAAACTCAATTTAGGTAAAACAAATTTTGAAGTGTTTGTGGTTTCATCATTTTATTTAGTTGAGAAGAAATACTTAACTAAAAAACAGAGAGTCAATGTTTCTGCTACGCTTCTCTAAAATATTCCCTACTATTTAAAGGTCATATATGTCAATAATGTTCAAATAATCTTATCCACATGTACAATTTAATGAGTTAAAACACAGTAAGAAGTCTTAAATAGCTCCTATGAGATAAATTTTTTTGCAGTGGTAACACATATGGAATGAGCTAGTCATTTCAGCTTTTGCAAAATTAAGACCTACTTACTATGTATTTTTCCTTTATTTTCTTTAATGAAAAGATTTAAAAAATATTTTCTTATTTCCAAGCTACCTAAATACAGTTAAATCTTAAAATCAAAGGAAAATTGAAAACTGTGGGATAAATGAACTAATAAAAACCCTCATAAATTATTTTTAAAAAAGAAATGAATATCAATCCCTTGTGAAACAAAAGCATATATAAATACTTACGGGATAGTTTACTTATATTACAAGTACACTTTGAATATACCCTCTATTAAATCAAGGAATCTTGAGAAAACAAGATGATAACGTCCTCATCTTATCTACTGAGTGCTTTTTATGGGTTAAGCACTTCATACACATTATCTCACTTAAATATCACGGCAACCTATAAAATAAGTTTTAATCAAAGCTTAGTGAGTCTGTCACTTATACATGTTAAGTGGCAAAAAGATTAGAATAAAGGTCTGATTCCAAACTCTGAACATTTAACCCCTACTATAGTGTATTATGAGTGAAAAGTGAATACAGTCAAAAAGAAATGTTTGAAATCCCAAATCTGTCTTCTTCGCTGGTGTATATATTCAGTGCCTAAAACAATCCTAGCACACAATGGCCCTTCAATAAATACTTCTTGGTTAAATTTTAAAAGAGTTAGCTTAGTTCCTATAAAGTGCCAAATAAAAACAGTATTGGTGGTGATGTCAAAAAAGAAGGGGAAGACAAGAGAGTCAACCATTTGAGATTTTATCACAATAGAGGACACAACGGGGTTTCAAAATTGCATGAAATCACGTCAGTTTGAATGACAGTATTTGTAGTATATAAAAACCAACAGGGAAGTAAAGGAAATAAGCTTGATATTATTTTAACAGTCTACATAAAGGTTTATTATTGGTACACATTAGGTTAAAGCCCATATCTTTTGTATCCCAATTCTTTTATTTTGGATTCACATTTAAGTAAGATGTATTTTTAATTAAAACCTAAACAGAACAAAAGTCTCTTTATGACTTCTGATATTATCAAAGATTTAAGAATTGTATAGAGATAAAATAATAAATATTACTATTAGCTACAACTTACTGAGTACCAGTTATATATTAGGTGCTTTTGTACATTATCTATAATCCCTAAAATAATCTGGTAAATTAGTTAATATTCACATTTTACACGGCCGAAAGTAAACCTGGAGAAGCTCATAAATAACTTGCCCAAAGGCACACAGTTGGTGTTAATAAGTATCAAAGCTCTGATCTGCACCTGGGTCAGTCTGATTCTACGGCTTTTGGTCTTCCCATTATTTCAATGTGCCTCACAGAGAACTGGGCACCTTTGTTTCATGTGGTTTTTTGACTGTACCAGACTCTCATTCTTATATTTAATCAGGTGGGAAGACAAAATAGACTAATACATATGTAAGTTATACAACACACAAAGACACGCAAATAAATAAGGAGAAAATCTGAAACAAAAATGGCTTAGGTAAAATGGCAAATTTGACCACAGCCGTCATATAAATTTCATAAAACTGGTTCACGTGGTCGTTATGTACCAAACATATCACAGGAATTATTTGAAGATCAGAAAGTAACTATTAAAAAAAATCACTTCCTTAGTGATCAGTAATACTAATATCTAATCATATGAGTACAAATACTAAATCTAATTCACGATCATTGTATAAAACTTGAAAAGGCAGAAAACCATTAATTGAAACATTAATATATCCATTAATAATACAAATAAATTTGCCTCGTTTCATATAATGTACATGTACACATATATTTAACAAAATTATATTATAAATGCAGTTTCCCCCCTACTTTTCACTTAACATTAAATCATGAAGATTTTCTCATATCACCAAATATTTAGCAACGGTTTTCAGTTATCATATAATGTCTCACAGCATACGCATACCTTAACCATTCTCTTATTGTCTGATTGATGTTAGTTCTCTGGCAGTTATAACTAACACTAGTATGGATATCCTTAATATAAATCTTTATGTCATACACTATAAGGAAATGGCTATTTCCTTAGAGTACTTCATATTTTAACTAACATTTGAAAAATCTATAAACATATATTTTTATATCTTATTTGCAATTTTCAATGTTTACTTGAGATGTTTTTGCATGTATTTCTTTTAATGTGGAATATCTTGATTTTTTTTTTTAAACAATTATACTTTGCTTAAGTACACTATAATACATAAATGTGTCATAGTTATAATATACTTTACCAAATACACTTTTTATTTTGAATATAAAAATGAGCCATGACAGAAACAAACATCAATACTGGTGTGGACTTTTTTTGCTGTTGTTATGTGGATTATTTGTCCTTTCACATGACACTAAAGAACACATTTATCACATGTAATCATATTCCTATAATGTTCCTCTTTATCTATTAAGGTACTGACACAGTTTTTGTTATTGTGTTTTGCTTTTTGACTGCACCTGATACCAGTTGGGTAGAAAATAAGCTACTAAAGACCATACGTATGAGAAAATATGAAAAAAATAATAAGTCTATCAAGAGTTAATGAATTTCTTATAGTTTCAAGCCAATGGATTTCTTAAGCAATTCAGTGTTTTTTTTTAATTTTGACATATCACAATGATGACTCTCTCTAATGTCATAAGTAAAATATCTTTAATCTTTTTTAATAAGAGAACTGAAACATTAAAAAGATACACACTGAAAATTTATACTTTAAAAAAATTTCAGAGGATTTTCATTTTGTGTCATTTTTATAACTAAGTGGTTGGATGTATCTCTTTTAACTAGATTGCACTGCTATTTTCATCAATTTAGAAGGCTGTAAAAATACTAAACATCTCAAATATTTAACATTTACTAAAATAATATTGTATAATTAATGAGAAATATTTGATTAACAAGAATCATAAAGCAATCAAATTCTTTCCATTGTATGCATGCATGATTTGTACTATTTAGTCAAAGGGAAGCCTTAAGTATATACAAATAAGTAAATATTTGAAGTATATGATTAGCTATATCATACAAAAGTTTTAAGAGTAGATAATATTGCTTAATGAGATTTCGCCTCCAAGATATAAGTGATCAATGCAAACATATTAATTTATGCTTTTCAGTAAATCAAAATGCCCTAAATCTTATCAAATTACTCCTGCAAGACACATGCAAAGTTATACAACACCTTTAAACAAATGTACTTATAATATCTTCCTAGTAATTAGCATATATATGATTATAAAAAGCTAATAAACTTCCAAATTGTTCTAAATTATTTGAATTATTCATTATTAACATATGGTTATTTTTCCTTAAAATATATTAGTCCCACATTTCTCTATTAAAAAAGAAAAAACATTCATGGTAGTTTAACAGTACAGAAAAACAACCATCTATTATTTTAGTTGGAGTATTTATTTATGGTAATTTTGGTTATATATTCATAGTGATGTTCAGTTCTATTTTGTACAATAACATTTTAAAGACAGGATATACCTGTGAATGTCTCTGACCTAAAAAACCAGAATTCTCTCATATATGCAACCAGGTTAACATAGCCTCAAACTAATCACAAAATAATTTCTTAAAATCATTCTAATTGATATAAAAATGTTAAATAAGTAATCTCTAAAATGCCTCTGCAGGTTAATTTCTATTATACTATGAAATTTCTCTCCTTAACATAAAACAGTGTGAGCAGAAGAGTCACAAACTATTGAGAATCATCTGAACTTATCTGTAACATATCACAAATATATTTAAAAATTTTTTCCTTACAAAGACCTGTGAGTAAAGATAGACTCCAAAACATATTTAAGGCAGTCATTTATAATCTTAAACTCTGGCAACCTTTCATTTTAATCTTCTCAGTGAAAACATTATCTCCATCATCATCCACATGACCAGATGAAAATTTATTAATTGCACAAAACAGATTTTTGAATCAAATGTAGGTTTCCATTGGCAATGAATATATGACTATCCTCACACAAAAGAGAAGTATTTCCTCTCAAGGAGCTAAAACAATAAGTGGTATTTGAACTGCTGGTTGAAAGGTAGAGGCACTGGTAATCATTATTTCCCCTTGTTTGTTCAGGCCCTTCCAACAAAACAAACAACCTTTTTGTGATTGGATTGACATGGTGTTAACAATGCATTTAATGCCCAAATCAGTATGAATACAGGTAAAGCTCTCACTAATACCAGTACCAGGATGTTAAAGCCACCTATTTTCTATGCAGCCAAAAAAAAAAAAGAGCCTCCCCTCCTTTGGCAAATAAGCTAGTATGCTAGTATTCACTGAGCCACATCATATAATAACTCTCTTAATACTCGTCTACTATACCTGCTGTCTTCTCAGCAATATGAGCTTCTGTTGCTTTCTCCTGGAGTTCCAGGCTAAGCTTTAGTTTTCTATGTTCCTTATCTTCTTTAGTCAGTTTTTCTTGAAGCTAAAACACATTGAAAGAAACATAGTTTCTTATTCGACAAATTTCTTACAGAAATATAATTAATCCCAAAGTAAAAGTTATTTTTTCTAAATCCTTATTTATTACATTTAACTGCCTAAATACATAAGTCCAAGCGGGGTGGGGGTGGGGGGAAGAAATCCCACAATGTTTAACATTTTAAGCTATTTTTAAAGTAATAATTAATTACCTATAACGATAGAGAAATTATAGAAACATTTTGATATACACTTGTGTATTTATAGGCAAATGAAATTAAAGAGGGAATAACACAATTATTAAAAATACTGCAAAAAGCAATCTGATCTGTTCTTTTGTCTTAAAGCAAAAGACTTGGAAGGCACTACCCTAATAAAAAAACAACAGCTTTACAGCTTCTCTTAGTAATTCTAATACTTTGAAACAAAATTAATTAAGATAATAATCTTAATATGTGAAACAAATCTCCTTTGAGAATGCTATCCCATCATATTCCATTTAAATCGGCACTGGCACCTGATTTATAACTGGCATGTAATAAATAATTACTAAATGAAAATACTGAACATATCTCCTACTTTCATACAGAACCCCTCAATTGTTTGTCATTTGTGTTGTTTTCCATCAGATATGATCAACATTTCTAACAGCATGCTTCAGTTTGATTAGGTCAAAAACTAGAATATGAAAATCAGAAAAGTATGTAGAGGTATGCAGAGGTTAAAAAAAAAAGGTATAGAAAACGAACATTATTTAATAACATTATTAAATGTGCAAAGAAATGTAACTAGAAAGAGTCAGTAAGGATAAAACACATGACATGACAAACTGGACTGGACAAAATGTACCAGTATATAACACAAGGAATGTGACGGTATTGCCAAAATTTAATCACATATATTATTGAGGTGAAATACAGGGCACAGATGCTAAGAAAAAAAAGTTAAGTAACATGAAATCATTCATTATATTTCTCACTTTCTGTAATACTGAAGTAAACTTTTACTACCGTTAAAACTTGAATGAATCTTTTTTTTTTTTAAGGTACCTACTCAGGGTACTATAGATTTATGAAAAAAGAAGTGATATCACAGGCCAGCAAGGCAGGAAAGTAAAGAAATTGCTTTTGATAGCCAATCTCTCAATACAATCATACTCTGATGGTATGGTATGGTATGGCAACAACATAAAGCTACCATGAAAGGCTAAAAGTACATGATGAAACTGAATTATGATGGGCAACAAAGCAAACTTATAAGGTCAACAGCTAAAAGCACACTGTACAATTATCAGACTTTCTATATTGTACCTTTTTATTGCTTGCTCTGAGAATGTCCAATTCTTTTAGAAGAAATGCTATTGTCTTCTCTTTATCTAAGTCTGAAGTAACTTGACAAGGGATCGTACACTCACAATGCAAATCATGATCTCTATGTTCCATAATGCTGTAAGAAAAAAAACTATTGAACTATATACATATATGATTTCTACCATGCGGAATCTATAATTTTACACTTCAAATGAGGGAAACCAATTTAATGTTAACAATAATATATAAAGTTACTTAGTTTTAAATTTCTTTTGTTATATACTGTTAAGAAAATACGTGGATGGAAAAGAATGAATATATCAACGTCACAGAGTCGTTAATCTATCAACTGAGGGAACTAAATCTGTGGAAAGCATTTAGTCATTTCTATAGAAATTCATTGTTAAGTATACGTAAAGAATTCAGATTTTAGGGGATGTGAATAATTCAATTTATACTTTTGGTCAGGACTCTAGATACATATCTCACTTTTCTGAAAATGGAAAGAATCATACTTTTTTCAGTGTGGTTGACAGAATATCATATTTTTGTTATTAAACTCAAAACAAAACTGAAAACCTAGTCCTGTAACATTTAATGGTAAATAATTTTTTTGACATTTTGTGTGCTATTTGAGGACAGTATCGACTTGCCAGCAGGTAGTAAAAAGGATGGGAAAGAGATGGACTATTTTTTGAAGGCATTATATTAAACTTGTAAGCACAGGTAAACTTTAGAGTCTCTAAGAAGCAATTAAGCAGGGGGGTCTGGGACAGTCAGTGCAGTTCTACCTACCATGTATACCTTCTGTTGCAATTATATTAAGATATTTCATACTCTGGCTTTAGACCAGTCTCTACTATTTATTTTTCCCACATGGTTATAAAATGTTTACCACCTCTTCATTCATCCCTAACCCTATGCCCCTATGCAGTAATTCTGCAGTATTTTCAAAATATATGACTAATTATGGAAGTACTTTAATCCCATAGAGGTAAAAGTCACAGGAGTCACAAATTCAAATCCCATCATGGGATAAGTAGGTAAGGTGAATGGTAAAAGCTGTAGAATGGAAAATAATAAAGAAGGCAAATGGGAAAGTACAAGGCCCTTCTAAAAGTAATTAAATTCCTTTAAACAAAAAATCACACTAATCAAAGCCAAAACACATCTTTGGGCTTATTTTGTCTTACAGTTGCCATTTTTTGGCTCTGATGAATAATTTCCCATTTATGTCAACTTAACAGTTATTTCCAGATCCAAAATGAAAGGTCACAGAAAATAATATTCAACAAGAAGGAATAAAATCTCATGGCCTTCATTTAAACTCACCTTATGCTTTTTCACTTAACAATCTACATCCATTCTATCAACATAATGAAAACAGTAGAAAACTCTGGTAGCCCAAATTCTAATAAATTCATGATATGTCCAATGTAGCTGAGGCCAAAAAGAAAAAAGGGAGAGACGAATGGGGCAGGGAGGGAGGGAGGAAGAAAGAGTTCTCTCAATCGTACTTTCTAAATCTAAGGCTGCCAGCACTCACTTGGATTTTTCAATAGTGCAGTCAGCTGTCTCATCACCTGGATAAGGAAAATTCCTTGATCTCTGCCCTGGCAGTTCTGTGTCCTCATAGGTGGCTTCATTAACCAATTCACTGGATTTCTGATGCATGCTTTCCTTAGAATTCACAGTTGGTTGCTCATCTGGCTCTGTACTTTTATTTCTCCCTGTAGTCTCTTGTTCAAGGTAACTATGGGCTATCTCTGTATTTAAAACAAAACAAAAACAAATGATACATGAAATACCATAGCTACATATTAAATCGTTGAAATGAATATTTTTGTAGAAATAGGTGCTCTCATAGCTTTAAACATGTACTTACTAGTCTTACTCCTATTGTAATCAGGAACATACAGCGGTTTTTCCACATCTGGTGGGGGCATTTAGGGCAGTGGTTTACAACCTTCACTTCAGGTTGAAATAACCTGAGGAGTTTCTAGAAATCCTTAGCCCAGACCACATCTTGTATTAATTAAATCAAAATCTGTCAGAGTGTCCAAATGACTTCAGCATCCAACCAAAACTGAGAAACACAGATTTAGGGGCACTGTTTTCTAGATTTCTTTTCTAGATTTCAAAAAATAGGATGCGATGCGCGAATGACTATAGGGAAGTGATACTGTGCATGCAACTCTGGTATCCAACTGCCTGGGCTAGAATTCCAGCTTTGCCTAGTGCATAACTTTCGTCAGGTTACATAACCCATCAAAGCCTAAGTTTCTTGTTTGTAAAATGAGAACATAAGAGCACTTTTACTTGAGTTACTTTAAGGACTGACTGATGCAAAGTACTTGGCCTAGTGTTCAGCACATTGGTAAACATTAGCTATTATTTTTGTAATCATTATCATAATATTAAAATTAATACAATGTAAGAAAAATTATTTTTAACTTCCATATTATCAGATATATATTATACATTAGAAAATCTGGGGCGCCTGGGTGGCTCGGTCGGTTAAGCATCCGACTTCGGCTCAGGTCATGATCTCACGGTCCGTGAGTTCAAGCCCCGCGTCGGGCTCTGTGCTGACCGCTCAGAGCCTGGAGCCTGTTTCAGATTCTGTGTCTCCCTCTCTCTCTGCCCCTCCCCTGTTCATGCTCTGTCTCTCTCTGTCTCAAAAATAAATAAACGTTAAAATTAAAAAAAAAAAAGAAAATCTGTTTTGTAATGCCTGGCTATCTCATAAAAATTATCTTAAGCTGTAACTAGTATATAACAGCTATTTCAAAGGAATAGTGTATCTGATACTATGGTGAAATTTTTGGAAGAAAATGACACACATGCAACTACATAAAACAAACTCTTTTACTGGCAAATCAGACCAACAGGCACAAATACTGATTGTAACAAATACTTTATTATTTCCAGTATCAATAACTCTTGAACTTTAAAAAGCAAGTGAATCTCACCTGCTTGTTGATGATGCCTTTTCCAACCTGCCAAACTTAAAATCCTTTTAAGCAGAAAAGCAGAGGAGAGTAGTTTTAGAATAAATAACAAAATAGGGGTACTTATAAATAAGCTACTTCTCACAAAGTATTCATTTCTTAAGGAGAAATTCTTTGCTTGTGGATATGCTGAAACTAGGTTTAGCCAGTCATAAACCCTAAGTCCTGGGCATTATCTTGTTGGTAGCTGAAGCTAAATCAGAAATCACTTGTTTTTAGTAAAATTACTCTCAATTTCACTTTGACGAAACAAATAGGGAGACTATGTCATCATAATTATATGCTGTAAGATATCTATGAAACATTAAACAGTAGAACATTATACTGTTTTTATTTAAACTTTAACAATTCTAGGTATCTGAAAATTATCCTGTTGGTTTTTGACATTTCAAAACACTTACATGGTTTGCTTCAGATGTTCATCAGGCTACTTTTCTAGGAGAAGCTGGTGTTAGTAGAATGGAACCCTCAAAATCTGAATTAAGGAATTTTATAAATGGACATTAAAAAATACAACTGCGGGGCGCCTGGGTGGCTCAGTCGTTTAAGCATCCGACTTCGGCTCAGGTCACGATTTCACGGTATGTGAGTTCGAGCCCTGCGTCGGGCTCTGTGCTGACTGCTCAGAGCCTGGAGCCTGTTTCAGATTCTGTGTCTCCCGCTCTCTCTGACCCTCCCCCGTTCATGCTCTGTCTCTCTCTGTCTCAAAAATAAATAAATGTTAAAAAAAAAATTAAAAAAAAATACAACTGTATCTATAAACCATGCTTTCTAACACTAACACGTAATTTTAAAAGTACAGCTAACACTTGAACACATGGGTTTGAACTGTGCAGGTCCACTTATCTGTGAATTTTTTTCTTTTATAACTACAATAGAGTAATGTAAATGTATTTTCTCTTATGATTTGCTTAATAACATTTTCTTTTCTCTAGCTTATTTTATGGTTAAGAATACAGTATTAATACATACAACATACAATACACGTGTTAATTGACTATAGTACTGGTAAAGCTTCTGGTCAACAGTAGGCTATTAAGTAGTTACGTTTTGGGGGAGTCAAAGTTATACAGGAATTTGAATGCAGGGGGTTGGATCTCCTAACACCCAGATTGTTCAAGGATCAACTTTTACTAAAATGAAAGAGAATTATGGTTTTCCATCATCTACATTACCATTACCTTACCACTATGTACAACTCATCCCATATTTTTACTTCTGTATTTCTGGGTTTAGTTTAGCATCTTTCTTCTCCCAGTTTCTAATTTCTAACCTCCTAGTGTTTACTTTACCTCATCCCTGGTATGTATACTTTCTATCTGCTTACTATATTTATAGCTCTTTTTCTTACTTCAGGTTACTTAATGTCAAGTTTTGTGTTCTGCTGAATTCTTGGCAAATCAGCACCTTTTCACCAGGGAATGTACTATCTTCTCCAAACTCAGAGCTTCCCAATAAAAGGACTCTATGCAGATCCCTCCTGGATTATAGTAATTATAATCTCTTATAGTATAATTAAAATAAACTCAGCAAGTTCTAATATACTTCTGGAATTTAATTCTAAATGTTTAATATTTTTGAAGAACCCTGTACTGTGTGATTTGGCTCTGATTAATTAAAGATGTTTCTAATCTTGCTCTGTACTAGAAGCTTTTAAACTCCTAACTGTAACTGTTTACCAGGATTTGGAGTCTGCTCTGTAAATCAAACTATCCATACATATTCTGCCAGTGAAAATTTAATTTTACTTTGAAGTAAACAAGGCTGACTTATAAAATTTTCCTTTTGTCTGCCTATTTTTTTTCCATTATAGCAAATGTTGTTTAAATCTTCTCTCAATGCTTTTCTATTCTGCCATATTACATTATCCTAAATCAGAATTCAACTTCGGTATAGGAAGTTTGACCCTTCTAATTAATCTATTTATTAACTAATTAATGGAAACCTCCAATATGATATGTTATATGAAAGTACTAGGAAAACAAAGGAGTGGGAAACAGACTCTCCCCTGAAGGACTCTAGTATAGTGAGGAGGCAAACTGATCTGATGATTTGAATACAACGTAGAAATGGCTATACTCGGGTCATAGAGACCAAACATAAAACATACTAGACATACTGATGCTCAACTAGAAGACTCTGGGAAGATTTCACAAAGGCATCTGTTCCAATAAAAGACAAGTAGGAATGTGCAAAGCAATCAACTACCAAACGGTTTGAGTTAGATGATGTAATGAAAAAGTTGACATACTCTAAGAATAAAGTAACAGGAAGAACAAGCATGGGTACAGAGGAGAAGGAATGGCTTTAGGAAAAACACAGACATTTCTTGTATATCTTTCTTGAAATGACAAGATGTTATAGTCAGGGAGTAAAAATTTCTAACATGAGTGATACGTAAGACAAAGTCCAAGATGTGGTTCATCTGGGAATGGGTAAATGAAATAGACTGAAGGTACATGTAGAGGAAGAAATCAAGGAATCAAGGTACTGAAAGTGTTATCTATTAAAACAATGAAATCATTCAGAAAAATAGCAAGCAATGGAAAGGAGAAATGAGAGCCAAGACTTCACTGACCGCATCAATATGCTGAAGAAAACAGAGACAAATGAGAGAGCTGAGAGGAATTGATTGTAGATAAGTCATTTCTTTTTATCTTTTTACTTTGAAATACTTTCAATCTAATAAAAAAGCTACAAAAAATAGTACCGAGTTCCTATGTACTGAGTCAAGGCACCCAGATTCTCCAAATGTTAACATTTTACCACATTTGCTTTATTGTTCTCTTCATTCTCTCTGTATCTACCTACCTATGTAATTTTTTCCATAACATTTGAGAGTAAGTTGCAGGCATTATGTACTTTGACTTTTCAAGTCAAATTTAAGATACTGCTCTATCATATTGCATTTTGTCAAGTTTGATTTACCTTTTTCAAGGCCCAACTTAAGTTCAATTTCTGAGTTAGTACCATCTCCAACCAAGAGAAGATGATAGCACTTAGTGACTCTAACTCAGTCTTCAATTATTCTCCCTACACTCTCAAGCCCAAAAGAAAGACCATTACTTTTTAAAAATATTTTTATTTATTTATTTTTTTGAGAGAGAGAGAGCACGAATGGGGGAAGGGCAGAGAGACAGGGAGAGAGTAGATCTGAAGCAGACTCTGCAATGACAACAGACAGCCCGATGTGGGGCTCAAACTCACAAACCATGAGATCATGACCTGAGCTAAAGTCAGATGCTTAACCAACTGAGCCACCGAGCTACCCCAAGAAAGACCATTATGAAGTGATAATGGGGTGAAGCCACTAAAAGCTCCAGCTAAGCTGTCTGGATTGCCCCATCACTTGAAAAAGCACTGCATACAGAAGTATAAATATATGTCAATACAATGCAACAAAAAGGGAAGTTACAGGTCTGTTTTGCACACCAGTCAATTGGAAAGATAAGATATATATTTAAAAGAAAAAAACCCTATTCACTTCTAAATATCTCTAGACAGATGAAAGTTTAAAACTAAAACTATTCTATTAATTCCTCTCTCATATGGTTTAAAATGGAAACTCTATAACCTTTTTTAGTAATCTGCTTCAGTGTTTAATCAATGTCATTATTAACTATTCCATCATTATGACTAACAAAATTATTACTATTTAAATATATTTCTCCATATGGACTTAGACAATAAATTATCAATGTCTTCTTCATAATTCATAAGACTCTGAAGTCCAACTTTCTTTCCTAAGAGTTAAACAACAGGGAATTTTTATAACTACTATCAATTCCTTTAGTTATTTATTTGCTCTTCTGTGAGGACTGTATTATTGGACATAAGAATTTGACCACTTCAAACCAAATATATTTCCCAGTTTTTGCTATTACTATCTTATGCTATCACTACCATATTAGCTTATCCTGTGACCATTTCCAAGTAATTTTACAGAGGAAAACTACTAGTTATTTCTCAAATTGCTATTGCTAGAGACAGTTTACTCATCTGGGCAAAATGGGTGGATTTTGAAAAGATTTTGGGGGGGATTTTAATACTTAATACATGTACCTAGGCTACCTGCAATATATGCTTTGAAGACCCTCTGTCTCTCTAGTCACTTTCATGCTGCTTCCAATGGATCATTTTCATGATCTAACAAAGTCTCTATTTCTGGAAGTACCAGTATGGTCAACTATCTTAATGCTAGCATTGCTATTAAATTCTCAATTCCTTAGTCTAGAAAATTTATTGTATTATACCATTTCCTACCCTAGGAAAGAAAGCCTTAGGATCCCCTTAGGGTTCAATTGTCCAGACAATTATACATTAGTTAATATAGAATACACTCAGTTAAATTGATGCTACCCAAGAAATCATGACTCATGGCCAAAAATAACTGTTATTTCACAACTACTACACAGAAGTGAGGAGGTGGCTAGAATCAAATAGGGATTCTTAAAGGCTGGGAAATTCTGTTCTGTCTGGCTTTGTAAATAGTTTGTGACAACTGGTATCTGTGTAAACGGATTTGATGGTCCCCTGGGGGGGTCAATACTGTTTACAGAGCTGTTTCTTCGGAGTGGCTGAGCTAGAATTGTCTCTAGGGATCCTACTGGGGTTACTCAGAATAGCAACCTCACAGCTACCTGAGAGCTCAGGGGCAGAAAAGAGAAAGGGCAATAGAAATACCATAGGCAAGTACATTCAAATAAATGGATCCTCTGCACCTTCAGATGCAGGTGATACTTAGGGGCATTTGTATCTAAAATGAACCATAAAGGAGGCAATTTATTAATGTTCTTTCTGATGCTTGCTAACACAATGGTCATCACTTCTTTAAACTTTTTTTTTGGAAGAGAAAGGTTATTATTTATGCTATAGCATCTAATTTTATAAATATAAAAAACCCAAAAACTTCATGTTTATAGCTTCTTTCTTTTTTATATTATCTATTAACACACTATGTAAGAACATCAAAATGATAGGACACTTTTTTGCTACTAAATAAGACTGCAAATTTGATGTAATTACAATAGTAGTCCCATATTTTAAACCAAGATGTCTTTTTTCAATGGTAAGGATTTTTCTAAGTGAATATTAGTTTCAACATAATCAGAGCAACAGTAGCAGTTAGTGGCCCCAAATAACTTCTACCAATTTCTTAAGTAAGTTAAAATGTAGGTTATCTACGTGTGTGTACAAATACTATTTATCTCCTTGACTAAATAATTGTTTTTTATGCGGGGGAGGGTTAATTTTCCACATAGATGCATACATTGGCCTACCCCCACAACCCCTGCCAAATATAAAAGAAAAAGACATCAGAAACTTATGCCATTTCATAGTGGTCTCACCCACTATAAGTACATACAAGATAAAAGTTTAGAACTTCCAAGCAGAACACTGATGAATTTAGATTTCCTAGCAAAACCACAGTGCATGGGCCAAACTGCAGGGTTTGAATTCTGGCTCCACCACATGGCTGTATGACCTTTAGCAAATTACTTAACCTCTCTCATCAATTTCCCTACCAATAAAAGTACATAATAACAGTACCTATCTCAAAAGGTTGTTATGAGGATTAAATTATTTAAGTTATATAACCTCTTGGAAAAGTGTCAGCACAGAATACATACTCACTAAATGTTAGCTATTATTATCTGCAAAACTCTGCTTTGCTAAAAACAAAAGATTTTTTTAAAGCAAAAATATTTTTAAATTAAAATATAAAAAGAATAAATCAAATAAAAATTTATTACAATATACAAAGACATGGACATAAAAACAAATACAATGCCTCATTCAATGAGAAACATACAATAAAAAGGAAATACTTAATGAGGTTAAAGCTTACAGTTAACACATAATGGTTTAATAAAGCATGTAGAGGATTATAAAACGAACAAGTTACACAAGTAATATGACTTCAAAATTTAGAAATCCTGACACTAGCGAAAGATCCCACAGAAAGAAAATTTAATAGTATATTTCTTTAAATTCAGTCTCATAGTAAGAAAATTGCCTGTTTCTGCAACACAATTTGAGCACTCACTATATTGGCACAATATTAAATATAATCAAGACCACAGCTAGCAGATCACAGGCACTTATCCTTCAGATATTCTAATTTAGCAGTCACAAGAAATTAAGTAACTTTTGGATCTCTAGCTAAAAAAATACAAACTTTTACTTGGATACTGGATACTCTCTCAGGGAGGTTTCAATATATTTTGGCTTTAACAGCAGTAAGAAGAAAAAAGAAAGAACTATAACTTTCATTTTCATTGCTATGCATACACACTGCCCACATTTCAAGTGCTCAAAGCCACACACAGCCAGTGGCTACCATGTTGGAAAGCACAGATATAAAGCCTTATGCAGTTCTAATAAGGTGTTTTATATATAATGAGAAGTCAAAAACATTGAGGGCAGAGTCAGGATGTAGCTGTAAGATATTGAAATAAGATTTTACAAAGGTTTATAAAGTTGGAAAATCATGAAACCTGTCAATATCACATAATTTATTCATTTGCACGTGAAGGTTCAACATTCAAATGAAACTACATCTTTTACATTCCTATACATGGCTGTGTATCTAGATAAACATACCAAAAAGAAGTGGTGAGGTTATTTCATCTTTGATTAAGACAATCTAATGACTTAGTGTACCATATTTCAAATTACCCAGTGGCTAGCCATGAAAATTATTTTACTGGTATTTTGTTATTTATTTTATTACAAAAAAGGTATTTAAGGTGGTGGTACTACACCAAATTTTTAAAAGTGTTTGTTTCATCAAGTCTGCATAGTCATGAGCACATCAATATTCATTCTCCTGGGGAAGAGATGAGATTTCTGTGTGAGAACTAACTTCTATCATAATGTTTCAGATTCTAAATTTTAACATCCTTCACTGTATGAAGACCATGAACACAGTACAATAGTGTAATCTCCTAAAGCTTAGGCTACCTAATTAACTTATGAACATATCACATAAATTAAAGCTCTGTAAAACTTGTATCATCCTATTTAAACCATTACAAATATTATCTAGGTTGAAATAATTGTGAAAAGTATCCTAAAATTTTATTAACATAAGAGCAATCTTTATTCCTTTTTTCCTTCAGTGATATGAATTATTTTGGCTACCTACTATGCATTTCTAACCTCTTCAGCCTTTCTCAATTTGTGGTATAATTTATATAAAGTAATTAAAATATGAATGAACTAGGTAAGTCTTCTATTTCCACAATCGCAAGTAAAACAGGTTTCATAATTATTTTTTGTTTGTTAAATATGAACACATACCGACTGTCCATGAATTCAGCAATTTCATCAATCACGTATGGATGCTAACTTTTCCAGTAAGAAATATAAAGAGAAAAAACCAGATTTTCTTTATATGTGCCTTTTATTTTATTTAGGAGCATTTTTAGATTTGAAAAACAAAACAGAAGAATCACGAGTCAGACACTAAGTGGAAATCACTGAAACACAATGTTAGTTCTAATGGATGGATGATTGTGTTTGGTCTTTTGAAACTTTGAAGTATAGGTAAGTCTTGATCACACAAATTAATAAATCCTAAAGCTGGAGTTAACAATAACCATTACACCCAAATTCTGCAGCTTAGCCCAGCCAATTTTTCAAAAGGTCAGGTTGTGAACTGGAGAAGATCAGGGAGGTCCACCGCATAGCTTTGTTGCCAGGCATCTCTCGTCTGGATTGTTGCAGGCATTTATTAGTATTCGTCAGCAGACTCAACAGAGCAAACAAGAAATTCAAGCACGAATAATAAAATGAAATGCTGCTATATAACCCTTTGTCATTCAGCAAATATGGGACTTTTTAGCTACATTGTTCCTAAACCTGGGTTACTACTTTAATTTTTCTCCACAGTGCTGACTGAATGAGTATGCATGTGTGTTAAATGCAGAGCTCCCCTAACAACTGCAGGACTGCCATTTAATCTGTTGGTAGATGGACCATTTCCTGTGGGAACCCTAGCTATGATTTCCAGATCCACCAAATAAATCTCAGATTAAGATTCCAAATGAAACCTGCCTTTGGCAGATAAAAAATGTCAAGATGGATATAAACAGTAAAATTATAAATTATCTAGGTGTTGCATGACAAACCAATGTTCAATTTTTTTTGTTGACATGTGCCCAGATATCAAAACTATATGAGACATTCATCAAATGTCACACTTTCATAATATTGGAGGCATCATTAAAACTGTTTGACTAAGGACCTCAAAGTGTTTAAGCAGTAGCTCAAAAGTATATTTGTGCAAAGTAGAAGAATAAATTTACATATCAGCAGCAGCTCATAAGGGATGGGTAAATATTCTGTTTATCTCTCATTGTAATTCAGGTTACTTTAAATACAAGGTTTTAGGAAATCATTATACTCTATATGGTATCATTACATAACTTCCTATGCAAATGATGTATGTTTTATTCAAATTTACCATTTGTTTCTCCAGGAAAGAAAACAAAAGCATAAAAGGAAAAGGTAGGAACTCCCCATTTCATTAATCAACCATGACTACTATACTAGTGCCTTGTTAGTTATATGTAGTATCGTCAGCCCGTATTTGAGTTAACATTTGTAACTTTTTAAAAAAGTATTAAATACCTGACACCAAAAAAAAAAAAAAAAAAAGCCTGAGAAAAGTAAATTTGTTTTTCTTTTTTATAATGTGTTCATTTCAAAGGACTCTGGGGAGGGGAAGAGACTTAAAAAAAAAAAAAAAAAAAAAAGGTAATAAAAGACCAATACAGAACATCTTAGAGAGCAAACAGCCTGTTAAAAATGCAGAGGAAGTCTCTACCGCATTCTCAGGAGATCAAGTATTGTCTTTTTAAGGAAAATTTTTGTTTTGTCTTTGGTCTTCTTACCTGGAAATGCAGCCTTGTCCTGGCCCTAATCTCTATACTAGTTAACTATAATATTGGACACTGAAGATTTCTAAAAGGAAACAATCAGATTTGCCAAACTGAAATCGTTACTTTTTAACTATAAACTCTTAAAAGCAAGTGTGTAAATAGGAATTCATTCCAATTATAAATTCTGTACAATTAATCTGTGGAAAGAATCCAGAATACTCTATACTCCAATTCCAAATGCCTGAAGCCTGAAAGATTATGTATTTATCTGTCTTTCCTATCATATTTCTTCTAATACATGCTGTTGCTTCAAGGAAACTAATTAATAAAACCTACCTATCCTGATCTGATCAATACTAATCTGAAAATTTTGAAAAGAGAGGGGGAAATTTTTAAAATATTGATTAAAGAAAGAAGAGTATATTGTGCTTAGTGTTTTTCTTTCTTTTTTAAGTTACTTTTTATTTTTTTATACCTGTAGTAAGAATTACTATCAAACTCCACTCACTGGGCCAGAGACCCTTGTGGTGTTAGACCTGCCCCTCACGTAGCACCCTACCTACACTTTCGAGCTCACTGATTAGCCAGCAGCCTCAACTTCAATATCTAACAATGTGCATGTGCTTAGTTTTTATTATATTTCTATACTAAATGCTTAAAATCAATAAGCATTACTATGTTTTGGAATACATCAAATTACCTTAGGTACAGCCAGTGAAACTATTTTAAAAAGGAAAATTTAATTTTAATTTAAAAAATGTAATTAGCAAAAACTAATATATTCAGTATCTATTCAACAAGTATAATTTTACCAACATGAACTAATCACTTTTAACTCTTTACTCACTAGTAGCATCCTGATTTTGAAGTACTAAAAAGTCCATATGTGAAGACTAGACTCACTCCAAAATTAAAAATAAAAGTCAAATAGGGTTTTTAAAAATAATTACTTTTAATTTACATCTTATCAGCACAGTTTTACTATTTGGCAAGGAATTACTGAATTTATCCAAAAGCTACAGATTACAGTATTTTAAATTCAGCCAATATTTTTAATTCAGTCATTTGGACTATGAAATTTCAAAATTTTGTAGCCTGACTTGTTCTGTTTGCTTCTTCACATTCTCTGAGAAAAAACAAAAACACAAAAGAAAAAAACACAAAGAAAAACTGCATCTGAAACTACTCCCCTAAAGATAATTATGTCCTACATGTTAGGCTGTTCTTAGTAACACACACACACACACACACACACACACACACACACACACACACACACGGTTGGGAGTATTCAGTTACCACTCCCCAATGTTTTATTCAATTATCAGATATATTGATAACCAAAATCAGTGAGTAAATGTGGTCACATCAGTGCTACTCTACAAACAGCCAGTCAACCTCGACCACTGTGTAAATCACCATAATTTGGGTCTATGTAACAACGAATATTGATTCCGATCTCCAAAATCAACAAAATGCCAATGCACACTGAGGACTGTACAGGAATCATACTAAAGGTGACAAATTAGCCACCATGGAGACCACAATTGTTATCTTAAATAGGATAAGATGAAATCCTAATTTCTTTTTAGTTTTTTTTTTTTTACATTTATTCATTTTTGAGAGACAGCGCGAGCTGGTGAGGGGCAAAGAGAGAGGGAGAAACAGAATCTGAAGCAGGCTCCAGGTTCTGAGCTGTCAGCACAGAGCCCAATGCAGGGCTCGAACCCACGAACTGTGAGATCATGACCTAAGCTGAAGTCAAATGCTTAACCAACTGTCATCCAGGTGCCCCTGAAATCCTAATTTTTAAAAAACTTGAAGATTCAATGATACCATATTGAGATTTTTGTTGTAAACATGTGTTCCAGAAAGTGCTCTAGCATGAAAGGGCCATAACCAGAAATCAATGAGGAATTTTATCAAACACCTCAGAATCTTAAGGATAGAGAATTTAGAACAAAGCAAAAAACTTTTGAAAACTTCAGGTATTTTTTTTCTATTTCAAAAAACCATATTCATATTTTCATGGCCACAAGTAAATATGATAGAGCTTGCATATAAAAAGAGGTGGATTTCCTTAAGTCAAAGAAACAGTCACAAGTTGTTCAAAGAGAGGATCATACCAATAGTACAGAAATGGGAGAAGTAAACGTATTAAAAACAGAAATTTACCATTTGTTGTGCTTATTCTTCATAGTAATTATCATTTTATAAAATAAAGGACCAAAGGTATAGTGAGAATTCCACATGAAGAATATAGCCTGAACTGATTTAAAACACTTGAATGAATGAATGAATGAATGAATGAATGAATAAATAAATAAGGCAAGACTCCTATTATCTTGCAAACTTTTCCCCTTATTCAGAATTTATGGGTGGGTTCGACAATTGTAGCAAATGTTCCACTATAGTAGGGGATGTTGATAGTGGGAAAGGTTGTGTGTTTGGGGGGGGCAGGGGGTTGAGTAGGGGGGTATCATGAGAACTCTGCACTTTCTTCTGTTTTGTTATGAATGTAAAATTTCTCTACAAAATAAAGTCTATTTAAATATTGCCAAAAAATAAAGTAAAAAAATACAATTTATGGCATAAGTTGACACATGTGAATTATTCATATTAGAAACAATGAATCTCAAAGTATAGTTCATAAACTTTATAACCAGTTAGAAAACTTAAGTTGCCCTTATAAACATATTTTTTGCATTCCATTTTTCAACTGAGGCCAATAATAGTTAACAGAATCATTCATATCAAACTTAAAAAATAAAGACACAGAGTCCCATTTATTTTAATAGTTATTTAATATAAAAGAAATTTATGTTTTTATGAAAGAATATAACCTCAATCATTCTTTTAGAGTTTTTAGCATTTCCTCTGTAAATGAATCAATCCTTGTTGACCAGCTGCCAGTAGTCCTAAAACCACTCTCTCAAATATTCTAGAGGGTCCTGTGTGAGAAGCAACCAGCACTCTACTAAGTTAAGTTAGGTCCTATAGAGATGAACAGTAAACTTAATCAGACCTAGGACCCCTATTTATGGCATATGAAAAAATAAAAAATGCACTTTTAAATTCACACTTGCCAAAAGGAAAAGAAAAATTCATTGTGTGGTACCACTAGTCTGAATTTTATTGCAATTGGGATTTCAATACAGATAAAATTATATTTTATCTTAAATGAATATTATTGACTTTATATTGTATCCTAACAAATATAAGCATACTAAATACAAGCTGTACTACTTGGAAAAAATCAAGTTTCTAATGGTATTGTGAACAGTATATTTGAAGACAGTATTTTTATAAAACTAATAACCATTTCAAATACTATTATGTATGTTTCTTAATAGTTTTGACACTTTTTTATAGACCTGCCTTTCACAGCTGGGTAGAATAACAATGACAACACCACCATTTATTTAGGCCCTGTAAAATATGTTAACTATTTTTTTTTTTTAAGTATCTGTAAAAACCACACTAGTGAAAATAATTGCCCTGGTATGGGAAATACATATTACATAAACTCATTTCTTTTTCAGGTGTTGTAGTAGGGCTTTTACATACACAATCTCTAATCTCCAAAACAGTCCTAAGGGAATTATCTCGCTATTCCATATACAAGAAAACTCAGGCTTAAAATTATGAAATTTGTCCCCAAGTCCAGGTAGGTAGTAAGTGGAAGATTAAAAACGTGAAAACCAGGTCTATCTAACCCCCCAAAGTGTGTTCTTTGTACTTTAACATTTTATTGAAATGATTAAATGCAATGGTTCTCCAGTAAAATTTACCTTCCACTATGAAACAAACAAAACCAAATTACAATGCATTTTAGGGAAAATATAACATTACTTAATAGAAGTCAATTATTAATTAAAGTTCAACTCCTGTAATTTAACAGGGAATGATTAATTAACTAGATTTCAAAACACTGAATTTCAAGCAGTGTCTAATAATGCCTAGGGAATCTTTTTTTTTTTTTTTTTTTTACTACCAGCTATGTTGCTGGTAGAAATGGATGTCCATTATATGCAACTTAACATTTCCTTCTGCGTTGCTTTCAAAAGAAAGTTTATGAAAATGATATGAGATTCTACAATCATATTTTAGTCATAATGATCAGACATTTAAAAGCATGCTAGACCTTTTTCTATAGTGTTTCTATCGATGTCTCCCCTTATAAAATGCTTGCAAATCACGTAATAGTTTTAGATGTAATTTAATTACAGAACAACAGATGGACAAAAGGTGAAAAGAATACATGCTTTGTGAAATGACAAAGATAGATGAAGCAATAATAAAAGAGACTGATGGTGGCACACAGGTCCCAAATACCAACTAGATATACACAGTATTCTGACTCTATAAGAAACTAACAAACCATAGACAAGTTACCTTTTCCTAGGTTTTAGTTATTTATTTTTGCTTAGCAGAAAAACCAGCAGAATCATGGTTATAAAAGATAATTGCTAGTCTACTTCTAAAACAAAGAGGATAGTTGCTTTCACTTAAATTCACAAGATAAGGTTTTTAAAAAAATTTACTAATTTCCCATAAACTGCAATATCAAGGGACCCAAAACAGTTCCAGCAGTGGTTTTTCATCTCAAGTTTTAAATGCATACAATGATTTAGAATCAGATTCACTCTGTAAGCTTAAAATAGTTTAAAAACACATGAGTCTTATTTAAATTGAGATAATATGTAAGTGAAAATAACTACTCTGTATAAAATACATATTAAATATAATTCCCTAAAATAGTAAACCTAAAAATCATATTGAAGAAACTCATAAAATTGAATGGTTTTTGTCTGAAGCTTCTTCAAACTGCATGATTCTTACCATTTCTAACCTTCAATTGGTAAGAAATATTTAAAATATAGACTTAATATTTAATTTGGGTAAGCACAGTAACCTTTTTTAACCTTTCTTAGGGAACACTGACCCCTAAAGGTTCTAAATTTGAATAAGTTTCACAATATTCTGAATTTAAATGGCATTCAGACGTCACTTTACTTACATTATTGTAGGTATATATGTTTATGGCACATATGTTTGTTCATAAATATGTAAACTATTTTCAGTGGACTATTGTGCACTATAAATAAACAACTAAACCATGTTTCAGCTAACTTAATAAAAGGCACCAAATTTAATAAGAAATATCCAGAAATGTATCAAACTATTCCAAAAAATTACTCACCAGAGACTTCTAACCAGCATGTCTTTTTTCTTACATAGATAAGTAAATAGTTAGTAAATGCTAAAAAGGGCTAAGCAACCAATCACATAGCAACTCATTCTGGGGGGACCTGACCGTACATACATCCTTTGATTATAACACTGCATTTTTTTTTCTGAAAAAGCAGAAAAAAGAAAAGCCCTAAAAAACAAAATTTCACAAAAGGGCAAGACATCATTTACTTCTTAAGAAGCCAGAAGATGTTATAAATGTTCACCTGGCAACACTTTCATTCACTCACACTTAAAATTTCATTCATTTAGAGTTGTGTTTGTAACTACTCAAACCTGGAAATATTTTGTAGATACCTTCACTCATCCTACCTACCCCCTATAGCTTTACATTTTCTAAACTGTCAATAATAACAAAACCAAAAAAAGTAAGTTGTTACATCTGTTAAATTTATATACCTCATCAACTCTAACTTCAAATATTTCAGCAATGTTTCTACGATAAATCTAGGAAAAGGCTTAGACACTTCAGCACTCCTTATAATAAAATTTGTAAGGTGACACAAAGGCATGTGTGTGTAGTACAAGTTTTTATGTAGTTCAATTTCTTAAAAAAATAAGTAAAATAATGTATAAAATAACTAATTACCCACCCAGACTATGAACACTACTGTAAGACAGAGCTTTGAAGCAATTAGTGCTTTACGATAAATCCTGTGAACCCTGATATCAAGGCAATGACCATGTGAGATTTTACTGTTTAAACATATCACTTATCACAAAAATCAAAAGATATTACATTGATCTATTTAACTTTATTTCTTAAGTAATGTTTCATTAACAGGCCCTTTATATAAAGGAATGTCTTTCCTATTTCTGATGTAAAAAAAAAAAAAAGCCCGTAAAAATGCAAATTTTCTTAATGATGTTTCAGTCACGTCTATTGTAGTCTGTGCCTTCTGCAAACTCTTTATGCATCTATGTCTTTAGTCCTAAAACCTTCCTTTCTTTAAGTGTCCTAGAGCTTCAGCAGCTCCCTTCCTGAACTTCTTTCCTGGTTATTCTACACTTATGAGAAGTATTTCCTCCACAGCCTCTAGATCTTTTAAAAATAATTCCTTTGGCTCCTTAGAGATCCTTTCGTCTATAATTTGAACAACATGACTTCCACAGCAATGTGACCTCTGAATAGGGAACATAAGTAACAGGGGCATCATTATTTACTTCCTCTTTTCTTATTATTGCACATAAATTGAGTAAAACTGCTTTGAGCTCTTGAAAAGAAGAATGTTTCTTGTTTATCATAAATGAATAAAAACAACTACAACAAATTAGTTCCCAGCTTCACACCAGTACAATCTTATCACAAACTTGAATATAAAGAGAATGGACCAAAATGACGTGTCACAAAACCCATTCACTAAAACTATAAACTTTCCCCAAAATGGCCTTTATCCTTTTGAAAAAGGTGATAGTATGGTCAATATATGGTAAAAGAAGAACCCGGTTGAGGTAGAGGGCACCAAAAAAGGGAGAGAAGTGTGCAATATTTTGGGAATAATCTCATTTTTTTTAACTACACAATTTAGAGGAAATAAAAAATAATGTACATACAGACTTAAGCCTTCAACAATATGCAACACTATATTCAGAATGATTCGTTTCTCAGGGATTTCAGATTTGCAAAATTTTACTGTAAGATACTTCAATTAAAAACCTAACATTTTTTAAACTTCTCTCTTTATGGCTGTCTGTATTTTGCTCTATAGACAGATGTCCCCTGCCTGCCTGTCGACCTACCTACCTACGTGTCTGCCTGCCTATCTATCGTCTCTCTGTGTTTTTCAGGCTCTCAGTCTGTGTGCCTTTTTAACTGTGTTTCTGTCTCTGACTGTTCTCTTCCTTTGCCTGTGATCTTTTTCTCTCTCCCTGTCTCGAATTCTGTTTTCATGTCTCTCTCTGTCTCTGCCTGGGAATGTCTTTCTCTGTATCCATCTGCACATCTATACATGTCTCTGTTTCTTTATCTCTGGCACTCTCTGACCCCATCTCTCTGCAGGTGTCTCTTTCTGAGTGCATCTTTTGGTGTGGACCTGTCTCCTTTACCTGTATGTGCCTTGGTCTGTTTCTCTATGTTCATGTGTCTCTCTCCACAAATATGTCTCTCTCTCTATGTATATATTTTCTATCTCTCTTTCACTGTGTGTCTTTTTGTGTGTGTCTGTGTATGTCTATGCCTCTATCTCCTTCAGTGTGTCTCTCTTTACCCTGTCTCTCTCACTGTATGTCTCTGTCTCTTTCTCACTGCTGGTCTCTGGTATCTTCCTCTGTGCATCTATGTGTGTAGGTCTCTTTTTGTGTGTATCCTACACACGTGTGTCTTTCTCTGTGTATGTGCTTCCAACATGCGTGTCTGTGCCTCCCTCTCTGAGTTCAGTATCTCCCTCCCTGTGTCTGTGTCTCTCTTTGTTTGTGTTTCTTTCTCTGAGTGTGGCTCTCAGTATGCATCTCTCCCAGTCATTCTCTCAATCTCCTCTCTTGATCACTTTGTGCATATGTTTCTTCCTCTCTCCCTGCTGTTTTCTTCCTTCTCTCTCAGTATCTCCTCCTCCATGTGTTTCTCTTTTTCTGTGTGTCTTTCTTTGTGTCTCTTTTGCAGGATGTGGGTCTCATTGTGAGTGCCTCCTTCTTTGTATGTGTGCGCGTGCATGTGTGCTTGTCTGCCTCCGTCTAATATACTGGTTAGAACAAACACACTTCATTCAGTGCCTTGAACTAGCACAACACCTGGGGTTTGGTATTAATACCTTAAAAGTCCTTACCTTTTGACCAGTCCTCCATTTGTACTTCTATTCTTGTTTGCTCTGGCAATGTCTCTGGTTTTTGCTCCAAGATTTGAAGCTAAAATAAAGCCAACTCTAGATAAATAAACTTAAAACAATATATCGGAACACACCTAAACCTTACCTTTGTTTAACAGAGAATTTACAGGATAAATGGTTTTCTAAAACATTTATAATGGGACTATTAAGTGTATATTTCAACAGGTGAAATTAAATCTTTTTTTCTAAGAAAAAGGTCCTTTCTTTCACACTTACATTTTAGTAAATACAGTTCAGGTTAAGCTTCTAGACATTCTTGCTCCTTTGGTTAGAAAATCATTTAATTTATTTAACTTAAGACTTTTCTAATTCCATCAATTTAAGAAAAATAAAATTTTTACTCTATTTGTCATAAACTTTACACCAAAAATTTCAAAAATGTATTAGTTTAAATTTACAATGTGTATTTTCATATAAAACATTTTATACTTATAAAAGTAATTTAAGAATACTATTCAATTTTTTTTAAAACATAGACTATCATTAACTTGAACAATTGATATTTGTGTCTTGCATTTGTTTTTACAGTAAACATGACAAAAGCTACGCATGTTTTTTTTTTGTTGTTTTTTGGCATGCTTTTAAGGAGAATAAAATTAGATTTACCTCACAGCTAGAATTCTGCGTTCTTTAAAAAGTCCTCAAATAAAGCTGTCGTAAGCTTCTCCTTTTCCAATTTTCTCTAAATATGTTGATCTGGAGTTGGCAATCTTTTTCTAAGTTCCTCATTTACTTTTGGATTAGCTGAAAATATAGGAAGTTATTAATATCAAAGAAATATGTCCCAGTCAATGAAGCCATTTCCCTACATATTGCCCAAAAAGGTTAATAATAATTGCAGTCTTTTAATAAGAGATTCATATAGCAAGACATGTAGAAAATACAGTCTTTAATAACCTCTGGAGTATTTTAAAACATGTCTTACAGGCCTTAATGTGCTTAGTAATATACTATTTAAAACCATAATTTTATCCCTCTGCAATATACAGTCACTCTTCCTCATCATTTACCCAGCTAATGAATGCCAGCAATTAGTAAAATGTAATCCCATTGCACAATCATTTTAATGCTTTTAGCACTCAGAAAAGTAAACACCAAATTAATACTGCTCAAGCCATATCAGATCCTAGTTGGAAGCAAGCAATTATAGTTCAGCTCCTCAGGTGTAATTAAATGATTGAAATGATTTAGTTCCATAAATGCAAGTTAATTCATAAGCAAGCAACAAATATACTGGGAGTAATTACAAGAAACATTGACAGTCTAAGCAGGGCTAATTCTTTTATGAGCCTGATATAGTAAAATGCTGCCCTCTCCTGGGCATGTAAGTGAATATCTCACAGCCAAAAACAAAACAAAACAAAAAACCCACCTACCCAAAACCTAACTTTTAAAAACCTACTAGAAAAAATAGTAATATCCAATATATCAATTTTATTTCATTCCTTATACAAAAAAAATTAACTTATAACTTATACTGTGATCATTTCTACACACTCTGGTCATTCATGCTTTTTCTAATCAAGCTCTGAGTCCCAAAACATACTAGGCAATTTCTATACATCTAATGAAACAAAATCATTCACATATAACACTGACACAGTACAAGTGAAACTTCTAGTACCTGTCTGGACTGCCAGGCCACTGCCTATATTCTCTCATCATTAAACCCTAAGTGAACTGTTACAGATAGTAACTAAATCATGCTTTTTTATGTACTTTTTTATGTACTAGAATTTGCATGAAAAATAATCTCTGAAAAAATATAAAACAAAATACTGTACTATTATAACTGTACGTGATGGTCTATAGCTAACTGTTTTCAATGAACTTCAATAATAAAAATAAAATGGTGTAATATCATTATAAACACATTTGAAAACATAAAAAGTAACAAGTGATACAAAGTAAAATGCATTCTGATTTTACTTAATACCATTCCCAACTTTTTACTTCCTTAGGCTAAAATTCAGAACAAATTGACTTGTATACTACTCAGATGGTTCTTAACTAAACTTCTCACACTATCTATAAGAAGCTTATTTGTTATACATTTAAGTTATACTATAATCAATAAATCTGTGTTAACACATATGTATTTGAATCACTAAACCCAATGAGAATCATCCCTTTGACTACCTATAAAATTAAATTGAGATTCTCAAATATTCTCAAATATTACCAATAGCACAACAAATGCTTAATTCTCCAACAAGTGCAAACAATACTCGCAGTGGATAATGTTTAACACTACCAATATTTTTGTGGAGGGAGGAAACATTATTGCTCTTCTGATATGCTTTCAAACGCATTAAAATAACCATATTCTAAGTCATATCCTAACTATAAAAATAGAATAAACCAAAATATTAAAAAGTCTTGCCACTAAGTTTAAAATGTACAGCACATTTGCTTTGCCCTTGATGTCACAGTCTTATTTTTCAATTCATATCTTGTACACTGTAAGTTAATTGCTTTTGGAAAGTACTTATTATTCATGTAAAAATTAATGTGCCAATGTGTTTAAATCCTCTTAAATGACCATTCATGCATCTCTCTTCTTTAAGTACCAATGAAATCTGTCAAAAGACATCAATGCAAAATGGTCTTAAAGAAAGTTCTAATAGAGATTTTTTTTTTCTGCTAACACAAGATTTTCATATTCACCAACTTTACTTAAATTCCATTAATTTTTTAAGCTACTTTTAATAAATTCACCAAGTAAAATTTTTAGGCCCCATAGTCTGTCATTTGTGTTCCAGCTGACATTATGAATATTAATAACAGTGTTATCCTGATTAAATAGGCTTCATATGAAATCCCTGTGAATCCTATAGCTCAGACATCTCATTTTTCCAACTCTTTATGAATTTGGATTCAGACATTAAACTGGAAAAATCTTAAAAAACAGATTTAATGGCACATTTGCATATTGTCAAGCAAAAATTAGATGTTCTAATGATTCAAATAATTACAACTTATATATCTACATATTGTAAAAGGAAAAGATTTCTGTAAACATGCAACATATTTTATATTTCTATTAATTTTAGGACAAAGGAGAAGACTAATAAAATATCAACTCCTTTCCTTACACTCACCTTAAGATTTGACATCAAGAACTTGTTTCAATCAAAAATTATATATTCATGTTAAAACTAGTTGGATGATTTATATAGACATCTTATCATATCTAACTTATCATATCACAGACGAAATATAAGTTAATTGCTTTATCGTTAATAATGTTTACCAGGTTCAAGTAGCAAAATAAAAACAATTCCCAACTAACGTGTTTATGAGTTGTGCTGGAAAAATTACCCAGGTTAAAAAAGACAAAAAAAAAAAAAAAAAGTCTTTAATATAACAGACAGAACACACCACATTAGCATCTGTTAAATTAAGATCTTCTCTATCACAAATTCCCAACCTTATTCCTTCAAGTTGTTTTTACTCTCAAAGGAAGTGGTCTTATTATGTAAAAAAAAATAAAAAATAAATAATAATTAAGGAAACTGCATACCCCCTTTTCTCTCTAGGTAGATGGGAATCTGCATTCTTCTGCCAAAATTTCCTACCTTTACCCTATCAAAAAAACAAAGAATGAAAAAATTTAAATAAACATCTCTATCATCTGAAATGTGACTTGACTCTCCTTGTTTACTCAGCAGTAAAACACCTCATGAACCAAAATTTGCTCTTTGACCAATCTAAAATTTCTAATCTGCCTAAAAATTTATAAGTGACTCTGACATCTCTCCTTTAAAATTAAAACAATGCCTTTTAGGTAAAGAGGCATTTTATTTAACCACTTAACCACTGGGTGGCTCAGTGGTTAAGCATCCAACTTCAGCTCGTCATGACCTCACAGTTTGTGGGTTGGAGCTCTGCATCAGGCTCTGTGCTGACAGTTCAGAGCCTGAAGCCTGCTTTGGATTCTGTGTCTCCCTCTCTCTCTGCCCCTCCCCAGATCATGCTCTGTCTTTGTCTCAAACAAAAATAAAACATTAAAAAAAAAAAAAAAAAAAGACCCATTCTCAGGGTGATTTGTTAAATAGGAGATACCCTTCTTTTTTTTTTTTTAATTTTTTTTTTCAACGTTTTTTATTTATTTTTGGGACAGAGAGAGACAGAGCATGAACGGGGGAGGGGCAGAGAGAGAGGGAGACACAGAATCGGAAACAGGCTCCAGGCTCCGAGCCATCAGCCCAGAGCCCGACGCGGGGCTCGAACTCACGGACCGCGAGATGGTGACCTGGCTGAAGTCAGACGCTTAACCAACTGCGCCACCCAGGCGCCCCAGGAGATACCCTTCTTATCTTCCTCTGCAAAAGCCATATTATAGCAACGGTTCTTGATGGACTTTAGTTAATGGCACTTTTTTCATAATACATCTTTAATTTAATCACAATTTTTGTAAATTGAATTCAATAGTGTCAAACCAGGAATCATTTGTAATACTGCCTCATTCATATCCAACCGTAACCAAAAAACTCCAAATTTTATATTTCTTAGTGGAGAAATGTTGCTAATTTCTTCATTGAAAAGATTTTATTAAAAGGCTAATGGAGAGCACTGTATTTTGGAGAGTCAAATATTTTATCACATAACTCAATATATACCATATATGCATATGTTGCACTGATGGATTTTCTTCTTATTAGACCAAAGTCTCTCAAACATTCACAGTTCCTGGCACATTCTTTTCCAAAAAGAATTCCTTTCACTCACTGTGCCTCATGTCACAGCCCACTCCCTACAAAGCTCTAGATAATCCAAGGTCTTCAGAGCCAGGAAAAGCAAGAAGAGGTTTCAGGAGAAAGGATAAGGGATAAAAGAGGCCCCACTCCATAGCTATCAAAACTTACAATGCACATACTATTTCATCCCTCAGTTCTACTACCAGAAGTATTTAGAAAAATATGTAAAATGTATTTTTATGTACAAAGACACTCACTGAAGCAGTATTTGCAAGAGAAAATACGCTCTAGTCATACTTGATTTCTTTCTGTTCCTTGAACTCACCAAGGTTATTTTTGCCTCAGAGCTTTTATACTTGCTTGTCCTTCTGCCTAGAAGTCTTTTTTTCTAAAGCTCGAAACAATTTTCTTCATCATTCAGACTTTCTTTTCGTTCTTTCTTTCTTTCTTTCTTTCTTTCTTTCTTTCTTTCCTTCCTTCTTCTGGCCATCCTACCTGAAGTAGGATAGTACCTATGCTTCTGCCTTCGTGAAATTTCTTAATTTGTTTAGGTTTTATTTCATTGTTTTTGATAGATCTCAGCCAACTTACAAGTCTATGTAAATTACATGCAAGCAGGGCTGTGGATCTTCTCCTTCATCTATATTCTTAGAAGGTATCTGGCATATAGTAACTACTCAGTATATATTTAATAGAAAGGAGGATGGATGGATAGATGGATCAATGACTAGCAGAAATACAGACTTAACATAAATGTTCATCGACAGAAAACTGAGAATATGAAGTGTACAACCATAAAGCAAATCCGTATGGTTTATACTATAAATGCATACATGTGTGTGGAAGATTCTTTCAACAAGCATTTGTTAAGCACTTATATATTATATGTCAGACACTGTTCTAGGAGATAGATAGGCAGTGGTGAATAAGATAAATAAATTTCCTCCTCAGAATATGTCTTTGGCCAAAACAATGCAAGTACAAAACATAAAAGTAAAAACAGAAGAAATGTAAAACTATACTTACATATGCATACATGCTTGAATAGGCAAAGCAAAGAATACTCAGGAAACTATTACCAGTGGTTACTGTGAAAAAAGGACCTAAGAGTTGAGGTGGGGATATGGAGGAATGAGAGAAAGAAGTATTTTTTTTAATGTTTTTATTTTATTTTTGAGACAGAGAGAGACAGAGCATGAGCGGGGAAGGAGCCTCTAGAGAGAGAGAGAGAGAGACCCAGATCCAAAGCAGGTTCCAGGCTCCAAGCTGTCAGTACAGAGCCCGATATGGGGCTCAAACCCACAAACCGTGAGATCATGACCTGAGCCGAAGTCGGATGCTTAACTGACTGAGCCACTCAGGCGTGCTGAGAAAGAAGTATTTTTATTTCATTTTATATCTGCATAACTTGATGTTTTAACCATGTGCATGTACAATTTTTAACTTAATAAATATTTATTAATAATCTTAGAACTGAACAGGAAATTTTGAAGGAAACCATATTACACCTGAGAGATATAAAGTGAATAAAAGGGACATAATCTTTATGATTCCCTTGAAACTTTGAAAAAAAAAATTATTGTTGCCTAATTACTCTTTTATAATTATGCTTTATTATGGTTGTTTGCTTGCTTGCTTGGTTTAAGTACAGTGAAAATTTAAATTAATATATGGTAGGAATTTTTTGGAAAAGTTTAAAATAAATAAGTTTCCTAAGAATTATGCAAATATTTCTTAAAACAATCACATTTCTTTGTTCAGTTAGGGACTATTTATTTATAAGAGTCACAGTGTTCAGGATTTTGAAGTTTGTAATAAAAAAATTTATTAAAGGGTTTATAATAAAAATAAGTTTTTCTATATTATGACTACCGTATGTTTGTCACACATAGTTCTCATGTTATATATTTAGTAATCAAGAAATTACTAATCAAAAAGGTAAATTACTCATCACTGAAGGTCAAGGAAGGACATCAAATTAAGAGGAAATAAATATTTGGTGTTTAAAATAAACGGCTTTCATGTTTTCAAAACTTGAAGGGTAAAACAATATACCACTTGGAACACTGTGACTGTTTTTAGTGCCAGTTACAAATGACACTTTGAAAATGGAAATCGCATTGCATAGCCTTCTGATAAATTTTTAAAAACCAAAACTTTAAAACTAGTATTATTTTCAGAGAGCTAATGAGATACAGGATTTTCTAAAATATCCTGAAACGTTTTGCCCTAGGCCAAACTAAACTAAATCACTTAATCTAGCACAGGACAGAATATAAAAACAAAGTCAGCTTATAGAATAGTTTCTCTAGGGAACAAACAGCCTGTTTTCATAAGATTCATGTGGGTGCCAAGTTCTGATGCAATTACCTACTCCTTTACACAAAGGCTTGCATTTCCACACAACCAATTGAAGTTCTTGGCATATCAAAGGTAAAAAAGTATTAGAGCAAGTTAAATCAATCTATAATGACAACTGGTATGAGCAGCCACTTGAAATCAAATGAAATAACAGCTATTAGAAGCTGTCTTGCTAAAATAAAGTACAAATAACCACATAAGGTCTTAATTAATGATCAGGAATCAAAATGCTAACAGATTTTTATCAAAAAGCTATTTAATAATTCTCTGTAGTTTATAGTTACTGAGACATTAACAAATAGAAGCTGAGAATCAACATATTCCAAAAACAAGTTATACTTTCCCTCCTGTTTTGAACACTTAATAGCAATGCATACATTGTATAATACAATGTTTATGCCATTTGCTAACATTACAGTACCTAATCATTCTCAATGGTCAGTGCTGCCTGCAAACTATGCATTTCACTTTTTAAACTGTAATGTTAAAGACAACTTCTAGGTTGCAAAATATAATTACTAGAACAAAATCTTTAAACAGCAAAATAAATGTTAGGCTCTAATTTCTTGTTCAATATCTAGGAAATCACAGCTGTCAGTCTCCTTTAACTGAAGAACTACAAAAGCTCATGTAATTTCTTAAGTCATTCTTAATAAATATTTTCATTAGCGAAAAGTATGTAATAAGAATATGGCCCTAAAATAGATATTCCATAGTTAACAATAAAAATACAGTATGAAAAGAAAAATATAAGCCACCCTATATATAGTAATTTCCTTCCATAAACACTTTGATTCTTCTTGCATTTAAAATTACGATTTCAACCATAAATTATATGTAAATATTCCATTATCTCTTTTCTTCATCATACTATATAGTTTCTTAGGATCAGTACATGTTCACTAAAAATTTTTCAGAAAATACATTTAAAAAACATTCCTAAATGGCAAATCAACTGAGTTAAAGATATTTATAAAAAAATTAATAGTAATACAATTATACAGTGTTCTAAAGTATTAAATACATTAAACAATGTGTGCTTTTAATTTTTTAAAGACATTTTTCAAAAGACACTGATGATCTTCCATTTTAAAACATAGGACTTTACTTCTTTCAAGAAAATTGCAGCTCTATGATGTGGCTGTGCTCAAAATGGCTGTATAAATAATTTGACATTTTACACCACTAATTGTGTAAGAAAACCTTTTATAAACTATGAAGAAAAAGAGAAAACAAAAACTGCCATAAATATCTAAGGTATTACAAAACAGCAATCAAACATTATAAGCCTCCTGGTTGAGGTATGTAATACAAACTAATATGTATCATCCTGTGGAGGGAATAGGGATGGGTAGAGATTGGAGGGCTAGGGGAGCCGAATTCATAAAGGCTGGCAGAATAAGATGAAACAAGATTAACTAACATGAACCACGAAGGACAATTGTTGAAGCTCTGTTATGTGTACATACAGGTTCATATTG
The DNA here is from genome assembly GCF_018350195.1 of Panthera tigris. Lineage (NCBI taxonomy): Eukaryota > Metazoa > Chordata > Mammalia > Carnivora > Felidae > Panthera > Panthera tigris. The sequence continues at coordinate 86,108,208 of NC_056665.1, read as the reverse complement.
TTTCGCTACTCTTGTACATTTAGGATTTTCCATAATAGATAGTTTAAAACACACAGTGTAAAATTAAAGGACATATACAGCATTATTTACTTGCTAGCAAAACCCATTAAATAATCGTTCACAGGACCAGCAATGAGTGTTCCATGTTCTATAAGAATGTTATTAAAACCCCATCAATCTCATGCCTGATATATATATACACATATCATGCAACAAATACTGCATGCACATCTTTCACAGATACATAGGCACACACCTCACATGGATTTATACTGCATGTTATCTGAAGAAAAGCTTACAAATTTCATCTTAGCATACAGGAACTGAAAAGAAAATAATATCAGCTGATAATATATATTAAATGCTAAAATAGATAATATATTAAAATGCTTTGGAATTACTCCCTGACCTTAATCTAACAACTTCCTGAAGCTAAGACAATATGTTACCAATGACCTAGTGCATATGGGAAACAGGGTAGGTACACTCTGTCACCTTTAGCAAACATTTTCCTCACCAAGCTAATTACAGGCCATCTGCTACACCCTGAAGCAACATCCTAGTAAGTTACTGCTACTGACTTGCAATGTAAGTAACCAAGTTTATGATATGCTGTAGTCATAACTATATAAATTTGAAATATTCTCTAATTTTATTTACAGAACATTTATTTCTATTCCTGAGGATTTTTCCCATTTGTAGAACAGTCATATTTCTTTGAAAAGGCATAGTGATCTTAAATGAGGATGACTTACATAGAAGAATCATAAGCAGAAATAGTGATCATGACTATAACACCATGTCTCAAAATTTCAACACTTGTCACCTTTTAATACATGTTAAGTCTATGGTTGAACCAACAAATTAGGTAAATTTTATACTTCATCACACTGTTTACAATAAAATTATTTTACTAAGTAATAACTTCGTATCAGTGAAAGAAATAAGTATATCTGTAATCGAAGGTGAAATGACAGTCACAGGTCAGGTCCTACACCCAATTTAATTCTTTTTTTTAAATTAAATTAAATTAAATTAAATTAAATTTAATTTGAGAGAGAGAGAGAGAGAGAGAGAGAGAGAGAGAAAGAGAGAGACAAACCCCAACCAGGCTCCACACTCAACACAGAGCCTCATGCGGGGCTTGATCCCACAGCCCTGGGATCATGACCTGAGCGGAAATCAAGAGTCAGACTCTAAATGACTGAGCCACCCAGGCTCCCCCAGTTTAATTCTTTTTTGATTCTTTATTTTGAGGAACTGCAAACTCAAATTCATTCTGATTGAAATAATTAAACATTTGCTGGAATACCTCCTGATAGCTACTATTCCAAACTTTAAAATACTGACTAAAATATTTTTAAATAAATATTTTAAAACACAGATAAATCTCAAAAGAAAGGTAAACATTCACCTGTCAAAATCAAACCATAACAGAGTGGGACTTGAAGCCAAGCAGTCCATGAAAATGTTGAGAGCAAATTGAGTTAGTAGAGGTTCAACTACACTTTCACCATCCTTAAATAGCAATCAGATAATTTCCAACCACCTGTTCAATATCTTAGCCAGACACAAGGCACCTGCCAAATTAGGTGAAAAAGTTAACTACCCAAGATCAAAACCAAAAGCCTTTAACCGTGGCGGGACAAGGAATCCAAATCTGCACTTAAACCAAGCAACTAACATAAAACTGTTTAACAACCTGATAACCTGTATTCCAGCCAGAAGTTTAAAAGGGAAAAAAAAGGTCATGTGCTAGATTCCTTTACAAGATAAAATCTTCTGAAAATAAGCTCACAGCCATTCAAAACTATAAAATATATGAAATAATCTGTTGTAAAAAAAGATACTATAGACATACAAAAAAGAGGTGGGGGTTCACACTTGAATTAGAGAAAACTAAGCAATCTGAAATCAATCATCAAAATAAGTATGATTTTTAAATTGCCAGATAAAGCAATGTAACTATTAAAGAAGATCAGGCAGTTACTAAATAAGCATGGATAGATACAAAAAATGGCCTAGCAGAAATCACAGAAATGAGAAATATGTTCACTGAACTTGAAATGACAGATGAAGTGAAAACTAGAAAACACTGGAAGTGAAAATTGATGATCTGGAGACAAGGGAGAAGAAATTCCCTGGAATGCAGCACAGAGTAACAGAGCTGGAAATATGAGAAAGAAGAATCAGAGAAGATAAAAGTTCTAACATATGTCCAATAAAGGTTAGAGAAGGGGCGAACAGAAAAAGGAAAAGCAAAATAATTATACTCTGATTAGTACAGAGAATGTGTCCCCGGAAAAGAAAACTTGAATGAGATTTACACAGTGTCAACATTTCTTAATTCCTATAGAGATGCATTTCCAGCATCATATTTTGGCAATGATCCTTCATTTTCATCAAATTCCTGAAATTATGGCACACCTATATTGTTTTGTTAGGTACAAATCAGAGTGATGCATTTAATACCCTTCATAATATGAAGAGATGTTTAATAATGCTAAGCCTGCTGATCTTTTTCCTGTTTCCTCAACGTTTACATGAAGGCACAGGGAATCACCAATATAATTGCTGTTAATATCAGCATGACACTATTTCTCCATTTTTTATTTTATTTTTTTATTGTTTATTGGGGTGGGGGGGAGGGGAAGACAGAGAATCCTAAGTAGGCTCTGCGCTGACAGCACAGAGCCTGATGCAGGCCTCGAACTCACAAACTGTGAGAACATGACCTGAGCTGAAGTTGGACACTTAAACCAACTGAGCCACCCAGGCACCCCTCCATTTTTTATAGTCCAGTATTATTACTTACACATCTCCTATTACTATTTGGTCAAAACTGTTTGCTAAAAATCAAAACAAATGGCAGAATGCAATGCCACACTTAAACGCTGAGTGCATATAGTACAAACTGCAGTCTTCTCACTGGCCAAGAGCATATGATATCACTCAGAGCATAGAAAAAAATATGGATTAGCAATGTTCTAAAAGTATTTCTTTATACTTTACCCACCTTTACATTCTTTCTCAGGAAGCTGGCAGAGAATGTGCTCTACCAAAACAAGGGAGTAAAGCATGAAAGAAGTAGACCCTGGTTTTAGAAAACAGAGGTCCTATCTAAGGAGAGAGGTAAAAAGAATACCTAAGATGATGATGAGGGAAATCATGGAATAACAGCTATACACCAGACATTGAGGGAAATCATTCAAACCTGACGGCATTAAGAAAACTTCAGGAGCGTCTGGGTGGCTCAGTTAAGCATCTGACTTCAGCTCAGGTCATGATCTCGTGGTTTGTGGGTTTGAGCCCTGTGTCAACCTCTGTGCTGACAGCTCAGAGCCTGGAGCCTGTTCAGATTCTGTGTCTCCCTCTCTCTCTGACCCTTCCCCACTCACACTCTGTCTCTTTCCCTCTCTCAAAAACAAAACGTTTAAAAAAAAAAGAACTTCACTGTACAAGTGCCTATTAAAAAAAAAAAAAAAAGAAAGAAAGAAAGAAAAGAAAACTCCAGGCATCTGAGAAGTGATTCAAAAACTAAGACAGTTTGGGGTTCAATCAATAAAAATACACAAAAACTAAGCAACAAAACAAATACAACAGCAAAAAGCTGTGCAAGGGAGGGGGAAGGGAAAATAAAATACAGATGTATTAGTTATGATTAGCACCTACATGACCATAATAATGTAAATACTATATATTTTTCTAAATAATTGCAATATAACTATGTAAGAAGGTTGAAAAACAGAAAGTGAAGGTGTACCAGGGGCAGACATATCAACAGAGACCTACCTCCTTGTAGGAGTTACCTGGATTGGTTCTCCCAACTTTTACTCTTCCTTTCCATTTGGAAGACGTAAACAGCTAAAAATTACATTTTCCAGTCTCTTTGCAGCTCATAGTCCAAATGTAAACAAAGGTTTTACCAAGTAGATGTAGTACTCCAGCAAGATATGGGAAGAAAGTAAGGCAGAGGACACCTGTTTGCTTTCAGCATGTAAAGTCAGACATGGATGTTTCTGGTGGCAGGGACTGGTCTAATGTCTAGTGTGAGACCCCTGGTATGACAGCCAGTTGTGGTGGCAGCAGCATCAGCTTTCTGACCTCTAGATTCCAACAGTAATATAATGATGCTGAATCATGGTCTACAGATAATCTCTAACTTCTGTTCCAGTATTTGGAATAATTTTATAAACTCTAATCCCTATATAAGGCCCTTTCTGCTTGGAATACTTAGGGGGTGTGTGTGTGTGTGTGTGTGTGTGTGTGTGTGTGTGTGTGTGTGCGCGCGCGCGCCTTTCTGTCCTATAACGTGACTGATGACATTCTGCCTATCTTTGATAGCTTCAGGAAGTAATGAAATCTGCAATAAGACTGAGGTAAGGGGGATCCAGAAGCAGCAATATAAGCATGTTATATAGAAATATGAAAGTAGAGGGATATATCATTTGCATTATATAAAGTTGCATCCACTGTTTAAGTACACATTTGGTGAGTTTTGACAACTGTCTGCAATAGTATAACAAAAAAATACCATTATAAAGTTGCCTCATGCCCCTTTGCAATAAATCTACCCCACTCCCCAATCCCAGGCAACCACTGATCTGTGTTCCTTTACTATATAAATTAGATGCTACTTCCAGAGTTTTGTATAAATGGGCTTATACAATGTATACTTGAAAAGTCCAGCTCCTAGCCAAAAACCTATGTGTGATTTTGCAAACCCAACCACAGGCAATTACAAAGCCTTCATCTGGCAGGCCTCCCAGGAAGAAGTTGCTTTCCCCACACCAGACATTGCACAACCATTGCACTGCAGTCTCTGAAGAGAGTTGTAGTCAAGAACTCAGCCCACCTGGCTGGCCAGGCTCTTAGGCACATCTGTATTACTAGCTATGCAGGGGTCTCTTCATCTGGAAGATCTTCATCAGGAGATCTCCTTAAATGGTGGGGGAAGGAGGATACTTTTCTTCCACTTTGACTCAGTGAATAGTACTTTTCCACTCCTAATCCCTCCCTCTCTCCCTCCTCTCTCTACTCTACTCTTACCCCCTGAAGCCCCCATTGCTCAACCTGGGTCCATAAAAGTACAGAAGCTTTTTGTTTGGGGCTCCCTAGGCTGTGAGATGACCCCCACGTCTGTGCTGATCCACCCCACCCTCAAATGGGTGCATTGTTCCATGGGAAAAGATGGGCCAGTGGGAAGTTAGTGCTTTCCCCATTTAGTCTCTTGCTATATACCACCACATAAAGTGATTAAAGGCTTGACAATTAATTTTGTTTTGGCTTACCTTTTTTAACTGCTAGTGACACCTAGCCAATCAGCTTTCTCCAGCTCAGCTGAGCCCCTGCCAATACTCTTTTGTATCTGAAATTTCACTTAACGTAATTGAGATTCATGTTGTATAAAACACTAGTTTGTTTCTTTTGCTCAGTAATATTCCTTTTTATTGTGTGAATACACTGCAATTTGTTTATCCATTCACCTATTAATGGATATTTGGGTTGTTTCTAATTGTTGCCTATTATGAATAAAACAGTAATAAGTGTGGTAGGACAAAACTTTTTGCAGCCACAGGTTCCCAGTTGTCTTGAATAAATATCCAGAGTCGAACTGCTGGATCATACTAACTTTGTAAGAAACAGCCAAATTGTTTCCTGAGGTGGTTGTACCATTTTACACATCCACCAGCCGTGGGTGAGAGTTCCAGATGCTCCACATTCTAAGACTTGGTATGGACACTCTTTTTATAAGTATAAGTATAAATATAAATATAAATATAAATATGTAAATTTACACACACACACACACACACACACACACACACGTATCTTTTACTGTTCACTGTAGCTGGTATGGTACAAACTGGAAAAGACAAAACAGACGTGTTTTGCCTTACCAGTTTTTTTTTTAATATAACTGACATATATAATTATATTAGTTTCAGGTGTACAACAATGATTAGATATTTGTATATATCATGAAATGATCACAATGCCTAGTTAACATACAACAAACACAGTTGTAAAATTTTTTTTGTTGTGATGAGAACTTCTAAGATCTACTCTCTTCACAACTTTCAAATATAAACACAGTATTGTTAACCATATTCACCATGCTGTTACTTCCATGACTTACTTTAGTCTTAATTTTAATCATTTCTTGTGTATGCAGTAATATCCTATGATTTTTAATTTGAATAACCTGTTTAATGATGATATGCATCATTTCAAATGCGTATTGGCCACTCATACAACTTCTTGTGTGAAGTGTCTGTTGAACTCTTTTGCCCATTTTTTCTTAATGAGTTACTTGTTCTAATTACTAAGTGGTAAGAGTTCTATTTTTTTTAACGTTCATTTATTTATTTTGAGAGAGATTATGTGCACATACATGCACACGCAGGAGAGGGAAAAAGAATGAGAAAGAGAGAGGGAGAGAGAGAATTCCAAGCAGGCGCCACACTGTCAGTGCAGAGCCCGACACGGGGCTTGATTCCACGCATGACCTGAGCCAAAATCAAGAGTTGGATGCTCAACCAAATGAGCCACCCAGGTGCCCCAGTGGTTAAGAGTTCTTAATATATTCTGAAAACAAGTCCTCTGCCAGATATAAGCATTGTAAATATTTTCTTCCAGTCTGTGGCTTGCCTGTTCATTTTAGTTAATGGTGTCATCTGGGAAAATATTTTTATTTTAATAAAGTCCAATTTATCATCTTTTTCTTTTAGCTTAATATTTTTGTGTTCTAAGAAATATTACCAACTCTAAGGCCACAACTATTTTCTTTTATGTTTTCTCCTATAAGTTTAATAGTTTTAGGTTTTACATTTAGATCAATGATTGATTTCAAATTTTGTATATAGTCATAAGGCAAAAACCAAAGTTCACTTTTTCCCATTATTCCAGCACCATCTGAAAAGATTATCTTTTCTCCATTGAGTTACCTTGGCACCTGTTGGAAAATCAGTTGGCTATGTATGTGGGGGTCTGTATTTGGGCTCTTTTTGTATTCCATGTCTATCCTTTCACTAATACCAAATCGCCTTTATTACATCAGTTTTGCAGTAAGTCTTGAAATTAGGAGGTATCATCCTACAACTTTGTTATTCTTTTAAAATATTGCTTGGCTAAGCCCTGGGCATTTTCATATAAATACTGGAATTGGCTTGTAAATTTCTTTTTAAAGAGCATGCCAGAATTTCTGACGGAGATAAATGAATTAAGAAGAAATTAAAAGTTTAACCATCTAATTCATAAATATAGCACACCTCTTAATTTACTTATGTCTTCTTTAATTTCTATCAGCAATGGTTTATGGTTTTTGGTTTTTGGTGTAAAGGTCTTACACATATTTAATAAAGTTTACCCCAAGTATTTAATGCCTTTAGATGCTTTGTAAATGTAATTTTTTTAAGTTTATTCATTTTGAAAGAGCAAGCACACACAAGTGAGCACGTGCACAAGAGAGAATGGGGGAGGGGGACAGAGAGAGAGAATCCCAACCAGGCCCCATGCTGACAGCATGGGGTCTGACATGGGGCTTGAACTCACAGACCATAAGATCATGACCTGAACGGAAATCAAGAGCTGGACCCTTAACTGTCTGAGCTACCGAGGCAACCCTAAATGTAACTGTTTTATCTCACTTTTTCAATTTTCTTTGCTATATACAGAAATACAATTGATATTTGTATTGGACTTTGAAACTTACAACCTCACTAAATTCACTTATAAACTCTGCTCATTTTATTATAGAGGCTTCAGGATTTGCTACATATATAATTATGTTGTTTGCTAATAAAGACATTTTTGGGGGCACCTGGGTGGCTCAATTGGTTAAGCATCTGACTTCAGTTCAGGTCATGATTTCACAGTTCGTGCGTTCAAGTCCCACATCAGACTCCGTGCGGACAGCTCAGAGCCTGACACCTGCTTTGGAGTCTGTGTCTCCCTTTCTCTCTCTGCCCTTCCCCAACTTGTGCATGCATGTGCGCTCTCTCTCAAAAAAAAAATTAAAAAAAAAAAGACATTTTTTTCTTCCCAGTACACATGCTTTTATTTCTATAAAGCCAAGTAATTAAGACAGTGTGATACTGGTGCAAGGATACAGGAATAATTCAGTGGAATAAAGAGAACACAAATAGACCCTCACCACACACATACTCACACACACACAGATACATATACCTAATTTATGGCAAACAATCCACAGCAATGGAAAAAGCTAATCTTTTCAATAAATGATGCAGGATCAACTGGGTATCCACACAGAAAAAATTACCCTCAATCCCTACTTTGTACTATACCAAAAAATTAATCTGAGCTAGATCACAGATCTAAACATAGAATCTAAAGCAATCAAGCTTCTAAAAGAAAACAAGGAAGAATATCTAACTGACCTTGGGATGGACAAAGATTTCTTAAAAAGTATACATAAAACACTAATTATACATTTTAATGAAGTCTAATTTGTCAATCACTAAAATTTTTCTCTTCATCAAAAAATGCCATTAAGAGGGTCACCTGGGTGATTCAGTTAGTTAAGCAACCCTTGATTTCAGCTCAGGTCCTGTTCTCACAGTTCATGGGATCAAGCCTGGAGTCGGGCTCTGTACTGACAGTGGGGAGCCTGCTTCGGATTCTCTCTCTCCCTCTCTCTGCCCCTCCCCACTTATGCTCCCTCTCCCTCTCGCTCTCTCAAATTAAATATATATATATATATATATATATATATATATATATATATATATATATAATTTTTTTTTTAAATGCCCTTAAGAGAATGAAAAGACAAGCAACAGACTGGGAGAAGAACTATACAACATGTTTAAGGATAACAGACTTTTGGGGTGCCAGTGGCTCAGTCAGTTAAGCTTCCAACTTCGGCTCAGGTCATGATCTCACAGTGAGTTTGAGCCCCACATCTGACTCTGTGCTGACAGCTCAGAGCCTGAAGCCTGCTTCAGATTCTTTATCTCCCTCTCTCTGCCCCTCCCCTGCTCACACTCTGTCTCTCTCTCTCAAAAAATAAACATTAAAAAAAAAAAAAAGATACCTGAATTTGAAGAAGGCCCTCAGCCAAAATAATCAATAAAAGACTCACAAAGTATTGTCTCCCAGGCTATGCCTTTAGGTCCAAGAGTCTAGAACATTAGGACCTCAGTGCTCAAATTATTTTAGAAGGATCTTCAATGCTGACACATAAAGGAAGACAGGAGCCTTAGGTGTAAACTGATTATTACACCTCAGCAGACTCTCAGGAGATGACTAGAGATTGGAAAACTGCCCCTTGCAAGTGTTAAATACAGACCTTTTAAAGACTGCAGCTATCTTGTTATTGGTATTGGTAGAAACTGCATCTATCATCGAAGGTCATCAAATAATCCTGAAGCAAGAAATAACCATCATGTTCCAGATGCTGTCAAAGAATCATTCAAATAAGGAGAAGGCCACTCAGGAGAACTTACTGATAACAGAAATCTCCTATGCAAGAGTGTATTCCAGAGGTAAGTTCAGGAGGAGTTCATTACATTCACATACAGGCCTACTCACCATTTCTGAGGCCACTGACATAAATGCCCTCTCAGAACTTCCCAGTTTGGATTGCTGTATAATGTGAACCCTAAGATTCTCAGCCAAAGCAAAATGTACCATTCGTTTTAACAATACGAGTTCCCTAACTGTAATGGAGTGCTAACGCTAGCCTGCAAGACCCATTTTTCTCTATCCAACTCCTACTATACCACCTATGCTTCAGGTATAGTAGGAGTATTACACAGCAAAAAAAAAAAAAAAAGCAACAAATAAGGGGTTTTTGTTTTTTGGGTTTTTTTCCTCCAGAGAGTCAATCCCTTACCATTACTAGCATACCATTGGCTATTTGACAGCTGCAATGTTTCTGAAAATAAGGCACATACAGCCTGCAGACAGTAAAACCGTGGTAGAAGGTAGTAAAGGAAATCTGCAAAATGGGTCTCTGGGGAAAGATCTAGATATTCACAAAATCTTGGGTCATTCCAGTACAGTATGGCAAAAAGGCCCTGGATGATTGGGCAATAAAAAATGATCCTTTATGGAATATCCAGTTATAGAAATCCCTATGAGAACTTTATCAAAAAAATGAAAGTGCTAGTTCAGAGGGGGGCTGGAATGCAGAGATAAATGCCCTAGACCTCTAGAACTAGCATCCTGAATTCATCAAATGAATGAGCAATGGATCACACGAGCAAAACTGTATTAAAAATCTGTAGGAGGAATGACAGCAAAATGGCAGACTAGAAAGCTCCAAGCTCTCATTACCCTAAAGGAATATTTAAAAAAAACAAGCAGGAACTGTCAGAACCAACTCTGTTGAAACTCTGGGAAACAATCAGAAGTTAATAGTGACCAAGCAAACACCCAATCAAGAAAAAGCCATGTTCAAAATGGCAGGAGAATTTTGTGGTGTTTTCTTACTGTTCCCTCATCCATTCTCTAGTGCAACGGTGGTCTTGTTCTTGAAACAGTAGCAGCTTGGTTCCCAACTTCTTCATTCTTCTAAAGGATAGCAGAAAAGACCTGATATGCAAATTATTGTACATATCTGTTCTATCCTGTCTGGGGGATACTTGAAAGACTGATGCAAAGCATCTGGCTCTGTATCACCTAACTTGGAATGCAGGTGGGTAAAGGGGCAAACATTGCTTGTAAAAGCTGTAAGGCAACAGACACCCTGGGTAAGAAGAGTGGAGACATCAAATAGACAATCTAAAGCCTGGAAGAGAAACTGGGGGAGAGTCTGGGAAATTAAGACATAGAAAGCAGCCCTAGTATATAGGGGAATTTAGAAAGCTACTTGCAAGTTCAGAAAATACCTAAGAAGACTTTAAGCTTTCATTTCAGGCTAGTCATAGGCTCAGAGCAAGCCTAGCTAAGGGCTAAAGGAGTGCTTAAGAAAGAGGCAATCTGTAAAGACTGGAAGTGCTCCTGGCATTCAAGGAAACTCTTTAAAAATATTAGCTGAACATGAGCCAAAGGGACAGAGACATCAGTGATCACACACAACAAAGAATAATCTGCAAATATAATCTGGAAAAGTCTCAAAACTGACTACCACAGCCTTCAATAGTTAAGAAAAAAAAAGACAAGGGACTTGAATATATATTTCTTCAAATAAAATATACAAAGAGCTAACAAACACATGAAAAAAATGATCAGCATTACTAGTCATTAGTAAAATCCCAATGAAAACCACTCACTTCACATCCAATAGGATGGCTATTATCAAACAACTAAAGGTACCCAGTGTTGACAAGAATGTAGAGGAACTGAAACTTGTGTGCATTGCTGGCAGGAATGTAAAAATAATGCAGGTACTGTAGAAAATGGCTTGGCAGTTCCTCAAAGAGTTAAACATAGGATTACCTATGGGCCAGCAATTCCACGGCTAGGTATATACCCAAAAGAATCAACAGCAGGGACTCAAACACTGATACCTGTAAGTGAATGTTCATAGTAGCATTATTCACAATAGCCAAAAAGTGTAAACACACCCAGTGTCTATTGACAGATGATGAATAGTAAATAAAAGGTGTTATATACATACAGTGGAGTATCATTCAACTTAAAAAGAAGGAAATTCTGACACATGGTACAACATGAAGACATTATGCTAAATAAAATAAGCCAGACACAAAAGGACAAATACTCTATGATTCCACTTATATGAGGTACCTGGAACAGGCAAATTCATAGAGACAGCAAAGAGAATAGAAGTTACCAGGGTTTGGGAAAGGAGAGAATGGGGAGCTATTATTTAATGGGTACAGAGTTTCTATCTGGGGTAATTAAATGTTCTGGAAATAGAGAGCAGCAATGGTTATATAACACTGTGAATGTAGTTAATACCATTGAACTGTACACCTGCAAATGGCTAAAATGTTAAATTTTATGTTATGTATATTTTACCACACACACATACCCACTCCATCGAATGGATTTTATCTGTGATTAATGAACAATCTTCTAGATTAGAACATGTGCACTCACACACATAGTCAGTATGAATGGCTTGAAAATGGCCTTTGACCTATCGTTCCCAAATTAGGTGCCAAGGTATCTCCAAACACTACAACAAACACAGAGGGGTCCCATGCATATTTTAAATTTTCACAGGAAATAGCAACATCCATTAAATATCATGTGAACTTATTTATTGGTTCAAGGGAGTTGATTGTTAGAATATTAGATGTCTACATTCTTTTCAATGACTTCATATCTTTGCATTGCTGGGATAAAAAGCAAATACCATGCAAAAATTAATGTGGACGAACAGAAGGGGGCAGAAGGGGGCAGCTTAGAAGCACATGAAAATATTACTAAGACACTAAGGGGATCATGAAAAATGTTAAGGGAACTTCTGCTTTAAGAATTTAAGTAGGGAAGCCTGGTTGGCTCAGTCGGTAGAGCATGTAACTTGATCTCAGGGTTACGGGTTCAAGCCCCACATTGAGCATAGAGCCTACTTAGAAAAAAAAAAAAAAAAACAAGCAGCAAGTGGACCATATTAGACCCCTACCACTACTACAGGGACCTAACAAATGATTAGTGACTAGAATTGACACCTACTGTACTCTAGGCTTTGCTCGTACTTTAATAAAAGCAATTGACAAGAATTCAATTAAAGGAGCAGAGAATAACTTATCAGCTTCAACCACCTGGGTATGTTTCCTATGATTGTTACCTATTTATAAAAATGGGCAAGGAATTAAAATATCATTACCCTCAAAGTAATGATCTCATTAAAAATTGGAATGGGCAATTAAAACATCTGTTACTTAAATGATAGAAGATAAGGACATCAAGGGCTGGTTAACTTGACTGGGGCACAATATTTTAAAATTAAATATGAGAGGAAGTAAGAGGGGACTCCACTGGAAAAGTTTCTAGGAACTAGAACGGCAGTTAGGGGATGGACATGATGCACTTCACAGTTTTATCTTCCCCACCTCACAAATTTTTCTTTCATCCTGCCAGACCCAGATGTGCTCAGAACAGGATAACAGTGCCAACAGAGGGAGATATTGCTGCACTAGACACGTTATCCATAACATACAATTTGTACCTTTTCTTAAGGAAACTTTGGAGTGGCTCATGACTTCACCGCATATAGCTAAATTAAGATTAACCAGAAGTACTACTTCATTACCAAGCAAGAGTGCCTATAATTCTTGATTTGTCAAATTGTATAAAATTTTCCTGGGAACACCTGGGAACAAACAAAAGCAAAGGTCTCAGCAAGTCTGCTGTAACTGCCTGCTGTATGGACAGGCAGCGTGACCAAATCACAGCATTTCACTGGGGTAGGAAAAATACAGGTTAAAAAAAATATAAGCGGAAACAAACAGTGGTCAATCATAAGGTAGGGAAATGGGCTATGACACAAAAAAGGATGCCACTATTCTTTTGCCACAAGAACTTCTCAGAGCAAGAAAATAAGAATGACTAAGGTTGGGAGAAAACAGCTGATCCATTGCCTCTAGCATGCAAAAACTGAACAAATGCTGATGTGAAGGGATTTAAAGAGAACATATCAAGGAAAATCCTCTTAATGACACATCTAAATGGCAGTAAATTAGAGCTGTCTGTCATTTGAGTCATATTTTTGTTGGTTATCTTTATCACGATGATTGTTTTGTAGTGCTTAACAAAGATTCTACCTGTGATTCAGGTGGGATAAACTCTAATAGGCGGCAGACATTTGGTGTGTTTTATTGCCACCAATCAACATCACTCCCTCCTGAGAAAATTACTGGGGTATGAGGACAAAAATATCACTTGCTGCTTACTCACTGTGTAAAAAGTCTGCTGCTTTGCTCTTTTTGTTAGAAAAGGCATGAATACAAATGGAACAGCATTCATGGAATAAGAATGGTCCCTAAAAGAGTGAATATGATGTAATATAGTGGCTTTATATAACATGAATAGATTCACTCCTGGAATTCAGGAAAGGGCTATTATAGCAAACCTGTTTCTTATGCAGACTAAATAAACTTCATCTGAAAGTGAAATACACCTAATTGACTACTTCTTGGGGCACAAAATACATTTGGATGTGTACATTATATTTAAATTACACTCGGGCCACAGGTACTCAATGCCAACAGGATTTGTGGTAGCTCTGTCAACACTGGCCCCAACAATCAAGGAGCAACAACAGAGCCCTAGGGATGGACTCAGATTATTGAACCAAGCTCAGATGGTGTTCCCAGAAGCATTTCATCAGGAAGAAATACACTTGTTATAGCAAATAGAAACACTAGATGGTGCTATCTTCTGGAAGACGGGTCAAGACTGGCAGTCCATTTAGAAAGATGAATCTAGGGTCACCTGGATGACTCAGTCGGTTGAGCCTCAGACTTCAGCTCAGGTCATCATCTCGCAGTTCATGAGTTCGAGCTCTGTGCTGAGGCAGTGCAGACCCTGCTTGGGATTCTCTCTCTCTCCCTCTCCCTTGCTCTCTCTCCTCTCTCTGCCCCTCCTCCACTCGTGTTTTTCTTCTCATTCTCTTTCTCTATCTCTCTCAAAAAAAAAAAAAAAAAAAGATGAATCTATTCAAGAGTGGACTGGATGCCTCACTAAGCTAGTATAACAGTATATACCTCCACTACACTGGAGAAGACCTACTCGTACCTTTACTCAAGAAGGACTATTGAATATTTTAATCACCATGGCAGCTGTAGTTTCAAACTGGCCATAAGACTTTAATCTTTCTGCCATAGTGGTATGATGTAAAAATGGGATTATAGTTTCATTAAAAGAATTAAACAAAAATCAAACTTATTTGGTCTCCAGAAAAAAAAAAATGGGGGAGGCTAAAGGAAATACTCTAAAAGATGATATTAGACAGGAATGCTAGAAACTATCTAAAGGTCACTCTATAAGTAAGTGGTTACAGACTATATAGTATAATAATATTAACAGCAGGACTATGGCCAATATTTTCCGACTGCCTATTATATACTAGGTGA
This sequence comes from Panthera tigris, assembly GCF_018350195.1. Lineage (NCBI taxonomy): Eukaryota > Metazoa > Chordata > Mammalia > Carnivora > Felidae > Panthera > Panthera tigris. Next base: position 86,093,197 of record NC_056665.1, on the reverse strand, counting down.
GATTCAGATGAGGCCAGAATTCGGACTAAAAAGACATGAACAGACATTTCTCCAAAAAAGACATCCAGATGGTTACAGACACATGAAAAAATGCTCAACATCGCTCATCATCAGGGAACTACAAATCAAAACCACAATGAGATACCACCTCACACCTGTGAGAATGGCTAACATTAACAACTCAGGCAACAACAGTTGTTAGCAAGGATGTGGAAAAGGAGGATCTCTTTTGCATTGCTGGTGGGAATGCAAACTGGTGCAGCCACTCTGGAAAAGAGTACGGAGGTCCTTCAAAAAATTAAAAATAGAACCACCCTACAACCCAGCAATTGCACTACTAGGTATTTATCCAAGGGATACAGGTGTGCTGTTTCAAAGGGGCACATGCATCCCAATGTTTACAGCAGTGCTATTGACAATAGCCAAGTATGGAAAGAGCCCAAATGTCCACCGACGATGAATGGATAAAGAAGATGTGGTGTATATATATGTGTGTGTGTGTGTACATACATATATATACGTATATATGTATGTATGTGTATACATGTATGTATGTGTATACATGTATGTATGTATGTGTATATATACATACACACATATATGTATATATGTATGTACACACACACACACACACACACACACACACACACACACACACACTGGAGTATTACCAGGCAGTCAAAAAGAATGAAATCTTGCCATTTACAACGACGTGGATGGAACCAAAGGGTATTATGCTAAGCGAAATTAGAGAAAAACAAATATCATATGACTTCACTCATATGAGGACTTTAAGATACAAAACAGATGACCATAAGGGAAGGGAAGCAAAAATAATATAAAAACAGGGAAGGGGACAAAACATAAAAGACTCTTAAATACAGAAAACAGAGGGTTAGTGGAAGGGTTGTGGGAGGGGGGATGGGCTAAATGGGTAAGAGGCATTAAGGAATCTACTCCTGAAATCATTGTTGCACTATATACTAGCTAATTTGGACGTAAATTTAAAAAAAAAATTAATTAATTAATTTAAAAAAAAAAAACAAGAAAAAGGGCACTTAAGAAATTTTCATCACAAGCCAGGTCTTTCAAAGGTCTGCAACTCAAATTCACATCAACTGGGTGGTCCAAAAAAATGTCAAGCATTCAATTTAGTTTCAAATGGACCTGGAATGGTAGGCCCTTTGGCACCTGGCACAAGTAAAAGCAAATCTTCTCTGGAGAAAGGTATCTTCATTCAAGGAATCCCAGTCTCACCAAAAAAAAAAAAAAAAAAAAAAATCTTTTAAAATACAGTAAGTAGCAAGCACACAGTGAAAAATACGCATAGAAAGAAGTAGTGAACCAAAAGGAAGAATCACAAGGGAAAAAAGGGATTGCACAGACAAGCCACAAATATTTCAGCCTTTGGGGCTGTTATCAGCAACAAATAACAAAACCATTCATATTACATTAAAAAAAAAATAAGAACAGGTTTCAAATATATGCAGAGAATATGAAGCAGTAAAAAGTGAACTGGAATTAACATATATGAAATGGAAATAAATGAAGATACTATACATAAAACATAACAACTGAAATGTAAATTTTCCTGTGGTAACTTCCAGTAATGGCAACAGAGTGAAGTGCTTAAACGAACCTTCCTACAGATAATAATTATGAAATCTAGACAAAATTAAGGCAATGGAAAGCATCCCAACATAGAAAAAGACACGAATTTCTTCTTGAAAAATTGGAACTTCAAGAAGAAAATTCTCCAATTCCCACAATTCTATCAACAGAATATTGATCACAGCTGGCTTGAGATGGCAAAGAACAGAGTTCAGAACCAGAAGAATTGCTGGAAATATAAGGGTAAGACTCTGGATATAAGAGAATCAGAGTAAGTAAAATGCAAAATCTGAGTATATAAATACAGCCCAAATCTCTGGTGGACCACAAAACTGGACATACTCAGGGGAAAATCCAGTGCGTTCACCAACAAGAAAATAAAGCCCACAGCAGAAGCACAGTCTACCCTTGAAAAACAGAGCTGAAACAGGTGAGATTTATGACTCTGCTGCTTTATTAACTGAATGTTTCCCAAACAAGTAAGGGCAGCAGAGAGCTGGGGTCTGAGGTTGAGGAGGTAGAGTCCAATATATGGCAGAGTAGTAGAAAATTAAGGGGAAGATCTCCAGAAACAAGGAAGATACAAAAACTGTAGGCATCCAAATTTGATTATAAGTGCTACCCAAATCCTTGGCTGATCATCAGCAGGCATACCAGAGAATGAGGCTATCAAAAAAGCAGCATGTGAAAGATTAAAAATTGAGCAGATAGCAGCTAATGCAATGTTGGAAAGCCAAGGTTTATGATCTGTGTTTGTACAAGTTAACTGTCTCTTAAGAAACAACAAGAATGATAACCTTCAAAAGAATAAAACAGAATTTTTAGACATGCAAAGTAACAGTACCCCAAGGCATATGAAAACTACAAACCTATAGATCGAGGAAGCTCAAAAAACTCCAAGCATTTAGAAATGACACAAAAAGCATGATCCATAAAGGGGGGAAAAATGATAAAGTGGCCCTTACCAAAATTTACAATTTATGCTCTGTTGAAGAACTGCCAAGATTATTAAAAGACAAGTTACAGACTGGGAAAAAAATATGTGCAAATTACATATCTGACAAAGGACTTGTACGCAGAATATATACATAACTATCAAAACTCAACAATAAAAATGGGACTTGAATATGGACTTGAATAGACACTTGTCTAAAGAGGATATAGGTACAGCAGATAAGCATATGAGTCATTAGCGAAACACTAATTAAAACCATGATAACTACTATACACACTTGAAAGACTGAAATAAAAAAAAAGTACTGACAATATCAAATGTTGATAAGGATGAGGAACAACTAGAATTCTCACACACTGCAAGCGGAAATGCAAAAACAGTACGGTCACTCTGGGAAATGGTTTGGCAGTGTCTTACGAAGTTAAACCTACACTTAATACCTGACCCAGCAATCTCATTGCTGGGTATTTACCCTAAACATGAAAACTCACGTCCACACAAAAATCTACAGCCAAACACTCAAAAACAACTACATCAGCCTTAACACATGAATGGATAAGCAAACTGCTATACACATATACATACATGCATACATACATACACACAGTGAATGGCACACTGCTCAGTAATAAAAAAGAACAAGGTTGATCCCAACAACTTGTTGAATATCAAACACATTAAGCTGAGTGAAAGCAGTCAGCTTCAAACAACTGAACACTTATGATTCCACTTATATAACCTTGGAATGACATGACTGTAGTGATGGGCAAGATTTCAGAGCTTGACAAGGAGAGTGAGTGGGAGGAACACGTAACTATAAAAAATTAGAGCACCTGGGTGACTCAGTTGTAAGCGTCCCACTCTTGATTTTGGCTCAGGCATGATCTCCCAGTTTGTGGGTTCTATCCCCATGTTGGGCTCTGTGCTCAGAGTGCGGAACCTGTTTGGGATTTCCGCTCGCTCACTCGCTCTCTCTCTCACTCTGCCCCGCCCTGGTGTTCACATGTGCACTCTAAATAAATAAATAACTTAAAAAAAAAAAAAAGCACGAGGGTGTTTTTTGTGGTGATAGAATTACTCTGTATTCTGCTTATAGAGGTGGTTACATGAATCTTTACATGTGTTAAAATTCAAAAACTGTACACCAAAATTCATAGCAGCATTGTTCACAATAGCCAAAACATGGAGCAATCCTACTGCCCATCAAGAGATGGATGAATAAACAAAATGTGGCAAGCAGATACAACAGAATATTACTCAGTCTTAAAAAGGAATGAAATTTTGATAGATGCTACAACAGGAATAAACCTTAAAAATATTATGCTAAGGGAAATTAAGCCAGACACTAAAAGACAAATATTGTATGATTTCACTTAGATGAGGCCAGAATTTGGCCTAAAGTAGAACAGTTGTTGCCCAGGGCTGAGAGGAAGAAGGGTGAGGAGTTATTGTTTAATGGGTACAAAGTTTCTGTTTAGAATAAATAAAAAATTATAGAGATGGACAGTGGTAATGATGCACAACAATGTGAATGTAGTGAATTTAGTTAATGCCACTAAATTGTACACTTAAAAAATGGTTAACAAAAAAATGTTATGTACACTTTACCACAATGAAAAAATTTCATAGGAATATACACCAAATGAGAAAGAAATCAATCTACATAATTCAATATGTAAAATTAAAAAGAAATTATCAGAACGTATTTTTAAAAATCCATCTACATGTTTACAACAGACTCATCTAAAATGAAAAAATTCAGAAAAGTTGAACAAAAAAGGGTGTAAAACGATGCCATGCAAATAATAAGCAAAAGGCATTAAGTTATAGGAATATGAGCAAAATGGATTTTAACACAGAGAGAGGGTCACTTCATAAGGATAAAAGTTTCAATTCACAAGGAAAATACAAAAATTTTAAATACATACAAGCCTAGTAACATAGGGTTTACATAAATATAGCAGAAACCAACAAAACCATGAAAAGAAAATGGATAATCCACAATGATGGAACAAGACAAAAAACTCAGTAATACAGAAGAATTATACAATGTTATTAACAAACTTGACCTAACAAATCTGAACATAAATTAATGTTCTATCCAAATATCCAAAACATACACTCTTTTTAAGCACATGCAATATTAGAATACTGACCATATTCCGGGACACAAACCCAATAGAATCAAATTTCAAAGAATTAAAACTTGATGGAACATCTTCTCTAACTACAAAGTAAACTCAGAAATTGAGAACAAAAAGAAAATCTTCATATGTGCAGAAATTAAAATTCCTATATATTCAGAAATTAAATAAGGTTCCCATATGCTTAGAAATTAATAACTCAAGTCACTGAAAAAATCTTGATGACAATAAGAAAAAATATATATATATATATAAATGTTTATTCATTTTTGGAGAGGCAGGGAAGGGGCAGAGAGTCACTCAAAGTCACTGAAAAAATCTTGATGACAATAAGAAAATATATATATATAAACATTTATATATATACGTTTATTCATTTTTAGAGGCAGGGGAGGGGCAGAGAGAGAGAGACACAGAATCTGAAGCAGGCTCCAGACTCTGAGCTGTCAGCACAAAGCCCAACGTGGGCTTGAACTCATGAACCATGAGATCATGACCTGAGCTGAAGCTGGACACTTAACCAACTTAGCCACCCAGGCACCCCGACGAGAAAATATTTGGAACTCTCAACAACAAATTCCACAAAGCAAAACTTGTGAGATGCAGCTAAAGTACTGCTTGGAGGCAAATTTATATCCCTAAATACATATATTAGAGGAGACTGAAAATTAATGAGCTAAGCATTCATCATAAGAAATCAGAACTAAAAGCAAAATAGGTCCAAAGAGCATAGAAGGATAAAAATCTTAAAAGAAGTTAATACAACAAGAAAATAAACACATCACTGAATTAACAAAGCCAAAAGCTGGTTCTTTGAAAAGCCTGAAAAACTGACAAACTCTGGGAAAACTGATCAAGAAGAAAAGAGAAAATATACAAACAATATCAAGTATAATAAGAGAATATAATATAATTAACATCTTTACAGCAGATATTTGAAAATGGAGATGTAACATAAACAGTCCCAGGGGAAAAAAAATAACTTATCAAAACTAATTTAATACATATAGAAAACTTGAAAAATATTCCTGGGGAGTAGAATACTCCAGAAATTATTATTATTCCAATGTTATTTGGAATTCTTCTAACTTTACCTTAAAATCTCCAGAGAGTAAAAACATAGCAAAATCTTCAGGAAGATAACAAAAATCTTGATACCAAACCCATATAAGAATAGCATAAGAAATAAGCAAATCTCATTAATGAACACAGATGTAAAAATCATAAAATATTAGCAAGCAGAAACCAGCATTATAAAAAAAGGTAGTAATGTATTGTGACTAAGTTGTGTTACCTCATCACAGATTTATTCAATAGTTGAAAAGAAATGCATCCATTACACTAACATTAAAAAAGAAAATCAAAAGATAGGTAAAAAAATTTATAGAGATGAAGCATCTGATAAAATTCAACACACATTTCTTAAAAAACTCTTCGCATTCTAAAAATATAATCCGGCAACAGGTATCTTAAACCTAACAACAAACAAGAAAAATCCTCTAAGAATGGCAAAACATTAAAATCCATTCCCTTGATACTGGAACAAATCAAGAATCTTGGCTATTCACTCTTCTTTCAACCTAAACTTGAGGTCTTTGCATAAGCATTACAACAATGCAAAACCCCTAGGAAGAAAATAATACAACTTTACTGAGAGATATAAAAGAAAACTTAAATAAAAGGAAATATTTACTGTGATCATGAATTGGAAACCTTAAAATTATAAAATTGTTCAAACTGCATGTAGGTAAGCCATTTAGGACTCGGGGGCAGAGTTAGAAAGTACTGTAATCAAGGAGGGCCACTAAAATATCATTGGAATAAATTAGACGTATGATGTCAATTAACTAAGGTTTCTATATGTCACTCTTTACCTAACCAAAAATTTAAAACGTTCTTCAACAGTATCTACTACACGTGCAGTTACACTAAGTTAAAATTCAATAAACAATCCATGGCACTTCTCTGGCAACTTAAATTATTATCTAATTTTGAAACTTACAAACGTGCTTTCCATGAAACTGTTGGTTCAGAAGCAAAAACAAAAGCTACAAAAGCTGAAAAATTTTTTGCAAAATTTTTTTCAGAAATGTTTTCCTCAACTAGTGATGGAAAATTAATATTTTAATCAGTATCTGCATAATAATTTTAAGATAATAAAATCCATTTCTTCCTATGCCCACTAAATAAAGATCTGACCAATATTTACAGGTTTAAAAAGGCTCTTCACTTGGCTTTGTCCAGCCCTACCTCCATGGGAGCACGTCACAGCATATTTTAATTATTTACTTATCTGTCCCTCCCAATTAAGCAATCTGATTGAAAGGTTTAAAATTCTCATTGTTGGGCCTGACTTATAACACTCAAGAAATGTGTGCTGCATTACTAAAATCTAATTTTATAGATTTTTAGCTCTAAGAGAAGTTAATCAACCAAGGTTATAATCTCACAACTAATAAGCAGCAAACTAGTCATTTACTTATTTGTTTGGCAAGTATTTATTATTTTAGGTGCCAGATTCCAGGACTAAAACCTAGACCTTCTGATTCCTTCCTGTTCTTTTTATATAAAAGTAGAGAAAAAAATCTTTTAATTTTTCTAGTAATAAAATTTCTCTCATAGAATTACAGCAGAGGAGAAACTCCTATTAGAGAGGAACTCACTACTGAACGAACATTGCCTGTTTTGCACAGCTGGAGGAAGACAATCCCTTACTAATTAAACATGAAGAGGCCACACAAACTAGGAAAAATTTTCTAACTTTAGGCTAAAAAAAATTCAAAAAATCATAAAATCTAGAATAACAGAAAGATAAAAATAATTATAGTAACTCAAAAGCAAGACTGAAAAAGCCACGTTATTTGCTCAACTGTATATCTGGGGGTTTTAATAAAGTATTAGTTTTATTTTCTTCTATCTAAATATCTTCTGCATCTTATTAACACTTTTTATTTGGATGGCCTCTAAATAATAATCAGCTAAAACAATCATACAAAGCTATAGCAAGACAGTAATATTAAGAGAAATTTAAAATTCCTAAGCACGTTAAGTAAAAATAACTTTCAGGACGTTTGGCAGTTTTAAGCAAAAATTGCTTGGAGTTATTTCTCAATTATAACTTTCAAAGTGTGAAACTCATATATTTGTAATCGCACTGTTAAATAATAACATCTTTTATACAGAACGTACAGAAACCCAAGCATTTTCTGCCCAAAAAACAAGTGCAAAATCAATTTTTTTTCCACAGCTTTCTCACTCACACCTAATTTGATGGTAATTTGTTTAGCAATTCACCTTTTACTGAGTGTTGTAAATCATTCACCCTAAGTTTTCACAGGAGGAACACTTTTTACAAGTGGTATTTCCATTAGCTTATGTAGATTTCATATAAGTTATACAATTATGATCACAGATACAACTAGTATAAACTGGTTTGGGGACAAACACAAGTGATTGTTGGTAGGTATATAAATCAACTGAACTAGTAGGAGTAAAAGCATCTATAAGAGATCAATGTACTAACCTAATCATTGCACATACCATAGGCATCACTCCATTTGTTTATATCAAAAAAAAATGCAGAAGTTTAGTTATGCAGGCAAGCCATTAAATGGAAGCCATTTAAGGTAATTTTAACTGCATATTAAAGATTTTTAATATTTTTGGCCATTAGGGTACCAACAAAGTATAAGGATAGACCAATAGAAACTTAGCAATTCTATCAAAAAAATCAAATGTACACATTCCCCACCGATGACTGGAAAATAACACTTCTATATGTAAGGGCTAAAATTATATTTTACCTTTAGTTATACAGCAAATAGACCAATTATTTTACTGTATTAATATATGGGTCACTTAAGTTTAACCTTAGTATTACCTCCTCAGATACATGACCTTGTTTGCTATAGAGCAATAACTAGTATACAGCCCCATCTAGTGGAGAAATAGACAAACATTTCCAAAGCTTGTTTTCAGTCCTCCCAATGAATTTCACAGTAAACCAAACAAAACTAAATTTTAAAAAGGCCAGCTTTTCACTCATACTGTGTAATTACATTTTACCTAATCAATACTCTAACAACAAGCATTTTCTATTTGTTCAGTGATATTTTTGAATATTTAAGATTTCCTCAACATCTTCTAACAAATGTTTTCATATGAACAAGATTAACAGTTGATTTTGCAAAGGAAAAACCTAGTATTCATACTGTTCCTTTAAAGAGGATAAAAGATACAAAAGTCATTCTATAAGTATGAAGTGACATTCTGCAAGCAAATGTCAGTGTAAAACTCTCTTCAAAGTTCCTATGGTCATGATTTCAAACAGGTAGGGAGATATAAACAAAACATAACCAGGGTTTGTAAACACTTTGCTGACCTTTCCCCAATGATAAATAACAAAGATGAATTTTTGTATTTTTAAAAAATTTGATGAAATACATTAATATTACGGCAGACTTTGAATTGACTATCAACATTTTCCCCTTTAACAACTATTCTTAAATACATACATTTTTAAAATACAAAAACATTCTAATCATTGATGTACGTACATTTCAAATCAAATTTAATTACTTTTGAATCATGATACAAAACATAAGGCACCAACAGAAAGAGGTATAAAATCAGTAGTAACATTAAAAGATTTTTCCTCTTAATACTTATTTCCACATCTCTGCTTAAACTCATTGCAGCATTTAAGTGCATTCCTCTATACGCTGCTGATTTAATTAAAATTAGGGTCAATTAATTAATTCATATGAATAACAGTTATACATTAATCTTTTAACAATGTAAAGATTTAATACTGTAATAATTCATATCTCTAGTGCCTGTTGAGCACAGTACTGAGCGGAGGAGTATATACATTTTAAATGAATAATCCAGTGTAAATACTTTTAATGAGATTGTCATCTTATTTTGAAAACTTTAACAAAATTTTCAACTTTCTATCTCTTCTTCATTGGTGAAGGTGCGTATTTTATTGAATCAAATTCTTTTAAATTTTTCTTCCTTTTCAATATCATGACAGACTACAAAGTTTATGCACTTTACTTACTTTGATAAAATGGTTTTTAAAATTATTATTTCAAACCTACAACCTGACCTGAGGGGAGTCGTTGAAGATACTATCAACATTTGGGAGGGAATCCACTTGCTAAACAACAATCTTAACCCCTAGGTATCCCAACACAAAGTTTTCTGCTATCCTTGGTGAGTATCGAATAGTCAAAGTTACCAGTTTATCAAAATTATCCTCTTCCCCTGACTCTATGGACTGTTTATTCTATGTATTAGGACAAGAAATGAAACGGTTTCCTTCTCAGTTAAAAACTAGAAAGTGAGAGGGAATATGGACCTAAGGCCCCCAAGGTCAATCAAAAACTTCATGTCATCCACATTTTACTCATCTTGAAAGAAGATTAGGGAAGAGGATTAGAGCCCTGGGTGAAGAGCAGACACTGGTGATGCTGAAAGACTAGGTTACAGAAAATTTGCATGGCTCTTACTTCATTGCATTAGGACAAGTCCTGTCTCTCCCATCAATAAAAGATCAGCAGCAAAAATCAAAGGTGCAAGTGCCATGGGGTAATGTCAAGGTAGGGCAAAAATCCTACTTCATACAGAAAAGAGATGAGATCTTAGTCCATCTGGGCTGCTTTAACAAAAATACCATTGGAGTTGGCTCACAGACCACAGAAATTTATTTGTCACAGTTCTAGAGGCTGAAAGTCTGAGATCAGGCTGAGAGTTGAGTTCTGGTGAGAGTCCTCTTTCCAGCTGAAGACTGCCAACTTCTTACTGTATTCTTGCATGGCAGAGAGCAGAGAGGGGAAGCAAACTCCTCAAGCAAACTCCTCTTAGAAAGACACTAACCCCATGCAATGAGGGTAGAGCCCGCATGACATTACTGTATTCTAATTACTTCTTACACTTCCCACCAATACATCATACTGCGGTTGGGGTTTCAATATATGAATGGGGGCGGGGAGATACAAACATTCAGTTCATAACAAGATGTAACCATCATTTACTATTCTACCTTCTCCAAAACCCAGACTTGTTGGACTAAAATCATAGCAGCTCCTACTTCCAAAAGCGCAGGAAAACTGCATTTCTTACTCTTCTTTACATCCAGTTTTTGTGACAGATTTGCAGCCAAAAGAGTGTAAGCACAAGTATAAAGTGATATAAGCAAGTTTCTAGACTCACCCTTAAAGGCATTCTATGAGATCCTCTAGCCCTCTCTTCCCCTCCTGCAACAACCTTGAAAACCTTATTTGAGATGGTGGCATCACAAGATAGAAGGAACATGGACCTCTAAGCCAAACTGTGTATGAGTGAGAAATAACTTGTGTTGTATTAAGTCATGATATGGGGGTTATTGGCGCAACATAGACTCTCTTAACCTAATACGCAACTTAACAGAATCCCAGCCTCCTACCTCCAATTCTGACCAGAGAAGTTCCCTGGTGCAGTAACAACAAATGTCAACAGGGATTCTGTGGTGCCTAAAAGTCTAAGACAAAGCTCACCCCACTCCCTCTTCTGAATATATACACACACATAGTCTTTCACAATACACATTGACACACATTTCATTTTTTTAGACCCTGCATATGTTTCAGTTCAGTTCCATCACCATTTCCAAACCCCAGATAAGAGATGGCAGACAGTGACTGTGTACTGGTTTAATAACTACAGCCGACACTTGAACAATGCAGGTTTAAACATATGCAGAATTTTTTATAAGTACAGTACAGTACTATGGATGTATTTTCTCTTCCCTATGATTTAAGATTTTATTTTTAAAGTAACCTCTACTCCCAACATGGGTCTCGAAAGGGTAACTTTGAGATCAACAGTTGCATGCCCTATTGACTAAGTCAGCCAGGTGACCCCTTTATGATTTTCTGTCAGCACAGAACCTGATGCGGGGCTCAAACTCATGAACCGCGAGATGGATGTCCTGAGCCGAAGTTGGGCACTTAACCTACTGAGCCACCCAGGCGCCCCAATGGAAGGATTTAAACACTTTCAAAACAGAGTTCCCTTTCACTTAGTCACTTCCTGTAACTAGTTCAGGGATCTAAACTGTGATCACTGTGGAATCATAAATTGAATACTGTATTTGGATACAGGTGCTGCCACTTATCAACTCTGTATGTAGCCTTTGGCAAATCACTTCATTTTTCTGTTCTAGGGAATTGAGAAAATAAGTAGTCACTAAAAGTTTAGATTTCACAAGCTAGTAAAATCATAGGATTTTATTTTATAAGTGACTTAAAAAAATAGAAGCAACTACCTTCAATAATCGTAAAAAGAAGAACATTTTAGCAGAACATACCTTCAAAAAAGACAACCCTTTAAAAGGAGTAAGTTTAACTTTGTGAAAAAGCCAGGAAGATTCTGGGAAGATTGTGGTGGAAGCAGCACAGTTTTTGAATCTTCCCAAATATCTTTATAAAAAACCAGGGGAACCAGGATAGCAAAATGAAACCATAAAAAAGTATCTACCACAAAACTAGGTAAACACCAACATACAACACCAACGTTTAAAAGACCTGTATGATATCCAGCATCTGTGCAGACAGGAGGAGAGGGAAACGGAGCAAAGTGGTATCTGAGAGTCATGAGAATCCCTACAGGCAGCAAGTATGCTCTTGGCAAGCAAACAGGAATGCAAAAGGTCTGAAGTGAAGGAGCTGGAGCAATCAAAATCTTATGAACTGTCAAAACATTTGGACAAAGTTTCTTATACACTGGGGAGAAACTAAAAACAAAGTCTAAATTTGTAGGGAAGAGACAATATGGACAAAGTAAAAATAAAGTCCAGGGAAAAGCTGGGGAAGGGAAGGTGGTACAGCCAAAAGATGTTAAAAAGTTACTGGCCATTCTTTAAATCTTCTCAAAAACAACAGGAAACATTTTTCCAACTAATTACTTATGTTTAAAACTTTTGACAACTCATTTAGAAGATTTCAAAGGGCTTAAAAATCATTACATTCTGGTATAAACAGAATGGTTACGATTAATCCATAACCATTCGAAGTCAGAGCTGATCCAATATTAATGTCAAATGATGCCTGCAAATTCTTGACCTGCTAAATTCACTGATGATGGCGGGGGGGGGGGGGGGGGGAACACTGAGACACAAATTCCAGACACTGCCCAAACTATCATATCCCTTGGAAAAAAGTCCAAAATATACTAACACAAAAGTAAAAAAGGGGGAAAAAATCACCCCTTATATTTGCCACCAAAATATACTCTTAAAATCTTAGTGTGTTCCCTTTGTCATTTTTGTTTTATATTTAATTTTTTCACAATAACATATCATAAACATTTTTCTTCAAAACACTCCAATAGCAATTGACTTTAATATTGCACTTAATGAGGGTGCCTGGGTGGCTTAGTCGGTTACACATCTGACTTGGATTCAGTTCAGGTCATGATCTCACAGTTCATGAGTTCAAGCCCCACATCAGGTTCTGCACTGACAGTGCATGCTTAGGATTCTCTCTTTCTCCTATTCTCTCTGCTCCCCGTCCCCCACCCCCCCACTTCTCTCTTTCTCTCTCTCTCTCTCTCTCTCAAAATAAAGAAACTTAAAAAGTACTCTTAAAAAAATATTCCACTGGACGGCAAAGCATCATTTTCTGTTAAGAAAAGCACTAGAAGGAGCATGTTTGTGGCAGCTTTTTAAAATCTCATTAAATATGGGAATGTTAAATACTAGTCTAAATTTTTATCCACTAAAATGCAAATAATACAATCTTTGGCTTTTCATAAAGTAATTCCTAAAATTAAGAACACATTTTAGGGGCGCCTGGGTGGCGCAGTCGGTTAAGCGTCCGACTTCAGCCAGGTCACGATCTCGCGGTCGGTGAGTTCGAGCCCCGCGTCAGGCTCTGGGCTGATGGCTCGGAGCCTGGAGCCTGGAGCCTGTTTCCGATTCTGTGTCTCCCTCTCTCTCTGCCCCTGCCCCGTTCATGCTCTGTCTCTTCTGTCCCAAAAATAAATAAAAACCGTTGAAAAAAAAATTTAAAAAGAACACATTTTAGATGAAAAACTATTTCAAAAAACTTTAGTGAAGAAATATTTAATTTCTCTAATACATAAGGTATATTTGCATGTAAACCAAACATGAGCTTTCAGAACCAACCAATTAGTAATCATATGACAAAATATTTTAATTGAGATTTTAATCTAAAATGGCTAGCAAAAATATAGGCATTTTAAAGATGTATACATAGATTTTACTTTAAACTAAGATGGAAATTAATCACCTGCATGAAATAAAAATAGTAGAAATGAGCCAATGAAATCCTAAACCGAGTTTACCAGTAAAGAATCATAAAGAAACTCACAGTGAGTTTTTGTATGTGAACTTCCTAATTACTGTTCACCTACCCAAATGAATTAGAATAATCTTGCCCACTGTGCCAGCTCATGCCACTGAATAAAATGTACTACTTGGGAAATCATATGCTATATCACACAGTATCTGCAGCTCCCATGCTGGTAATAAGCTCTCTGACATAAATTAAGGAAATGGCTTTGATTTACATTCAATTTAAAAGATAATAAAAGTATTACAGTAATAATTAATATCCAGACATGCTACTTAAAAAAGAAATATGTCATACTTCAAAAATAGTTCATTAAAAAGAACAAATTTAAACGTTTAATTTTTTTAGCTTATATGTATATGGTTGGGACTTACTACAAAACAGCATTTTAACACCTGAACGCAAACAGCACCTGTAAAAAATTACCATTCAAGTTCTATCCAAGAAGTAGAGTAATAATGCAAAAATTTTTCTAATTAATGTGATAAACACTTATATCCTTGTATCTTAACATAAAATTATATGATATTGGATCATACTTGATAAGACTACTTCCTAAGATCAAAACAGTATCTAAAATAAAAATACACAAATAATGAAATGGACACAGTAGGGGAGGAAAAACTTTACCTCCATCATCTTAGGGTTCCTGGCTGGACCTGAATAGTAAACTCACAAAGACTGGTTAACAGGAGAAAAGTAGGTAAGTTCATTTAATTTAAGTTTTATGTGACCTGGGAACCTTCACAAGGCAATGAAGACCTAAAGAAAAAGTTAAGCCTAGAAAGTCACAGAAAAATGTGACAGGACAAAAAAGGTACAAGCCAAGGAGTAAAATGGGGGAAACTTAGCAATGCCTGTTCATCTGGATTCCCCTTGGTATCCCCCTAGCTTTGGAGATAAAGATGTTTTTTCAGGTATAGGAAGAGCACCCCTCACATGAAGGTCTTATGACCTGCTTCAGAGGAGAAGGGAGATGCACTTATCTGTTTCTCAAAATCTTTCAGATTAAAATATTCAATAAGCCAAAGTGCCATATTTTGGAGTCGCTTATTCTGAACCACACCAACACAAGATGAAAATATCTTACAAATTACCCTTTCCTAACTATTTATTTTTAGGATAATAGAGCACATGGCCGGGGGGGTGGGGGGGGACTTGCAAATACTAACCAAAAGAAAGTAGTGGCTACATTAATTTCAAACAAAGTAAAACAAGAAAGACTACATTAGTCTTACAAAGTCTTGTCTTACTAAGTACATTAAAGGGTTTAATTCACTAACAAGACAAAAACAATCCTAAATATGTAAGCACTTCACAAGTGTCAACATACCCAAGGTAATAACTAATGAAAGGAGCAACAAACAAATCCATAATTATAGTTGGAAACTTCACTACATCTCTCTCAATAATCAGAAGAATAAAAACTCAGCAAATCAGCAATGTAGAAGACTCAGTATTATCAACAAACTTGACCTAATTGATATTTATAGAAACTCCCAACATGACAGAATACACAATCCTTTCAAGTACATGGCACATTTATCAAAAAAGAGCCTATCTTGGTCCATTAAAAGAAACAAAACAAAACAAAACAAAACAAAACAAAACAAAACAAAACAAAACCCTCAACACATAAGAATTGAGACTATACAGGGGCACCTGTGAGGCTCATTCAGTTAAGCATCCAACTTCGGCTCAGGTCACGATCTCATGGTTTGTGAGTTTGAGCCCCGCATCGGGCTCTGTGCTGACAGCTTAGAGCCTGGAGCCTGCGTGGGATTCTGTTTCCCTCTCTCTCTGCCCCTCCCCTGCTCCCACGCTGTCTTTCTCTCTCTCAAAAATAAGTAAACATTAAAAGAAATTTTTTAAAGGATTGAAACCATACAAATTATGTTATTTTACCTCAACAGAAATAAACTTGAAATCAATAATAGAAAGATATCTCAAAAATTCCCCAATACTTCTAAATAACCCACGGTTCAAAAAAGGAAGGGAAATTTCAAAATATTCTCAACTATATAAAAATGGAAACATAAGATATCAAAATTTGTGGGATGTAGCTAGATTAGTGCTTGGAGGGAAACTTATAGTACTAAACACATATATTAAAAAGGGAGGAAGAAAAACAATTTTTTTAAGAGAGGAAGACCTCTTATTAATACTTTAGCTTCCACCTTTAAAAAAAAATACAAAATTAAGAGGCGCCTGGCTGGCTCAGTTGGTTGAGTGACTTCGGCTCAGGTCATGATCTCGTGGTTTGTGAGTTCGAGCTCTGCATCAGGCTCTGTGCTGACAGCTCAGAGCCTGGAGTCCACTTCAGACCCTGTGTCTCCCTCTCTCTGCTCCTCCCCTGATCTCCCTCTCTCTCTGTCCCTGTCTCTCTCAAATATAAACATTAAAAAAAAAAATTTTTAATACAAAATTAAGAAAAAATTAAACTCAAAGAAAGCAGCTGGAAGGAAATGGTAAAGATCAAAAATCAATGAAATTGAAAATGTATAATCAACATAGAAAATCTATGAAACCGGGACACCTGGGTGGCTCAGTCTAAGTGTGCGACTCTTGATTTCAGCTCAGGTCATGATCTGGAGGACTGTGGGATTGATCCCATGTCAGGCTCTGCTTGGAAATCCCTTTCTCTCTGCCCCTCCCTCACTGACACATGCATTCTCTCTCTCTCTCTCTCTCTCTCTCTCTCTCTCTCTCTCTCAAAATAAATAAATAAACATTGTAAAAAAAAAGAAAAAGAAAATCAATGAAACCAAAAGCTAGTTCTGTATAAAAAAAAAAAAATCAAAGAAATTGGTAAGCTTCTAGCTAGACTGGTCAAGATAAAAATAAAGGAGATATAAATTGCCAGTGTCAGGAAGAAGAGAAGTGATCTCATAGGGATGAAAAAGATAAAAAGGGACTATTACAAAGAACTTCATATCTATAAATTTGACAAACTCCTTGAAAGACACAACCTGCCAAAGCTAATGCAGTAAGAATAGATAGCCAGAATAGTCCTATTTCTATTAAAGAAACTGAATTCATAGTTTGAAGAAACCTTCCAACAGAGAAAACTCCAGACTCAGAGGTTATACATCTCTGAAATCCCCTTTCTCTCCTGAAAACCTCCTTCCTGAGGAGGCTCCTCTTGAATCTGGACCATATGTTCTCTAGGCCAGCTATATAGCTGTCCCTCCTAGAACATCATTTCACTGTTCTCCTAGGTTAGATTTATGGTTTCCTACATTTCAGGCCTTTCTTTCACTTCTTTATTTTGCTTGAGCCTAACTTCTGATGCTTTCCAGGCATGAAAGTATCTTTGTTCTACTCCCATACTTCATTGTTAAGTAGCCACAATTCTGGTCAAGAAGACTGCTGTTGGTACACTCAGTTCTTTTTTCTATTTTGGTTTTCTCTCTGGAAACCTTCAAGATTTCTTTAATTTTTTTTTTCATTCTTGATGCTGTGAAATTTCACAAATGTGTGCCACAGAGGCAGATTTTGTTTTGTTTTAAATGTTGAACATTCTTAGAAACAGAAACAGAATGTTATATGATTTTTAATGAAGGCTGTTTTGGTTAGGGTGATAGAATATAGGGTAACATTTCACTGTAATATTTTTATATATGTTGCTTGCAAGAGTTTGTAACAAGCATATATTATTTTTATAAAAGCTATGCCATTAAAAAATAACAAGAAAGTCGCACAATATCAATTAAAACTTTAGATATTCAAACTCTGATTCTATAATTCTACTTCTATAAATCTATGTTCTAGCAAGGGGTGCAAATATATACATACAAGAATGTATATAGCAGTGCTGTTTATACCATTAAAAAACTGGAAACAGCACAAATATCTAGCGGTTAGTGTTGGTACTATACCTATAGTATATATCTATGGTGTATATATATATATGGTATATGGTATATATCTATGGTACTTATATACTATAAACATTATTATGCATATAAAAACATCTATGGTACTTATATACTATAAACATTATTATGCATATAAAAACACTGACACAGATGTATAAAATATTCCTAAATGAAAAAGAGTATTGTAAAATAATAAAGCATTACCAGTGTTACATTAAAATAAAAAAGCAAACAAACCAAACCATGTGTTTGGGTATATATACACATATAAGGAAAAGCATAAAAGTCTGAAAAGATGCATCCCAGGACGCAATGCTTCTACAAAAGAATGGTAAAGGATATATAATTTCCACAATAACTGAAAATAGAATAATATAAAATATGAATGGATTTAATGATCACCAAATGCTCCAAATGTAAGACAAAGATGTCCTATTGGATTTTTAAAAATCCAATTCTATGCCCACATTAACCAAAAGAAGGCTGAAATAGGTATATCAAAATTCAAAAGAGATCACAGACAAGAGAAGACTAAGGAAACATAACTAAATGCAACATGGGATCTGGATTGGGTCCTAGAACAACAACAATAACAACAAAATTAATGGAAAAACAGGTGATATTTGGATAAAGTGTATAGTTTTGTGAATATTATAACAATATTAATTTCTTGGTTTTGATCATTGTACTATGATTACACATTGTATTAACATTAGAAGTAGGGTGAAGAATTTTTACAGGAGCTCTGTAGTATTTTTCTAACTTTTTAGTGAATCTAAAATTATTTCAAAATTAACAGCTTTTAAAAATAGCAGACTAGACTTGGGACGCCTGGGTGGCTCAGTCGACTAAGCCTCCTCCGACTTCAGCTCAAGTCACGATCTCACAGTTTGTGAGTTCGAACCCCCTGTTGGGCTCTCTGTCAGCACAGAGCCCACTTGGGATCCTCTGTCCCACACCCTCTGCCCTCCCCCTGCTTATACTCTCTCTCTCTCAAAAATAAATAAACATTAGGGGCACCTGGGTGAGCTAGTTAGTTAAGCGTCTGACTCGGGCTCAGGTCATGATCTCATGGTTAGTGAGCTGGAGCCCCAAGTCAGGCTCTGTGCTGATAGCTCAGAGCCTGAAGCCTGCTTCGGATTCTGTGTCTCCCTCTCTCTTTCTGCCTCTCCCCCGCTTGCACTCTATCTCTCTCTGAAAAATAAACATTAAAAAAAAGCACTTTAAAAAAACAGATAAACATTAAAACATTTTTAAAACTCAGAGTAGACTTTAAAACAAAAGGCATTACTAGAGATAAAAAGGAACACTTCTTACTGGGGAGAAAAAGCTTCAATTCATAAGAAGATAGACTACTTATAAAGTTGTATGTTTCTGATAACATGACCTGAAAATAAATAAATCAAAAATTGATAGAACTACTAGGGAGAAATAAATCTATGATTACACACAGAGATTTAATACACTGTAAATTCTCAGTATTTATCAATCAAGCGAGCACATGCGTGCTCGCACACACCCACACCCCACAACCACACCACACACACAAATCAGTAAGGAAAGAGATTTTAAAAACAGCATTAAGAAACTTCATCTAACAGACACAATAAAGCATGGCACCAACCACAGAATTCACATCTGTTCCTCTCTCACACACACTCATATTTACTCAGCATTTAAAAAAACAAACAAACAAAAAAACATATACAAAGCAAGTACTCGCACATTAATATTTTGATGGTAGTTACAGGGGTGTTAACTTTTTAATTATTCATTGAACTGTCCACATTATTTTATATCCTTGTCTTTACATGTATTACATTTCACAGTAAAGTTTTTAAAAAGTTAACTTATCTATTAGATGTCATATTTTTCCCCAGTTTTTTAAAACTTGTTCCACAGCAGCAAAATTCTCAAGACAAAATTATGAAGGAGGGGAAGTTGGTATACTTCGACAGAATATAAAACAAGATTCAGGATTAAGGGTTCCAGCAAAATAATCCCTGTTGTACTCTAGTAGCTTCCAAAATCATCAATTAGCCACTTTAATGAAACCCTCAACCAAAGTATTAATTCTCAACTTTCAAAGTAATATCTCCTTATGTTGCCTGTCTTGAAATCAAATATACAGCAATTAAGTTATAACCAAAACAAATACAGAATAGTTAAATGATTATTTTGCTTTTCAAAAAGTAAAAATAACATATTCTCAAATATGTTTAAAATGATAAAAATAGACTGAAGCTATGTTCACAAAACTCTAGGATGAACTATTTCTTTTTAAAAAGTTTCTTTTTATTAAAAATTAAAAATTGGGGGTGCCTGAATGGCTCAGTTGTTTAAGCATCCAACTCTTGCTTTCAGTTCAAGTCATGATCTGGCAGTTTGTAGGTTTAAGCCCCATGTCGGGCTCTGCACTGCTGGCTGGCAGCACCTGCTTGGGATCCTAGCTCTCTGCCCTTCCCCTGCTCACATTCTCTCTCTTTCTTTCTTTCTTTCTCTCTCCCTCTCTAAGTATAAATAAATAAACTTCAAGGGGGAAAAAAAAAACCTTTAAAAAAATTAAAAATTGGGGCACCTGGATGACCTAGTCAGTTAACTGTCCAACTTCAGCTCAGGTCATGATCTTGTGGTTGGTGAGTTTGAGCTCCACATCGGGCTCTGCAATGACAGTGCTGAGCCTTTTTGGGATTCTCTCTCTCCCTCTCCCTGACTTGCTCGTGTTCTCTCTCAAAATAAATAAACTTTTACAATAAATTAAATATTACTACAAGTAGTTTATTACTTAACTGTTGCTGCTACACAAATTACTCCAGAACTTAGCAGGTCAAAACAACACACATTTGTTATCTTAGTTCCTGAGGAATCTACTACTGCTTAGATAGGTCCTGGGGTTCAGGGTCTCTAACAAGGTGGTAATCAAGGCATCTGGCAGGGCTACAATCATTTTAAGGTTTCACTGGGACAAGATTTTCCAACTTGACTCAGTGGCTGTTGGCAGGATTCACTTCCTAGGGGTTACTGAACTGAGAACTTCAATTCTTTGTGGGCTATTGGCCAAAGGCTCTCCTCAATTCCTTGACAGGGGGATCTTTCTAAGGTCAGTTCATGAGATAGCAGATGGCTACATCAAAGTGAGCAAGCAAGAAAGGTATAGCAAAAAGGAGGTGATAGTCTACTATAACATAATCTTGTAAGTGACAGCCCAGCACTTTTGACATAGTCTATCAGAAGTGAGCCTTTTAGTAGTCTACCTCAAGGGAAAAGGATTACACAAGAGTGTGAATACCAGGGTTATCTCAGAAGGCTGGCTCTTACAAGTAGCATAACAGAAAAGGAAACCGAAATAAAAGTCAGGAGAACTAGATTCTAGTAACTATGTGGCTAACTACAATGTCTCAGTATTTTCATTGAGAAAAAATGAGGCCTAAATGACCTCTAGGGTAATTTAAATTCTAAATTCTGTGCTTCTCTACGAAGTCTTTTGAAAAGAGTTACCAAGGATTAGAGATATTTGGTCAAAATGCCTCATTTTATAAAAACCAAATTCCAGGAAAGGTTAACGTAGACAGGTAGTAAGCCACACTTATTCTGCTCTTATACCCAGTGCTTTTGCATAATGGCACATTGCTTTTACAGTCAATGTCCTAAAACAGCCCTATCCCCTCTTTATAATAGTATCAAAATCCAAGATATTGAATGGAAGTTGAGAGTAATAATACACTAACAAGAGCAGCAAAAACTGATTAATGTATTGAGAATAATAATCAAGTACTAACAAGAGCAGCAAAAATTGATGTTGTGAATTTATCTTTTTCTTTCACCAACCCTAAAACAATCTCTGTAGGTGGCATGTGAGATGAAAATGAACTATCCTCTGCCCATCCCCAGTCACATGTATCTAGACATTTTAGTAGTAAGTCTGCTGGACGGGAAGTATAAAAGCAACAAATAATAAATCGCAGCAGAGAAATACAGTCACTTTAAGTAAAGAAAACACGATTAAATATAACCGAAATGAAGCATCTAAAAATTGAAACTGCAACCAGAAAAGGCAAGGTTTGTCCCCACTGGAATCCTAGAAAATACAGAGTCCCAGAGGTCGACAATGACAATATGATGCAGGCAATGTCCAGGAAAGTAGGTACTCTAGGAAGCTAATGACAACATCTGGGTCCAGATGTCCATGGTCCAGCACCATTAAACATTTGCATTACATAAACACCCTATTTGTTCCTATATGAGATCCACTTTATACCCTTTACCAACCCTAATATTTGTAATGACTCCAACTCTGATGCAAGAAGTACAGTTAAAACAATGCATATAAGTACAATTATTTTGTGTGGCAATTATGAAGCAGTAAGGTATTTGCATTAGTCAAAATATGTGTGAATGTGTGTGTAAAAACACATGTATATAATTGCAGAAATGGATCCAAAATTTCTATGTAAGAAAGGAGTAAGGATAGCAGTGGTTGGTGGTGGAAGCTAGGTCTAGTGGCTTATCTTAAATCTTAATATTTTATCTTATCCCATAATAATCAAGTAAGAATGACCAAAACTCAGTTATCTATCTCAAAGAAAAGATCAAGTTGATGAGAATACCCCTAACTCTCTCATTGGTTTTAGCATATTATCTAACTACATTCATAAATTCACTTCTATAAACCACCTAAAATAAGAGAAATTGTTAGCTAAAAATGTTA
Organism: Panthera tigris; assembly: GCF_018350195.1. Taxonomy (NCBI): domain Eukaryota; kingdom Metazoa; phylum Chordata; class Mammalia; order Carnivora; family Felidae; genus Panthera; species Panthera tigris. The sequence continues at coordinate 86,070,545 of NC_056665.1, read as the reverse complement.
ACATAGATTGAAATAATAGTCAAAAAAGTTTTTTTTTATATTTTCCAAAGTTTTTTGATATTTTTTGGTACTGAGTGAAAAGCAGGGGGCCCAAAGTAAGAGAAGATGAACTGGACAGTCCAATGTGGCATTTAAAGAAGAGAGGACCTCTATCATGGGCAGGGATGAAATAGCTGAGTTTCATGGCCCAAGCCATTGGTTATTACTTTCCATATTATGAGAATATTCAATCAGGTAGATAAAAATTTTAATCATGCCATGCCATGATGGAATGGCTCAAAAGACAGTATCTGAAAGTACTGCAAAAAGTATTTTATGCTTTTGTACTTTTTTTTTTCCTCAAAGTGTCCAGAACTGTTTGGATATTCATCCCTTTCTTAGCATTTTACGCACTATCAGAAAAGGGGTTGTATCTCCTGTCTTTTCTCACCTCTTACCTCTCTTTTGTTTCTCAGTTATAAAGGGCTGGGAAAAAGTAGGAGCAGTAAGAACAGTTTAGGGAAGCCTGAAACAGCTATCTAATTAGCCCTGAGGTAAAACTGGTAAGAAGCAAAGAAAATATACTTAGAGATTTAAAATTTAACTCCAAAACACTATAGCACATGCTGCTTAATACTATTATTTAACCTCAAAACACTACAGCACACAATACTTAATACTGTTAGTTTTCAGGGTTTTTTTTTTTTTTCAATGTAGCCCCTCTCAATAATTTCACCACCACCAATGGGCTAAAGATTGAACTGTCATTTTGAACAGTTATTTTCCAACATAGTAGGTTGGCAATCTATGAAACAAGAATCAAAGAAAGGGGGGAGGAAGAGAGGGAAGGAAGGCAAGCTAGCAAGCAGGCAGGCAAAAAAGAAAGAAAAGACAAAAAGAAGGAAAGAAAACAAGGAAGAAAATAAAACTGTATATTGTATATGGACTGCAAAGCCTAAAACGCAAGCAGTCATAGCTTTATATGGTAGTGCTTTAAGTGAATCTTTACAGGGATGCCTGGGTGGCTCAGTAGGTTAAGTGGCCGACTTCGGCTCAGGTCATGATCTCACCGTTCGTGAGTTCGAGCCCCACGTTGGGCTCTGTACTGACACCTTGGAACCTGGAGCCTGCTTCTGTTTCTGTGTCTCCCTCTCTCTCTGCCCCTCCCCTGCTCATGCTCTGTCTCCCTCTGTCTCAAAAATAAGTAAAACATTAAGAAAAAAAATTTTAAATGAATCTTTACAATGCAAGGACTGCCTACATTTACTACTTGGCCCCTAACAAAAAAAATTTGATGACCCTCGCAATAGAGGATATCCAAATGGCCGATAACATATGAAGAGGTGTTAAGTATTACTAGTCATTATTAAGGAAATTACGGAAAAACACCAATGTGATACCACTACACGCCCACCAGAATGGCTAAAATGGAAAAGACAACACTAAGTGTCGCGAGCATTTGGAGGAGCCAGAATTCTCAAACAATGCCAAATAGGAGTGCTGAAACAACTAATTCGAACAACTTTTTTGGTAATATACACAAGAAATACATACCTGCATACCCTATATATAGACATTTCACCAACAGGTACGTGTATATCTAACAGAAATGTATACGTAGGTTCACCAAAATACAGCTGACCCTTGAATAATGCAAAGGTTGGAAGCACCAACCCTACACAGTCAAATATACAAGTTTAACTTTTGACTCCCTAAGAATTTAATTACTAATAGCCCACTGTTGACTGGAAGCCTAATCGATAACATAGTCTATTAACACACATTTGGTGCATGTATTATATACTATGTTCTTTTTTAAAAAATTTTTTAGCATTTATTCATTTTTGAAAGGCAGAGAGAGAGCGCATGCGAATGGGGGAGGGGCAGAGAGAGAGAGGGAGACACAGAAACAGAAGCAGGCTCCAGGTTCCGAGGTGTCATCACAGAGCCCGACGCGAGGCTCAAACTCACGGACCGGACCGCGAGATCATGACCTGAGCTGAAGTCGGACGCTTAACCTACTGAGCCACCCAGGCGCCACTATATACTATATTCTTACACTAAAGCTAGAGAAAACATTAAGAAAATCATAAGGAAGAGAATATACGTTTACAGTAGTATACTATATTTATCAAAAAAAAAAAAAAATCCACACATGGGTGGACCCCTGCAGTCTAAACACATGTTGTTCAAGGGTCAACTCTACTTGCAAAAATGTTCATAATAGCCAAAAACTGGATGGAACACTATACAGCATAAGAACTACTGCTACATAATTTGTGTAAATCTCACAAATACAATATTGAGCAAAAGTGAGACTCAAAGGACTATTTACTGCATGATTCCATTTATATAAAGCCAATTAACAAGTAAATTCATAGATGACTTTAGAAATCGACATAATGGTTACCTCTGGAACCCAATCACACAAAGTGGAGTTTCTAAGATTCAAGTAATGTCCTTTCTTGATCTAGGTACTAGACACATGGATATGTACGCTCTGTACACTTTTGATTTATGCGGTTTTCTCTATGTCTATTATACCTTAAAAATTAACACACTAAAAAGATTTTTATAAAATCTATTCCTTTAAAGGACTGTCCACCCTTTCATTTTTCTGACTTATCATCATTACTTCTCACCAATGAGATCTCTTAATTCCTGTAATATAGAAGTCAACTTAGTTATTTTTCTTGGTATACTATTGCACAGGATACCCAAATGATTATGCACCTGTCATTTTCGGTTAGTACCACACTAGGTGCCAAGGTGAAACTTTGAAAAGCCAATAACTTAAGATAGTATGTTAAAGTTACCGGGAGGGTGGGGGAGCCTTGAAAAGTGGTTTTGTTTGGTCCTTTGTTTTGGTTTACCTTTGTCTATCTCCACAGTGATTTAATCTGCATAAAATGTTCAAAAAAGCTTTTCAAAAACTCTGCTCTTGTGGAAAGCTTTTTTTTCTTTCTTTCTTTCTTTCTACCATCCTGCTGCTACCTTGTGTTTAGTTACTTCCATTCATGGAGCTTAAAATACTTCACAAATACTGTTGGGTGGTGTCACCTTCCAGAAAAATTTGGGCTCAGGCACACTGTGAACCTAAAAATTTCTAACAGTACCTTTCTACAGCTCCGCTCCCAGTGCCTAAAGAAGCACCGTCTTCTATGCTAAAACTTGTAAGTGCGAGAACTGAAATCCACAAAGATTAAGTCACTCTCAAGGACACAGAGTCATAGGCTGAGCCAGGACCTGAACTCTCCAACTAACAGCCACTTAAGGGAAAAACAAACAAAAATCTACACCCTTGAATAAATGCTCAGCTGTTGAACTTCTGTAATAAGAAACAGGAGGGTGCCGAAACTATGCCCAGAAAGAGGACCTGAGGACCCCACGACGCTGACCTTCGCGTGAGCCCTATCACTGCCGGCCATAGGGGGTCAACATTCACTGGGTACAGACTCCGCGCCGCCCCTTCTGCTCCAAGGAGGCTGCGGCCGGAAATTCCAGGGCTGGATCTAAGCCCACCCCCTCCTTTTCGCCGGTCGCCCGAACCTCCCAGCCTACCTGTTTACCTGAGATGCGCCTGGCACTGCCTGGCGAGCCGACTCTGGGCGCTCGCCCTGAGTTTCAGAGGCCCGACGCGTGGCCACCACATCAGCCAATCGACGCTCGCTCGGGAGCCTCTCGACCCTGAGGCCCGCCCGCCCGCCTGGGAAGGTGCGCGCGCCCGCAAACGACCGGGCGGGGCCCGATGGGGGAGGAAGCCAGACGCACGCCGCGCGCCGGGGCCACGGGGAACCAAGGCGGAACGGGCGCCCGGCGGGAGCTTGCGGCGCGCACTGGGCATGCGCAAACCGCGGTGCTAAAACCACGGGGCGGGGCTTCTGGAGGACTGTGCCAGCTTGGGAAGTACTTGTAAGAGTTTAGAGAAGAAGACGGATTTAGTAGTTTCCGGTGACTGTGCCAGCTGGACGCTACGGTGTCCACTCCGAGACTACGAGCGCGTTCTATTAGAGCAAAATATTGCCCCGACAAAACCTAATCGGGCTAGAGGAGGAAACCTTTGGTTAAAAACGTGTCTTGTGGCTCAACTTTAGCCTTGCACTGTCCAAGAAGTTGGAGGAATTGCGGTTTTCTGGTTGGTTTGTGTGTGGTTTGGGATGAGAGGACACCGGGACGGGGGCATATTGTGAAGTGATGGTTGAATGAAAAGAGCTGAAGTTGGACTCCAGTTGGGTGAGCAAAAAGCAATACCTAGCTCCTGACCAGGGAATATTTACAAACTAAAACTTGAGGGTGGTAAACTTTTTGACTGAAGTACTAGAACGAGATCTGGATGCTTATGTTCAACTAATGGATTCTTTAAGTCTCAGTGTTGAACCTTCCAGAATTAAAGAATTAAGTCCTCAATTCATGTACTAATGTGTTTAAACAAGAAAGGACTGACATTGTTAAATAACTGCTAGTAATTCAGATGTGGTTTTCTTGTTCCCCATATCAGTATTGCTTTTATAAATGTCACCTTAACTCCTTCAGATACCAAATATTTATTGAGTACATACTATGTGCCTGGAACTCTTCTGGGTGTTTGATAAGCAATAGTAATGGTTTTTTACACCACATCCCCCAGAGAACTGGCATAATAGGAAGTGTGGACAGTTTCCCAACACTTTATTAAGTGCAAAAAAGGGGAGTGAAAAAATAAGACATAAAAAATGGGATATAAGTTGATTGAAACAAAATAGGTTATAATATTCATAAGCTATTGGCTATTTTATTGTAATGAATGGACAGTGTCTGAAGATGTTTGTTACAGATTCAGCTTTGAAATACATTTTTCTTTACTTCAGTCAAGGTCTGAAATAGATATTTATTGACACAGTACCATCAAATATATGAGACAAATATAGAGAAAATAGAGAAGTAGTATAGTTTGTTAGAGTAGGTGGGAAGGGCATTCCAATCAAGAATGACTTCTGAAAAGGTTTAAGGCCACCCCAAATTATGTGTAAAAGAAAGAAGAGAAAGTTGCTTTTCCTAGCTAAGAAATAACAAGAAACAAGGGGGGAGAGTGACCACAACATTGAGAAAATTCAAAACAAATAATGGGTTTATAAGTTAAATTTAGAGAAAGTGATTATACTATTTTTCTTTGGGTAAAGGTATATTAACCTTAGTTTTTAAAAGCTCATCTGGCTGCTAAAAGTCTAGGGTAAAGAGAAAACCCCATGTTTTCTTTCCCTTTGGTAAGTTGTTTTTTCTTCCAAAAAAACAGTGATACCAAACATTAGGTCTTTCTCCCTAGTCCTTCCTCTAACTTACTCAAGGTAACTTTTTAATGTTCTTTTCCTGAATTTTTCAGATCTCAATAGCTATTTTTTTCCCAAACCTCTTCACACCACTGTTGCTCATATACACATTTCTTTATTCTCTATCCTGCTAACAGTTGCCAGTCTATAAGAAATGAAAGAGACCAATTACAGCGTTCTTTCCTGTTCTCAAGGTAATTATCAAAGATCATCACTTTTAAAAGTTGGGCTTTTGCAGAAATCTCAATAAGGATGAGAGGGAAAAGAAAATGAACTCCCCTATTTTTTTACAGGAAGCAAAAGAATGTCAGATCATGAATGCTCTCAACTCCACAAATATCTTAAGCCTCCTACAATGTGCCAGGCACTGCAATCAGTTCTGGAAATAGAGTAATTAATAAAAACTATGTATACAAGTACATGAGAATGCCATGTGCATTTAGGCAGGGTAATCTAGAGAAATAGAAACAAGATTTCACACATATATAAATTAATTGTATTTCGATACACTAAGGATTACCAATCTGAAAAGGAAATAAAAATCTCATTTACTATATCATCAAAAAGGATAAAATACTTAGCAATAAACTGAGGAGGTGAAAGACTTGTACACTGAAAACTATAAAATATTGCTAAGAGAAAATACAAACGGAAAGACATCGTCCTTGTGAATTGGAAGACAGTATTGTTAAAATGTACATAGTACCCAAAGTGATCTACAGATTCAGTGCAATCCTGATCAAAATCCCAAGGCATCTTTTGCATAAATACAGAAAGAAAATTGTAAAATTCATATGGAACCACAAAACACCCTGAATAGTCAAAGCAAGCTTGAGAAAGAACAAAGTGGAGGCCATACAATTCCTGATTTCAAAACATTCTACCGACCATAATAACCAAGTGGCATTTTCATGCCTCTTGATAATGTCTTCCCTCTGTGCATGTCTGCCTCGGTGTCCAAATTTCCCCATTTTTATAAGGATATAATCACACTGTATTAAGATCACCTAATGACCTCACTATAATTTGATTATTATGCAAAGACCCTCTTTCCAAATAAGGTCTTATTCTGAGGTGCTGTAGATTAGACTTTACTTCTTTTTGGAGGGACACAATTCAACACATAACACCACCTTGAGAAACATGAAAATGAAAATATGACATTCCAAAAGTAATGGAATGCAGTGAAAGCAGTGCTAAGAGAGAAATTCATAGCTGTAGATGATTATATTTAAAAAGAAGACCTCTCAAAACAAAAACTTAACTTTATACCGTAAGGAAGTAGAAGAGCAAGCTAAACCTAAACCTGCAGAAGGAAGGAAATAATAAAGATTACAAGTGAGACAAATGAATACTTAAAAATTCTAATAACTTCAACTAGATTGGTGAAGAAAAGAGTAAAGATGTAAATAAATTAGAAGTGAAAGTGGTGCCATTACTACTGACCTTAGATAAATTAAAATAATTATAAGAATATTATGAACATTTGTATGCCAACAAATAATGTAGATTAAATGCACACATTCCTGAAACACACATTATCAAAACTTACTCTAGAAGAAATAGAAAGATCTCAACAGACCTATAGCAAAGAGACTGAATCAGTAATTAAAATAAAAACAAATCCAAGACTAAATGGCTTTGCTGGGCAATTCTACACATAAAGAAGAATTAACAGTTTTACTCAAAAAAAAGAAGAGGAGTAATGCTTCCTGATATACTCCATGAAATCAGCTTTACCCTTATGCCCTTATACCCTTATACTAATGCCATCACAAGAAAACTACAGACCAGTATCCCCAACCAGTCCCCCTTATGATGCAAAAATTCTCAACGATTACTAGCAAGCCAGACTCAAAATCACATTAAAAGGATTTATCCCAGAAATACAAGGGTGGTTCAATATAACTCAATCTATATAACACATCATATTAATATAACAAAGGAAAAATGCCCACATGATCATCTCAATAAATTATAGAAAAAGCACTTGACAAAATTCAACTTCCTTTTATGATAAAATACTCAGAAAAATAGGAATTGAAGGGAACTTCCTTAACATGATAAAAAATCATGAAAAATCCACATGTAACATTCAATGATAATGACTGAAATCTTTTCCCCTAAGGTCAAGAACAAGACAAGGATGCCTAATATTATCACTGCCATTCACATTGTACTGGAAATCCTAGAGAGAGCAATTATGAAAGAAAAAGAAAGGCATCCAAATTGGAAGGGAAGAAGTAAAATTATCCCTATTTGCAAATGACATGATTCTACATAGACAAAATACCAACCCACAAAAAAATTAATACATGAATTCATCAGAGTTGGAAGACACAAGATCAATAGACAAAAATCAATTGTTTCTATACACCAGCAATAAATAATCCAAAAAGGAAATAAAATACTTTACTACAGAACCCAAAAGAATAAAATATGAGTGATAAATTTAGCCAAAGAGTTTGTGAAAGACTTGTACACTAAAAGCTACAAAACAATGCTGAAAGAAATTAAAGACGTAAGTGGAAAGGTGTTCTATGATCACAGATTAAAAGATGGCACAACTGAATTGCACTACTCTACAGATTCAGTCCAAAGTGATCTACAGATTCAGTCCAATCCCTACAGAAATCCTAATGGCCTTTCTTGAATAAATTGATAAACTAATCCTCAAGTTCATAGAAAATTGCAAGGGGCCCTAAATAGTCAAGACACTATTGAAAAAGGAAAGATGCATGTATGTGTTCTGATTTCAAAACTTACTACAAAGCTACACTAACCAAAATAGTAAGGTACAAACATAAGGCTAGATATATAGATCAATGGAAAGAATACAGAGCCCAAGAAACCCAAATATCTATGGCCAATTGATTTTTGACAAGGATACCAAGACCATTCAATGGGGGAAAAATAGTCTCTTCAACAGATGGTGCTGAGATATCTGGATACCCATAAGCAAAAGAATGAATCTGGATGCCAACTTCCCTCCATATGCAGGTATACCTCATTTTGTTGCACTTTGCTTTATTGCATTTCATAGTGTGTTTTTTACCAATTGAAGGTTTGTGGCAACTCTACATCAAGTAAGTATATCAGCGCCATTTTTCCAGCAGCATTTACTCACTTTGTGTCTCTGTCACATTTTGGTAATTCTTGCAATATTTCAAACATTTTCATTATTTGTTGTGGAGATCTGTGATCAGTAATCTTTGTTGTTACTATTGGGGGCACCATGAACCATACCCATATAAGACAACAAACTTAATTGATAAATGTTATTGGTGTTATCTGACTAGTCTACTGACGAGCCATTCTTCCATCTCTAGCCCTCTTGCTAGGCCTATCTATTTCTTGAGACACAACAATGTTGAAATTACAACCAATTAATAATTCTACAAGATCCTCTAAGTGTTCAAGTAAAAGGAAGAGCCCTATACCTCTCACTTTTTTTTCCATTTTTAAAAACATTATGCTTTATTATCTTTTTTAATGTTTATTCATTTTTTCGAGAGAGAGACACAGTGCGAGTGGGGGATGGGCAGAGAAAGAGGGAGACACAGAATCCAAAGCAGGCTCTAGACTCTAAGCTGTAAGCACAGAGCCCAATGCAGAGCTTGAACTCACAACCTGCAAGATCAAGACCTGAGCCAAAGTCAGATGCTTAATCAAATGAGCCTCTCAGGTGCCCCAAAGCACTTCTGGCAGCGGTGGGATCTCACCTTAATTCAAAAGCTAGAAATGATTAAGCTGAGTGAGGAAGGCTTATTGAAAAGACAACAGAAGCTGAAAGGTAGGCGTTAGTGCCAAATGGCCAAGTTGTGAATGCAAAAGAAAAGCTCTTGAAAGAAATTAAAAGTTCTGCTCCAGTGAGCACAAGAACAAGAAAGCAAAGCAGTGTTACTGCTCTTAGGGAGAAAATTTTAGTGGTCTGCATAGATCAACCAGACACAACATTCCCTTAAGCCAAAGCCTAATCCAGAACAAGGCCCTAACTCTCTTCATTTCTTTGAAGGCTGAGAAAGATGAGGAAGCTGCCAAAGAAGAGCTTGAGGTATAAAAAAAGAAGCCATCTGCAGAACACAATAGTGCAAGGTGAAGCAGCCAGATATCTGGAAGATCTAGATAATTAATGAAGGTGGATACACCAAACAACAGATTTTCAGTGTGGATGAAAAAGCCTTTTATTGGAAAAAGATGGCATCTAGGATTTTCATAGATAGGGAGAAGGCAATACCTGGCTTCAAAAGCTTCAAAGAATAGGCTAACTCTCTTATAAGAGTCTAATGCATCTGGTGACTTTAAGTTGAAGCCAATGCTCATTTATCATTCTAAAGTTCCTAGGGCCCTTAAGAACTATGCTAAATCTACTCTGCCTGTGCTTTATAAAGGTAACAACAAAGTCTGGATGATAACAATCTGTTTATAACATGGTTTACTGAATATTTTAAGCCCACTGTTGAGACCTACTACTCAGAAAAAAGAATTCCTTTCAACATATCACTGCTCATTGACAAAGCACCTGATCACCTAAGAGCTCTGATGGAGATGTGTGATGAGATTAATGTTGTTTTCAGGCCTAACACAACGTCCATTCTGCAGCCCATGGATCAAGGAGTATTTTTGACTTTCAAGTCTTATTATTTAAGAAATACGTTTTGTAAGGCTATAGCAGCCATAGAGAGTGATTCCTTTGATGGATCCAGGAAAAACAAATTGAAAACCTTCTGGAAAGGATTCACCATTCTAGATGTCATTAATAATATTTGTGACTCATGGGAAGAAATTGAAATATCAACGTTAACAGGAGCTTGGAAGAATTTGATTCCAACTCTCAATGATGACTTTCAAGGATTTAAGACCTCAGTGGTGGAAACAGCCACAGAAGTGGTGGAAATAGCAAGAAAAATGAATTACAAGTGGAGCCTAAAGATATGACTGACTTGCTTTGATCTCATAATCAAACTTTAACAGGTGAGTTACTTCTTAGGCACGAAAAAAAAGTGGGTTCTTGAGATGGAATCTACTCCTAATGAAGATGCTGTGAGGATTGTTGAAATGAAAACAAAGGATTTAGAATATGACATAAACTTTAGTTGATAACGCAGTGGCAGGGTTTGAGACAATTGAAACTCCAATCTTGAAATATCTATTGTGGGTAAAATGCTATTAAAGAACATCGCATGCTACAGAAATATGATTTATGAAAGGAAGAGTCAATGGATGTGGCAAAGGTCTTATTTTAAGAAATTGTCACAGCCATTCAACTTCAGCAACCACCACCCTTATCAATCAGCAGCATCAACTTTGAGGCAGGACCCTCCCCCAACAAAAAGGTTATGACCCGAAAAAGTGCACATGATACCATTTTTAGAAATAAAATATTTTTAAGTGAAATTATGTACATTGGTTTTTTTAGACATAATGCTATTGCACACTTAACAGACTACAGTGTAATGTAAATGTAACTTTTATATACACTGGGTAACCAAAAAATTCATTTGAGTCTATTGTGACATTTGATTTACTGCATGGTCTGGAAGTAAATGCACATGTGATATCTCAGTGGTATGCTTGCACAAAAATTAACTCAGAATTAACCAACACCATAAATAAATAGTTAAAACTATAATACTATTATGAGAAAATTTAGGATTAAATCTTTATTACCTTGAGTTTGGCAGTGAATTCTTTGACACCAAAAACATAAGCAACAAAAGAACAAATAGATAAGTTGGATTTCACCAAAATTAAAAACTTTTGGGCATCAAAGAATATTATCAAGAATGTAAAGACAACTTACAGAGTCAGAGAAACATGGGCAAATCATGTATCTAAGAGTTTAATATACAGAATACAGTAAAACCTTGGTTTGTGAGCATAATTCATTCCAGAAACATGCTTGTAATCCAAAGCACTTGTATATCAAAATGAATTTCCCCATAAGAAATAATGGAAACTCAGATGATTGACTCCACAACCTAAAATATTCATTTAAAAATGATTATAATACTGTAATATACAAAATAATAAAGAAACTATAAAATATGAAGAAAAATAAACAAATTAACCTGCACTTACCTTTGAAAACCTTCGTGGCTGGTGTGAGGGAGACAAGAGAGAGGAGGGTTATTGTGTAGGACAAACTTTCCAACTTTCACTAACACTAACAGAATCACTACTCTCTATTGGCTCCATGGAATATTTTCCTGCATGGGGGCCATTGTACATGCTCGCATGTATGTTGACTACAGTACAGTATTAATAAACTCTTGTCGGGGCACCTGGGCGGCATCTGACGTCAGCTCAGGTCATGATCTCATGGTTTGTAAGTTCAAGCCCATGTTAGGCTCTGTGCTGACAGCTCAGAGCCTGGAGTGTGCTTTGGATTCTGTGTCTCCCTCTCTCTCTGCCCCTCCCTCACTTGCCGTCTGTCTGTCTCTCTCTGTCTCTTGAAAATAAATAAAATGTTAAAAAATTAAAAAAAAAAACTCTTGTCAAATACTGTATTTAATGTAACTGGCAATAAGGCAGCAGAGGAAAGGGTCTATATCTGCAGGCAGCCTGACCTAGAATGAAGCAAAGCATTCCTAACCTTTCTCTTACATGGAAAAGCAAAGGACTGTCCATAGGTGCTGTGAAGTGGCAAAAAATACACTAGTGCCAGTTGTAGGCACCTTCCAATGTTCTGAAAAATCACTGATTTCTGCCAAACATAGTGGCTTGAGACCAAGCATCTGAGCATGAGAGATGATCACCCATAATCCCGCAGTGAGAGAGACACAAAGAACTATTGGCTCAGTTTTGATCGTGTGACATTTGGCATCACATACCACTCATATTGCAAGACATTGCTTGTTTATCAAGTTAAAATTTATTGAACATGTTTGCTCATCTTGCAGAACACTCACAGGTTACTCAAAATCTGAGGTTTTACTGTTTATAAAGAACTCTTACAACTCAATAACAAAGATAGTCCAATAAAAAAATAATCAGTGGACTTGAATAGATATTTCTCCAAAGAAGATATACAAATGGCTAACAAGCATGTGAAAAGATAGCCAACTTCATTGGCCACTGAGGAAATGCAAATTAAAGCCACAATGTGATACCACCTCCTCATGCAGACTAGGATGGCTATAATAAAAAAAAATAATAAATAAATAAAACTAAAGGAAAATATGTTTTGGGAGGAATGTGGAGAAGTAGGAAGACTTGCACATTTCTTTGGATATGTAAAATAGTATAGCCCCTGTGGAAAATAGTTGGTAGTTGCAATAATCCCATTCCTATGTATATACTCAAGGAAAATGAAAAATATATGGCCACACAAAAATTTGTACACAAATGTTTACAGCAGCATTATTCTTAATAGCCTAAAGGTGGAAACAATCCAACAATCCATCAATAAATGAGTGAATAAACAAATTGTGGAACATAAAACGGAATTATTACTCAACTGTAAAAATGAATAAAGTACTGATACATCCTACAAAGTGGGTGTATTTCTTTTTTTTTTAATTTTTTTAATGTTTATTTTTGAGAGAGAGAGACAGAGTATGAGGAGGACAGGGGCAGAGACAGAGGGAGACACAGAATCCAAAGCAGGCTGCAGGCTCTGAGCTGTCAGCACAGAGCTCAATGACTGGCAACCAGCGGTGAGTATTTCTAAAACATGATACTAAGTGAAAGAATTTAAGCACGAAAGGTTACATATTGTATAATTCCTTTTATATGCAATATTCAGAATTAGGTAAGTATATAGAGACAGTAAGTATATTAGCAGTTGCCAGGAGATCGGAGAAGGATAAAAGAGGAGTGATTACTCAAAGGGTATGAGATATTCTTCTGGGTCAAATGTGAGTCATTAACTAAATTAATATTTATTAAATGCCTACTATGTTCTAGACAGTATTTCAGTCACTCTTGCATGGACTTGACATTCAAAAAGAGGTAAAGACTAGGAATAAACAAATAAATACAGAATATATGTAGGTGTTGAAAATGTAATGGAGAAAAGTCAGGCTACATAAAGAGTGAAAAAGTTGAGGACAAGTTCAATTTTAGACATGTAAAGTTATCTGTTAAAGTAGCTTTTGTGGAGATGCCTAAAGGAAGTGAAGAAGCAAGTCATGGGAATGTCTAGGAAAAGAACATTCCTGGCACAGGGAAAAGCAAATGCAAAAAAAATGGGAGCATGCTTGAAAGTGTTCAAAGGAATACCAAGAAAATCAGTGTGATGAGAACAGGGTGAAAGAGAAGGGTGTTAGGAAATGAGTCTGGAGAGGTAGCGAGAGCCATATTGGGCATCTTTTGGGCTTATGGCTAGGACTTTAGATTCTATTCCAAGGATGACAGAAGGCAACTAGATGGCTTAGAACAGGTAATATCTGAACTATGCTTTAAAAAGATGACTCTAGCCACTGTAACCACAGTATTGAATTCAGTTTATAAGAAATGTCACATCCATAAGTGCCTAGATTACCAATTCTGAGAACAGGAAATGTCTGGCTTTCCCACCCAACTCTTCCACTAAGTAGTTTGGTGACATAGGTGAGGTCCTCAATCTCTTCCCACCTCAGTTTCCTAAATTGTCAAATAAGGAAGTGATTAAAGTCTCTTCCAGGTCTATTATTCTATGATTCTAGAAAGTTAATATAGGCTTCAGTATTATATGAGCTCTTTTACTTAAACTAGTGATTCTCTCACTTAAGGGCACTTTTGCCCTGCAGAGAACATTTAGGAATGTCTGGAGATATTTCTGTTTGTCACGACTTGGGATGGAGTTGCTACCAGCAGCTAATGGGTAGAGGGTAGGGATGCTGTTAAATATCTTGCATTGCACAGGACAGCCTCCCACAACACAGAATTATCTGGCCCAAAATGTTAATGGTGCCATTGTTGAGAAACCCTGACTTAATAAACAGAAAATTCATACCTTTCATACATAGGCAATTTGTGACACTGAAGTTGTGCTTTTCTAATTTGTTTGCCAAAGTCTAGGATACCACAAGCTATTTACTGTGAATAATTTCACATTTCGATTTTTTTTTATGTATAGAAAAGTTGAAATTAAAATTAGAACATAAAAACAACACAGCTAGTGATTCAGAGAGAGGCCTCCTAAATTATATATACTTAGGTTCAAAGAATACCTCAAATACTCAGTGTGATTTCAGGCAAGTTACTTAATCTGTATGCCAGTGTAAGATGAGGATAAGAATATCTGTCACAGAAATATTGTGAACAAGATAATGGGTTACAAAATGCTCAGCCCATTGCCTGGCATAAGCATTAAATGAAGATTGTCATTATTACAATTTGCTAGGCAGGCTGAATATGGCAGGTGAGTTGCAGGTTCTCTCCACTTTTCCAGAATCTTCCAGATTTCCCCCTCCCCAATTCTCTTTTAATTTGTTTTGTTTTTTATTTTTAGGTTTATTTATTTGAGCAAGAAAGCACCGGAGAGAGGGGCAGAGAGAGAGGGGGGAGAGAGAGAATCCCAAGTAGGCTTGTCAGTGGAGAGCCTGAGCAGGGCTTGAACTCACGAACCATAAGATCATGACCTGAGCCGAAGTAAGACACTTAACTGAGTGTCTAATCTTCCATGAACCAAGATTTTAGACATCTACTCTACCAACCTTTTTAGAATTGAGTCTAAAATTAGTTTTGATTGAAGGCCGGGAAAGCTCTCCTAGGAGCAAAATGCATAGATTTCTGCACGTTGACCACACAGAAGTCTTAACTTCTAGATTCTGAGCGATGTCCCAAATAACAGAACTCTGATATATATATGACCTCTAAGTATTATTCCTGTCATATCACAATAAAATATTTTAAAAAGTTTCCCAAGTAATTATTTTGTTCACACTGTCCAGTAAAGTCCCTTGGAATTTAGAAATGTTCTGTTAGATAATGGGAAAATCTAATGTACCAGAACCTAAGATCTGTCCTAAATAATAACATGATGCCTTGGTATTTGTAAGTTATAAGCCATTAAGAGCTTAGAGCAATGACAGACCCACAAATTTTAAAGCATGAGTCTTTCACTTGTAAATAGCATTTCTTCAATACTTCTAATACTTTTGTATAAGAATATTATGGAATAATGGGTCTTTTTGAATAGTTCAAGAGTTATAATCTCTCCCAACTTTCTACCCTATTCCATGGATGGACTTGGGAGTACTCTATTACATGGATGTATGCCAAATTCTGCATTTGTGGGTCTGTGTTTTGACACCTAAATAAAAGAGTCTATGGGCCTACAGAGGCTATGTATCTCTTAGTAAATGGTATTTTGAGATGTGGGTCCAGTCATAGTTGGAATACCATGGGGTTATACTGTATTTTCTAGTGACACACTAATGAAGTTAACTTTAAGTTTGAGGAAAACAATTTTTTTCAAAATGTGCAAATACTGTCATTTTAAAATATAGCTCTTCGATGAATGGATAAAGAAATTGTGGTTTATACACACAATGGAATACTATGTGGCAATGAGAAAGAATGAAATATTGCCTTTTGTAGCAATGTGGATGGAACTGGAGAGTGTTATGCTAAGTGAAATAAGTCATAGAAAGACAGGTACCATATGTTTTCACTCTTATGTGGATCTTGAGAAACTTAACAGAAGACCATAGGGGAGAGGAAGGAAAAAAAAAAAACAAATAGGTTAGAGAGAGAGGGAGCCAAAACATAAGAGACTCTTAAAAACTGAGAACAAACTGAGAGTTGATGGGGGGTGGGAGGGAGGGGAGGGTGGGTGATGGGTATTGAGGAGGCCACCTGTTGGAATGAGCATTGGGTGTTGTATGGAAACCAATTTGACAGTAAATTTCATATTTAAAAAATAAATAAATAAATACAAATAAAATATAGCTCTTTATTCCTAAACTTTTCCCCAAAGTAGTAAACAATGCTGTTTATTTTCCAATATATTCTCCCCTCCTTCCATAATTTTTTTCCCCCCTAGACTCATTGCCACACAGCAAAACACTATTTTTCCCAACCTCACTCGTACCTAGGTATACTCCATGTGGCCAAGTTCTGACCAATGAGATCTGTATAATTTCCAGGTCTTTTTTTATGCTTCTGTCTTTCTCTTCTTTCTGCTGGCCGGAACCTTATTCATGGCTTACATGAGGGAAAATAAATTTCTATCTTATTTAAGCCACTATTGTTTTGGTCTTGAACAGTAGCTGATCCAATGGCCCAATACAAAAACTTTATTCCAACAAGACACTGAAGACATTATTAGATATTTATGTTCAGTGAGTATTTTAGGGTACCTGGCAGTTAAGTTTCTAGCCATTCTAATTATGTAGTTCTCAACCAAATAATCATTTTAAAATAATTTAATTTAAACAATCATTTAAAAATATAAGCTTGACACTTTAGCAGTTTTGCTCTGATACCAGGGCAAATAATAATAGAAAGAGTAATCTATCTAATGAGAGAAAGGACATCTGAAACAGTAGGTCAAGTAAAATTTCCTTCCCCCCCCCCACCCCCCCTCAGTGCTAAACCTCCCAGAATTCCAATATTAGCTACAGGCAAATTTGGCTGCAGGTAAGAGATACATCCTATAATCAGAGCTCTTAGCACAGTGGGTATTTGTTGACTATAGATTAACACTGGCTGAGTCCCAGCTTCAGAATATTCTTATACCCAGATCTTATCTCCTCAACTATTCTAGAGGTGTAGGACCATAAATCAGATGTGATGGCAGGCTTTGCTTATTTTACTCAAAAAAATCTGCTCTAGCCCAAAGAGGTTAATAATTGGTAGTAATTTTCTAACAGAGTATTTGGAACTATGTCTAGGAGGGTCTTCTCACTGAATCCATACAGGTGTTAAGAGACTGAGGTCTTAGTGAGACCATAAACCTGCACCTACCTCCTCTGGATAAGATATTCAGAGATTAAGGACCTCATGGAATTGGTGAAGGCTATCTTTACACTGACCCCCCAAAAAAAAGGCTATCTTTAAATCTTGATCTGGGAGTATCAAGGAGTATCTAAGGAAGGCAAAAGTTTTACTTATATTGCAATATGGTAGTATCTCCTCCATTAGATTATATGCTCCACTAGGAATTTTAACTGTTACATTGCCAGTATGTAGGAAAGTGCTGATACTTAGTTAAGCTTTCAGTGAATGAATCTAGAATTTTGTTCAGTGTGTGCCTTGGGGTTTAATAGTTGTGACATTATTTTTAACTTAAAAAAATTCTCCACTTATATATATGAAGAAATAAATTAATTTGGGGGCATTTAATTAGTTTGGTTTTCTGTGTGACAGAATGTAGTTTGGCCTGCGGCTAATATTGAAATCTACAATCCTGTTGCTATTAGAAGAGGGAATTCTGGAATCAAATCCCAGAGACATTATTAACTTGTGGTGTGATCCTGGGAAACTCAGGGTCCTCACTGGACGATGAGGGAAATATTTCCTATGAGCTCTGAAATTCTGATTTTAGTGCTTAGTATAATAACAGGTTCTCAATATTTGTTGAATACATGATTCTATATTGCACTTAATACTTCATATTTAGTTTGTAAAAGACTGAAACATTGCTCAAAAGCTTTTACCTAAATAGCAAACATTTCTGAAAACTATCTCATGGCAAACATTTCAAACTTGGTTATTTTAATCAAACATTTGACCAAATATGAGAAAATTTATTTTTGCGTATCTGATCCACAAGCAGCAAACTCCCCGATTCCTTACTTTCAACAGTTTTGCCAGATACCATTATTACCAGCTTTTAATAGCTCTGCCTCAGAAATAAAAACAAAACATGAAACTATTGTATTTTGCATAGTTAAGTGGAAATCATATACAATAAGGTTTTAATCATATTATATTGCTGATACTCCACTGTTCTTGGCTTTTTCATAATTGGCAATTTCATATGGTTCAAAGTGAATATATTTAGTATTAAATAGTGTGTTTAATAACTAATATGACAATAGGGGCTCCAAATCCTCTCCACATACCTTTTACTGGTATCCTACCTGTTAGAGGTGCAGCAGGTATTTTTCTGAAATTTCATTATATTGTGTCTCTTCTACATAGTATTTGTAACTTGTGGTTTGAAAACAGTATAGGGGCACCTGGGTGGCTCAGTCGGTTAAGCGGCCGACTTCGGCTCAGGTCACGATCTCGCGGTCCGTGAGTTCGAGCCCCGCGTGGGTCTCTGGGCTGATGGCTCAGGGCCTGGAGCCTGCTTCCGATTCTGTGTCTCCCTCTCTCTCTCTGCCCCTCTCCCGTTCATGCTTTGTCTCTCTCTGTCTCAAAAATAAATAAAACGTTAAAAAAAAATTTAAAAACAGTATAAATTAGCATTTATGTTCTGCCAAATATCCTAAAAGGGCTAGTGTGAACAATTAAGTGTTTTATAGAGAGAATATACTGATAGTTCCTTAATTTCCTTGATCATTTAGGTTCGTGGTTCACAAACTTTTTTTTTTTTTAATTTTTTTTTTTTTTTTAACGTTTATTTATTTTTGAGACAGAGAGAGACAGAGTGTGAACGGGGGAGGGTCACAGAGAGAGGGAGACACAGAATCTGAAACAGGCTCCAGGCTCTGAGCTGTCAGCACAGAGCCCGACGCGGGGCTCGAACCCACGGACCGTGAGATCATGACCTGAGCCGAAGTCGGACGCTTAACCGACCGAGCCACCCAGGCGCCCCACAAACTTTTAACGCTCGTAAGAAATCACTGGAGAACTTACTAAAACTCAGGTTTCTGAGCCCTTTACCCAGGGATTCTGATTCAGTAGATACGGGTGGGGCCGTGAATTTGCCTTTCTTGCAAACTCTCACATCGTGCTTCCGTTCCTGGATGCTAAGTTCATACTTTGAGAATCACTGACCTAGGGTACCTACGACACTTCTCTGTAGTAATGCCTCTTCTTTATTTTGGTTTTTCAGTAAATAAAACTCAGGTTGATGAGTTGTGATAAATTCCCTTAAGCCAAAACCATTTCTTTGTGAAGTACTACATTAACCTAATTGCAAGGTAACTGCAAATGGGATTTGCTTTCTCGTTTCTACTGCCCACAATTTCAGGACAACTAACTCCAAAGAATTTATCCACCTGTCCGTTCTTTAGGACCTCCCAGTGCGCCTGCTTGCCGGGAGGGCAAGGGTCGCCCCAGCCCGGGCCGCTAGGCCGAAGACGCTTCTTTACTTGCGTTATCAGAGGCAGCACGTCCAGCTTGACAAACCGCAGGCGGCTCCCGATAGGGAAGCGCGTGGGCGCCAATCTAGGAGACCAAACCCGCCTCACCGCGGCAGCCAGCCCGACCCCATCCGCGAGTCTTTCCTCCCCCGAGGTCCTTCTCGGAGCCCAGGAAGCCTCGCAGCGCCGAGAGAGCGCCCCTGAAAGGGTGCAGCGGGCAGGTTCGGACCCGCGGCACATCACGCGGCGGCGAGTGTGCGCCCTGAGCCTCCACCTCCGAGCAGTCGCCGGATTGCAGCCTCACTCGGCGCAAGGAACTGCCCAGCCCCGGCTCTCTCGATCGGGAGAAGCTGTGCAGGTCGGTAGCGAGGCCGGCGAGCTCGCCCACTCATCTCGGCCCACTCCGTCGTCCTGGGCTTTCGAAGATGTCCGCCAAGCCCGAGGTCGGCTTCGTGAAAGAGGCTTCTCGCCAGATCCTGGCCGGTGGTTCCGCTGGTAAGGCCGCCCCGCTAGGGGCCAGTCGCTTTTCCTTTAGCGTGTCGGAAAACTTTTCTCAAACAATCCTGGCGTCCGAAGTTTCCCGTCTAAATGCAGCGCTCCAGGCGCAGCGCCTGAGCCCGCCGAGGGCCAGAGCAAAGGAAGCCGGGAGCCGGCGGTGGGAGGCCGGTGCCCCAGGTCAAGTCGCCGCCGCGCCGCGCCGCCGCTCTAGGCTGCCCCGCCTTCTGTGCCCTCAGCCTGAAATGCAAGCTAGGCAGCCCCAAGGCCTGCAACTTGGAGGAGGCCTTGATTCCTAGCTGGTTATTTGACTTGAAGCGATCCAGCTTGCGTCCGCCTTAGTTCTGCTGTCATTTGCAGCCTCTTGCTTCTGGGCTAACTCAGATCTTACATAACTCCTGCCTGCATCATTAGAGTGTGTACCTCAGCACTCCACAGGTCTTCTTAGTGCAGAGTGCTTGCTGGGGGCTATTCGTGCCTTAAATAGGCATATTAAAATTAAATGCATATGTTAACACACATAAACACCTTTGATATAAGGGGTTCACGATTTATGGAGAGTTACGTTGTGGGAAAAAAACTAGAAAAAATTTGTTGTAACTAATCATGGAAATAATTACTAAGTGTGGCTAGAGAAAATAAGAACCCATGAGCTTATGTTGTGTGGATGTGTTTTAAAGATACTTTAAAATGTAAATCATGAGTTGATTGAAAATTTAAGTTTTCATAGCTGTGACACATTTTTATTTTAAATTTATAAAGTAATTTATAAATTACTACAATTCACTCAGCACCATAAAACATTTTTGTAAGTGTAGATATTCTCTTAAGACGTTATACTATGGTAACTCTAGTAAATCATATGGAGAGAGTGACTAGATGTCTAATGTTTAACGTCAACTAGGAAAATTTATTCTCAAATACACTTGGACTTTTTATAAAGGCCTATTACAAATTATGACTAGTTATCATTATGTCGTGAACTATTTGCATCTCAGGAGTACCACAAGCAACCACATGTATCAATCATGGTCTGTACAGTTTATAAGGATGATATTTCATTAATATGACCATCAAGGCATGCATCTCTTATATGTGATTATGCTTTCTCCATCCATAATTATGATGTCAGTGGCCACACTGTCTGCTTTTTTAGTTGTTTCCCAGAAGTGACGATGAATTTTCACCAATTTAGTCACCGGGTCAAATTCCACAATATCCCAGACTGCCAGCTCTCCCTGACTGGGTTGATTTCAGAGTCCATGACCCTGATCAAAGAAAACTTCGCTGTCCGAATGGGAGAGTAAGGCACATTGGTGAACATCCTAATCTCTAATTAATAATTCAGAAGCATCTCTGTATTGGCTTAGATGATCATACTAGATCTTAGACACAGCTAAACTCAAGGGTCAAACTGTAACCTACTTACATGTTTTTGTTGGTTGATAAATATTTGGCACAAATGTGTGATTCCATCATATTCTTATAGTTGTAACTAATATGAATGAAAATTAGTATATGTGTAAGGTAAATTAAACATAGTGTGGTTGATTTATAGATTTAGTACTATGGAATCACTGATAAATGTTGAAAGTAATGTACACTTTCATCATAGTGAAAGGAGATCGTGTTTTCTACTTAGGCAATGATATTTTCATAAAACTTTATATTTACTGGTTTTTAATAAATGCAGATTAATCATATTACATATACTAGGTAAAGGGCCAAAGAGAAATTAATATGCAAGAGATATGGAATTTTAATAAATGTAGAAAATGCGTTTGAATCTCTAGCGCTAAAGTTCTCATTACTGATAATGTCATCAAATGCGGCACCTCTGTGTGTGTATTATATGACCTTTTGAGGGTAAAGGTTAAAAATACATTTTGGCTTTCTTAAGGGGGAAAAAAGCTGGGGAAGTTTATTGCAGAAATACCAGGGAATCTCTTGGAATTCAAGGTCTGGATGCCTTCCTGGAAGAGACTGGAATCAGGAGCTAGAGCACTGAGGAGAATTCAGGAAGTCATCCTTTACCTTTCCTCACGTTGTCAAATGGTTAAACATTTCCAAGGCAGCAGGTTCGTGGCGAAGAGTAGGGTCACCAGTAATACTAATACAGCTGCTAGGATGGCTTGCCATATTTCCACAGATTTGCCTGGTAAGGAGTAAACATGCCCAAACGGGTTCAGATAGCTAATTACTTAGACAGGAAAAGGAAGTGATATGGTGGTGTCAGTTCCCTTATTCCATGGGCAACACCAAACTGAAGATGCCAGTTGGTAGATGGTATGAGCAGCGGGTCACTCTACTGTCGAGGAGGTGCCTCAGAACCACAGCCAAGTAGTTTTATTGACTTACACTGAAGGCTGCAGCTTCCCCCAAGTGGGAATGAGGTGGAAAGTCTTGAGTTCAACTGAAACTAGGGAGATACATGAGAAATGGCCTCATGGTAGTCTTCCCTAAGATAACAGGAGAAACAGCTTCTCTGCTCTTCCTCACCAGGCTGCTTATCTTCCCTTAGACCAGAAGAAATCATCGGGCATTCTGCCAAGACTCGAATCAGTCTGTGGCCTAGCCGTGTCCACAGGTTATGTGGAGATGCTCAAGGTTGTCAGTGTGCCATACTGTGGAGGTATTTCCCTGTGCTCTTGTGGTACCTTCAGACTTTTTTATTAAAAAATTTTTTTCTTAATGTTTATTTATTTTTGAGAGAGAGAAAGACAGAGCGTGTGAGGGAGAGGGGCAGAGAGAGGGGGAGAGACAGAATCTGAAGCAGGATCCAGGCTCTGAGCTGTCAGCACAGAGCCTGACGTGAGGCTTGAACTCAACAAATTGCGAGATCATGACTTGAGCCAAAATTGGACACTTAACTGAGTGAGCCACCCATGGGCCCCTATCAATCTTTTTTTTCTTACAATTGTACTGCTATTTTCTGCTCTGCCATCCACATGACAGAATGTGGTTCCTAACAGCTCTTGAATTTACATTCTCTTCACTTCTATAGAGATAGTGAGAGACTAACTTGCTTTCTTTTTTTTTTTTTTTTTCCGTTTCTCATGTAAAATCCTGGGGGAAAGACTCAAGATGACCCAGTTTTGGATAAGGGCCCACCTCTGCACCAATAAATGGTAGCCTGTGCCCATGTGGATGGGTGGGGCCACAGTGGGCATGGGGATTTCGGGGGAGATTTATTTTCCAGAGAAGTTAGACACATTATGAAATAGGCAATAGATGTTTTTCATAACAAAATATGTCTGTCTTATATTAAAAGATGGTTTGTGATACTTGCATTTCAAAAACCAAAGAGATTGATACACTTACACTTGCTTGGACACTATACATCTAAAGATTGGGCTCGAGCTTGTAGCTATAGCTAATATGTAAAAGTATTGTTACCAATGGCAACTTTGTTTTATGTGATGAAAGCTATGCCCAGGACAAGTCAGTATGTACTGAAGTTTTACAGAGGAGGCTTCTAGTCTGTATTTTCAGCTTCAAGTAATTGCATAAGTTTCACGTGAAAGAATAGAAGCCAATGATGAGAACTTAAGGAAAATCAGCAAGGCCAAACACTGCAGAGGTGGTAAGGATGAGAGTGAGAAGAGGCCATTGGATTAGACCCTTGGTGCTCAAAGGGTGAGCCGTGGATGAGCAGCAGCAGAGACATGGTAGCACCTGGAAGCTTGTTAAAAATGTAGGGTCTCAGACCTCACTCCAGACCTGCCATATCAGAATCTGTATTATAGGAAGGACCTCAAGTCATTTGTTTGCACTTTCCAGTTTTAGATGCCCTGCATTAAAAGACTTTTGAGGAAAAGAGATTTTATAGAGGGGAATCAGATTTCAGAGGGTTACAAGTTAAAACATTCTTGGTTTTCACTGCTGACCAGAGAGAGAAGAATGAATTCTGTAAGCCTTATTATGTGCCCCCAGTTTAGCTGTCAGGCTTATTTACCACTCCTCTCCTACACATGCCTTTCAGTTTCTGCTAAATACTTGAATGTTACCCGTACCTTTCCACCTTTATTCCCAATTCCTGGAAAGTCTTCCTCTTATTTTCTCTAGCTATTGAAATTCTACCCATTTTCCAAGGCCTAGCTCGAAAACTGTTTTCTGAAGGAATGTTGTCCAGATGGCCTCTACAGCCTCATGCAGCTCAACACTCTCATTAACATGTGAATAGTGCAAATAATAACTAACATCTCTTGAGTAAATACTAAAGGCTAGACCCAGTTCTAGCTTTAAATGGATCAACGTGTTTAATCCTCACCACAACTTCAGGATAAAGAAACTGACCTACAGAGGGCCTAGTTAATTTGCCTATGGTTGCTCAAGCATGCAACCATTTCTGTAGGAAATCAGGATAGGAGAGGCACCAGAAAAATATCATTTACATTATCAGACATTTTTAGAATTTGGAGAGATCGAATCAAGTCTACTATCCCTTATTGTCTTTATATCTCTTTAATTTATATCCCTTAAAAGAGTTCTTGTATCTACAAATACCATTCTTGTAGTCTTTCTGCTAAATGATAGGTTGTTCTCTCTAAACAATTTCATGTGTATGGGCACAAGATTAGCTTTTAGCTAAAAGAAATTCCCAGTCCATTCAGGGCCTGTATGTGAAGTTGGGCAGGTTGTACACTGAAAAAAAGGGCTCTGGCCATTGGAGCAAGTGAGAGCCGAAATCTAGCCCATGCTGATTCATAATCCATGTATCCTAGAGTAGAGATGCATCCACCTGGGGGAGAACGGACATCTTTTTCTATTACTACCAAATGTCGGGTAGCAAACCTGACAGCAACACTGACAGAATTCCCCCAAGCTTGCTAGAGTTCCCAAGGTACCTGGGCCTCAGTATTAGACATCATTCCCTTGTCTGCTCACCATCAGGGCTCCAGGAAGTTTCCCTTCTAAACACATGTCTTCCTTGGGGCCAGGAACTCAACTTTATCTCAGACCCTCCCATTCTCCTTAACTATCAGTTTGGATTCTTCCATGTGTTTCCAAAGCTCATGGGGTTCTTACTTCACATGAAATGTAGAAGCCTTTTAGGCTCACTCAGATGGTAATTCTCCCCAAGTTCCCACTGGACTTTTTGCCTCTAACATCAGAATTTTCCAGGGTTTTGGCAAGTCCTCTTGGATTCCTGAGAGACCTTGCTCTCCCAGAGCTTGTCAGGCTCCCTCCTGAGAGAGAGCATGCCTAGGCCCTGCCCACTGAATTATTTTGCACATCTCTAGGACCCTCCTCCTCCTACCTCCCAGAATCTTATATTCTCAGAAGTCTGCAAGTGCTACTCAGAGAACTTCCTAGAGAATTTCCCCTTCTTATATTATTTACATGGTCTCCATGCATGCAGGACACTGATTTCTTCCCAGAATTTCCAGGCTCCTCACCAGCCCCACCCTAGTTCCTTGTATCTTGTAGGCACACCCCCATCACATCTCCAATCACAATTTTTATTTTGTGTGTCTTCCTGGAGATATTTTGGTGAAATTATTTAGTCAAACTATCCTGGAAACAGGTTTTCCAATTTTGTACTAGACACAGTTCAAGTACTTTGTGCAGTTTCTCATTAATCACCTTCAAGGGGTCAAATGACAAGGTGAAAGGAGAAACCTTTTTTAGGGGGAAGGAACCCTAGGATTCATGGATAGGTCTCTGGGAAATTAGCTATTGAGAGTATATATAAAATGTGCATTATACTGAGGGGAGAGAGTCAAGGCTTTCAACCTAAAAGGTAATTAAAATGGTATTGGATAATTTGAAATGTATTTTTTTTAAACTCCTGGTCTTGTATATCATACATATATATATATATAATATATATATATATATTATATATATGTATTCATTTTCACAAGAATTCTACTTTTACTTGCTTTAACCCATAATAGTTAAAATACAGTTAAAAGAAGTGCCTTAATAGGCAGTATGTGTACTAGTCCTCTGGATTTTAATTTGGAGTAAGTAATAAAAGGGCCGATGCACCGGGGGGTAATCAAGGTTAAAATTTTTATCAAGGAAAATTCTTGCACCCATTAGAATGGGTGCAAAGGAGGCACACATGTGATTTGGATAAATGGCACCTTTGGAACTTCAGGATTTGGTAAACTGCAATTGTTTGATAATAAATAGCAGGTTGTAGTGAAACAGGTGAGCCTTTATGACACATCAGAGGGAGGCTGGAACCCATTATCGGTAATTAGGGAGGAAAAATTCCCCTTATTTCAACCACATAGGAGGAAACAACTTTACTGTTCAAATTAATTATAAAATACCTTTAAGGGATGCATTTTAATGAAAATGTAGTCTTATCTCTCTTAAAGGAAATCTAATTCTCAAAAATACGCATTTAAGAACAAAATATGAACTGCATAACCACATTTCAAAGGATTCCCTGGTTTCCTTCACTGAAAGACCTTTTAAAAAATTTTTTAATGTTTTTATTTATTTTTGAGAGAGAGAGAGAGAGAGAGGGGGAGGGAGGGAGAGGGAGAAAGTGTGAGCTGGGGAGACACAGAATCTGAAGCAGGCTCCAAGCCATCAGCACAAAGCCTGATGCAGGGCTGGAACTCACACACTGTGAGATCATGACCTGGGCTGAAGTTGGACGCTTAATTGATTGAGCCACCCAGGTGCCCCGATGAAAATGTAGTCTTATCTTATCTCTCTTAAAGAAAATCTAGTTCTCAAAAATATGCATTTAAGAACAAAATATAAATCTCATAACCACATTTCAAAGGATTTCTTAGTTTCCCTCACTGAAAGGCATTTTTTAATTTTTTAAAATGTTTTTATTTATTTTTGAGAGAGAGAGAGAGAGAGAGAGCGCGTGAGCTGGGGAGGGGCAGAGAGAGAGGGAGACACAGAATCCGAAGCAGGCTCCAGGCTCTGAGCTGTCAGCACAGAGCTTGTTGCGGGGCTCGAACCCATGAACCGTGAATCCGTGACCTGAGCCAAAGTCAGATGGTTAATTCACTGAGCCACCCAGGCATCCCTGAAAGACATTTTAAAAACGCATGTATAACATGTGGGTACGTGATTCAATTGACGTAAAAATGTGAATCAATATTTGCACAACATCTTAGGAACACTTTGTTAAACCAGCCCTTCCTTGTCTCCCTTGCCCATGCACTGCCCACCCCTCCCAGTCTTGACTGCAACATCTCAGAGCACTGAGAACCTGGTGTTTTAGGTAAAGCATAGTAGATGCTTGGAAATGTTTGTTGACTATACTAATGAATAAATATTAGAAGCATAAGCCACAAAATATATTATTAGGGTCCAACTCTGAAGAGAGAGAAGTATGCTGGGGTTCAAGCCATCAAACAACCAATATTTGCAACAGAACTTTCTTTTCTTTCAACAATATTTTCTTTCATTGTAATCATTTAGTAAATGAAATGAAAAAATTGTCTTCAGGTCTGAAGTGTCTGCCACCTTCTGAGGAAGAGGCCCATGATAATTTTTAAAATTTATGTATTATCTTGGGGCGCTTGGGTGGCTCAGTCAGTTGAACATCCAGCTTCAGCTTAGATCATGATCTCACGGTTTGTGAGTTTGCGCCCTGCGTCGGGCTTTGTGCTGACAGCTCAGAGCCTGGAGCCTGTTTCAGGTTCTGTGTCTCCCTCTCTCTCTGCTCCTCCCCTGCTCGTGCTCTGTCTCTCTCTCTCAAAAATAAATACACATTAAAATTTATGTATTATCTTTTGTTCCAGGACCCCAAAATGAAAAGAGATTCACAGATCATTTTCAAACATCTTTATGATTTAAGTAGATGGTATCTTAAAATGGCAATAAATGAAACTAGGTTAAGGGACTTCTATGGGATTCTTAACTGTTCTAGATTTTAACTGTTTTTTCTTATTAATTTATTTTTCTTTTGGTTTTAAACTATTCTGTTTGTGTCAGTTATTTCCATACTTTGACGTGATCAAGGTTTATGCCATTCTAAATATTCTATTAGATCTCTATCTTTTGATCCCTTGTATCGCTTTGCTGGGACTGTCTGAACAATGTACCACAAAGTAGATGGCTTAAAATTCCAGGAATTTATTGTCTCACAGTGCTGGAGGTTAGAAGTCTGAAACAAAGTATGGGCAGGGCTGGTTTCTTCTGGAGGCAGCAAGGGAGAATTTGGTCCATGCCTCTCTCCTAGCTTCTGGTAGTTGCTACCAATCTTTGTGTTCTTTGGCTGTTATCACATGGCTTTCTCTTCCTATCTGTCTCTGTGTCTGTCCAAATTTCCATCTTTTTATAAGGGTATCATTAGATTAGGGCCCACTCCAATCCAGTATGACCTCACCTTAACTTGATTACATTTGTAAAGACCTATTTCTAAATAAAGTCACATACCAGAGTTTAGGACTTGAACGTATCTTTTTTTTTGGGGGGGGGGGGAGACGCAATTTAACCTACAACAGGCATTTGATTGTATTTTTCTCTTCATGTTGTAATTCTCAAGTTAGTGTTACTTATCTCAAGCCATGGTCCTATGTTTCTCTTCCTTTCATTGTCAACCTTTGTGGAAAGTTCTTCACTTGGTTTCCAACCTACTATAATTGGCATATCTGTCTTTCCCTTTCTGCCCAAACTGTTAACTACTGCTTTTCATTCCTAATTTTACCTATTCTTTGTAAAACTTCACATCTCTGACCAATTTTTCTCTTTAAAGTTGTCTCTGCTATTGACTGTTATCTTCTTACTCATATCCAATCACTTCTTTACTGTTTCCTTTGCTGATTCCTCTTTTTTCCTTTCCTCAAAAATTGGCATTCTCTGCTCCACACACTCTGAGCTCCCCAAGCAAGCCCATCTGCTCTCTGGCTTCAGTATTATCCATTTGCAGGTAACTCCCTGATATTTCCACCTTCTCTGTGTCCTGCAGACTCAGATTTCTAACTTATACAGTAAAAATATCATGGGATCAAGAGTTATGTGAACTCTTAGTGATTTTCAAAGGTAATGTTTTAGAGGTAAATTTTGAAACTAATATTAGACCATCAAATACCATTTTCTCTTTGTTGTATTGTTGTACTCACCCTTATTTTGAGTTGTCTTTCTCATTCGTTCTTTTTGTTAACTTAGCGGGTTACAACTGACCTTTTCTGGGTGTTTGTTTGGGTTATATGGATCTTTCCTAATTAGTCGATAATTAAGATCAGACAAACAGGAAACAGTAAGATAAATCTTAAGTGCTCACATTTATTGAATGATTACTATGTATAAAGCACCTTACTTTGCTTAAATGATTGATATTAATTTGTAATATCTTGAGGATGAGGAAAGTGAAGCTCAGAGAAATTAAAAACTTGTTCAAGGTGAGTGATGGAACATGAACTCAGACTCTGTTTTCTTTGCTTTCAAAGTTTGTATTCCTACCCGCTACCTCACCCTGCCTCATGGGGTACAAAATGAGAAACCAGGTTAGCAGCCCCATACAGAGTATTGTCTCCATAAGACCTTTTTTCCTTCAGGCTGGGTTAAATATTGTAGCTGCTCAAGGAACTTGTGCACTGATGAACAATCAGGATCTGCCTCTGGTGCAACCTGGCTCTTCCTTGTTTTTGCCAGATCTTTAAATGTCAGCCATAGTACAAGTATAAAATTTTCCACTTTACCCATCAGAGGACTTTGTCAGCATTGACAGGGCTACCTCTTTTGTGTCATTCCCTGTAGGCGATTGATTAGGAACGAGTTGAGCCCCAATCCTTGGGTAATTGTTAATTAAAACCTGTACAACTAGGTAAGACACCAGAATGACTCACTGAAGAAAGAGCAACCTCAGAACAGACTGAATGAGCCTGGCTGTGAAAGAGGAGGGAATTGAAGTTGCATAAAATAGGTTTGTTTTGAGTTTTTCCTTTTGCAATAATTTGGTAGCTGTAGGTGAGATGCAGGGTGAATTTAGTTGATTGTCTATAAAAACTAGAATGGACTATTCTAGGGGGAAATACAACTTTGGAAAAATTATAATGAAATATATGTTTCAATAGAATTGAATGGCACCTAAAAAAAATGAATCCCAAAAAGTTTTACATTATGTGAGAGAGAGAGAAGGAGAAGTGCCAATGAGCTAATATTTCTTGAAAAATTATCATAATTATTAATAAATAACAATAATAAATAATTATTTATGAGTCATAAAATGTGCCAAAATCAGATTAATACAGTTATGGAAAATATTATTTTTGTTCTTGTTGCTGTGGCCGTTGTTGTTGTTGTTCTTCTTCTTGTTTGGAGAATGATTGTGGAGATAAAATACTTTGGAATAAATTATAGGCACCTTTCCAGAGACTCAACAATGAGCAGAGTTATTTTGGAACTTCTTTCTAGTGCAATGCATTTGGTTGACTACTGTATCACAGTGGACAGTCACATCTGAATAGAACTCCATTCTGTCCTTGTGCAGACCTATAGATGGCACTGTCTTCCTATAATTTTGGTGATTTACTTAAAAATAAAAAAAGAAGGAAAAGCTTTCTGCAGACAAAGTTAGATGTAGAAGTGTGTTAACTTCTAAGTAGATTCCACCATTATAAAACATTTGGAACATGTGCCTGGCATAGATCATAGAGAATTATGCATTTGAAAAATGTGGAGGACTGTACTTTGGAATTAATTTTTTCATTTAATTATGATTCTTAACTATGTATGGAAAAGCAAGGTTATGTATGTGAATAAGAGGGATGGACAATTATTTTTATTGCTATAATATTTATTTCCTCTGTTGTTGTCTTGCTTTTGAATTTAGAGTTTTGCATCAAACAAAAATTGTTGATAAGCTTAGCATAATGTAACATTCATTGCTTGTAGGTCTTGGAGATTACCTTGTGGGAATGAACCTCCTAGATTCCATAGTTTTGTTTCTCTAAATTCTCAGGGTTAGAGTGTGTATTATACTAATTGTAAATTATAAGCTGCTGTGAGCAAGATCTAGAGTGCCAAATGCATAGTTCTTTTTATTTATCTATCTGGGGCAGCCACTCAAAATGCCATTTCTTGGCATTTCTTGGCTTTAATGTAAGAAAGTGAGGGAGATGTAAAAGAATGCATTTCTTAGACAGAAGTTCCAAACAGGACTTTTTTTTTCTTTTAGGTACATAGATTCTGTGTGGAATTAATGGAAATTCCAGAAGTCCTTGCCACTGTAAATGAGCTTCTAACCACAAGATGGCAGTGTAACTTGACCATGTGTTTTAAAACATAAAAAAATGATGAGTAAATTAAACATGTTATTTCTTTCTCTCTTAATGAGAAATGTATATAGCTATGAAATTTTAGGAAAATTATAAAGAAGGTGAATATTGAAAATACTTAGTGTAAGAAATACTAAAGACTCTTTAGTGATTTATTTTGAGTAGTGGGGGCTTTTTTAGTTGACCTAAGAAAACATTTATTTCATATTCTTTTAAGTTGGAAGTAGAAATGTGATCATATCAAAATTGGAAAGCATATCAGCAACTTTCTTTTACAGAGCAATATAGTCTCATGTTTGCCTGATCAAGCATCAAGGAAGGACAAGACCTTTTGTTTCCTTCATGTTTTTGTAGAGATCTGCATTAGCGTATACCTTCTATGGTTTTGAGCATACATGTGCTGGGGATTAGAAGGTAACAGAGAAGCAAAGAAGGGAAGGGAAGAAAGAAAAGTAGAGACACTGGTTCCTAAGTTATATGGAAAGAAAGCAGTGTTGATGATGTCTATGTGACCCTGCCAGATTTATATATTCTATAGTTTAAAAATGTATCATCTGTCCATTCAGTAGGTGTTTTTAAATAGGCATTATCCAGTATTATTTGTGTTTGTTTTCATTGATATGCTTACATACTATCTTCTGTTTTACTCTACATGGATGTCTTTCACAATTACCTTAGATTTTTTGTGTGTGATTAATTTAAAAGATTATACTGGATTTATTTCTTGTTTTTTAAGTCTGGCAAAGAGTGTGCCCCTGGGAATGCAAGCTGGTGCAGCCACTCTGGAAAACAGTATGGAGGTTCTTCAAAAAACTAACAATAGAACTACCCTACAACCCAGCAATTGCACTACTAGGTATTTATCCAAGGGATACAGGTGTGCTGTTTCGAAGGGACACATGCACCCCAATGTTTATGGCAGCACTATCAACAATAGCCAAATTATGGAAAGAGCCCAAATGTCCATTGATGGATGAATGGATAAAGAAGATGTGGTATATATATACAATGGAGTATTACTCAGCAATCAAAAGGAGTGAAATCTTACCATTTGCAACTATGTGGATGGAACTGGAGGGTATTAAGCTAAGTGAAATTAGTCAGAGAAAGACAAATATCATATGACTTCACTCATATGAGGACTTTAAGAGATAAAACAAGTGAACATAAGGGAAGGGAAACAAAAATAATATAAAAACAGGGATGGGACAAAACATAAGAGACTCATAAATATGGAGAACAAACAGAGGGTTATTGGAGGGGTTGTGGGAGAGGGGATGGGCTAAATGGGTAAGGGGCACTAAGGAATCTACTCCTGAAATCATTATTGCACTATATGCTAACTAATTTGGATGTAAATTTAAAAAATAAAATCAAAAAAATAAATATGTGATTTGGACTTAAAAAAAAAAAAGAAAAACATGTAATGTTGACTAATAAAAACAGGTTGAATAGTGAAAAAAATAAGTGTGCCCCTTTTAGGTAGAGACCAACTCTTATTTATTTTGTATCTCCAGGCCTTGCACAGTGCTTAGAAGATAATATCCACTCAATACATCTATTTTTATTCAAATTACATTCACCACAAAGCAGTACAATTCTTTTGAGACTTATTTTGCTTGTGTGCCCCTGTCTGACCAGCCATAAATATAGCAAAGATAAAGAAAATATCTTCTATTTTAGAAACCAAGTGCTGGGGTACCTGGGTGGCTCAGTTGGTTAAGTGTCCAACTTCAGTGCAAATCATGATCTCATGGTTCATGGGGTCGAGCCCTGCATCCAGATCTGTGCTGACAGCTCAGAGCCTGGAGCCTGCTTTGGATTCTGTGTCTCCATCTTTCTCTGCCCCTCCCCTGCTCGTGCTCTCTCTCACTCTCTCAAAAATAAACATTAAAAAAATTAAAAAAAAAAAGAAACTAAGTACTTTGAACTCATTCGTAGCATCTTATTTTGCTGATAGTTGAGGGAATGTAGGAGTGATAGTTTCTCAGAGCTGTACTGAAAATAAAACTTTTATTTTTTGACCAAAGGTATATTTAAATGCTAAACAGTGTGAGTTGCTATAATGGAATACAGTGAAACCTTGGATTGCAAATAACGTGTTTGTACAATATTCATTTCTAATGAATTTTACCTTGATGAACAAAGTATTGCAATATGAATAATACATGATGCTGAGTGTCGCATGATCAAAACTGAGCCAATGGTTCTTCTCTTTCTCTGTCTCTCTCGCTTGCTGCAGGATTATGAGTGATTGTCTCTCATGCTTGGATGCTCGGTCTCAGGCCACTATGTTTGGCAAAAGTCAGTGATTTTTCAGAATGTTGGAAAGTGCCCACAACTGGCACTAGTGTACTTTTTGTCACTTGAAATCACCTACCGACAGTCCTTTGCTTTTCCATCCAAGAGTAAGCTTAGGAATGCTTTGCTTCATTCTAGGTCAGGCTGCCTGCAGATATAGACCCTTTCCTCTGCTGCCTTATTGCCAGTTACATTAAATACAGTATCTGACAAGAATTTATTAATACTGTGCTGTAGTCAACATCCTTGTGAGCATGTACAATGGCTCCCATGCAGAAAAAGATTCAATTGAGCCAAGAGACAGCAGTGATTCTATTGTCCTACACAATAACTCTCCTCTCTCTTGTCTCCCTCACCAATCATGAAAGTTTTCAAAGGTAAGTGCAGGTTAATTTGTTTATTGTTCTTTATATTTTGTATTTTCTTTATTATTTTATATTATATTACACAATTGTAATCATTTATATATGAACATTTTTGGGTTGTAGAGCAAAGCATCTGAGTTTCTATTATTTCTTATGGGGAAATTTGCTCTTATATACAAGTGCTTTGGATTCCAAACATGTTTCCAGAACAAATTATGCTTGCAAACCAAGGTTTTACTCTATTTGACATGTAATCAATACAAGATGCACAGTTCTGCTTATGAGCAACTCTACACAGAAATATTTTATATTGTAAATTCAAAAAGGAAGTCTATCGCTTTTCATTATTCACATGTTAGAAATGGATGGCAAACTTTTTGTAGATAAGTTAAAATTAAAAAAATATATGAAAACATTGATCTACCTCATTTTTGTTCTCTATTGACAAAGAAAGAAAATGGGGCACCATTTTCAATAGTGCACTTTACCTTATGGAAAGAGTCGAGATAATAAGGGAAGTGGTCTCCTGTGGGGATTCTGATGCTTTACTGCCTGGCATTAGATCCCAACTTTGATACTCACTAGGTGTGTTACTTTAGGAAGGCAATTTAACATTTTGTACTTTATACTTATAAAATAGGGATACATTGCTATCTACTTCATAAAGTTGTTAGAAGGGTCAGATGGGTTGATACATGTGAAGGCTTATCATTGTGCCTAGAATTTACTAAGTACTCAGTAAATATTAGTTACTAACATAAAGGGAAAATATAAAAGTATTTAGACATATTCTAGGAATTTAAAGAAATCTTCATAGATGAGTGACATACTATATGAATATATGCTAACTATAATTCTGTTCTACAATTTATAATGTAAACTGTATGTTTCTGTTTACCTTCTAGAAACCTAACCTTATTTTTGCTTAACTGTTTGTTGGTGGTAGAGTTTTGTTTTGTTCTCAAACCTGGATATCATTAACTTAATCTTATTTTTCAACAGAAATTTTTAATATTTTTATTTCCAAAATGGAGTCATTAGGTTTCATTTTCAATATTCCATAGTGGGCCTACAGGGATGATTTTCAGTTTATATCCCAGTGGACACCCTATCAAATAACTTGGGTTATTCCCTTCCCTCAAGACCTACTTTTTTTTTTTTTTTTTAGAGAAGGGCATTAATACTTTTGTAGGTATTTTATTATATTTCTCATTCATAATAACTTTGGGGATCTTAAAATCGCAAAGTACCATTTGGAGCAAATTGTTTCAAGTATTATTAATCAATACAGATAATAGAGACCTTTTCTTTAATGTGGTTATTTCCGTATCCCGTGCCAGTGAGAAAGAGACTGACCACCTGATCGACAACTAAAGGTTTATAGATTAAGAAGCGTTAGTCGTTTTCCCAGGAATTGCAAGCAGAATTATTACCCAAGTTTGTAATTAACCATCTCTCCTTTTCTCATTAGTTTCTGAATTTTTTCTATGTCTCAGCCCCAATGTTCAGCATGCTCACTGAGGGGGCTGTCCAGGGCTTCCCACCAAAACACCCCATGACTTTCTGACTCTCATCAATAGCTTCCTAATCTGACTTTTGAAAACCCTGATTTTGTTCTAGAAAAATTTTATTTTTGTAGCTAACCTGATAAATTTAATTAGTTGTACTTTATTGTGTGGGATAGGCCTCAAACTGTGCCTTTTCCCCAGAAAAAAGTTTAAGTTATGATAGGCCAATCAGGAAAAAGGTTTTGAGCCACCTACAAAATAAACTGGCTTTGTCTGCTTCATTGCCCCAAATGTTGGAGAAAGCCCAACAGGTATCTTTTGTGGAATCCCAAGTATCGAATCCTTGCTGTTAATGCTTATGGAATTATTAGTCAAATGCCTTCTACTCTTTTCATCCTGGTTTCTTCCAAATAAACACACGCGCGCGCGCGCACACACACACACACACACACACACACACACACGAAAATACTTTCCAGCTGGGCTTTAAGCAGCTCTCCTATTATTTATATCCTGACATTATTATTATGTTTCTGTGTATACAATCTTCTATTAAAATATTTTTAAATTAATTCTTCCTAGTGTCCATGAATTCATTCAGAAAG
Source organism: Panthera tigris (assembly GCF_018350195.1). NCBI lineage: Eukaryota > Metazoa > Chordata > Mammalia > Carnivora > Felidae > Panthera > Panthera tigris. The sequence continues at coordinate 86,034,599 of NC_056665.1, read as the reverse complement.
CTTTTCTTAAGTGTCTTGTATATAGCAGGCCCTGTGATAACAGGTATGTGTGGCTGATCTGATTTTAACCATGAGGAATGTTCAGCACAGAAAGGGTGGGAATACTTAACTGAGTCTGTTTGCCAGAAGGCGGGTGCTTAGTTCACCAAGCTTCACTAAAATTTGATATTTTGCTTTCGCAAGCTGGTTAGAAGCATTGCGTTAAAATACTGCCAAATTTTGTCTTTTTTTTGTCCAAACTTTTTTAACTTGAAAAAGGAATTTCAGTGTGTAAAAATTTCCATTATAAGGCCACCTGTAAACTTAAAACAGTCAAACTGTTTTTTCAGCTGCCTTCAGCTCTGTTTCTCAACTAGCTAACACTGACAGATAAAGATGGCTTTCCCCTGAGAAGGATTGTTTTGTTTGTGGTTATTCTGTCACTACCAGGAGGGACAGCTCCCCTGATCTGTAGGGAATGCAGAGATGCAGTTTACAGACAGAATCATATGCTGACTAGCAACTAGAAAATAATAGTCAAATAATGATTTCATTGTTCCTTCCTGTGTCCATGACAACTAAGAGGTATGCAGCTAGACCAGGACACTGCCTGGGAATGTTCTTTTCCTCAAATGCTACTAGTTTGAGAAAGTTAACAATTTATTCTGACAATCAGGCTAAGAAGAGAAAGGACATTTCCCAGTGTATTGCTAATTTTAATGTTTTTATATCCCTGAAGCTAATCCTTCTGTCACGTCTATTCACTAGCCCTCTGACTTGCCTTTTTAAAAAAAATTGTCTTATGGCCCAGTTTCCACCATGATGGTAGTCAGTGATGAAGAGTTCCTTCTCTGGAGTTGGACAGAGTTGTCTTTGAGTTCTCTCTCAGCCAACTAACAGCGGTAGGACCTGGGGAGAGTTTCTTAATCTTTTGAATCTTCATGTCCTTATTCGTAAAGTAGGAATTAGTAACAGAATCTTTCTTCATAACGTTGCTGCGAATTAAATGAGATAATGCACATAAAGTGCTTAGCTGGCTGCTGGGCACAAGTAAGCACTCCCTAAATTGACGGTTAGTTGTGTTGTTAGCAATCTCCTGTACGAGACTGTAAACTTCCAAAGCAATGGGTCTCAGTCTTGACTGACCTGGGTAACTTTAAAAGACCCTGATACCAGAGCCACACTCCATATCAACTAAATCAGCATCTTGGGGTGTTGGGCCCGGGGCTTGGCATTTTTAAAGCGTTTCAGCTGATTCCTGTATGCAGCCAAGGTTGACAAGCACTGTCCCTAAAGGTGGGGCTTGTATTATATTAAAACACTGAGACAAAAATGTATGAAAAGCTCACCAATGTGGATATTTTGAAAAATATAAGTTAGTATAATCTAGAAAAAAATAAAAAGTGACCATAGTACCTTGCATATTTTAAGTATTTTGAGTAAAAGTGAATAGGGAATAGCCAAGTTAAGTATTTTTCAAGGGGCTGCTTTTTATTCCCATCATAGAGAGAAAATCTACATAGAAAGAAATGGAAAATTATAAAATATGTAGGAACCCAAAGTTTGAATGTGAGCAAGTTATACAAGTGGAAAGTACAATAAAACAAAATTATTTTTATGCTTTAGTGGTTCTTTTTGGAAAAAAAATGGAGATAATTGACAATCATAAAGACAAGTCTGTGCAAAGATCAGTATAATTCAAACACATCCTACTTAGTTCATATCTGTGTTTGTTTGAATTTGAAGGAAAGTATCAATGGCAGCACAAGAATACATGCTTTCATATTGCTTATGTTGAATCAGCATCTTTAGCCATTCATTATAGTATTAAACCTTTTGGAATGGGAAAGCAAAGATCCAGGAAAAGGTCAATTGATTAACTATATAAAAAAAAACTTGAGTTTTTTCCTGGTAATTCAGAAGACATTAATTATTAAGTTTTCAAGGTCTTATAAAGTTAAAAAACAATGAAAGCACAAGACTTAACTTTTCCACAGGGATTTCTTAGCCCCAGTTCTTTATTTCCAGTATGAATTTCTCTATATTCCAACATATCACATTATTTTGGTGAGCAAATTATTTTAATTTTAAACTTCTTCAGAAGAGTGTTTTAAAATAATTACTTCATCTCACATTCAGTATCTTTCTCTGTGTCTACAATTTTAACCTATGTATGTTGTTGATAATCATCATCATAATCATGCTTGTTTACTACTGCTGGTTTTCTAGATACTTTTGTATGTATGTTCTCTTTCAGTTCTCACAGTACCTCAGGGAGGACGCAGTTCAAGAATTAGCCTCATTTTCTACGTGGGAAAACTGAGGCAGTTTATTAGTAGGCAGTTTCAGTGGAACCAGGGCAAAGATCTTGTTTTCTAGTCAGATATTCCTTTCACTAACTTATTCATGCATTTATCAAGCATTATCAAGCTGCAGATATGTGTCATATGGAGTTGTAGGCCAATGGGCATCCAAGATGAGTAAGGCACACTTGTTGCCTTTAAAAGAGTTGTGTACACAGTGTCATGAATGCGTTTTGAAATTCTTAGCCTGTGTCTACCAGGACACAGAATCCGTGACCTGAAATTGCCACGGCCAAAGCTGTCAAGTCTTCCAAGACATAGGCAGGAAGAAGAAAAGAACTGAGGTAGTTCAGAAACCCATAACGACCATATTCTAGTTATGTTTTGTGACAGCCTACTAGATGCAAGATCAGCCTAGACTCTCATATCCCTTGTAGCTGAATTTTCTGGTGATTTCTGCCACATTACAGAATGTTATATTGTTTTTCTAACAATGTATTATTCAGTGATGCTTCAGTTTGTTTTTCTTCAGCTTTTCAATGGCTAATGTTCATTTTAGTTTTGGCAGAAACTTGGGAAGATGAAGCATTTTGGTTTATTTTTAATGCTAATTCATCTCAAGTAGTTAGCTGGTAGTAGTGATCCTGTTGCAGAATTTAAAATATTCACACTTACTAGACACAAATTAAATTTTGCAGTAAGCTATAGAGTTTAAGTTTAATTAAACTCTCTTCAAAATACATTCTTTTTTTTTTTTTTTTTTTTTTTTTTTGCTAATTGTAAAGTCCTGGAGTAAAGATATTGCTTTAACTGTGTTTTGTAATTAGCCATATTCATGTTACTTCAAAGCATAAACCAGGAGTCAATTAAATGGATAGAACTATTTTCGTTCTTGTTGAGGATTCATACTTGCCCTAAAGGAAGGAAAGTTCAGAACAAATATTATTAAGTTTTTCAGTTACTGAGTGGAAATATTTTATGTTTTGAAAATTTGCCTTGAATATTTTGCAAAGATAAAAAATATTATAAAGAGGTAAAGGAATAGCATTTAATGTTGAAAGGTTAAAATGTAAGTATTGTTAAGCAGCAAATAAATATATCTCTTACTCTTATGTGAAACTATTTTAAGTTAATGTCAATAAAGTTTAAATTAGTTCAGACTTTTCTTATTAGAATAAATGTTTCCTTTTAAAATGCATGATAATCATAATCAAGACAAAATTTGTCCTGTTATTTATTTTCAAAATGATTGTACATGTTTAGCAGACTTTTGATTTAAATCCCCAGTGATATATTGGAGACAGATGTTTAGATGACCTCATGTTTAAAGTAATGTTATATTTGGACACAAGATTAAATTTTCCTTAAAATCTTTCCTTATAAGTTGAACGTGTGGTAGTATACAAAAACTAATCAATGATTTGCAGTGGATTAATGCAATTCCTGTATTTTAAATAAAAATTTCTATTTTTTTATGGAGTTCCACATAGTACAAAAGAGCTGATTATGAAACAGCTGTTTACAAATGAAAATATTGTTTTTGGCTGGCCAGCTAAATGGGAAACAGATTTGAAAAGCTCCATGAATTTGAATGCAAATTTACCATATCATTTATACTGAACCAAAGAACGTTGGTAAAAGACTGCAACATAGTTTACCAAAAAAATTCAGTTGAAGACTGTTGTGGAGGATATAATATAAATGATTTAAAATAGTTTTTCCTTTTTCAAAAAGTAATTTTCCTCATGAAAATCAATATAATACGTAGTTAGTATATTGGCAAGGTTTTTAAGGAACTCATAGAGAATATTTGACATTTCAATGAAGAGAAATTAGCAGATGGGGCAATTAGAAACGTGTAGGTAATTGAGTAGAGTAAAATAGATAAAAGATAAGAGATATTATCCAAAGATAGTAAATTAATGTATGTGACAGATGTGTTTAAGGTAGAGCTATATAGCTATTAGCATATTGACATTTTCATCAGCATCTAGAATGTTTTACTGGATATTACATTGCTATGGAAATTATAGATCAACTGAATTTTTCAATTTTATCCAGTTGTTCTGGCATTAGGCAGATATGTAAATTCACAAGTCAATGTTTTCTTTCTTTCTTTTTCTTTTTTTTTTTTAAAGTAAGCTCTGTGCCCAACAGGCTTGAACTCATGACTCCAAGATCAAGAGTCACATGCTCTGCGAACTAAGTCAGCCAGGTGTCCCTGCTATGGAAATTGTAATTTAAAAAATGTGGTCTGCAAGGAAAACCTATATGTTTTTTGTCAAATTTTAAACAGTTATTAAGAATTATTTATTTTGGAGATCAGTTTCCATAACAATAAATAAGACATAAAGGCTTTATCTTACGAATTTTGAATATGACTCTGAATGCCAAAGTACATAATTTACTTGATGTGGTAGATCATGAGTTAAAACTTCTAGGAGCACTGTTGTTGTTTCTTTTTCTTTATCTCTTCTATTGTCGTTTTCCTTGTCTCAGTGTTTTGAAGGTGGGATTATATTTCTTCAGTAGATTTTTTAAAAATCACCTGGGGAATAAATGCCTTTGGGAGGTGAGATATTATATCTGGTTCTGTTACTTTAATAAAGTAACTGATAACTCCCTAAGAGGCTGATGATCAATCAAGAGAGAAGCAAGTGGAATACGTGCAAAATATTTTAAGAAACAAGTTTTGGGGCAAAACAAAGACAAAAGGAATCTAGCAATCCAAGCAACATAAATAAAAGTTTTTAAAAATGGAATACTGGGGCACCTGGGTGGCTCAGTCGGTTAAGCATCCGACTTCGGCTCAGGTCCTGATCTCGCGGTCCATGAGTTCGAGCCCCGCGTCAGGCTGTGCTGACAGCTCAGAGCCTGGAGCCTGTTTCAGATTCTGTGTCTCCCTCTCTCTCTGACCCTCCCCCGTTCATGCTCTGTCTCTCTCTGTCTCAAAAATAAATAAACGTTAAAAAAAGTTTAAAAAAAAATGGAATACTATTTTATTGACATTGATGAGTGTGTCCTTAATGGATGACACACCTCTAGCATGCTTGAATTGTTTTATACATTTTCTGTTGAGTGTCAATTGCTAAGGAAGCCCTGTAAAACTAATTTATTGACATACAGATATGCTAAATGGTAATAGACTCTAACTTTTGCAGAAGCGTTGATGCCTTTTGGCTACTTTAATGATATATCATTCACTTTAGAGAATAACAGAGATAATTGCCAGATTAATTCCTAGATAAAGCAGACTACATAGTAGTGATGGCTTACACTATATGATCTCATTCTTTTTTTTTTTTTTTTTTTTTTGGCGTTACTCGAGATCCTATAATGTAGTGATGTATAAAAATCAGACATCTGGCACAAATGAAGATGCATTTGGGAGCCACTAAAGGAGGTTTTCTTATGTACTTATTTGCTTATATTTCAGCCTAATATATTCACATACTTGACATCAGCAATAAGAAAGTTTTAAAGAAAATCAGCTGATGTTTATGCTTCCAACAGGGAACTAAAATTGGGATTTTTGCATATGGGCAAAATTAAATTTTGGAAAGAAATGTAATTGACACAAATGAATAAATAGTAATACATAAACATAAATGTAACATTTTAATATTCTAGTTTTAAAAAATCAGTGCCATACTGATTTTGTCAGACACGTATTGCCATGTATCTGCCATTACAGAATCATACAAAATAGTTTCATTCCTTAAAAATCCCTGGTGTTCTACATATTCATTCCCACCCCTACAACTTCTGACGATCATGGCCTTTTTTTGCTGTTTTTCTTTTTTCAGAATGTTATGTAGTTGGAATCATATAGTATGTAGCCTTTTCAGACTGGCTTCTTTCACTAAGCAACATGCATTTAAGGCTCCCATGTCTTTTCTTGGCTGAGTAACATTCCATTGTATGGGATATATCACAACTCGTTTATTGATTTATCTATTGAAGGACATCTTGCTTACTTTCAAGTTTTGACAATTATGAGTGAAGCTGCTATAAACATTTGTGTGTAGAGTTTTGTGTGGTTATAAGTTTTCAGCTCATTGGGTTAATACCTAGGAGTGTGATTGCTGGGTCATTGAAATATTTTTAAGTAAACTTAATTGTAACAATGTTTCTGGTTGATAGGTATCCACACCTTTAGATAATAGCAAGAGAGACAAATTTCATTTCCTGGATTCATTCAGTTGAATTCTGGATAAATAAATAGACACTTTTTGATTCCTCCTGCATAGTATACCTAGGCATGAAAGGCTCTTCAAATTCTTGCTTTTTGCTGTTTGTTTTTGTTGAGATTTCAAGGTGAGATAAACATAATTTGATAAGAGCATTACAATTAATAGTCGAGGATGGGTAGTCTTTAAATTTTTTTTAATGTTTATTTATTTTTGAGAGAGACAGAGCATGAGTGGGGGAGGGACAGAGAGAGAGAGGGAGACACAGAATCCTAAGCAGGTTCCAGGATCTGAGCTGTCAGCACAGAGCCCGACGCGGGGCTTGAACCCATGAGCTGTGAGATCATGACCTGAACTGAAGTTGGACACTTAACCTAATGAGCCACACAGGCGCCCTGAGGATGGCTTAAATACTTTTTGATGTCGTCTTAAAAACAGTGGAGAACATAGTGCATAGTAAGATGACTACTACAATATAGACAGAAGATTGGAGTGTCTCACTAGGTTGCTGAAGGCTTATTTCCTTTTTTTTTTTATGTTTTTATTTATTTTTGAGAGAGATAGAGCATGAGTGGGGAAGGGGCAGAGGGAGAGGGAGACACAGAATCTGAAGCAGGCTTCAGGCTCCGAGCTATCTGTACAGAGCTCGACGTGGGGCTCGAACCCATGAAATGTGAGATCATGACCTGACCTGAAGTCGGAAGTTTAACTGACTGAACCACCCAGGTGCCCCAAGATTTATTTCTAAGTTAATTATAATGGAATTCAGTTCTGTGCTAGGTTTCATTCAAAACCTTTGCTTAGATGTTCATCTTTCCACTCCCATAAACAATGAAGGGATTTTTAAGCTAAGACAGATAACACAAATATTCAAGATAGACTAGTCATTGAGGTATCACAACTATATAAATGATAATAATAGTAATTATCATAATGCTTAACATTTAGTGAACACTTACTACGTATAGGTATTTTTTAAGATTAGAGCAAAACCAGGTTTTGTGGGACCTGTCAACAACTTTATTTTACAAATAAGGAAATCGAAGAAGAGGGAGAGAAGTCAAGTAACTCTTGTTCATGTTGTGAGTGGCAAACTCTTGGTTTCAATTCCAGAGACTTCACTCAAAATCACAAAACTCCACTATTTCACCTGTTAAACTGAATATTAAATTGTGTACAGGAAGAGTTAAGTATACTTTTTGAATCAATGAAGAGGGTGCCATGGGATTCAAACTTAGAGAAGACTTATAAGTGGGGTGAAGGAGATCCATTAAAAATGATGAGTAAATTTGTTGAGGGACAGAAAGGTAAGACTCATGGATGAAACATAGAATATTAAACTTGATTATGAATCTCTCAAGAGAATCGTGTCTTTAGATTTTTTTTTTCCTGGAGTATTCCGTTTTCGAGTTCAGAATATGAAATCTAACCTGAAGAGTCAGAATACTGTAGTGGGAAATGTACTGAATGTCAGCATGCCTGATTTTTGGTAATAATTTTGCCATTGCAGATGTCAGGAAAATTATTTTATCCAAGGATTCTCATAAATCTAGAATTAATATTTGAAGACTTTAAAACTTGAAAAATTTTTTTTCACATAAATTAAAGCTGTGTTTGGTATAAAAAGGACCCATCACGGGGTAAAAAATTATTTCATCTTCCTAATATTTTCTAGTACTACCCATGAAACATCACCCCTCAAATTTCCCAAGCACAAAACATTGAGTTACTCGGATCCTTATTCCGTTCTATGTACCTCTCACTGAAACTGTCACTGATTTCTCAGGTCTACCTCCTTCTCTCTATTTTTGACCACCTCTGTTTTGGTTTTGTAAAGTTTCTTGACTAGATGACTTCAATAATTATTTAGCTTCTGGGTCAAGTTTTTCAGTCCTTTCTTTAATAAACATTGATTGCATTGCATATCTAGCAGGTGCCAGGTGCTAAGTGTGGACATGAGAAGACAACATGGAATAAAGTGGGTCCTGGGCCTGGAGGATCCCACCAGTACTGAGAGACCCAAAAGAGTGAGCCAGAACATTATTACTGAGGAAGTAAATAATTGTGTTGGGTATTGAAGGGTGAGTAGGAATTTTCTGAGTCAGCAGGACATTCTAAGCAGAGGAGGTAGCACTTGCAGTGACTTGGAAGCGTGAAAGCTTATGATCACCTTGTGGAAGGATGAGTTTAGTGTGATTGAAGTTTTGGGGTTTAGAGGAGGAGGAATACACAGGGAATGGTGAGAGATGAAGTTATAGAAATGAATTGGGGCAGGCGTTGTGGTTCTTTTATGCTTTTTTGTATTTGTCCTATAGGCAGTAGGAGGCTGTGAAAGGTATTTAGAAGATGAGGGGTCACGGGGGGCAGTGCCATGTGCAGATTCTACTGAGGAAAATAAATTGGTGGTGATGCAGAGGTTGAATTCCCATAAGGTGCCTGTTTGGAAGGTTGTTGCTTTTATTCAGAGGAGGGAGGATGAACATTTAGGGCAGTGGCTGTGGGAAAGAGAAGGAGGTCTGGATCTGAGGAAGAATCATTGGATTTAGTGGTATATTGGATTTGGAAAGTTGAGTAAGAAAGAGCCTCACAGTTGGAGACTGGGTGAAGATGATGTCTGATGCCATTAAACATGGTGGGGAATATCAAAGAGGGCCTGAGGAATCGTGACCTATATTTTATGTATGTGATATTTGAATTATTCAGTAGGAGGTTGGAATCTAGGATGGGTGTCCATGAAGGTTTGAGAGTCATCAGCATATTTGTCAGTGAGTCTTAACCTTGTCTGTGTGTTGGAATGGGGTGTGTGTATCATGGTCACCCGAGGGGATTTAAAAAAGTACATCCCTATATGAGATACTTAAACCTTTCCCTCTTCACATCCTCCACAGCCCTGTTAAGAATCATAGCTATCAGAGAAGCCAGAAGGGCAGAAGAAGAGTAATTCAGAACCCTGAAGAACACCAGGGTAAGTGGAGGAGGAGAAGGAAGGAGAGATGGAGGTGGAGAAAGTGGAGGAGGAGGAGGAGGAAGAGGAGGAGGAAGCAGCAGGTGCATCAGAATGTGAAAACTGAGTCACCAGAGAGGTGGAAAGAGAACCAGAAAGAGTATCCTGAAAGCTAAAGTAAAGAACATTTCAAATAAATCAGTAGTGTCATATGCTCTTCCAATCCATCCATCAGATGCCTGAAAAATATTTCTTTTACATTTCACGCCATATGCATCTGTCACCCACAAGTTAAAATTTCTTGGCCTCGTGTTTAAAACTTCCACTTTTAAGTTGTACTTCCTATCTATGCTGTCCTTTTCCAACTTACCTATGAGTGTAGTGGGTTGGAAGACGACCAGACTGTCTGGCTTTGAATCTCACCTCATCCACTTATTAATAAGTGTCAAGTTCTACTTAACCATGGCTTAGTATCTTGTGTTTGGGATTAATAAAAGAATCAAACTCATAGGGATGCTGTGAAGGTTACATGAGTTAATGTGAGTAATATGTCTGACTCAGCTATTTTCATGTGTTGAAACTAAGAACATTGGTAATACAGTATTGCCCTAAGTTCTCTTAGTTTGTTAGCATTTCAATAGCAACCTAATATCCTTAATATCTCCATCATTCAAGGTGGGTAAGAGAATATAAGGGCTATTCTGGAGTAAAGAAATTATTCTGCCTCCTAAGAAAATCAGAGAAGTGTCAGTCGTAGGTATCGATACCTACAATCAGGATGAATGATGCTGGTCTTACTAAGCTTAAATGGAGACTCCAAACAAACAAAAATGAGTTTTTTGGGGGGTGGAAACTGCCTGAGACTTTGGGAACCACTGATCTACCCTAATCTCTCAGTATGGTCCTTTGCTTCTGTTCAAACATGCTAGTTCTTCCTAATCACAGGACTTTTCTACTCATTCTCCTGTATCTCTTCTTGATGTTATTCTTACCTGAAATAGCTTTGCAATAGGCTATCAACCTAAGTCCCAACCTAGGCAGTGGTTTTCACCCTTGGTTGCACATTAGAGTCATCTGGAGAATAATAATAAAAAAAAATTCCATGGCTAGGTCACACTGAAGACTAATTAAATCAGAATCTCTGGAAATGGAACCGAAGTATCAGTGCTTTTCAAAACTGCCTGGGTGATTTTACGGAGCAGCCAAGGTTAAGACCATTGCACTAATCTAGTTAACCTATGCTTGGAGAGTCTCTTTGATTAAAGTAACATAAAGCACTTTAGCACTTTAATCTTAGTATGAATTACATTATTCTACACTTGCTGATATGTTGCTTAGGGGGGAAAAAGGTCATTTTTATGTCACTGTGGCCAGAATACTTCTCTCGTGGCACTAGCCAGTGCTGGAAGTACTATGCATCTATGAGGCACTCTACATATGTCTGCTGGCTGACAACTGCGTTGGTTAGTACCAAACAGTCAGACATAAAACATCTTGTTTACATGCACCAATGGGCTTGGACTAATGCCACACCAGAATGTTCGCAAAAGGACCTCAAAAGATGAAATGTCACCACAACATGTGTCTGACTCAATGACATGCCTTAGTGTTACATTAAACAAATCCCTTTTTGTTGCTTCTTTCATTGAAACCCATGAAGATTCTGAGGTTAGTCTGTGTGACTTTCTGTTGAGGAGGGGGAGTTTTACTTCTTTACATTAAAAAAAAAAATTAAGTGTAATGTATGCATAGAAAAATACACAGATTTTAAGTATAGAGCTTGACGAATTATTCAAAGTATATAAACTTTGTAGCCACTGTCCCAGTCAAGAAATAGAATATTACTAGTAACCCAGAAGCCCCCCTTGTTCCTCCCTGCAATCATTCATTATCTTCTGCCTCCCCTCCAGCAATAGAGTATTCAGCTTTTTTCTTTTAGTGGCCAGATCCGCCCAAACTTCTTTTTCAATGAGGTGTATTTTGCTTGCCCATTAGGAGAAACCTTTTACAATCTGGCCAAAGCCAGCAGCCCTTTTCTATGGTTATTTTCCCCATCTGTTTAGCATTCACATCCACATTGTATTGTTGCCTCATCTAATCAAGCCAGGGAATGTCTCAAGAGTATGTGTTCCATAAACGACTTAATTTTCATTTCACTCACTTCCAGGGGCTTAATGAGAAACCACCAAATCTTCTTTGGCTAAAAGTCTCTCTCAGGGCCCATGTTTCTCAAAAGAGCCACACCATGCACATGAGCTGATGTCAATTTTTAAAAACGATTTCCTCTAATTTTTAAAATTTAGATCAGAGTTCCTATCATATTTGCAGTTGTAGTAATGCACTTTATTATTTATTTTCCTTTAGGTTTATGCTGTAAACATCATACCATGTTGCATATGCTTGTTGTAAGTAGAAGAGTTAAAAATAATAAGAGAATAGATCCAATTTGCATGTTAATGCAGAGCAAATATGTCTCGCTGCCATCCCAAGGATATGTCATGATATCTCCCTGGACTCAAACTGGCCATTGTTTTCTCTTACTGGGGCAATCTGTTACAGAATGGATCTAGGCTGCCTTACTAGGAGGACTCAGCTTTATTTTCACTCTTGGTCTTTCTCATAGGATGCTATGGATACTGAATCCTTGTTTTAAAAAAAAGTCTTTTAAAAGTTTTTGATAATGCCAAAGACATTGGTCTTGGGAGAAATTGTTAAAATAATTCTCAAATGTATTTGGAGACTTTAATTAAGGCAAGTAATATAGATTCCATAATTATATTTATGACAACTTTGAACCCCTATAATAAATTAGAAAAAAAAAACCTCTAAACCTATTTTGAGAACTCTAGGCACACTTTGGAATATTGATTGTCTGCCTTGTGAGTAGATTGTTCTGAGCACTCTTATTTAAAATGTACTCAATACCATGTTTCTATATCCATTATAGAATATGGGACCGGGGGAAATGCACAGCTTTCCTCTATCCAGGATCAATCTTTTTATTATCTGGAGGGCTTATTATGGTTTTTGAAAAGTGCAGGATTGCTGTTAGTGTAAAATGTACTTTGTGGTCACTTAGGAACAATCTCAAAAGGAACAGTGGATAAGTTTGGGTCATTATTGAAGGGGGAGATCATGTTTTCCATTCTCTCACCCCAACTGAGTTCTAATCCAAACAAATCGAACTGCATAAGATAATGCCTGCCAATAGAAAGGTCAGGATGATAGCATCTCCAAACTTGATGCTGATCAGCCACTGTGCATAATACAGTGCTAGTTCTTAGTTTCTTTAGGTTGTAAAGCCAAGAAAGTGATATTTATGGGACTGGGAAGTATAGCTGTCATTATATGAGTGTAATGAAGTCAGTGTTGGATGAAAAACCAGGAATTTCCCTAAATAGAAGCAGTGGTTATGGCAGTGGCTCTCTAGTCTTTATCTCTTCCCTTCTACAGCAGCACTTGCGGGTAGATCGTTTTGCACGGATGGAAATACTCTTTATCTGTGCTGCCCAGTGTAGTAGCTACTAGGCACATGTGGGTGCTGAGTGCTTCAAATGTGGCCAGTGGAATTGAGGAAATTAATTTTTAATTTTATTTAATCATAACTAATTTAAATTTAAATAGCCACATGTGGCTGGTAACTACTGTACTGGACAGCACCATTTAGATTATGCATTTGTGTAAACGAAGAAGTTTTCAAAATGTAGAGTAATGAACCATATTGACTTGCATGTTTACGTTGGAGAGGTGGATTCTTTTGTATTCGCACATCAAAATAACATAATTTGACCTAATTCATGCTTCACTTTAAGAGATAAAATTCTTGCTTAGCAACATATTTTGGGGGACGGGGCTTAAAGCAACAGATACTTATTGCCTCATAGTTCTGGAGGCTAGGAGTCCAAAGTCAATGTGGCAACAGAGTTGGTTCCTCCTAGAGGCACTGAGGGGGAATCTGTTCTGTGCCTCTCTCTCCCATTTATTGATGGTGATGGTAATGCTAGGCATTACTTGGCTTAAACAACATAATATTTGAAAACCACTATAATGTGGGCATTTCTTAAAGAAGAATGCCTGTTGACCTGAAAGTAAGGAGATGCAGAATGGGCATTTCTGTTTTTTAGGAATGGGTGTATTTAGCGCACAATAGATAAGAAAACTAGCTTCTGACTATTAAATATACATTATAACATAACTTTTCTCTTGGTAAGTTTACTTCTTGAATTCTAAAGTCCCTTCTCGTAGAATCCCATTCTCATTGTTCTTTGGCTGATAGCAAAATATTTGGCTTCTCCTACGCCTTAACAATTAAAAAAAATTTTTTATGTTTATTTTTGAGAGAGAGAGAGAGAGTGCACACACATAAGTGGGGGAGGGGCAGAGAGAGACACACACACAGAATCTGAAGCAGGCTCCAGGCTCTATGCTGTCAGCACAGAGCCCAACGCGGGACTCGAACTCATGAACTGTGAGATCATGACCTGAGCCAAAGTCAGACACCCAGGTGCCCCTCTGTAAAAATTTTAATACCGTCTTCTTCTTAGCCAACTTCATATGGCCTTTACCAAGTGTCAATATATCCCATATTTACCAAAATAACTCTACTACCATTCAAAACTAGAATAAGAAATTATGTTGGATTTAGTCTGCTTCCAGCTTCCTGACCAGACTTCTAGTTTTGAGTTTTTCATATGCCAGTGTGTGTTGAGACAAGATAATTGAATGTAGCAGTCAACTAGAGAACTGGTGTCTGTACTCTTAGAAGATTACTTTGCATTTGATCAATGAAATTATTTCATTTTAGGATTTATACAAGTAAAAAAGTACAATCTGAGACCCATTCTGACTATGTACCAACAGTTGGGAATTGCCACACACTCTTTCAAGCTTTCATCATTGAGGGGGAAGACTAGAAGTCAATGACAAGGATCCAACTACAGAGGAGGTAAAAACAGAGAGTGCTAGAACTACATTGTGCAGCATTAAAGTTCAAGTCAAAGAAATTTGTTTTGGCCAAATGATAGGTTTCCATGTATGTATCCACAGAGATATCTATGTACAGAGGCAACTGATGATGAGTGGAAATTTGTGGTGGTTGTAGTGACACATTCCTGGATTAGAATTCTGGTGCTGCCACTCATGGCTATGTGACTTCAGGCAAATTTCCAAAGCCAATTGGGCCTCAGTTTCTTCATTTGAAAAACTAGGGTAAAAATGCTCCCTTTGTAGGGTGAATAGGATAATTTTTTTATCTGGGACTAGTTCTTTGTTATAGTATAATTAACATACAGTGTTATATTAGTTTCAAGTGTGCAGTATAATGATTCAACAATTCTATACATCACTGTGCTCATCACAACAGGTATACTCTCAATCCCCTTCACCTGTTTCACCCATTCCCCACCCCCACTTCCTCTTTGGCAACCGCCAGTTTATTCTCTGTATTTAAGAGTTGGATTTTTTTTTGTCTCTTTTTTGTTGTTGTTCACTTGTTTTATTTCTTAAATTCCACATATGAATGAAATAAATTAGGATAATGTTTATCATGTGCATGGGACTTGGTTGGCACTCAATAAATGGTAGTTATTATTAGTCCTGCCAAACTAGGGCTGTATTATAATAAGTGCTACATCTGTCACTTTCTTGTTTTTCCTTTTTGTTTTACCTTACAGGAACCTAGTGTTCTCCAGGATGGGCAAGGAATATCCTTTTAATATTAGTGTTGTAAAAACATGTGTTTCAGTAGTTTCTAGTAGACCCTGCCTATTTTCTTTCAAATCAGATCAATTCCATGGTCTCTCTCCCAAACACAAAACTTTAGCAAAAATATAATTAATTCATTTTCAGCAAAACCTTTTTCTGGGAATTCTATTAAGGAAAATAATTGATTTTCTTTGTAAGGAAGACTAAAATATCCTTGTAAGTTCCTTGAGGGTAGGAAGGTGATAATATTCTGAATGTTTCTTTGTCTTCTGTATCTAGCAGCCACCTTGTAAATGCTTGATTAATTGGATCTGACTGACATGTTTATATAAACTTTTTGCTGCAATTGAACTGGTAAATTTGTGAAAATCAATGTGGTAACAAATAGCCTCTTATTTTTACGTTGCATTGCATGTGTTGTATAATTTTGCCAAAAATATAAAATTATATACATGTACGTTCTTTTTTTTCTACAAATTCTTTTTAATGTATCAGTAACTTGGAATTTTAAATGTATAGATACACTGGTAGTCTGGTATCATCAGCAGAAAGTGAAGGACAAATACTATATGTATAATTAAATTAATTTCAGAAATTAGTTTCCTCCCTTATTTTCGGTATATAATGATAAGGGCATTGATATTGGTCAGATTCCAATTCAGTGGCTCTGGTAAAGCACCAGTGCTGTCAAGCCTTGACTGATGGTTTTGTAATGGTGTCTTATTGATCCAATGTTAGTGAACTACCATGTTTGTGACAGCACAACTAATGCGTATTCGAGACCTTATTAATGACAAAGCTATTCAGCTCCTGATTGTGGTATGCATAGTGCATGTGCAAGGAAGAAAGCTATCAGCCAGGCCACAGTGGAACAATATCTTGACTTTAATTAAAATAAAAATGTATGGGCAAAGAACTTGAATAGATATTTTTCTAAAGAAGACATACAGATGGCCAAAGTGGACATTAGTGGATGAATGGATAAAGAAGATGTGAGATATATATACATACATACATACACACGCATTATATTATTCAGCCATAAAAAATAATGAAATGTTGCCATTTGCAACAACATGGATGGACCGAAAGGGTATTGTGCTAAGTGAAATAAGTCAGAGAAAGACAAATACCATATGATTTCACTTATATGGGGAATCTATAAAACAAAACAAACAAACAAACTAAAACAGAAACAGATTCATAGATACAGGAAACAAGACTCTTGGTTACTAGAGTGGGGAAGAGGTGGGGGACAGGATAAATAGTTGAAGGGGATTGAGAGTTACAACTTCCAGTTATAAAATAAGTCATTGGGACATGAAAAGATGCTCAGTATCACTGATCATCAGAAAAACAAATCAAAACTATGATGAGATTATCACCTCACACCTGTCAGAATCAACAATAGAAGGAACAACAGGTGTTGGCAAGGATGTGGAGAAAGGGGAACTCTGTTTCACTGTTGGTGGAAATGCAAACTGGTGCAGCTACTCTGGAAAAGCCACTCTGGAATGGAAGTTCCTCAAAAAGTTAAAAATAGAACTACCCTATTAGCCAGCAATTGCACTACTAGGTATTTACCCAAAGAATACAAAAATACTAAATCAAAGGGATACATGCACTCTGATGTTTATAGAAGCATCATCTACAATAGCCAAATTATAGAAACAGTGCAAGTGTCCATTGATTGATGAATGGATAAAGAAGATATGGTATATATACACAGTGGGACATTATTCAGCCATAAAAAGAATGAAATCTTGCCATTTACAATGACATGGAGGGAGCTAGAGAGTATATGGCTAAGTGAAATAAGTCAGAGAAAGACAAATACCATATGATTTCACTCATGTGGAATTTAAGAAACAAGACAAATGAGCAAAGGGGAAAAGAAGAGAGAGACGTAAACCAAGAAACAGACTCTTAACTATAGACAACAAACTGATGATTACCAAAGAGGAGGTGGGTGGGAGGATGGGTTAAATAGATGATGGGGATTAAGGAATGCACTTGTTGTGATGAGCACAAGGTGATGTATGGAAGTATTAAGTTACTATATTGTACACCTGAAACTAATATTACACTGTATGTTAACTAACTGGAATTAAAATAAAAACTTTTAAAAACATAAAAAATAAATAAAAGCACATTCTATGAAAAATGGTATTATATAGTTGAATAAAGCAGAATTTATTCTCTTTGAAGCAAAAAAAAAAACACAATAAAGTCATGTGGATGTAATGTACAACATAGGGAATATAGTCAATATATTGTAATTTTTATGTGACAGTTGGTAAACTAGGCTTATGGGGATCATTTTGTGATGCATAAAAGTATTGAATCACTATGAATAATCCCTGAAATTAACAGGGTATTGTAAGTCAATTATACCTCAGTAAAAATTTTAAAAAATAAATGTAGACAATATTTTTATTGTAAGTTGTATGTAGGATAACTGATTCAATTTCTTTGCTGGCTATGGGTCTGTTCAAATTTTCTGTTTCTTCCTGTTTGAGTTTTGGAAGTATGTGGGTGCTTAGGAATTTGTCCATTTCTTCCAGGTTGTCCAGTTTGTTGGCATATAATTTTTCATAGTATTCCCTGATAATTGCTTGTATTTCTGAGGGATTGGTTGTAATAATTCCATTTTCATTCATGATTTTACCTATTTTGGTCCTCTCCCTTTTCTTTTTGAGAAGCCTGGCTAGAGGTTTATTAATTTTGTTTATTTTTTCAAAAAACCAACTCTTGGTTTCATTGATCTGCTCTACTGTTTTTTTAGATTCTATATTGTTTATTTCTGTCCTGATCTTTATTATTTCTCTTCTTCTGGTGGGTTTGGGGTATCTTTGCTGTTTTGCTTCTATTTCCTTTAGGTGTGCTGTTAGATTTTGTATTTGGGATTTTTCTTGTTTCTTGAGATAGGCCTGGATTGCAGTGTATTTTCCTCTCAGGACTGCCTTTGCTGCATCCCAAAGCATTTGGATTGTTGTTTTCATTTTCATTTGTTTCCATATATTTTTTAATTTCTTCTCCAATTGTCTGATTGACCCATTCATTCTTTACTAGGGTGTTCTTTAACCTCCATGCTTTTGGACGTTTTCCAGACTTTTTCCTGTGGTTGATTTCAAGTTTCATAGCATTGTGGTCTGAAAGTATGCATGGTATGATCTCAGTTCTTTTATACTTATGAAGGGCTGTTTTATGACCCAGTATGTGATCTATCTTGGAGAATGTTCCATGTGCACTGGAGAAGAAAGTATATTCTGTTGCTTTGGGATGCAGAGTTCTAAATATATCTATCAAGTCCATCTGATACAATGTATCATTCAGGGCCCTTGTTTCTTTATTGATTCTGTGTCTAGATGATCTATCCATTGCTTTAAGTGGGGTATTAGGTCCCCTGCAATTACCACATTCTTATCAATAAGGTTGCTTATGCCTGTGATTACTTGTTTTATATATTTGGGGGCTTCCGTATTTGGTGCATAGACATTTGTAATTGTTAGCTCTTCCTGATGGATAGGCCCTATAATTATTATATAATGCCCTTCTTCATCTCTTATTATAGCCTTTAATTTAAAGTCTAGTTTGTCTGATATAAGCATGGCTACTCTAGCTTTCTTTGGACTTCCAGTAGCATGATAGATAGTTCTCCATCCCCTCACTTTCAATCTGAAGGTGTCCTCAGGTCTAAAATGGGTCTCTTGTAGATAGCAAATAGATGTTATTGTTTTTTGTTTTTTGGGTTTTTTTTTTGTTTGTTTTTTTTAATCCATTCTGATACCCTGTGTCTTTTGGTTGGAGCATTTAGTCGATTTACATTCAGTATCATTATTGAAAGATACAGGTTTAGAGTCACTGTGATGTCTGTAGGTTTCATGCTTGTAGTGATGTCTCTGGTACTTTGTGGTCCTTGCAACATTTCACTCACAAAGTCCCCCTTAGGATCTCTTGTAGGGCTGGTTTAGTGGTGATGAAATCCTTCAATTTTTGTTTGTTTGGGAAAACCTTTATCTCTCCTTCTATTCTGAGTGACAGAGTTGCTGGATAAGGGATTCTGGGCTGCATATTTTTTCTGTTCATCTCATTGAAGATTTCCTGCCATTCCTTTCTGGCCTGCCAAGTTTCAGTAGTTGGGTCTGCTACTACCATCATGTATCTATCTTTGTAAGTTAGGGCCTGTTTATCCCTAGGTGCTTTCAGAATTCTCTCTTTATCCTTGTATTTTTCCAGTTTCACTATGACATGTTGTGCAGAAGATCGATTCAAGTTACATCTGAAGGGAGTTCTCTGTGCCTCTTGGATTTCAGTGCCTGTTTCCTTCCCCAGATCAGGGAAGTTCTCAGCTATGATTTGTTCAAGTACACCTTCAGCCCCTTTCTCTCTCTTCTTCTTCTTCTGGAATTCCTATGATATGGATATTGTTCTGCTTGATTGCTTCACCTAGTTCTCTAATTCTCCACTGATACTTCTGGATTTTTTTTTTTTATCTCTCTTTTCCTCAGCTTCCTATTTTTCCATAATTTTATCTTCTAATTCACCTATTCTCTCCTCTGCCTCTTCAATCTATGCTATGGCTGCCTCCATTTTATTTTGTAACTCATTTATAGCATTTTTTTTAGTTCCTCATGACTATTTTTTAGTCCCTTGATCTCTGTAGCAATAGATTCTCTGCTGTCCTCTATGCTTTTTTCAAGCCCAGTGATTAATTTTATGACTATTATTCTAAATTCTTGTTCTGTTATATTGCTTAAATCGGTTTTGATCAATTCGTTAGCTGTCGCTACTTCCTGGAGTTTCTTTTGAGGAGAATTCTTCTGTTTGGTCATTTTGGGTAGTCCCTGAGGTAGCTCCAAACTGCAGGGCACTTCCCCTGTGCTGTCGGAGAAACTTGTGTTGGTGGGTGGGGCCACAGTCAGACCCCATGGCTGCCCCCAGGCGCTGCTGGGGCCACAGTCAGACTGGTGTGTACCTATCTTCCCCTCTCCCAGGGGCAGGACTCACTGTGGAGTGGTGTGGCCCCTGTCTGGGGTGCTCGCACACTGCCAGGCTTGTGGTGCTGCTTCGATGGGATCTGGCCAAGGGCATATTAGGGTGGATCCGCGAAGGTGCACAGGGGCGGGAAGGGCAGGTTAGCTAGCTTTGCCATTGGTGGTCCCCTGTGGGAGGGGCCCTGCAGCACCAGGAGGGAGGCAGGCCCATTGGAGGAGTGGATCCACAGAAGCACAGCATTGGGCATTTGCAGGGTGCAAGCACCTTAGGTGAGGGGAACTGGTTCCCTTTGGAATTTTGGCTGGGGGATGGGAGAGGGAAATGGTGCTTGCCAGCGCCTTTGTCCCCCTCCGAGCTCTGTTGTTCCAGGACTTAATAGCTCTCCCTTGCAGCGTTCTCTCTCCCTCCCCTCTCTTCGAGAGCAGAGCTGTTGACTTTTAAAATTCCAGATGTTAAGTCCCGCTGGCTGTTAGAACTCACACAGTCCATACCCTCCGTTTTTGTGAGCCAGACCTCAGGGGCTCTGCCTTGCCTGGTGGACTGCCCCTCCACCACCCTGGCTCCCTCCTGCCAGTCCCTGTAGCACACACTGCTTCTCTGCCCTTCCTACCCTCTTCCATGGGCCCCTTGTCTACGCTTGGCTCTTGAGAGTCCGTTCTGCTAGTCTTCTGGCGGTTTTCTGGGTTATTTAGGCTGATGTGGGTGGAATCTAAGTGATCAGCAGGACGAGGTGAGCCCAGCATCCTCCCATGCTGCCATCTTTTCTCTCTTCCCAGTTGTATGTAGGATAAAAAGAGATATGATGAAAGACTTTGGGACCATATCCTTAAATAGTATCCAGATTTTTTAAGATTGTGATATCATGTGTCATACATTGGAAAACATAATTGTGCCTAATTTATATGAACAAATTGTTCCTATAACAATTGTTATATGTTAAATTGTTAGGTACTTTCAGTTTCTTTTGACACTTACTCAATTTAGGGAGACATTGCCACAATATTTGGGCAGTTGATTCCTTCCCATGGTGCTAGACCATAAACATATAATGATGTTTAATGGCTCCATAGACTTGGAGTCTTTTGAAAGAGACAGGGAAGGGATTTCTGAACACCAGGATCTTCCATTGAGGACTGCCTGCTCCTAGTCCATTTTTATTCAAATAGAACAACAATAATCATAACTCATAAAGTAAATATTAAGTGCTTTCTAGTTGTCAGAAAGTGCTAGATGGTTACACCTGGATCTAATTATTGTTTGTAAAGTAATAGCATTTGGGTAACTGATTTTCTGCTTCTTAACCTAATCATAATTTTTTTTTTCTTTTTTTTAATAATTGCTTTCTACCATCAACTGGAATGCAGGAGTTACCCCTACTTATCCCTCCACCAAGTAACACAATTAAAAAAAAAAATCTAACCCATTGTAAAAACAAGGAAGCCAGAGAATGTCATGTTTATTGCAATCCTTTTTTACTTTCTCTTTGTCCTCTCTAGACTTATATTTCAATTCCACATCATAGATTTAGTGCTAGAATGAAATGTAGAGATCATCTAGTTCATTGCCTTGTTTTACGGTGGTCTTAGTAGATCAAATGGTTTTCAGAAAAACTTCTAGCTAGTGGCAGACCAGGAGTTTGTAAATTACAGATTCTAGAATTTTAGAGAATCTTTTCTAAGCAGTTAAATTGACCTAAGTATCACTCTGTTCTGTATATGACTCTCCAGTATATATGCATTTGCAGTCCTCGTATTAGTAGAGTCCTTCCTTGGAGAAGTAAAATGTTAATTTCCCAATTTTACATATATGGAAACTGACACTCTAAGAAGATGTGATTGGTTCAAAGGTCACACAGCCTTTTCGTAGCATAACCAGAACTAGAGCTTTGGTGGCCTGGCTTTTACCTAGTGCAGAGCTTTCTGTTGATAGCCATCCATTCAGATCCTGTTCACACTTTACCCTGTATTTGCAGAGAGGTAACATCTGTAACCAAAAGTGGTCTTACTGATACTTTCAACCTTGGAAATCAAACCCTTCAGTTCAAGAAAGGAATCATTACAGCCCAACCATATGTTTAGGTATATATTTTTTATCTTTGCTATAGGTAACAATAATATATTGGGAAAACCTATTAGTGTTGTATGTGCCCTGTAATATAACTGTAAGCATTAGGCAAAGGTGATATGAAATTTAAAATTCTGTTATTATCCAATGTCCTAAATCAATGCCCCCTGAAGGAAAAATAAAATGAGAAGGAAGAACCTTAAAGAGGATAGCAATTTTTCTTTCTTTTAAAACCTATACAACTTAATTTGGGGAATTTGGAAAATATAGAAAAGCATAATGAGGAAAATTAAAATCACTCATAGTTATTTGGATACATTTCCTTCTAGTCTTTAGTTTATGTGTTTATATATAGGAATCTCATGATACATTTAATAAAATTTCATATGTTTAAGTTATAGTATAAGGATATTTATCATTTTATGAGTATAAACACCACCTTTTAATAAAAGTATTCCAAAATTTATTTACTGAATCCCCTGTTGTTGGATATATCGTTCTTTCCAGTTTTTCACTATTTACAACACATCGTTTATTTAACTAGGAAATTTTGAGACCCTAGTTAGAGGGAGTGTGTGGTGGGGCACATGGCATTAAGTGGCATATTGATTTGTAGCATTTTTATTTTTTATTTTTAAAAGTTGCTCCATAACAAGGAAAATAACATTTTTTGCTTTCTGTAGACCTGGACATTCTTACCTTGTCAGTTATACGTGCTTGTTTTCATTGTTGATGATTGAAATTGAGGAATTGGAAGGACATTTACTGTAAAGCAGGCTCACTCAGCCTGGCTCCATTTTTTTTTTGTTTTTTTAAATGTTTATTGATTTTTGAGAGAGAGAGAGAGAGAGAGAGAGGGAGAGAGAGAAACAGACAGAGTGTGAGGGGGTGGTGGGGAGGAGCAGAGAGAGAGGGAGACACAGAATCAGAAGCAGGCTTCAGGCTCTGAGTTGTCAGCACAGAGCCCAATGCAGGGCTCAAACTTGGCAACAGCGAGATCATGACCTGAGCAGAAGTCGGACTTCTAACTGACTGAGCCTCTCAGGCGTCCCAGCCTGGCTTCATTTTAGTGTCACTCCTTTTTATCTCCTTCCCCTGAGCCCCCCAGATTAAATTAGTCCAAGATGTCACTTTAGGGGACTTTGCAACAATCTTGAAGTCTTCTCTTTTTCCAAGTGGAGAAGTTTTTCAGGTACTAAAATGCCTTAGAAAACAACCAGTTGATATTTTTAACATTCTTCTTACTCATTACATTATAGAAGTAATTTCTCATTATCTGTGAATATAGGCCCTAAGGATTCATAGGGCACATGTTTTACACCATAGGGCACATGTTTTACACATGTTATTCTCTAGGGAAGCAAGTGTCTGTTTGACATTGAATTTTATTTTATTTTATTTTATTTTATTTTATTTTATTTTATTTTATTATTTTTTTGACATTGAATTTTAAATACTGAAGACATAATGGCAAATTGTCGTCTGGTATATGGGCCTATATATACAAGGATTCAAACTGTTTTATAAAAAGAACAATTTTTGAGCAATTTTGAGGTTATTGATAATTTTGATTTATGGTATTTTGAAAAATAAGTTCTCTGTCAGTGGGAGAGAAGAAAGTCAATATAATATTTGGACTGCTGTTGGTATTCAGGGCAAAGAGAAGGAGGCTGCAGCCCATCTTATAGTGAAATCTTCCCTGATCCTCAGATGGAGTTACATTTCCTTCTGTCTGGAATCTGAACTTTGTTTAGGATTTCAGTGTTGTGTTCATCACAGTATATAGTATTATTTCTTTGCGTGTGTCCATTCTAAGCTTCTACATGAGGCTACTGTGCACACAGTCTGCAGTGTGAGTTACGCTCCTTGAGATGGGCAGTGTGTCTCCATCTGCGTCGCCCGCAATACAATCAGCGCCTTGACAGAAGGAGTTGAGTTACTGCCATTTTTGTATGCCCTGTACGTAGCATAGAGCCTAGTTCACGGTAGCTGTTCATTACTTTCTTTTGAATGAATAAAGGAAAGAATGAGCTACTGTCCAGCCACATTCCTCTCTACTCCCTAGACTATATTCAGGTAGTTGGTTGCCCAAGTTAAGAATTTAGTTATGAAAATTCACTTGCACAAGCACTAGTGGGTAGATTCATAACAGATTAAACAAATGTGCTGGAAAAAAATTTAAAGAGCTGTTCTTAATCTAACACAGCATTTCCCAAAATGTGTGTTATAGAACACTAGTCCTGAAAGATGCACTTATTTAAGTAAATTTGGGAAACACAGTACAAAATTTGGTGTACTACATCCCCCCCGTTGAGGACTGACCATGTAAATCAGCATTTTAAAGGTTCGGAGAAATCAAGCAGTTCCCTGTTCTTTATATAACTTGAGTTTTCCAAACTTATGTGACCACATCCCCTTTTTAATTTTCCATCCATCTTTCTGCCTTTCTGTCTACCTACCAACCTGTCTGTCTTTATTTTTAAAAGTGAGCCATATAGTTTGAGATTTAACAGCTTTGGCTTTGGAACCAGATACGCCTGGGTGGAGTGTTGGTTCTGCCATTTACTTGTTACCTTCAGCAAATCAGTTTGTAAAGCTTCAGTTTCTTCACCTGTAAATTGATGTAATGATAATATCTACCTTAAAGGGTTATTGTGAGGATTAAATTATCTGATATATAAAAAGTGTGTGCACACTGCCTGGTACATGCCATATGTTCAATGTTAGCTCTTACTAGTTTTGTTTACTATTTGCTATATATCTTGGAAAACTGTGACCCATAAATAGGTGTTTGAAGGGGAGTTCTTAGGATTATCTGGCCCCAATTTAGTCTTATTTAATTATTTCATTGATTAATAATTGATGACTTCTTGGGATGACTGGGTGGCTCAGTGGGTTAAGTGTCTGACTTGGGCTTAGGGCATGATCTCATGGTTTGTGAGTTCGAGCCCCACATTGGGCTCTGTGCTGACAGCTCAGAGCCTGGAGCCTGCTTCAGATTGTGTGTCCCCCGCCCCTCCCCTCCTCATGCACTCTCTCTCTCTCAAAAATAAACATTAAAAATTTTTTAAAAATTAAAAAATGTATAATAATTAATCACTTCTTAAGCCAGGTAATTGTTTCTTCCACTGTGTTTCTGTAGTACTTTTTTCACCTCATATATTTATTATTGTCATCGTATTCTCTTATTTATGTTTCTTTTCTATTTCTGTTGGGAAGATTTGAAGGTCTTGATAAAATGTAAGATACATTTAAATGGATGACAACGATGATAAGGGGTCTAGAATCCATTTCTAATGGGAGTGTTTAGTCTGGAAAATAAAACATAATGAAGGATTGTACTATGAAACTTAGATTAGACTTGCATGTAACTCTAGAATGCATAATTTAGATCTGTTGGTAAGAGTTACAAAGTAGTTTAATGTAAGGGTTATAAACAATTAGAGGAATTCAACAAGAAAAAAAGAATTATTCCCTGTCAAAAGAGACATTCTCAGAAATGTCAGGAAGGAGTTAGGGGCCTATTAGGACAAGGCATCATCTTAATTTTTCTGGAGATCATCAAGATGGTTAAGTTCCTCAAGAAAGAAAAATGTTCTCATAACAAGAAAAAGAAACTTCTCATAGAAGAAAAAAAAATCTAACTATTTGAAATTGTGGATGTTAATTAACTAACCTTATTGTGGTAATCATTTCACAGTACGTACATCTATCAAATCGTTATGATGTACACCTTGAACTAATACAGTGTTACTTGTCAGCTATATTGCAGTAAAACTAGGGGGAAAAGAAGAAAAAAAGGCAATATAGAGCATGAGAGAGACTACTGCCTGTACAGACGTGAATTTACTTCTGCCTCTGGACTTTGGGAGACACTTGATGAAGGACATGACTTTCCAGCTGGCTCTTGAAAGAAAGAAAGATTGGAGCATGAGATGAGATGAAGTCTAAGGAAGGGAGTCAGTTTCTCCAGCATGAATTTTCCACTCATGGTATTTAGTAAGGTCAGCACTTTTTAGTTAATACAGGTTACATGCTGGTATCCATACATTGCTAAATTTTTACGTGTTTCTCTCGCTCTTTTTATACTTCCCTCCTCTTATTTGGCATTTACATGCTATTTTATTCCCACCCAATAAGTCAGTGAGATTAAGAATATTTTTTATTTAAAAATTTTTTAAAAAAATATTTATTCATTTTTGAGAGTGAGAGAGACAGAACATGAGCAGGGGAGGGACAGAGAGAGAGAGAGGGAGACACAGAATCTGAAGCAGGCTTCAGGCTCTGAGCTGTCAGCACAGGGCCTGACAGGGGGGCTCGAACTCACGGACTGCAAGATCATGACCTGAGCTGAAGTTGGATGCTTAACCGACTGAGCCACCCAGGTGCCCTGGTGAGATTAAGAATATTAACTGAGCTGATGTTCACACAACTTACTTCACGGTAAAAGTCACACCCCTTCACGTAATCGGTCAAAAGAAAGGACCAAATAACTGAAGACGTGATCACTCCAATACGATATCCTGAAAAACCAGAGGTGCTTTTTTTCGATAATTTTAACAAGCTGTATCTAGGAACTTGTCAAAAATATTCTTGAGGGGCGCCTGGGTGGCTCAGTCGGTTAAGCGGCCGACTTCGGCTCAGGCCATGATCTTGCGGTCCGTGAGTTCGAGCCCCACGTTGGGCTCTGTGCTGACAGCTCAGAGCCTGGAGGCTGTTTCAGATTCTGTGTCTCCCTCTCTCTGACCCTCCCCTGTTCATGCTCTGTCTCTCCCTGTCTCAAAAATAAATAAAACATTAAAAAAAATTTAAAAAAAATGTTCTTGAATTCTGACAAAGTTTAAAAGTCACCTTTAAAGGGTGCATGGTCATCCTCAGTATGCCTTTTGGGTGTTTCCTGAAGTCATGATGGTTAAAAAGCCTTGGCCATGACCCTCTTTGCAAAGAGAAGTGTGTATTCGGAGACTTTATTAGCTTCAGAGTATCCCGCCCTCATTTAGCAAGTAACCTCAGTTCTTTAACACCTACCACAGCACTTTCAATTTTCCGTTTAGAGGAGGAGTTAAGAGAATGATGAGGCTGGCAGTGTTTATACCAGTTAGAATATTTTCACTCTTCAAGGTGCAGAATATGTATTTTTTCTACTGACTTATACGTGGAAAAACTTCTGTGTAGTGTTCTATTATTGCAGGGCCTGCCAATGGGAATGTTGCCGCTTACTGACACCAAAAGCAACCACTAGGTAAAACAGCCTAGCTCTGTTTTACATTTTTTTCCCTTGACATTTTTTTCCCCTACAATTGAGCCAACATGCCTGGTAATGAGGCTTGAGGAATGGTAGACACATAGTGTGCAGCACCTATGCAAGGGACCAAGGGGAAGTCTTCAGATATGGTGCTCCTTGTGTGACATCAAGTAGCCTCACCTGTGTCTACCTATGTGTTGCAATTTGGCAGCTGTGCTTGGTGTCCTTTGTTTCTAACTCTGGCTAAAAAATAGAGAACTTAAAATCAGCATTGTTTTCTCAGAGAACTAAAGGCAGTATGGATGAACATCGAATAAGTCCTCTTTGGTCATTTAAACACATCTCTCACTTTTTGCTTTTTGTAATGCATTTTATCATAGATTTTTAAGATGTTTTTTCAGATGACATTAAATGCATGTAAAATATATGCTTCTCATTAAAAGGTCTAAAGCCCAACTTGAATAAACTTGGAGGTGGTAGGTGAAGAGAGAATTTGGTCCAGTAACTTAAAAAGTTGTTTTACTATTTATTTTTGAGAGAGAGAGAGAGACAGAGAGACAGAGAGCACACAAGTTGGGGAGGGGCAGAGGGAGAGGGAGACGCAGAATCTGAAGCAGGCTCCACGCTCCGAGCTTCAGCACAGACCCCAACGTGGGATTCGAACCCACAAACTGTGAGATCACGACCTGAGCCAAAGTTGGTTGCTTAACCTACTGAGCCACCCAGGTGCCCCAGTCCAGTAACTTTCATATAAAAATTTCTGGTTATAAGAGGAAAGGGAAACTTCTTTTGAGTCTGGTTCATTTCATAGTCAGTTTACTTAAAAAACTTTCTTGAAGTTTTGACTTACTGAATTTAGAAGGTATAAAAACATCATACATATTATTATATTTTTGTTGTTAAGTTTTATTTTTGTGTGTGTGGTTAAGTTTTAATATAATTCTTGTAGCTTATGTGAAGTGTGTTCTTCATTTGATAGATTCACAAAAATGTTTCTTATTTCCTATTTCTAATGTCTGAATACTGAATCTCCTACCACTCATGTTGTTAGAGCATTGGTCCATTACAACTCCTTCAATAAAAGTGAGCATGTCCTCTTTTCCCTCCCTGGGTCAATGGCCCTTCTTAAATTTGAACCCCACCTTTAAGGATGTGAGAGTTTTGTGTACCAGCCAGGGCAGTGGAGCTGTTTTGTCAATGAGTAACCTGTCCAACAGTTAACGTGGTGGTAGCTTCCCTTATTTCTTCTAGGCTTCTCTTATAGATCTCAAGATAGTTGAGGGAGAAAAGGTGTTTTGCTAAACAGGGTGAAAATGCATATGGTAGAACCTCAGATTCTCTCAAGCCGATTCTGAATTATTGTTTTGGATCTGACAAATGGTTTCAGTAGTAGTGATCTATTCAGTATGGAATGAGAAATTCAAAATTAGCATTTTTGTTCTTTTGGAAAAGACATATTGCTCAAGAAATTGGTGATAAATTGGTCCTTTAATATTTATTTTAGCTAAATATATTTTTACTGTTGCCAATTAAGATTGTATTGCATTTCATACTACATGGGTTTTGACCCTTAATTCCTATAAACGTAATACCTAAATAATTCCCTCAACCTTCCCATTCTACTTCTCACTTTCTGCCCACTTACTTTTGTAGAGCCCCCCTATTTGCCACAATGGTCTCCTCTTTTTTTGATAAATTCTTCTTCAAGAAGGAGCTAAGACTAGGAAAATCAAATAATTATCAGACTGATAAAGTGGAGTTTTTAATATTAATCTGGGACAACAGGCATCAACCAGAACTATCCAGGAACTTATTGTCACCCTACTGGAGAACAATGCACAATAAAATCCTTATAGTTGATAACACACTATAAATTTACCTCTTAGTGAGCTGTATGAATTTTAATAGAGCTCAAAGCTTTAAGTTAAAGAAAACATTCTAGTGGGGGATTTCCAGGTATCAGTTACTAGGTAAGGAAACTATTAGAGTCAGAGTCAGAGAATGAGAGCCCTAAAATTAAATTCAGTGAAAATTAAAATTCAGTGAAAATTCAGTGAATTCTCTGCCTACATTTAAGGTGAGCCTTAGTAGTTGTCTCAATGCTTAAATGTCTTCAAAATAAGAAAAATAAGTTGGACTAGTGTCAGTAATAGAATGAATAAGTTAGTTGTGTGTTTTACCTTTTTGGAAGGGGAGAATTTACAAACACAATAGTAGTCATTTTGTTGGTGAAAATATTTGTTTATTTAATAAAGCATATATACAATCTTTAGTGGTTGGACCTTTCTTCCAGAATGACAAACTGAGAAGTTATGTGTTTGGTATATTTCATGTGTCCAGTAGCTACTTTTGCTTTGTTATCCTATATTTTTATCTTGAGATTGTTCCTTGTATTTCAGCATTTAAGAAGGAGATGGCAGTATTGAGCCTCAGCTCGGACTGGATACTATTTGAAGTAGCTTAACATTTTTCATAAAGAAGTATCATGTTAGCTAAATTCAGTTTCATCTCTTGGGATTTTATTTTCTACCCTCGCTTCCCTTTGTAATCCCATATGGAGAATGAAAGAGTGCTCTAATATATGTTATATTAGATCTGTCAGACAAAGATACTATTAAATTACTTATACTCCTTTCTGCACATCTAAGAATGCCAATTTATGGGACACATAGAAACAACCTTCTTCTAAAATAAAATGAGGACCAGCTCTAAAATGCAATAGTGTGTTTACGATATGCCTGTTTTCCTAAGGCTTTGGCAGAAAGAATTAACTTGACGTTTCCAGAGCACAAAATACCTCACTGAGCCACATCTTATGGGAAATAAGCTGCTCTCTGGGAATACATTTTTTACCATTTCTCTTTTTTCGGGCAGTAGGCTACTGCTAAGAAAATGACTTTTTCTAGGGCTGATGCCCTGAAAAAAAGTTTAGATGATGGGAGGAATTGTTTACTTAGTCTCCATTCACATCCACTGTGTTGCCCGCATTCCAAGTTTCAAAAGGGATGATTCATATACCTTTTAGGTCTATGTTGAAAAACAAAATGAATAACAGTGCCCTTTTTCAATATTGAAAGCAATTTAACACTACATTTTTTAGGTTATAACCCATGAGAAAGATAGAATGCTACCACGTAATGTTGTAGTTAAGTTGTTTTTAAAAGAATAAGCCAAGATTAGCAAACTAGGCTGCCATGTCAAAGGATCCAAAACAGCAGTTGGAATGGCACCCAATATTACAAGTTATATTTTGAAAAGCCATCCTGCCATGCTTAAAATATGTAAAAGCAATATTTTAACACGTGAGATTATGTGGTTTCTTTGAAATCTGGGCAATTACATCACATGCAAAAGATGTGTAATTGTTTAGTTTGATTGTCATTGATAGTGGGATTTTCTTTTGTACCTTAATTTTTATATGTTTAAAATTATTGTTGAAATGTTATGTGACGAATAATTTATGGATTTAACTAAGCCAGCAAGCCTATTTGGTTTCCATTATATGTGAAGGACCCAACAACAACATCTTCATTTCATATTGTTCCGATAAATTTAATGACATTATTTTTTTTTTGAACCAAAAGGAAATTTCTTCTCAGCTGGATTCTTTCACTGTAGGTTTTAATCGCAAACTTTGAAAATGAGAACATAGCTATTATTTTTTATTAAAAGGATATGTTCTGGTTAGTTTGGAGAGGTCTGACTAGTAAGGGCTTCCAATAGCATGCCTAAGGACTTAAAATGTAATGGTGAAGTTAGAGAATGTAACATATGACTTTAGTACCACTGTAATCTTGTGTGTGGTGAGATGCATACATGGTGAATGTATAGGCATGGTAAGGTAGTTCTTACTACTCACAAAACTCCAATTAAAAGTAGGCTCTAATTGGGGTGCCTGGGTGCCTCAGGCAGTTAAGTGTCCAACTTCAGCGCAGGTCATGATCTCACAGTTCATGGGTTCAAGCCCCGCGTCGGGCTGTGTTCTGACAGCTCAGAGCCTGGAACCTCCTTCAGATTCTGTGTCTCCCTTTCTCTCTGCCCCTCCCCCACTTGTGCTCGCTCTCTGTCTCTGTCTCTGTCTCTGTTTCTCTCTCTCTCCCCCTCTCTTTCAAAAATAAACATTTAGAAAAAAGAAGAGTTAAAGTTTAGCTACGCTGGGTAGGACATAGGTCTGTGCATTCAGTACTAGGCTCATCCTGTGAAGTGGGTAGAAGTGGGAGGTTGTATGTTATCTGTCATGATACTTTGAAACAAAGTGTCTTATACATAATATGTGCTCACTTACTGTTTGCTGACTGGTTTAAGTTTTATGACTACCCCTGTTCAGATAATTACAACTTAAAAAATTTTTTTTGATGTTTATTTATTTTTGAGAGAGAGAGAGAGAGAGAATGAGCAGGGTAAGGGCAGAGAGAGAGGGAGACATAGAATCCAAAACAGGCTCCAAACTCTGAATTGTCAGCACAGAGCCCAACCGGGGTTGAACTCATAAGCCATGAGATCATGACCTGAGCTGAAGTCAGACACAACCGACATAGCCATGCAGGTACCCCCCAACTTTTTTTTTTTATAGTTCATCCTTTAAAAGTCTTTTTGAACTTTCTTATCATTGTGTTAGATTGTTCTGAACAACTTCTAGTTTACATAAATAAATCTTTAATGTAAAGTTATTTAGCGTGTTTTTTTACATTTATTTTTCTATTCCTCACCCTACATGGATTTCTAGGAGGTACGACTAGTGTTAGGAAAATGCTGTGCACTTGAACTGTTAGTGTTTCTACATAAAGTTAAAAGCCTTGGGGAGAGCCTTTTGAGTACTTTGGAGTTAGGGAGTAATGAGATTAAAAAATTAGCAAGTTTTTTCTCCCTTTCTTACCAGGCATTCCTGTGTCTTTCACAGAGGGGCAAGCTTTATATACTTTTGCTTAGAGATGTGTAATCCTTGATGGTTATAGAAAAAAAAATCCCTCTTGATGTGTATTCAGTCAAATGTTCATCTACCTTCTACAAACTAGTGATGCAGAGGAGGAGAACTGAAAACGGCTGTATCCTGTTTTCAATACTCCGTAGCATCAGTTTTTGGCAAACTTCAGTAGGGCTTTGGTGGGTCTACCTTCCTAGACCTGTGTTCATTATGGTGTGCTAAGAACCACCTCTTTTAGCCAGGCTTGACAGGACATAGCCCAAGGGAGAAGACTCCATAGAGTCTAGGACACTTGGTCTTGAAGAAACTCTCCTTGATTGAGTAGTCAAGGTATATATATTAGCCAAAGACTTGATGATATGCTGGTATCTGGCCATCCCGAATTTGGAGCAGGGTACTATTCTGGATAGAAATGTCATTATTTAATCTCTTTGGAGGCAGAACAATTGTTATCTTCAGCTGAAGTGCCCAGTGTGTCCAGATACATACCCAAAAGAACTCACATGATACAATTTTACCAGAATACCATAGAAACTTGATTTGAATATAAAAGGGAAGCATCAAGTTTCATCTTTTCTGGAAAACAAAAATGAAACAAATATTCCCCCCAATAAAATGACATTAAGTTGTTCTACACTTCCTCACAGCTACTTTCTTCCATATGCTGCTAATTAGAATGAGGCTTTATGATACATTGATGATGTGAAGTTAAACAGATAATTCATTAACTCTTAAAAATAGCATGTTTTGGGGCGCCTGGGTGGCTCAGTCGGTTAAGCGTCCGACTTCGGCTCAGGTCACAATCTCACTGTTCGTGGGTTCGAGCCCCGCGTAGGGCTCTGTGCTGACTGCTCAGAGCGTGGAGCCTGTTTCAGATTCTGTGTCTCCCTCTCTCTCTGTCCCTCCCCCGTTCATGCTCTGTCTCTCTCTGTCTCAAAAATAAATAAACGTTAAAAAAAAATTTAAAAAAATTAGCATGTTTTATTAGAACAACCTCAGAGGACCCAAAGAAAATGCTATAAGTATTGCACACCAACAAATAATAGTGTCTAGTGAAATTATTGTGTTTTAAAATTTTTTTTATTTTTTTACTTTCTAAGTTTCTGATATACTTGGTCTGTTTTGAAAACAAACACATTTAATTATTTCCATCTCTTAACTATGTCTAGTGAGTCCAGTTTTTAGTTGTTGTACAAATAAATTGGTCCTCGTTGCATTTCTTTCTTTCAAACATCATTTCAAATTAGGGCTTAATGTGGTTTGAACATTTCGCCAGAATAGTCATCCTACTTTTGTCTGAGGGTGGTTGATTACATCTATCTTTTTAGCTTATAAATGCCAATATAATTAGAAGAATGCAAACTCAACCCTGAGACCATTTGTCATCACACATTGATTGTAACTGTATGTTCTATTTTGATATTGTAGGAGGAAAAGCAACAATTAAAAGTCTAAAGAAAATGAAGATATGCTAAACAGTTTTATTACATCATTGTTTTTAACCAACTTTTCCCTACCACTTTTAATGTTTAATTACCTGTATTATTAAAATATATATAAATACTATTTCATGTTGGACTCAAAACTAGCTTTCAAATATCTTAGTAGCAAATATACAAACAGGTATAAAATATATAGAATGGAGGAGAATTTAGCATTATTATTTCAAAGTGTAAGTTTTAATAATTCACAGTGTATGATATTCTCCCAATAACTAGAAAAAAGACTCTGAGGAAATAAGGCAATCTCAATGATAAAATAAAATGTAAGTGGGTTGTGCCTACATATATGCAGTGTAATGTGTCTGTGCTTGCCCCATTTGTGTACACAATCTTTGTAATCCACTCTAGTACTCTGTATTTTATTGCCATGAGGATGGAATTAAAGAGTGAAGAGACCAAAAATTAGTGATCAGTTATACCCCAAATCCATCCCTCTAAATGAAATGGCAAGGTAGAGATGTTTGTGTGATAGGAAAAAAAAGGTGTATTTTTAAGCTTCATATACTTGGAAACTAGTAGACAGCCATAGCTAACATGAGTATGGTGAATGATTTCAACCTTCTGATGAAATTTCTTTTGGCCTGTTGAAATCTGACCTATCCGAAGTGTCTGTGGAAACCCTCAGAATCACTCTATGAATCTTTCTTAGTGGATTTGACACTTTAAGAACTGAGCTGAGGATTTTAACCCTCATAACATCAAGGCAGAAGCACTTTTTGGGTGTTGTCTCTTTGAATCTATCTCTATATTACTGTTTCCATTTTTTAATCATTGATAAAGTAAAGGAGCTTATGTTAATTAGAATATAATCTAAGCTGCTATAATAAAAAGACCCTAAAATACACTAACTCCAAAAAGAAGGAGGGCAAACCAGAGTGTCTGTTCCATAAGATCAAGGAATAGGTTATTTCTATTTTCCTCTGGTTTCCCTACAGTGTGGTCCCCATCTACATAGTAAAATCTGGATTATCACCACTGTATGCTCATTTCAGCCTGAACTGGTGGTGGAGTGGTCTAAGTCAGGAGGGGAAGCAACTTCCTTAATAAAGAAATGACCTGAAATTCCTTACATCACTTCCTTTCGCTGAAACTTAGTCATATGGCCATGCCTAGTTGCAGAAGATTCTGGGAAGTATAGTTGGGGATGAGCAATTATGTGTCCAGCTAAAAGTAAGTGGTAATGGTGGGGTGTTCTATTACCAAAAGGAAGAAAGAGGAGAATGAACACTGGGAGGACAATTATTGGTCTCTGCCAAAGTAGTCTCTGACAGTTTTGATCTCTAATTCAGATTTATGATTTTCCTTATTTCTTCTCCCCTTTTCTCTTCTTTCTCTTTCTTTAGTTTTACTCTTCTTTGCTTATTGCCTCCTCTCTCTTATTGTGTACTTATAGTCATGGCAATGCTAATATTCAGTCTAAATACCCAGTGTTCACAGTGGCCTATGCCTTACAGAGGAGCCTGTGGTCTTTCTTTGGGCCTGCAAACTATAGGTTAACTTTTTTATTCTGTGAAATATATTGCCCCCATCACTTTTAATCCTTTTTGGAACAAGGTAAAATATAATTAAAGGAGATGGAGAGGAAGGGAAGCAGAGAGAGAGAGAGAAAGAGAGAAAGAGGAAGAAGGAGAGAGAAAGAGGGGAGAATAAAGAAAGGAAGGAAGGATATAGAAACATGTTAAATGAAAGAATAAACAAATTTTTTTTTTCTATCTCAGTATTTGTCCTCAAATTTGTTTCAAATTTCCAGCTCATCCAACATTCAGGTTTTCCATTAGAAAAATCTTTCCTGAATGCAAAATAGTAGCAATTTGCTTTGTAAATTCAACTTAGTATTATCTCAGACTGCCTCATAATAACAGACTTAATGTTGTTTTATTTTGGATTTCATCTTTGAATAGATTGTAATTCGTTTCTTTAAGGGATGTTTTACAGAGAATTATTATGTACAAGAGAAAATGTTCAGGTGGCAACCTATACTTTCAACATAATTTGGCTGTCTTTGAGGAGAGTGAACTGATACAGATAAGAGATCGGACATTCATTAAAATAAAATTATTCTTCCTAATAGACTCTAAAATTTGACTTCTTTGGCTTTTCTTTCTTTTTTTACATTATTTATTTATTTTGAGAGAAAGAGAGACCGTGTGCACACGTGCAAGTGGGAGAGGGGCAGAGAGGGAGAGAGAGACTCCCAAGCAGCTTCCATGCTCTGCGTGGCACCCAACATGGGGCTTGATCTCACAATGGTGAGATCATGACCTAAGCCAAAATTAAGAGTTGGATGCTTAAGCAACTGAGCTAGCCAGGCACCCCCGCCTTGACATTTCAAACCAGAAATGAGTGATAGTTAAGAGAAAAGGTGTTCTCTAAGAAAGGCCTCCAGTAGCCAGAATCTAGAATCACTTAGAGATGGCCATCATTTTGTTTCTTCTCAATCTTTCTCTTAAACTCTTTTCTAGACCTTCAGACAGTTCACTATCAGTTTTTAAAAACCAACATCTGCTTTATTTATTGTCTTTGTCATGCACATGGAGTCATAGAAAGGACCTTAGAGATTCTAAAGCTTCATGGTTTGCAGTCTGAATTGGGGAGAGTAGACAGGAAAGTGATTGATGAAGCTTAGGTTTTCTACCCTCTTTTCCACCAGAAAGCAGGTTCACTCTTATCATTTTAACAGGTAGGGTTCATTAGTAAGATTTGTTGGCAAAAAGCGTTCTTATCCTAACAAAAGTTTAGAAGCCTTCCGTTGAACCTAGCTTCCTTAATTTGTAGATGAAAATACTAAGGCTTGCTGAGAAGTGATTTTTAAAGATATCAAGGCAGAGCCCTCACCCCTGGGCTGGATATCTCACCACTACTCTGTGCACTAGCTCCAAAGCATTCTTATATCAAAAATTTGTCATTGTTATTAAAAAAAATGAGTTGTTTTCTTTTTTGGAATTATATAGTGAGGTTTGGCAAAAAAATGGAAAACCAAGTTCCTCCAGCAGTTTATAGTCTCTTCAAAAATCAAGTAATATGTACAGGTGTTAGTTCAAACAAGCTGTTGCTCCATTGTGAATATTATATTATCAATTATTATATTGATAATATTATATATCAATACCAATTACTGATAAACAGTCGTCTGGGAGTGAAATATTTTCATTGCCATGGATTTAACTGACAATGATTGAGCACAATATGGTGGGTCCCCTTATAAAACTGAATAATGGTGCCCAGAGCTTGTGTGGATGGAGTTGACCCCAGCTCAGCACAGAAGCTGGCCTGGAGAGAAATGGGTTACGAGTGACACCTTCATCTTCTGTACTGAGCTCTTCACTCCAAGCAAGTTCTGCCTTCCTTGTATCTTTATCATAACTTGTTTGTGTACATGCTGTGCTTTTGATTCCAAGAAATAAAAAATGATGATTCTGGCATGCTTAGAAGAGCCTGTGTATTTCAAGTGGATGTGCTTAATACTCCAGAATCACATCATACTCACCTGTTCCCTGTAAGCCTATTAGGTAATTTTGGTAAATGTGAAAGTTGCCTTCATCCTGCTATTTAGTATCTTATTTTACATTTAATAATGAAGCAAATTCTCTGGAGACTAGTTTTCTGGCTAACTAATGCCTTTGCGAACCAATATAACCTCTTAACATAAAACATAAGTAATAGAAGTTCAGAGGAAATGAGCTCTTGGATTCCCTAGAGCATGGTTAGAAAGTCTGATGTAGTGTTCACAAGCTATTGTTTTACAGGAGTTCTACAATTTTTTTTCCCACAAGTATGAAAACGTTCTTCATGGAAAGCACAGGTCAACTTAAAGTCAGAAGTTCTGGTTCTTGGAATACTATGATGTTATAAAGAATACTCAAAATATTTTCATAACATTATAATAGTTTACTTTCATTGTATACATTTAAGCTGTTTTGGTTTTAGACATTCAGTGTAAATAGTTTTCACACCTCTATGAGAAATCTGACAAAATATGATTTATGTTTCTGTTTTTATTTTCTTTTTCAAAGACTTCAGATCATCTATAAAAAAAGGATTCGTCAACTATATGGCATTTTCATAATGCAAGCAAGTTGTGAACTGAAGGTATAATCCTTACCATTATTTCCCATTCTGAGAGATGCCTCAGGAACGACAACAAAACCCAGGCCTGTGACAGCCAAGTGACTTGCTTATTCTTGGGCAGTTAATTAGAGGTAGAGCTAAGGCTGGCACATAGGTCCTCTGACTGTATGACATCATCTACTTTCACAACTGCTCTTTATGACAGATGAAGATAAAAAGATTTTGGAAAAAGCCAGAATTGCATTTATGTATTTTGGCTTTGTATTTCACATTCTAATGACTAACAGATCAAGATATTATGGGAATGCAACAAAGCTGACACTTACGTTTTTATATACCAAGAGGTTTATTCCTCCCACCCTCCCTCCCTCCCTCCATTCCTTTCTTCCTCCTTGTCTTCCGCCTTTGTTTCCTTTCTTGCTCCTTTTTTGTGTTTGATGAGAGGTTTATTGCTTAATTGAAGTGGAGTTCATTGTTATGGTGATGTTTTTCCCCAAGGCAAGATAGACTCATCCCCACCAAGATCTCTTTGTCTCATTCTGAAGCATTTCTTCAGTTCCCCAGTCACATGATATATTTACATCACATGATATACCTACAAAGCTGTGAATTTCATAGGAATCAACAGACTGAAATTTCTTGATTTATAGAGGAGGAAACCAAGACCCAAACTCCGCTTTTGCATATAGGGAAAATTTTTAAGAAAAAAATTTAATGCAATGAACATACTTAGATTTCTTCCCTTCATTTCTTTTTTTTTTTCTTTACGTTTTAATTTATTTATTTAGACAGAGACAGAACATGAGCGGGGAGGGGCAGAGAGAAAGGGAGACACAGAATCCAAATCAGGCTCCAGGCTCTGAGCTATCAGCACAGAACCTGACACTGGGCTTGAACCCATGAACCGCGAGATCATGACCTGAGCCGAAGTTGGATGCTTAACTGACTGAGCCACCCAGGCACCCCTCTTCCCTATTTTCAACCAAAGAGATGAAGACGTTTCGTGAGATGATAAACTAAAGAGGACTAAAGGAAGTGATGGACTGATATAATGGCCGATATGTCAGAAATTTGTGTGAGGGAGTGAATGGATGGAAAGTAGGGAACAAAAAGTGAGAACTGAGGAAAGATACAAAAAGATAAGGATATAATACTTTTGCCCATTTTAGATGTTCTTCCTTCTCCCCTTTTTATGAATTTTCATACCAAAAAGCCAGAATACAAAGAGATTCACACACACAAACACACACACACAGATACACCCCATGATAGAGCTTACACCTTTTAAATCTCAATATATAGGTGATTTTCTTGAATTTCAACTCATTGCTATAACAGCAATATCTCAATATTTTGAGATATCTCAATATCTCTTTTTCTTTTGTAAAATGAATCCATTGCTTTTTTTTCCTGATGTTACTTAGCAGTACTAGCCTTCTAAACTTCCTTTTTAATAACAAAACAGTTTATTCTTTTTATTCTGCTTATTTTTCTTGCTTATGTGGAAATAATGAGTCAACCATAAAGTGGATATTATATAATGAAATTAGCAAAGCTTTCTTTTCAAATTTCTTGACATAGTTTCTGGTTCAGTAATGATGGTTAAGAATGGCTCAATGATGTGTTTGTATTCTATCTGACACCAAGGTTTCTATCACAAATGTTTGTTCTCTAAGAATGAAAAAGGCATTATGAGTCCATTAACAAAGTAAATCATCCACCTTCAGGTGCTGCACATGATGGGAGCCCAGCATTTGGTAGTTCCCTATGTAGCTATCAGACATTTGTAATATTTCAAAATATCTTACATCTATATTTTCTGCATAATGCCACAGTATTGTCATCTTGGGAGGCAGAAAGAGAACAAAAATTAACACTCTCATTTTATAAATAAATTCATGGATAACAAGGCTTCAGAGCCTCACCCCTGGTGTAGAGTAGGGCCTTTCTAACAGGTTGACCATATAATTTATTGTCCAAGCTTGGACACTATTGACAATGACAAGGGATAGTGTTAATAATTACACTGGGACAATAGGTATGAATTTGGACTGCCCCTGGGAAACCAAGACCTGTTGGTTTCCTGTTGGTCACTTTTACTAGGATCCACAACTGCTTCTCACATATTCCCATTTCTCTGTGGTTCTCAGACTTCCCCTTTTATTCTTGCTAAGTATATATGAATACATATAATAGTAGTAGGAGAGGGAATGACTTCGTATGAATCCTGGAAATCTCACTCAGTAGTTGTGAGCTCTTGGGCACACGTCAGGAACTTTAACCTCTCTGCTTCAGTTTCTTTCTTAGTAAAATGGGGATGATAATAATAATACTTACATTATAGGGATGTTATATGTATTGAATGAGTAAAATTCTTGGAATAGTGTCTAGCACTTAATAGGCACTATATGTACTTGATAAATAAAAATATGAATATTGACCCTGATAACTACTTTTTAAAAGGAAAAGTTAAAAGCTATTTATCTAAGAACATTCTTTTCATTTCCAGAGCACATTTCCTGAATCAATTCTTGCATTGTCTACTTTTTGATATACTTTGAATATCTGTGTCTGAGATTACTAATGATGTGCTGGTGCTATTGAGTGACAATGATCTTATTGTTGTTTTAGTATTTGGCACTATTAACATCTACATGGTAAAAGAGCATTAGCAAGCTAATTCCATCTTGGAGCATTTTGGATTTGTGATGAAATAGGACTTCATCATAATAGTCTAGCAATTTTTGACTTCTAATGGAATTCTATTAATTCTATTCTACTCTACTAGTAGACCTTTGTGTCTTTTGTAAGGATAAGTAATCTGTGTTATGCTTGAGATCACTTGGTTTCTTCATCTTAAAACTTCAGGGTATCTGTTTTGTTTTGTTTTGTTTTGTTTTGTTTTTTCCTTTTGGAATGGAGAGCTTGATTTATTCCCACACTGACCCTCGACTCGCCTTGTTCTTTCGTAAAACTAAAAATAGAATAAAAAAGCATAGTCTCAAGGTGGAAAACATGCAGAAAAGCAATTCCCCCGTAGTTTGCATTGTGGTGATTTGACTCTGAGAAAAAAGGCCCATACCTTTAGCCCCACCACAGCATGTTGTTCTTCTATTTTGTATTCATGATCAGACACCTCACTTCCTTTTAGTCCTTTAGGCTTTTACTTTTTCAGTCAGACCACCTCTAACTAAAGTCATTGCTGATTTGATGCTCAGAAAACTGAGAGGTTCATTATCTGTTTTATTCGGTGCATGAGTGATTCCAAATCTAACTCTTTCCTATGCTTCAGTGTGTGGCCTTACTCTCCATTATTTGGCTAACATGGTGACATACACTTCTGAACTTTTTATTTGATCTCTCTTCCATCTCCTGCCTTTAACCACCACTCTTTTTAATATTTCTCCAGCCTTCCCATTGACAACAATGCCACAGCTAGAGGAGGTAAAAGAGCAGGAAATCCTAAAGAACTGGGCAAAATCCAAGAAGAAAAAGCCACACATGTATTACAATTTTTTATACTTTAAAAACAAAGTAAATTTCTAGTCCTAATTGCTATAATTCATACATATAATAAAGTTATATTGTTTTCCAGTAATTTAATATTAAGACAATTTTTTTAAGTTTATTTATTTTGAGAGAGACAGAGATAGCACAAGTGGAGGAGGGACAGAGAGAGAGGGAGGGAGAGAGAATCCCAAGTAGGCTCTGCACTGTCAGTAGCTGGGAGGGAATGGCTCAAACCCACAAAACCCACAAAACTGCGAGATCATGACCTGAGCCAAAACCAAGAGTCGGACACTTAACTGACTGAGCCACCCAGGCGTACCCCCCCAATAATTTAATATTTAAACAGTACATTAAAATTTTTCAATTTTTATATCTGTTATCTCAACTGATACATTATTATGTTTGTGAAACAGATATTTTCATTGTCCTTATTTTACAAATGAGGAAACCAAAATGTGAGGAAATTCAGATTTAACACAGTCAATAAAGTCAAAAGTCAAAAGTCAAATACTATTGATGATAAAGAAGAAAATAAAAATAAGTCATAGGTCATTTCATTACTCAGATATAAGCACTGTTAACATTTTAGCACATTGTCTTCTTTTGCTATTTCTATACATATGTGGATGTTTGTATAAAAAATTTAAATGCATAATTTAACATAATTAAATGCATTTCTGTATTCTGCTTTTTAAAATTATTATAATGTAAAATCCATTGCATAACTATCAAGTTTATTAGGCCATTCTCCTATTATTGAACATTTACTTTTTTCAAATTTTTATCCATTAAAAATAACATTATGATAAATGTCTTTGTACATGAATAGCTTACATTTACCTAGCTATTACATTTTAATAGGTACCCAAGTGTTTTAAAGCATACCCCCTGGCATCTCTTGTGATAAACGATTTTTATTAGTAACATTGGCCAAAAATCAGAGTATATTCTGCAGCAATTAAACAGGGAACAATCTGATTTACAAAGGGAATGAGTTTATGTCCTTGGCCTCATCAACTCTGTTCCCACAGAGTCAGACAAGCCAACTTAGAAGAAATAAGAAAGGAGAAAAATAAAAACAAAAATATACAGTGTAAGTTTTGGAAGTTTTAGAGGTTGAAAAAAAGAGGTATATCTGTGTTGGGAGAAATTACTGATATCAAAGTATTATCTGGTCAACTAATAATTCTGCTTTGTATAAAAATTCTAACACCTGTTTAGTCTATGCATTTTTACATGGGATGAACACATTACTTTGTAATATACAATAAAAGCCTTTCACAAGGAAAGTGTATTTGTGAAATAATCATATTAGATTGTTTTATTTAATTTGTTAGTTTATAATGGCTAATTAGATTGGCTAGCAGTGAAAGCAGAACAAATGGGCCAGGTGATATGGAGAATTATACTAATAGCTAGTATTTATTGAACTCTGTGTTTCAGGCACTGTTTTAAGTTTACATGTAATGTCTATAATATAAATTGTGTTTTGCAACCACCCTGTCATGTAAGTACTTTACTTTCCTCATTTGATTCATGTAGAAACGGAGGTGAAGTAAATTGCTCAAAGTCAGATGGGCTGACTACAGAGTCCATTCCCTTGACACATGTATTATACTGTCTACAATGTACAGTTATACTTTACTTATTTGGGCTCCAAAGGGAATACACGGATAGAGTCAACAGGGAGTGGAGAAGAAGGCCCCCAATCTGAGTGGTGTTGGGTGGAAAGGTGATCTGCTTGTTTTAACTTGCCCTGTCTCCAGTACCTAGAATGAATAATGAATCAATAAATGGCATTTCCACCTGAATCTTAAGTAAGAGATATCCAATTCGAGAGACATCTATTAAGCATCTACTCTGGGTTGGGCTCTGGGAAGACAAAAAGGAGTAAGAAATAACCCTAAACTCAAGAAATGCATAGTCTAAGAGGAAAATAGACATGAAAAATATGATTATATTACAGTGTGATTTGACGAAGAAGGATACGGAAGACACCAAAGAAGAGAGAAACCTTAAGAGAGGATATGACATTTGAACTGGGATGAATAAAGGTCGCCAGGGAAGCAAGGGCATAGGGCTTCCTGTATTCTTTTGGGTATAACAAAGTCTGTACCTATGGAAGTTGGACCATCACCCACTGTTTATTTTTAATCTAATTTGGAAAGAATGCAATGCTGTGTTTGGAGCTAGTCACACCTAGGTTCTTATCAGCTATGTAATTTAGGCCAATTAATCTCTCAGAGCTTTGGGTTCTGAATATGGAAAACTATGCTTATCTCAATGGGAAGGTTAAAGAAGAAACATATAAGTTCCTATAACAGAGCCTGTCATTGATGCCTGCAAACAGTAATTATTAACATCCTGATTATGTGGTTAAAAGAATGTAAGAAGCGCCTTAGAACAAAGACTTTCTCACCTAAGGTAGAGGCAAAGAAAGCCTGGCAAGGTCTACCAAATGAGTGAGGAATAATAAGGAGAGAGAACTATCCTTCTGGAGTTCAAATTCCATTTGTAACTGTTAAACT
The DNA here is from genome assembly GCF_018350195.1 of Panthera tigris. Classification (NCBI taxonomy): domain Eukaryota; kingdom Metazoa; phylum Chordata; class Mammalia; order Carnivora; family Felidae; genus Panthera; species Panthera tigris. The sequence goes on along the minus strand of NC_056665.1, from coordinate 85,990,641 downwards.
GAGACAGCTAAGAATAAAAGCCTTAACAAGACTCAAGAGGATTCTTGGGACAACAAATGACTGTTACAACGGAATATTTTGATGTGTTAAGTGTAAATTAGTCAGAAGCATATGGATTAAATTTCCTTTCAGCAATGCACGGGTTTAAACATTAAGGGGAAAGAGATGTGAGAACAGGGCCCTACCGGGTTAGGAAGTCTCTGATGTTTGCCCAGGAGTGTTTTAGGTAGACTCACAGAGAAAGGCTGAGAAATGCTCCCTGAGGAAGGTAAGGAGTAGAAGGAGCAGGGAAAGGATATCATACCACCCTCAACCCCAGCTTTGGTGAAGTCCAAGTTATTACAAATCAATGTGGCCTCAACGCCAAAGGTTTAAAAAACAGTGTAGGTCCTATTAGAAGTTTAGGTATAGTCATCAGCCCAAAAAGTGAAGAATTCATTCTTCACCTGAATGAAAAAATTTAGAACTCTTGCTGTTTAGGAGATAATATCCTGGGAAACCAAACTTCTTTTGCTGGAAAAATTGACTTGTAAGGAAATCATGGTTGTCTTCTTTCATTTTATAGACAAGAGACTTGAGGCCCAGGTTTGTGAAATGACCTGCTTACCATTCTCCAGTGAGTTTGTGACAGAGCTGGGACTGGACACCAGGCCATCTAATGTCACCCTCAAGGAAATTCCTTGACTTGGTTAAGGCCACACCCTGAGTAAAGTGGGCACTGACAGGATTTCAGCTAAGGCCACACATTTCCTATGACTGCAAGCTGCTGCCTTAAAATTAATTAGGCATTCTTGTTACAAAGGTAGCATGTGTTTATGTTAAATTATGACCGTATGAAAGGATATTAAATGAAAGCTAAGACATCTTATCCCTGCTCCTGTCCACACAACCCTGCCACCACTCCAACCAGAATCCTTCTATTTCCATTCCCTGGAAGTAAATACTGTGAACATTTTTTGGTGTTTACTTCCAGAAATTGCAAAAGTTCTTATTTAGAAAAGAACTCAAACTTACAAATAAATTATAAGAATTTTAGAAAGAACTTTTACCTAAATTCACTGCTGACATTTTTCCCCATTTGCTTTATCATTTGTTCTCTCTTGTTAACTGTCTACCTATTTATCAGCCCATCTGTTTATCCATCCATCCATCCATCCATCCATTGATAATAGTTTTGTTTGAACCAGTTGAGACTAAACTGTAGACATTGTGGCTTTTATTTTCTGTCTTAGTCCATTCGGGCTTCTGCTATGGACGGGATGTCTTTTAAACAATGAAATTTAATTCTCATAATTCTAGAAGCTGGGAAGTTCTGGATCAAAATACCGGTAGATTCAGTGCCTGGTGAGGGCTTGGTTCAGGGTTCATAGATGGCTGTCTTGCTCCTCACTCTGTCCTCACAAGGTGGGAGGGTTGAGGTAGCTCTCTGGGATCCTTTATAAGAGTACTAATCCTATTCATGAGAGCTCCACCCTCATGACCAAATTGTCTCTTAAAGGCCCCACCTCCTAATACCCTCACAAAGGGCATTACGATTTAACATATGAATTTGGGGAGGACATAATCATTCATTCTATAGCAACTTCTAAATATTTGGGTATGTATTTCCTAAGGATGTGCATAAGCATAATGCGGTCATCAGTTTTTATAAAACTTCAATAAATTTGTCACTGATCCAATCTGTTTATAAGATTAATCCAAAAATGTACTTCATAGAATTTTTTTCCCCTTTAATATCAGGTCTAGTTTAGGATCATGTATTGCACTTTCTTGTTACGTCTCACTGGTCCCTGTTGATCAGGACCCTGGAACAATTCTTCAACTATTCCTCAGTATTTATAGCACTGACATTTTTGAAGAATTTAAAAGAATGTTTCTCACTTTGAGTTGGCCTGATGTTTCTTCATGATTAGCTACTGGCTGTACCTGCTTGGGTGGAATACTACATAAGTGATGTTGTGTTCTTCTAGGATATCACAACTAGAGGCTCACATGTTCACAATGTCTCACTTGAGATACTAATTTTCAATGGTGGGTAAAGGTGTTGTTCATAGGTATCTTTTTTATTCATGTCCTTTCTTCAATATGTTTTTGTTGAATAACATAATTATTTCAATTCAATAATATTTATTGTGTATGTATGTGGCAAACACTGTTGTAGACCCTGGGGATAAATCAGTGATCCAAACAGAAAATTTCTGCTCTGATAGAGCTTGTATTCCATCTTGGACATATGTTTCCATATGTAGAACTATTTCATTTTTTAAAAAAACTGGACTCTAGTTTGTTGTACTTAGTATGACAAAAAAACTAGTACTCTATTTTGTTGTACTTAGGTACCATAGTTCATTCAAGCAGTTGCCACTGATGATATTTAGCTTGTTTCCACTTTTTTTTTTTTTTTTTTGCTATTACCAACATGCTGCAGGAAGCACCTTACAATATAGTATATTTACCTGGATGTGTGTGTGTGTGTGTGTGTGTGTGTGTGTGTGTGTGTGTGTGTGTATGAATGTATGTCTGTGTATAGATGTGGATGTGATTGTATGTGATTGTGTTTGTGTGTATATGTGCAGTTTGTGTAAGTATGTGTGTTTGTGTACAAACTCATTTATCGTAGGATAATTCCCTAAAGGAGAATTCATGGATCAAACAAATTTGGTTTATATATTCTGATAAATGCTATCATTTTAGTCTAATTTTTGTTCTCAGTACAGTGCTTCTGTCTCCCCATTCTTGCCAAACTGAAAACTATTTAGGTTTCCATCTTTTCCATACTAACTGGCATTATCTTAGCTGAATGATAATGAAGAGTCCAATTTTGGGGGCACCTGGGTGGCCCAGTCAGGTATGCATCTGACTCTTGATTTCAGCTCAGGTCATGATATCACGGTTCATAAGTTCTAGCCCCATATTGTGCTCTGCACTGACAGTGCAGAGTCTGCTAAGGATTCTCTTTCTCTCTCTCTCTTTCTGCCTCTCCCTTGCTTTCTCTCTCTCTCAAAAATAAATGAATAAACTTAAAAAAAAAAGAGTCCAGTTTTTGTCAAGTCTGGTGTGTAAAGTGCCTGTTTGTGTTTGATTGCTGCAGTAGTACTAGCCTCTAGGAGACCCACTTGGGGGAACAGAGAGACTGATTGCAGAGCTGCTATTTGTGTCTTTGGAAAAATTGCCCAATTCTTTTTCTCCCTTCCAACTTTTTTGACATAATTGACAAATAAAAACTGTATGTATTTAAGATGTCCAGCATCATGTTTTGATATACGAATATCTTATGAAATGGTTACCGCAATCAAGCTAATTAACATAGGCACACCTTGCATAATTACCTTTTTTGGTGTCAGAGCACTTAAGATCTACACTCTTAGCAAATTTTAAGTACACAATAACAATGATACTAACTACTCCATGTGGTATATCAGATCTCCAGAACTTGTTTATTCTGCATATCTGAAGCTTTGTACCCTTTGACCAACATTTCCCCATTTTCCCCATCCCCTGGTAACCTCCATTCTACTCTCTGCTTTTAGGAGTTTGATTATTTTGGATACCACATGAGAGGACATGCAGTATTTGTCTTTCTTTACCTGGTTTATTTTACTTAACATAATGTCCTCCGTGTACACACGCACACACACACACACACACATACATACACACACACACACACACACACACACCCCACATTTTCTTTATTTCATTCATCCATTATCTACATAGGTTGTTTCCATATCTTGGAATACATAATGCTCAATGAACGTGGAAGTACGGTTATCTCTTTGAGATACTGATTTCATTTCCTTTGGATATTTACCCAGAAGTGAGATTGCTGGATCATATACTAGTTCTATTTGTAATTATTTGAGGAACCACCATCCTGTTTTCTATAGTGGCAGGACTATTTTACATTCCCACCAACAGTATGGAAGGGTTCCAATTTCACCACAGCCTTGCCAACACTTGTTATTTTTGGGTTTAGCTTTTTAATAATGGCCATCCTAATGGATGTGAAGTGGTATCTTACATTGTGGTTTTGATTTTCATTTCCCCAGTGATTAGTGATGTTGAATACCTTTGCATATACCTGTATGTTTTCTTTTGAGAAACATCTATTCAGGTTTTTTGCCCATTTTAAAATTAGGTTATTCATTTTCTTGCTACTGAGTTAATTGAATTCCTTATATATTTTGGATATTAACCCCTTATAAGATAGTTTGCAAATATTTTCTCCCATTCTGTGGGTAATCTCTTCACTCAATTGATAGTTTTCTTGGCTGTGCAGAAGTTTTTTAGTTTAATATAGTCCCATTTGTCTATTTTTGCTTTTGTTTCTGTGCTTTGGGGTTCATATTAAAAAAATCAGTGTCCAGACCGATGTCAAGAAGGATTTCTCCTGTATTTTCTTCTAGTGGGTTTACATTTCAGCTCTAACATTTAAGTCTTCAGTCCATTTTGTGTTGATTTTTGTATGTGATGTGAGATAAGTGTCTGACTTCATCCTTCTGTATGTGGCTGTCCACTTTTCTGAACACCATTTATTGAAGAGGCTGTCCTTTCTCCTTTGTGTGTTCTTGACACTTTTGTCAAAGATCATGTGACTATAAATGTGTAGATTTATTTCTAGGCTCTGTATTTTGTTCCATTGGTGTACATGTCTGTTTTTATACCAGTGCCATACTGTTTTAAAAACTGCAGCTTTGTAGTATATTTTAAAATCAGGCAGTGTAATGCCTCCAGCTTTGTGCTTTTGCTCAAAATTGCTTTGGCTTCTCGGGGTCTTTTTTGGCCCCATATGAATTTTAGGATTGATTTTTCTATTTCTTTAAAAAATGCCATTGGAAATTTGACAGGAATTACATTGAATATGTGGATTGCCTTGGATTGTATGGACACTTTAATGCCTAATTCTCAATTAAAGTCTGTTTTGGAAAGAAATTTTTAAAATGTAAATTCTACACTTGACCACATTGCTGTGATGTAGGAATGTTATCTAGGACCTAGAAACATTTTAGTAGGAAGCTAATGAAATAGTATAATTATAGATAAATAACTGAAAAATGTACATTTAGACACAACTCTGTTATGCTATTTGCTATCTGTTATGAAGAATGGGTTAGGATAGTCTCCAAAATAGTTCATGTATCACTCAAAGATTTCTGAGATATATGATAAACTAGAGAGAAAATATTTGTTCATGGCAGATGATCTTAGAATTATTTGAAATGTTTAGCTAGATGGTCTGAACTCTCTTGAAGATTATTACTGAGGGTTTTTGGTAGGAGGTGGTTGGGAAGAAAAATTTTCTTCCACCTTGGAAAAAAACTTCAGATTATATGGTTTGTTTATTGAAGAAACCATTAATTTTTCCATCTACTTGTTATCCCATTCACCTCCCCCATCCCCCTTTCCCTGTAACTCCTCCCCACCTCCATTTCATCCTCCAAAAAGGAGGAGTGGATATTTTGAAAAGGAAGCCTCTTTCTTACACGCAATGAATTTTGCCCACAATGGGCTAATTGCCAAAGCAGTTGGCCACCTGTGGGAGTAATTAGTTACTTGTCACTCGTTCTGAGGTTAGTCAGTCGCAGTTGCAATTTATTATACACACAGTTTTGCATCCACAAATAACCATGGCTGTTAAAACCACCCATAGAGAAAGAAAAGGCTGGGCAGAAACTTTAAAAGGTGGCATATTATTTTACATTTATGAATAAGCATGGGTAACATTCAGCTCTACTCATTTTATCCTAATTCAGAGATACGGGAATTAGGAGTCCTGTAGAAAAAGTATGCCAAAGTTTTCCTACTTTGGGGAGTGGGCCAGAGATAAGATCATGTTATCTTTATAATTTTACTGGATAAGTTAAAAAAAAAAGATTCTTGATGGGTTATATTAATGTTTTAGTCTTCTATAATACAGATGTGTATAATTGAAAATGAATCACTTTATATTTAAGGTAATCATAGCAAGAACTTTGTTCTCATGGGCAAGTAGCAATATAATAGCAGCCATTTGGTTAACTATTCTGTGGTTAAACATGGTTACACTGTTTATGATTATATCCATGGAAGGTATTCTCCATTCTACTAATTAAGTTTGATATATTTATCAATGACTACTGTTATTAGTCATGAATGTCAGGAAGTAAAGAGCATGTAAAAAGATGAGCAAAAGAGAATTCAGATACTTAGCGTGTGTGTGTGTGTGTGTGTGTGTGTTTGTATTAGGAGCAAAGGGGTAAAAACTAGCACATATATATATATATACTATACATATATATGTATAGTATACATATATATGTATAGTATATATATATGCGTATACATATATATATGTATATATATATCAGGATTCTCTTGCATACAAGAAAAACAATCTTACTCAAGTTGCCTTAAACAATGAAGGGTATTTATGAGTTATTGAATTGAGAACCCTTTAAAATCAGGTAGGATAAATATGAGACTTTTCCTAGTGGCTCAATCCTATCACGAGGGACTCATATACTTTACATTTCTCTGCTTTCCTTTCCACAGTGCCTGCCTGCTTTATCCTGAGACTGATTCTTAACATGGCTGACACAGAGACGAGCCATTTTTACTACATGTGCTAAGCAAATATCTCCTTGTGTGTCATTAACCCAAACTGAGTCATGTACTCATCCCTAAAGAAGTCACTGTGGCTAAGGAGACACCATCCACTAATTGGCTTAAAGGCCAAGAGCTTACTCCTCAAGACAACCCTACAAAAACAGCCTGTGTGGGAAATCTGAGACCTAGGTAGGGAGGAGAAGCATGGAGATGGATGCTAGCAATAGCAACTGTCCAGTACAGCAAATAACAGTAATTCAAGTGCTATAATAAGGTAGAGACACAGTAGGGATGCCTGAGTGGCTCAGTTGGTTAAGTGTCTGACTTCATCTCAGGTCTTGATCTCACAGTTGATGCGATCAAGCCCCATACTGACAGTGCAGAGCCTGCTTGGGATTCTCTCTCTCTCTCTGCCCCTCCCCAGCTCACATGTGCTCTCTCTCTCTCTCTCTTTCTCTCTCAAAATAAATAAATAAACTTAAAAAAAAAGGTAGAGACACAGTACTTAGTACCATATAGGATGGCTATGGGTTGATGCTATTACTGCAGTGGTTATAAGTGCCATCAATGTTCATGTTCCTGGGATGCTAAAAAACAGAAACATATTTGAAGGGCTTTGTGGCCTACCATGTCACTAAGGAGGTTTGTGGCCACCCACTTTATCAGTTAACCTGTGAAGGCTTTACTCTACTTTCAGTCTGTGACCTTTGCTTACAGAGAAAAAAACCTCAAAGATCTTCAGTGGGAAATCTGAAGGGAGAAAATATGTATAAATTTGATCCTTGTTACATACAGTTGATCAACTGTTGATCCTTGTTATTTGCAGATTTAGTATTTGTGAATTTGTCTTCTTGCTAAAATTTATTTGTAACCTCAAAATCAATACTCATGGTGCTTTCATGGTATTCACGGATATGTGCAGAGTGGTGAAAAATTTGAGTCATCTGAAGCCCTGAGATCCACTGAGGTCGAACAAGATGATGCTCTGCCTTTGTGTTTCAGCTCTCATACTGTAAGGAAGTGTCCCTTTCATGGTCTATTTAGTGTATATTTTCCACATTTTTGTGCTTTTTTGTTGGTGATTTCATTGTTAATGGCCCCCAAGCATAGTGCTGAAGTGCTGTCCAGTGTTACTAAATGCAAGAAGGCTGTCATATGCCCTATGAGAAAATACATGTGTTAGATAAGCTTCGTTTGGCATGAGTTATAATGTTGTTGGTGGTGAGTTCAGTATTAATAAATCAACGATATATATTAAATATGATGTCTGTAAACAGAAATAGCCTGTAAAATAGGTTATATATTGACTGGTTGATGAAAAGTTTGTGACCAGAGGCTTGCAGGAACTTAACCTTGTATTTCCTCTAGGAGCAGTGGGTTTAGTATTCACTCATTCAGTTTTCATAGTGAATTTATGGAATATAATTACATAACTACTGCAAATAATAAGAATAAACTATATATCTGCAGCTGCATTGAAGCAAATGAAGAAAAGATTAGCTTGGTCCAGATCCAGGCAGGGATTTAACCACAGAGTTCTAGTATGTAAAGGGATAAGTACTTTCTATATTCCTGTTAGTTAAAAGGAAAGAATTCAGAGTTTTTAAATCCATTTGGGGAGCCATACCCAATCTATCTGCAAACTACATTTCTCTCCATCTGGACCCTTCCAGCTATGTCCTCTCTGCCATCTCAGAAATGATAGGCAACGACTTCTAGGTTTCAACTGAATATAGCTTCAGCCACATAGGATGTAATGAAAAATAATGCATGATGAAATCCACTGAAAGACCACGTTTGTTACTTTCCTCTCTACCTATTGCCCCCAAACCAAATGTAGCAAAACTTTGAGCTGCAACAGGACATCATAAGAATTGAGATGGGTAGTGTGGGGAGGTGTTCTTCTGCATCTAGGGCTCTGCTTGCATCATTCCATTTGATTTTTGTTTCACTGGGACTGGGGCTGGGTTGCCAGCAGCAAGTATGCTGACTGAAAACTGTCACAACAGCGATCTTTACAATCCGGGAGTTGAGTTTGACTGGAACATATGTCTTCAATTTTGATAGCTCAGCTTCCCAGATGCCCTAAAGGAGAATATTGCCTGAGAAGGAGCTTTTCATGTAAGAATAATTTGTGTTAAGTAGCTCAGTGATCTGTTTGTTAGGTTAGAGCTGACAGTTTGTTTATATTTCTAAAGGGGTATGATGAATGGGGGAGAAGTTGATGCTAATTAGCCTAAATTGTTCCTAAGAATGTAGAGGGCTTTGCCAGTTTCATTGTTTCTGTTTCTTTGCACATTTTAAATAATTGAATGGAGCTCAGACCATTCATCATAATTTCAGGCAAGATAGAAATAAATGAATTTAGCACGGGTCTGCATGTGTGATGGAAGATGTCACTTTAAAGGGCAATTAAACAAGACATCAACTTGGGGCTAATGCAGACTATTCTAATCTATTTGCATAAAAATATCAAACATGAACGTTTTCATTTATTCCATTAATTATCTCTGTCATCATAGGAGGATAATAGCACTTCTTTTTGAAATCCCATCTATCTCTATTAAAGTAATGCTGTAGTATAAAATTTGGGTCTGTGCTTTCTAGACAAAAGATCTGTGTCCATACTCTTTAAGAAAGTTCCCTCCCCTCCGTCTGATGTCATCAAATGTCTCTAAGAAACCTGTTTGAGAATGGGCTCAAGTGCCTGGCCAGCTAATGAAAAAGGCAGCAGAGAAACATTTTTGAAAGTTGGAAATCATATAATGGTGCGCATTCCACAGCAAGAGCTAGTGTACCAGTGAGGGCATATTTTAGTTATTTCTCTAGAGTTCTCACATACTTATTTCTCATATATGCTGAGTTACATAGTGATATGATACTAAGCCTACGATGTAACTTCCTATCCGAGTTGATCCAGCATTTCCTCTAGGTAATAAAGTTAACATAAATGGATTATTTTATAAGAACGTAGGAAAATATATATGTTTTGTTAGCACACATATTTTGACAGATAAAATAAGAAAAATGAAACTAAATTTAGAAAGTCTATGATTTTTTTCCAACCTTTTAATCCTCATTGCAGGCCATTCTTTTTTAATTTATGCACATAAAATACCACAGGAAGAGATGGTATAAATTTGTGGACTGTGGAGAATGAGTGAACATTTTTGAATCAGGATCTTTAAAAGGGGTGAAATTTGAGTATGATTAAGTTAGGAAAAAGCCTCGCTTACGGCGGAAGTCGGAGACTCTGTATACATTATGGGCATGTCATGGCTTTTAAAAAGTTATGTTAGACTTCTATACAAATTGTGAAGGAATTTGTATAACCCCAAACAAAATTCTGTGTGGTTCTGAACTTTTCTAAAGAGAGAGAAATCATGCTGGTTAGTATTCCAATCAGGAGCAAACCTTACCGTCGGGTGGGCTGGTTGCTTACACTGCCTGGGTGTTTTCTTGGTCACTAGTTTTCTCGGAAGGAAATGATCCTATGGCTTATGCTTGCCACATTTGTACATATATGCGCTATAATTGGCATTTATTAAGGAGACCTTCAGTTTGATGGATGACTGTCAGAGCCGAGCCTGCTGGCTTTGAAGAGGGTTGACTTTGCTCAAGTTTTGTTACATTAGCTCATTAGAACTCTGCACAACTTCAACCCGTTCTTTGTTTACTTTCTTATAATTAAGATTTTTGAACAATCGAATTTCAGAGACTTGACAGGGCCCATTCCCAACTTGGAGACTTTGCCTGACAGAAAAGTTTGCAACAGAAAAAATATTCACAATAGAACCCGTGAGTATTAAAAATAAGATTTTTGTACTCTCTCTAGTTAGCTGCCCAGTTAATTAATTGCTTTTAAACATTAAAGGGTTTAATTATCTTTACCTTTTATATCATTAGCTGCATTTTTCCTAAGCTTTTTTTTAAAAAGTGAATTCTATAAAAAACAACAGCTATAGAAATATTTTCAAGTCAAGGTATTTAAAATTTGGACCTCGTATGTATTATACTTGAGCAACAATGTAAGTAAATAATTAAGAAAATGACAGACCATCTGAATCTATAGATACATATTCAAAAGAAAAAAATGCATTAATAAGTACATTTAAACATTCAATTGTGAATAATCAGAAATCCTAATTGTGTTGTTAATTTTGTAATAAGGATATCTCCAAAGCTGTGGTGACCCATTTGAAGTGAAGACTGATATTTCACTTTCTCTTTTGAAACCCCAAAAAAAGTGCACATGAGAATGCTGAAAATGAGGATCCAGTATGCGTTGGTGAGACGAACTGTATTTCCTATTTAGCGCAGTGTGCCTCTCCCACTACCTAAAGGGGCACAGAATGTTGATGTTGTGTTTGATGTGTGTGTCTTTTGAAATATTCTTAGTTGCTATCCACAAAAACTAAATGTTTGAAGGGAAAGGATGTGCTTTTATAGAAAGCAAATATGGTTGCAGAGTGTTTGCACTAAGATTACAGACTCACTCATGGTTGTCTCTTTTCGGACTTGTCCTAACTAGTTGATGACTTGATTATCTGTGAGGTCTATTTACCAAAGATGGTAGCTTGATGAGTAGATGCGTTCATCACGTCATCCCAATATCTAAATGAATAGGAAAGGGAAATAAAGAATGAATGATGAGGGAAAAATAAACAGTGTCTGTTTATGAAAATGAATGCTGTACAGGGTCATAATTTATAGGCAATGGACTAAGTAATGAGTTCTTACAGCAATTTTATGGGGAGTGCTACTGTAGAACGGTACTAGATCACTTGACTTGCCTTCGCAGAGTGGGGAAAGGGAAAATGAAACTCAGTTGTTTCAGGTCACAGATAATTCAACTTTCCTTATTCTCTAAAAGGAACTTGAGTTAGCAGAACAATATTTAGACTTCTTTGCCAATGAAGACAGCCTTTTAAGTTTAGTGATGAAGTTGATTCATTCGTATTTCATTCAGATGATGGAAAATACAACTAATTGGCTCCTTATTTGGTCCATGATGCTCAGTTAATGTATTCAAAGTTATTACTAGATTAAAAAAAATGAATTCACAGGTCAAAACTTCTTTTATTGTGGAGGAAACTGGCAGTCATCAAAAGGGCCATTAAAAAACAGTTTAATGAAGAAATATGTGACTGTTTAAGAAAAGCGTCTAGTCTAAACTTAGCAGGAGGGCCATGGATGCTTTTTTCTACTAAGCTGCAACAGTATAAGAAAATAATCTTGCATCTTTTAGGCTTCTGCATAAATTTTCATTTCAGAAAACCATTACTTTAGTTGCACAAATAAAATATAATTGTGCTCAGAAAGCCCGAAGCTAAAATAAAGTCTTCCTACTAATTTTATATTAAAATGTATGAAATGGTGTCTTTTTTATTTTTAATTGATGCATTAGTGTTAACTAAAGATTTAATTTTAAGCTCTTTTCCATTTCAACCTAAGAACAATGGCCAGCGCTTTTTGATCGTGTCCTATGTAACAAGCCTTGTTCTAAATACTCTACGTGTATTAACTTATGTAATCATCACAACCCCATGTTGTGGGTACTATGATTATCTTCACTTTAAAGGTTGTAAAACTGAGGTATAGAGAGGATAAGTCATTTGGCCAGAGTCATGCAGCTAGTAAATGGTAGGTTGGGGATTTAAGCATAGGCATTCTGACTCCAGATTCAAAGCAAGCAACCGTTCTGTAATGCAGGATTTGGTTTGGTTAAGTACTTGAGGATCTATACACAAACATCTAAATGCACCAAATTTATTATTCAAAAGACTTTTTTGAACAGCATTCCAAAGACTATTTCATTATGTTTAGAAGCTTTTACTAGAAGGAATATTATGTTAACATACCTATACACATAGAAATAGTTTTTTTTCCCCTTAACTTTCATATCCGAGCGCATGACTAACAAAAGGTTTATAGACTAACAGTGTGGTCAAGTTATACCATGTGTGGTTGTCACATTTTGGGAGGAACAGTATTTGACCTGTGGCCTACTTAAAACAGTTGTAATATTGAACCATATTATAACAGAGTTCTGTTTTGTTTTAAAAATACAATGATTATTTTTAAAAGGAGATAAAGGAACAACCATAGAAAAATACCTAGTTTCCAAGAAGTAGTTTCTATAAAAATTTGCCAAGTTTTCAGAAGTAAATGTTTTAAAGTCTGTTTAACAAAATACAGCAATATCTAGGTTCAATGAAAGAGGCTGGTTTTTATCACTAGACTGGAGTAATGAATTCTGGGATAATCTAAGCTGATTAACCTTTAAAAATTTTGGGTTTTTTTGGTAATGTTAAAGACAGAGACATTGCAAAGTTGAATGAATTATAGCTCACAAACCTCCCTGAAGATAATGCAGATGCATAAAATGCCATACATATTTTTGGGAAGGTTTCAAACTCCTAGACAAAGGGATTTTGAATGTCCAGACATCTTTGAAGTATCTAGCAGAATATGATAACCATATAGGAAATACTCTGATGAGAAGAGTGCACAAAGATAAAATCATCTTTTTAATCTTTTATGTGAAGAAATTTAAGCAGTAGATCTACTTTTTGTGATTTTTTTATTCACTAAAAATTGAGTGAATATGTACGATGCATTGAGGATACAGGACTGAGAAAGACAGACAACCCTTGAATGAACTAACATTCTACTGACAGAGACAGGAGTAAACCGGCAAATAATATGAAATCAGATATCATAAGAATTATGAAGAAACTAAAGCTGAGTAAGGGGATAGAAAGTGATGTCTTTGGGGACATGGAGTGGTGTCTATTTTAAATAGAGTGGTTAGGGAAAACTTTGTGATGCTGACATTTGATCAAAAATCTAGATAATATTGAGCAACAGTGGTATTTCTAGTATATTTGTCATTTTGGATAAATAAATTTTTAACGTTCCCCCCCTCTCTAGACAAAATTATTTTTTTAAAGTTTATTTATTTATTTTGGAGGGGGTGAGGGGCAGAGAGAGAGAGAAGGAGAGAGAGAGAATCCCAAGTGGGCTCTGCATTGTCATCGCAGAGCCTGATGTCGGGCTCGAACTCACAAACCATGAGATCATGACCTGAGCCAAAACCAAGAGTTGGACACTTAACTGACTGAGCCACCCAGGAGCCCCTAGACAAAAATTATTTTTAATAATGATCATGCAATGCAAAGGATACAATGATGGCCAGAAAAAGACACAATGAAAAAAAGTCACTCAATTTCATGTATTATCATCCTAGTAACAAAATTAATCTAAAAAATAAACATTACTGTACCAAAAAAAAGGGTAAAAAGTAATGGATTAGTATTTTTAATTACATCATTTTTTTTATAAAAAAGGAAATATAATATCCCTACATAGTGCAGTTTGCACCATGTTTCACCATTTTAAATCCTTTTTTTGGGGGGGCAGCTTTATTGAAATGCATGTACCACACAATTCACCTAATTAAGCTGTATAATCCAATGGGTTGTAGTATACATATAGAGTTGTGCAATTATCATCACAGTCAATTTTAGAACATTTCATCACCTCAAAAGAGAAACCCCATATTCTTCCCCTGGTCTTAGGAAACCACGAATTCACCTTCTGGGTCTAAGGAATTGCTGATTTTGGACATTTCATATAAATGAAATCATGTATATGATCTCATTTATGATCAGCTTCTCTCACTTAGCATCATGTTCTTAATGTTTTTCCATGTTGCAGCATATATCATTACTTCTTTTTATTGCCAAATATAATTGCATTGTATGGATACACCATATTTTATTTATCCATTCATCACTTGATGAACATTTGGGTTGTTTCCATAGTTTTGCTATTAGGAATAATGCCGTTATGAACATTCATGTACAACTTTTTATATGAGCATATGTTTATATTTTGGTGGGTATATACCTAGGAGTATGCTTACGCCATATGGCAACTCCATGTTAAAATCTTTTGAGGAACTGCCAGACTGTTGTCCAGAGTGTCTGCATCATTTACATCCCAATCAGCAAAGTATAAGCCTTCTAATTTGCCCATGTTCTTGCCAACACTTGTTACTATCTAACAGTTTGATTCTGTTCATCCTGGTGGGTGTGAAGTGGTAGTTTATTGTGATTTTGATTTGTATTTCCTTGATAGCTAATGGCGTTGAGCATATTTCATTTTCTTATTGGCCATTTTCATGTTTCTTTGCCCATTTTTAATTGCCTTATTTGTCATTTTATTATTGAGTTGTAAGAATTCTTTATATATTCCAGATACAAATCTATTATCAGACATATGATTTGCAAATATTTTCTCACATTCTGTGTGTTGTCTTTTCATTTTCTTGATGGTGCCATTTGAAGCACAAAAATGTTTTTAAGAAGCCTGATATCTATTTTTCTTTGGTTGTTTGTGCTACTGGTGTCCTATTTCACAAATTATGGCCTAATCCAAGGTCACAAAGATTTACACCCATGTTTTTTTTTTAATTTGTTTTTGTTTTTGTTTTCTAAAACTATTATAGTTATACCTCTTTCATGGGTCTTTGGTCCATTTTGAGTTGATTTGAAATGAGGGTCCAGTCTCACACATTTGTGTGTGGATATCCAGGTGCCCTAGTGCCATTTGTTGAAAAGACTTTTTCCCCCATTTAATTATTTTGGCATTTTTATTGAAAATTAATTCATTGTAATTATGAATGTTTATTTCTGGACTCTCAACTGTATTCCACTGACATATGTCACTGTCCTTATGCCAGTACCACACTGTCTTGATTACCGTATCTTTGCAGTACATTTTGAAATTAAGAAATATGAATCACTGTTTTAAATCTTTTTTTGTAAGCTTGTTTGTTTGTTTGTTTGTTTGTTTATAGAGGTAATCTCTACACCCAATGTGGGGCTCAAATTTATGACCTCAATCCCGAGACCAAGAATCACATTCTCTTCCATGTGCCTGAGCCAACCAGGCACCCCTTATGTTTTAAATCTTAAATAAAAATCAAAATTCCAAGAAGCCATATAAATTGACAGAATTGAAGCAAGTCAAGTTCAGTTTCTTCATCTTCACAATTACTGTGCTACCAAAATTTATTTTAAATCTATTGTTTAAACTCAGGAATATGTGGTAACACAGAAGTTAGAAACACAAACTACCCAAAATAAACTATAACCAGTCTCTAGTTATAACTGTTCTGTATCTCTTAGGAATTTTCTTTTGAGATGAGTTCAAATATCTATGTTTGTGTCTCTTGGGGGCCACCTATGTACTTGAAAGATCTCTATTAATTTCCATGTAGAATACATTTATTAAGGGACAAGTAACAAAATATTTTTAGAGAGGAACAACATTGTATCACTAACTTTGTTTAAACTTTCTGGTGCATGGTAATAAGTAAAAAGTAGACAGAGTTTTAGATGCTTTTACTATTGTTTTAAAATACTCAAAAATTGGGGGAGAGTGGAAAGTGGGTGATGGGCATTGAGGAGGGCACTTGTTGGGATGAGCACTGGGTGTGTATGGAAGCCAATTTGACAATAAATTATATTCAAAAAATAAAATAATAAAGTACTCAAAATTGCCCACATACTGTGCAGACTGTTCCTACCAGCCCATCTTTGAAATGCCAATGAGGAGGAGCATATCATTCTGTGATCTAGAGGAAGAGGGAACAGAAGTGGTAAACCCTTGCGTAAGTTTGAGATTTTTAATGAACTGAAAGAAAGCCATTATTGTAGCTACAATGTAGAGGTGGGGGGGTGAGTGGTAGGACATGGTGTTGGAGGGACTGGCAGGCAGGCGCTATAGCTAGGGCCACCATATGATTTTTGGTCTAAATTGTAGCACTTCTGAGAGTGAAAGAGGCCACTGTTGATTGCATAATACACTTAATGGGACTGTCCCAGGAGAATTAGGATGACTAGTCACCCTACTTAAAGGATATGGTATACAGTTGTGTTTTAACTACACATAGAATCCAACTCAAGGGCAGCTATTATGAGGGCTAGAAAGTCTTTAATGCAAGTAAGCAATAATCTGACCTTACACCATTAGAGTATTATGAATTAGGAGGACTGAACAGTGTGTATAATGAGTGGTTTAGATAATGCTTATCAAACTTTAACATGCATAAGACTCATGCAGAAGCCTTGTTAAAACACATGGCTGGCCCCACTCCCCCAAATTATGATTGAATGGGCTCTGTGTTTCTCTTTATTATTATTGTTGTTGTTGTTGTTATTTTATTTTAGAGCACAAGTTGGGGCAGAAGGGCAGAGGGAGAGAGAGAGAAAATCTTATTTATTTATTTATTAAAATTTTTTTAAAATGTTTTTACTTATTTTTGAAAGAGAGAGACAGAGCATGAGTGAGGGAGGGGCAGAAAGAGGGGGAAACACAGGATCTCAAGCAGGCTCCAGGCTCTGAGTTGTTAGCACAGAGCCCA
Organism: Panthera tigris; assembly: GCF_018350195.1. Taxonomy (NCBI): domain Eukaryota; kingdom Metazoa; phylum Chordata; class Mammalia; order Carnivora; family Felidae; genus Panthera; species Panthera tigris. The sequence goes on along the minus strand of NC_056665.1, from coordinate 85,973,621 downwards.
GCACAGGGCTTGAACTCACAAACCATGAGATCATGACCTAAGCTGAAGTCGTACACTTACCCGACTGAACCACCCAGGCACCCCATGAGAGAGAGAAAATCTTAAGCAGGCTCTATGCTCAGCTTGGAGCCTGACACAGGGCTCGATCCTACAACCCTGTGATCATGACCTGAGCCGAAATCAAGAGCCAGACATTCAACCGACTGAACCACACAGGCCCCCAAATCGGTTCTGATTTCTAACAAGCTCCCAGGTATTGCTGAAACCACCAGTCCGTGGGGGACCAGACTTTGAATAGCACTGGTTTAGACATTAGGGAGTGGACTGTGGAGTCAGACAGACTTGGTTTGAATTTCAACTTTCTTGGTTATAAGCTAGGTGGCCTTGGAAAGTTACTCTTTCCACAGCTCTTTCCGTCATCTGGTAAAATGTGATTATAATAATCCTTGCCTTATATAAATGTTGTGAAGAGTAAATGGGATAAAGCACTTGGCATTGTTTCAGGCATTATTGTAAGCACTTAGCATGTGTTCTTTTTGTTGTTATTATAGTTAGGAAGAAGAAGAATCATGGTGGATTATATTCATTAAAGGAAACTATGAACAAGTTTTAGATTCTGCATTGTAAATCAACCCTAGAACTACTTGCTACAACTACATGCCCTAGAACAGTGTTCACTGCCTGGCACATACCAGGCTCTTAATACTTGTTGACTGGGGTGCCTGGGTGGCTAAGCATCTAGGTGGTTAGTTAAGCATCTGACTTTGGGTCAGGTCATGATCTCATGGTTCATGAATTCAAGCCCCTCATTGGGCTCTGTGCTGACAGCTTGGAGCCTGCTTCAGATTCTGTGTCTTCCTCTCCCTCTGCCTCTTCCTGCTCACGCTCTCTCTCTCTCTCTAAAAAATAAATAAACATAAAAAAATAACTTGTTGACTGAATAAACAAATTTGTGAATTCACTTAATAGTACTATGTGGACTGAAGTAATTGATTCCCATTACAATACACCTCTTTTACTCTCAGAGCATACCTTATCTGCTGACGTTCAACACAGACAAGAGCATAAGAAGATCTTGTCTCTCAGCTGCAAACAATTTGATATATTAAGCCAGTTAGGATACATTTAAACTTGAAATTGATGAGACAGTTACATTGGGAGTTTCTTGGTGTTTAGGTATACAGTGAACTTTAGATTTAATATACTGACATCAAATAGGAGTAGAGTAGTTGTAGAATTATACCCTTAAAAAAGTAATTTTATTCGGATGGCCGTGCTGAATTATAGCTGTGTTAAACACAAAGTTACCAAATGCCCTTTATTCATTATCATGGAAGAAATACTACAAAAAATAACAACTCTCATTTCTATAGGAAAAATAATAGACCAAACCACTATAAAGAGAGGCCAAAAGAATGGGACCTGCTAATATGAGATCTGAATGGTTTCTGTTTTGTCCAGTGGCTGTGTGATACCTACACCATAAACTAGGTACTTGAGGGTGGGTGGAGAAAGGAAGAAGGAAGGGAGCTCACTTTTTAAAATATCTGTTATGGGTGGGGCTCCTGGGTGGCCCAATAAGTTAAGCTTCCCACTCTTGATTTTGGTACAGGTCATGTTCCCAGGGTCATGGGATCAGGCTCCTCACCAGACATTGATTCTGCTTAAGATTCTCCCTCTCTCTCTTTCTCACTCTCTCTCCCTCTTCCTTCTACCCCTCCGCCCTCATGTTCAAGTTCTCTCTAAATAAATAAATAAATAAATAAATAAATAAAATATCTATTATGGGCTAGATACTTCACCATGTGCTAGGAAATTTACATGCTCTACTTCATTGCTCAGAGCCATCATATGTGATAGGTTATCATCACTCTCCTTTCATTTCTGATGATTAAAGCTTTAAGGAGACAAGGGATAAATAGATGGGGAGCCAAGTTTCTTCTCTAGGTGTCCCTACAAAGACCACTCTTTTTTTGACTACAACCTTTGGGAAGGGCATTTATATAGAAAGCCACTGTATGGTTTTCCAGCAGTGTGGCAGAGTTCTTACACTATCAGTTTCCTAGTTTATTAGTAATGACAACTTAGGTACTAAAGAGATTCTAGTGTAGTAATTGAATACAGTTATTCTTGCTGAGTTTATCCAGTGTTGGTCTAATCTATTCCACAACTTTCTCTTCTATGCAGCACCTTAGTTTATAATTTCCACTGCTAAGATTTGAAGCATCAGTAGTTGAGGGGCAGAATTAAAGAGAACACTGAAAATGTTTTAATTCCTAATTGTTACTATATTTTATCACCCTAAGCAATACAGAGAAATAAAACTGCTAAGTTAATAATGATTTTTGGTTTAATAATGTAGCTCTATATTAGTAGGCCTTAAGCATAACTAAGACAATGGGATGATCATGTTCTGATGGACGGTGGCAAGGAGCAGAACATTGTAAGTGGACTGAGTACTGGTCCTGAGGTGCAAACACTGTGGGTGTTTGGATGCCTTTTGTTTGTATCATGTCTTGTGATTCAACTTTGCCACAACTGAGTTATTTTCCACACTGTATCATTAACATTGCATCTTATGTCATGTACAACTGTGACAGGTGGCTACATCTAATGTTATATCTAACATCAGAAAAATATAACCAAGAGTTAGTGAGAGTTAACATGAGCTTTTTTTTTAAACTGTTCTGACTATCTTACGTGTCATTGTAATGTTTGTATAAACCCACAATTTTTCTCATGTTCTCCAAGTTGAATAAGTTCACAAAAGCACTTTACCGGCAACACAATCAGAGTTTAAGTATATCATTGATGGTAGCTATCCTTACAATTAGATTCAGGGGTCAAGGAGAATAGATAGAGTTAGTAAATAACCATTTAACAGCTCAATTTATTTATTCTACCCATGACTTTTAGATTAGCCAAAGGCAAGTCTGTCTTTTGGCCCTGGCCAAGCTTAGTTGACCCTGCTACCATCCTGTTAACTAGGCAGAATTTGAGAAAAGTGGTGCCTATAAATTCTATAAGATGTCTTGATTATGGGGCATCCAGAATCTTAATTGCCATCTAGGATGGCTCATATTTCCTCTGTGGTAAATGATAACTATACAGCAGATCACATGGCCTGTTTTCCTGGTGAAGGAAGAAATACATTAATATGTTCATTGGTTCAGTGGGTATTTATTAAAAACCTCCCCAAAGGGGAAGGAAAAAAAAAAGAGGTTAGAGTGGGAGAGAGCCAAAGCATAGGAGACTGTTAAAAACTGAGAACAAACTGAGGGTTGATGGGGGGTGGGAGGGAGGGGAGGGTGGGTGATGGGTATTGAGGAGGGCGCCTTTTGGGATGAGCACTGGGTGTTGTATGGAAACCAATTTGACAATAAATTTCATATATTGAAAAAAAAAAGAAAAACCTCCCCAGTACCAGGTGCTGAGTAGTAGTGAATAAGACATGGTCCCTGCCCTCATGGAGCTGACAGTATAGTGGAGGAGACACTGTACACGATTACAACAGTATGTGAGGAGCTGTGCACTAGAATTTAGGTGTTTTACAAGCTTAGCTATGACCTTGATCTAATTTAGAGTAAAGAAAGATGACCCTAAGAAAGTGACATTTGGATTAGAGGTAGGCAGTGAGAACAGCATATTCCAGCTAAAAGCATGGCAGGTTCTGAAGGACTAACAGCTACTTAGTGTGACTGTAAATGGGAGTGAAACCTCAGCAGTGAAGTAGGCATAGGCTAGATAGTGAGAATCTTTTAAGTTAAGCTGTTTAGACTTGGTTAATAAGGGTGATGAGAAATTAAGCTATAGTGTTGTGATCAGGTTTATGTTTTATGAGTATCTCTTCAAGAAAGATTACTCTGAGGGCTGTGTGGATGGTAAATGGGTTGAATAGGAGTAAGATCAGTGGCAAAGAGACTGGTTAGAGGGCTGTTTCAGCAGTTTGTCAGATATGATGATGATTTGGGGGGACAGTAGAGTTGGAGATAAATGGTTATTAAAGTGATATTGAGGAGGCCGATTGACAACACTGGGTCACTAATTAGAAGAGACAGAAAACTTAAAGAGATCCTTCAATTAATGATTTGGGTTCCATTGGGTAGACACTTAAGCAACATAGGGGAAACATTTAGGTAGGGAGATAGCGAAGGACATGAGTTCACTTGTGAAAAGGATGCATTGGAGGGCTTATGAGATATCAAGCAGGCTGTTGTTTATCAGACAATTATATCAACAAGTCCAAACAGCCCCAGAACTGGACTGGACAGAAAGATGGGAGGGTGACCAGTGCATGGATGCTATATGAAGTTTGCAAGTCAGCATAGTTACTTGAAGTGCATAGAATGAAAAAAACAGAGGGCTTATTACTGATCCCCAGAGAAGTATTGACATTGAAAGGATCTTTTTCAAAGTGATGATTTAAAGATAATATTAGGTGAAAGCATCTTAAAAATGTTTTTAAGGAAAAGAGGAAGGCATGTGAGCCTGAGAGTTTCCTTTCTTTTTCAGAACTGATTTGTGATTTCCTTCCACCTCAAGTGAAGTCATACACATTCCAAATCAGAGTCTCTTTTGTTGTGGTTAAATTGATTCTTGAACACAAACCATTCTAAAACATGCAATGAAAAAAAATGGAGAATAAAGGAAAACCAAAGCATCAAATTATCCATGGCTAAAACTTTTTGAATTTAGCGCATAATCAAAGCAACCATAAAAGGCAGTGTTGCCAACATTCAGTGATGGCCAAAGAAGGACTTTACTTCTTTTCCCCCTTTTTACCACTGATTTCCAATATCTTAACATTTTTAAAATCCTTTAGAGATTCAGATCTCTTTGTATTATCTCTCCCATCGTGATCTCACAGGTGTGTGGCAGAAACCAAGAATAATGGCTCCCAACTTGTTCTTTAACTGCTTGTAAAAGACCTTTGACTAAATGGCAAAGCCACTCTTCTTTTTTATGTGGACAAATCCATGTCCACAAAACCTTGATTTTTGGTATGATTACAGTGGAACTCTTCCTTCTTTTTAAACACATGGTGGACCTATTCCTTATCCTGATATATCATCCAACTTTGTTTCTGTTTTCCCCTCTGGGGAAGATAATGTGGTTTACATTCTTTTAGAAGTCTTGGACACCAAGAATGTTGAGGTCAGCCCAACTGGGGAAGTGAAGGAAAGAATGTCAGTTAACCCAGTGGTGAAACCTCAGGAGTGTGCTTTGTAAAGGCCATTTTCTCCCTGTTTTTCTTTTTACCCCTTTGTATATTAACCACAAATAACCACCAGCCTTTAAATCAGCTTCACAAGAAGCCACCAACAAATGTTTAAAGCATCTCAACAAGGTTTTCAAGAAAGTCCTGAATAAAATTGTGTTTGTATGATGACCAGTATATTAGCTTTCTTTTTTTACCCACTATTCCCTGTTGATGCAAAAATTTACTGAAATTTCAAATTTTAAGAAATCAGGAAATGTAGCGGAAGCAATGGTGTTGTTTTTCTAAAGTAACTTAACTTTAAATGAAACAAATGAATGCTTAGTCAGATAGAAAGATCAAGGAATGAGAGACTTCCATGCCCTCCAAAGTAATTGGACATTAGTGTGCTTTAGGGGCAACTCTCACTAAGTATAGAGAAATATCTATTTTTAAAAATCTAGAAAACATTTAAAAAATTTCTTTGGTTTTAAGTCATTATGCAATTTGGGAAGAAGGGAAACAAAAGCCCAATGCAGAAGACTAGCATTGATGATGTGGATGTTGTTCCCAGCAGATTTTAGTGGCTTTTTTTTTTCAGTAAACACATGGGGACTTCCTCAACATTATATTAATGATCTTATTTGGATTTGGGCAAAGCACACAAGTATACTCACATATGTGAAAGTCCTTTCTTTTCCTTTAGGAGATATTTTTAAGGCTATCCAACAAAGATTGTAAATAACATGTAATTAACTAGCATAGGATGGTATGAGAAAGAATGATGCAGGATTCTGAGTATTTTTATAGAGGGATCTGCTCCTTAGACACCTGGCCTTTCTTTTGAGGCATATTTCCATGCACTATGTCACTTGTTCTAAAATTCCTTTGTTATTCATGCCTTAGAGATTTTCATGAGTTCACAGATTGTGCCTGGGTGTGTAAGTTAGTGTGAAGATAGTTAAGTAAAGGAGTAGACAAAGGGAAAGCAAAGTAATTCACTTGAAATCCAGAGACCTTTACAATGCTGAAAAGTAAGTAAAAGCAGATGTTGCAAAGTTTAGAAAATCGAGACATTATTTTCCTGTTTCCATTGAATTTTTTCTAAACACATTATAAATAAGCTTTGAAGTAATACAAAGTCCTCTGTTTGTTTTGCTGATAGCATCTTTTGTGAAAAACTTTATCAACGCTTGTTTAAGTTATAGACTAAATGATATCTCAGTTGGTGAAAGAACTGACTGTATCTGCTGGCAAATACAATGCTACAATGCTGAAATTATTTACAGTGTCTGAGTCACTTAGATATCTATTTGATCTTTGGGGTTTAATGTTTACCAGCTCAAATATTTTATACTATGAGAATTCAAACATGGAACCCCAATATTTCATTATTCACATATTTTAAATTTAATCTTATATTTTATGAAGACTTGATGTTCCTCTACAATGGAGAGAATTTGGTTTGTTAATCTTTGGAATTCTTCTGAAAAGAGTAGCCTGCAAATTTGAAAATAAGGCTATCTATGCTCCTTTCTTCCCTTCCCCCCATCCTCTAATGCAGACTCCTATTAAACTTCTAAAAGTCTTACAATGTGGTCTCTAGATATTAAGGCTATTTCAAATGAACAGTCATTCTTCAGATTTGCTTCTAAAACTTAATATCTAAAAAAGCCCAGGGGAGAGTTCATTGTCAGAGCAAGGTGTTTGCTAGCTCAGGGAAGCTCTAGGACAGGTGCCCATCCTCACATGCTCCCACTGGCTCTCATCATTTGGAGTCACTGAATGTCTTCCAGCTGTTAGAGAATGTCCCAGGCTCAAAACTGCATCCCTGCTGAGGATATTTTCAGGGTCTAAGCCAATTCTAGAAATGATTGGCTGCTAAAATATGGAACGAGGGAAATCAGTTCCTATCAACAACATAAACCATCATCTGTCTGTTATTACATTCATTCAGCTGGGTCACATATGACTCAATAATCAAATTACCACCCTATATATCTTAAATCTGCATGTTCATTTGACCACCATGTGGACATGGGAAAACAGAGATAATCTAGCTGTCTTCTCTTTATTTTATTTCTTTTAAATATGTCTTTTTTTCTGCATCTATAAGTAAAATGCTTATAAAAATTTGAAATTTATATAATATAGAAAGATGTATTGTTATGAGCAGTTTTGTATGTATCAATTACTTCTTAATCATTAATGTGATTTTCTGTTGTTAATACTGTACTAATACAACTGCGGCCTTTTAAAATTAATTTCAGTGAAAAATTAGCTGGATGTATCAAAAAAAATCTTCAAAGGTAGATAAAATTTAAGTGAGGAAAATAAAGCAATCTTTTTTGTTATTTATTTTTCAACTTCTTTCAAGAAGCATTTGAAACAGCTTACAATAAAAACTAGGGCAAAGGAAAAATACAACTAAGAACTATTTATAAAGTGTAAATGAGAAAAAGAAAGGGGAATAATTCAGAGAAGAGGGGAAATGTTAAAATCAAGGCATGCTAGTGGTAGAAAGTTATACCATTTGATATAAAACACTGCACAAATTTGCAAAGTGGTCTTCCCAGTTCTTACTGGGAGTCAAAAACAAAAACAAAACCAAACAAACACCAAAACCCAATTCTTTTAAGAAGAATTTGCATAGGAAACCTTCATCTATTGTCAAAATGTGTCCTTCAAGGTGCCTGTGCAGTTAACAATGCCTGCGGCTTTCAGGCAGGGAAAGTGGCCACACAAATTTGTGTTTCCAGGACCTAGTGTCATGCTCTCCAGTGGAAGGCCCCAAACAATAAATGATTAAGGCAGTGAATGAAGGCATGAGTGACACAGTTCTTATTAGTAGTTTATTTATAATACATACGTAATTGCTTCATTGCTCATTAACTTCAAGGGCATAATGTTCAGTTCGTTCACTTTTTAAAAACAAATATTATTGAGTGCCTAGTGGCACAGTTTTAGGTGTTATAAATATTAAAGTGTGTAAGACAGTTTGTGTCCTCATAGAGCTTATAATCTAGTGGGGCAGATAAGCAGAAAAAACAGCTATAATGTGGAAAATCAAACAGGCAAGTTCATGGTACTGTGAGAACCCATAGGAAGAGTAGCTAACACAAGGAAATGGGAGAGTTGCGATCATTTAGGGGGAAGCAGCTCTGTAGAGTGTGTACAGAGAGACACGTTGTGGCGTGTAGCTTCCTTGTGATTGATCTGGCCTAAACTAGGGATAATACTTGGGCTCTGACCTGATCCTTTGACTATCTGATGTTTCAGGCAGGATTTGAACCATTAGAAGAATAGTTGGAGGTCTTTTAATTCTTGAAAATTGAAGTTACTAGCAAGTATCTGAGGAAGAAATATTCTGAGCTTTAGACTGAAGGAAAGATCCACGCCAAGCATGAGGTAATATAAATCTGATGTATCAATCTGGTCCCAGCTGGACATGGCACATTGAAAAGGCAAAACTGAAGAGAGATTAATGGAAGAATGATTGACCAAATTGTGCAGATTTAAGGAACCAATAAGAGAGAGTGCTCATCCAGGACCAGGCAGCAGTAGGAAAACCATTATCATCCCTGGCAGTAGCTGAAGCAGGAAGAGAAGGCTGCCTTATAGGAGCTGTGGCCTTAACTAGTGGAAAACAGAAGCCATGCCTGATGAGGAGAGAGCTGGGAAAATAAATACTCAACCCTCTCTCCTCTTGCCCATGAATTCTTGGAGGTACCTCCCATTGGTTGAACCCAACTGGAAGCCAGAAGGCAAAAGGGAATATTACAGTTGATGCGGTCCTTAAAAATCAGCCTCCTGGGAAGAAAGCCAGATAGAAAAGGTGGAGAAGAGTGGATCTAGAGAGACAAATGAAGAATATCTAGCATAGCATTCCATCAGTGGAAGGCTGTCCAATTTCATTTAATAAAGGACGTAAGTTATGTGTTATGAAATATAGATAACATTGGTTTCAATTCTAGGAAAGAGACAACCTTTATTGTAGGAAAACACAGGGTTGGTTTTTGTTTTGTTTTCCTTGGTTTGGTTTTTGTCATATTTGAGGTGTTTTATTGTTGGCAGTGCTACAGAAAGGGTGAAAGATTTATCCATTTGTATTAAGTGGTGTCTATGAAGTAATATTTCTTTCTTCTGTCTTTATTTTCTAAAATAAGGTACTGTCTGATTTGGATAGAGATGAACTGGGGAGATAAGAAGACTGATTCTAGAAAGACTTAAAGATGGATTTCTGGGCCGCTTTCTGGGGATTTTGTATCTCCGGTGCACAAGGAGATTTGTTTTTTGATCTAGAAGAAAGTCAGGAGATGAGTTGAACACTACAGATGTGCTCTAAGAAGTCTAAAGAAGGGCGGCTGGTGGCTCAGTCGGTTGAGTGTCTGACTTCGGCTCAGGTCATAAACTCATGGTTTGTGAGTTTGAGTCCTGTGTTGGGCTTGTGCTGAAAGCTTAGCGCCTGGAGCCTGCTTTGGATTCTGTGTCTCCTTCTCTCTCTGCCTCTTCCCTGCTCGCACTCTGTCTCTGTCTCACTCAAAAATAAATAAAACATTAAAAAAATTTTTTTAAGTCTAAAGAAATGATTAAGTTCTGTGGTCAACCAAAGAGTAATGGGATCCCAGGAGTCCACCCTGGGTTATGCCCAAATAAAACAGGTCAGCACTTTATCTTCAACTGATGCTGAGTGTGTAGGGGCAGAGCATGTAACCTGGACATTAAGAGAGGCTGTTGGCTTCAGGAATGATGCTAGGAGACAACATGAATAGCAAGGACAGGCAGGACCAGGTGAATCTAGGAATCAAGCTCAAGAGTGATATCTTGTCCCACTAATGGGTCAAATAAATGTATGTAGTTTTTATTATTGTTGTTATTTTTTGGCATTTAAAGGTGTTGAATCTGGTGGTGACTGATACCTACAAATGCAAGTGTGGGTGAAAGGACTACTTTCTAAGCAGTTTTTTTAAGCTTGCGAGACAGTTTCCTGATTTCTTGTTTTAAGTGATGTTTTCAGAATTGATTCTTCTTATGACTCTTTCTCTTTGGTTTGTAGCCCAGCTTGTCTCCTATTTCTGACCTGGTGTGGGGCTATTGATAGTGGTACCATTTCCAAACTTCTTCACTAATTTGAAGCTGCCTTTGGACAGCCTGAGAATATCTGGGAAGCAGAGCATGGGGCCTGGATGAAGAGTGCTCTCTAAATTTTGGTTTTATTTGAGAAAAATGAGAATGAAAATACTACACTTCAAAGATTTCAAGGTATATTTTCACCCACACTCTAACATCTCTGAAATCAGAATGTATTTTAACAATTGCTGTAGCCTTACCAATAACTAGCAGCATTTTTCTTCTTTAGTGGCACATTAAAAACAGTGGTGCATTTGATGGCCAGTGGCCTCTTAGAGCAGTTAAAAAATTGAACCTTGAAATGACATTTGTAAATATAATTTGGGTATTTCTCTATCTCAAGAAATTATAACCCAAGAAAGCTGAAAACTAGTTAATTACCAGTTAATGTAGTGATAATTTTGTAATTATTGCCAAATACAGTGAACTAAAAAACATTCTGAAGCTGCATTCTGCCTTCGAGTTTTTTCCATTTACAAAGTCTTTAATGGATAGGGGAATTGAATAATGGCTGCATATGACCCAGGCATTTACCTTCTTGCCTATAAAGTAATTGAAAAGGAATTGCCTACATAGAGTTTATACAAGAAGAGGAATTGGAAATTGATAACTTATAACTGTTTATTTGAAAAATAGTATCTGATGGACACATGTTGTCTGGCCAGTGACACTGATATATTCTGAAGTAGGATTAATTTAGCATATTTTTTATTTTTATCAATACCATGTAAACATCTTTGCTTTTACTCTGTACTTGCCAAGAAACCTTCTGAATTAGCTTTCTGGGGGATTTATGCCCTTGAAGATCTATTGGATGTTTTATAAATGGGTAATCACTTTGGAATGTGGCTTAATATGAGCACAACAGACAAATATCCTAGCCTCTTTCTTCTTTACTGTTTGTATGGTCACTGTACTTTAGCCTGTCTTATAAAATTATTTCAAAATTCTACTTTCATAGAAACTCTTGATATTTCAGAGCCTTTTTTTGGAAGAGGCCTTCCCCTGGAAAGACTGATGTGACAGCTTGTCCAGTGAGGAAGGCAGCCCAGGATTAAGAGGTGAATCTGATAAGGGTAGCTTACCTCTTTCCTCTACACCCTATCTTTACTGGCAAGCACTGTTTCCACCAAAGCTCTTCTTGAGACCAGTGTATGTGGTGATTTCACAAGTATCTTAATCATTTCCAGCCTTGCTTATAAATTGTTTTATAATAAACACTCTTTGTACCTCATTATGCACTACACCAGGAACATGGTGTGCAGTTCTGGTCAGCAATCCTCAATGAAGACATGATTAAAGTGAAAGGTTCTAGGGGCATGGTTGGTTCAGTTGGTTGAGTGTCCGACTCTTGATTTCAGCTCAAGTCATGATCCCAGGGTTATGGGATTGAGCCTGCGTCAGGCTCCTCACTGAGCCTGGAGTCTGCTTAAGATTATCTCTTTCTCTCTCCCACTGCTCTTCTCCCCGACTTGCACTCTCTAGATGGATAGATAGATAGATAGATAGACAGACAGACAGATAAAGTGAGAGGGTCCAGAGAAAGTTAGCTAATATGGGCAAAAGAATATATTTCTACATTGATTCATTGACTTAAATTGGTGTATTCACTAATTAAATATTTTTATGAGTGTAGCATAAAGAGAAAAGGGCTCTAATTATAAAGGAAGGAGGCTGTAAAAGGAGATATGGTTAACATCTATAAAACTGTGAAAGCTATGCTCTCTTATTTATTGAATCCTGGTATACTAGAACTCACAGCATTCTCAGAAGCTTAAAAGAGGTCTAAAATGAATAGAAACTTGTGGAATGCATTATCCAGGATGTGGTGCAGATTGAAAATATAAATAGATTTATTAAAAGTTTACATAAGTTCACCAGTAATGGGTTAGGGAAATGATAACATTTGGGGGCATGTTCACAACTCTTGAAGGAGATCAGACATACTCTTCCATCAAATGTGCCTCGGTATGCCCATCAAAGAAGGATTATTGTGGTGAATGGGTCGTGAGCAGGATATATATTGGAGTCTGGTTAGGCAGATAAGACAAGCGCCAAAATGTGGAAAAAACTGGACTCGCCAAATTATCCAAGTTCAAAGCCATGTAAATAAAATAACTGCCTGTGAATTCCTGGGGCATTGGTGATGGGATGCTTCTTAAAGAGTGTACTTTGTATTTGAAGCATCTGATCTTTGTTATCAGAGGAGCAAACAATAAGGTGCATATGTTGGACACAATCAGAATTAGGGGTCATGTAACCTTTCTGTTTCATAGACCACCATGTTGCTTGTGTCAAATTGTTTTTGTGCAGAGAACCATGGTTTTGTCTGCAATTAATGCATAATAAATGAGACCCAGCCATATATATATAAAAAAAGAAATAAAAGTTTCCTTTAAGCTATATCCTTTTAAAATGTTCCTGGAAGAGGGCCTCTATTCTTTTATTTAAAACAAAACTGGAAATGTGGTAGAAATATTTTTGTAGTAATTTTTTTTTTACAAATAAGTTTTATTGGCATTCTTTGTTGTCTCTCCCAGTATGAATTAGTTCCTTACATGATTTACTTCTGTTTTCAACGAAGAAGGCTGAAACTAATTTAAATTAAAATAGCCTGCAGTTCTATTAGGATGCATGTGGTACTGTTTCTCACCTTCTATCTTCACTGATGATAATAATATATTTTTTCTTTCACAAATTTTCTGGCATGTTTTAAAAGGACATCTCCACATGTGTTCATAAGCACATATTTGTACACACACAAGGGACAGAGGCACTCACAAATTGTGAGGGCATAATCTTTTATTGCCACAGATTCTCTATAATGCATCACAACCAAGTAATGCTCTCAACATTTTATCTAATGAGGTGGTGGATACAGATGGGTGCTCTTGAAAACCATGTCCCTGATTCTGAAAAAGAATCAACTAATATGATTGTATTTTTAAGTATCATAAGTAGTAATAAGAGACGTACCTTAAGGTTTTTTTGGGTTTTTTTGTTGTTGTTGTTGTTGTTTTTTTAAAGAAGACTTGAATTGTTGTATTTAGTTCCTAATGGTTTGGAAGTCTCAAGAATTATAAGAAAATGTAAGATTATGCTTCCAGATCTTTTTCTGCCATAAAATTTCTTCATGGCCTTCTTATGTCTTTTATTCTTAGGTCTTTTACATGGGATGTACATTTTAGGTGTCAATAAAAAGTCAATGCCTATGCAATACATTTTTTCAGTTGAGGACCACCTTTTTGTAACTAAACAGGCAAATAAATTACACTGAATATGAACATCTGGAAGCATTTTTTCCAGGCAAGTTACTAAATTGGTTTAAATCAATTAACACAATTAAGTTACATTTAAATTTTGATACTAAATGATTTCAGTATAGCTATATGATGCAGTCATACAAAATGTAGTAATATGAAAGAATGCTCTCAAAACTGAGAGAGCAGAATATACAGTTGACCTTTGAACAACACAGGTTTGAACTACTCAGATCCACTTATGTCTGAATTTTTTTGATAAATATAGTACAGTACTGTAAATGTATTTTCTCTTCTTTATGATTTTCTTAATAACATTTTCTTTTTCCTAGCTTACTTTACTGTAAGAACATAGTACAGGGGTACCTGGGTGGCTCAGTTGGTTGAGTGACTCTTGATTTCGGCTCAGATCATGATCTCACGGTTTTGGGAGTTCGAGCCCTGCATCAAGCTCTGTGCTAGCAGCTTGGAGTCTGCTTGGGATTCATTCTCTCTCTCTCTCTCTCTCTCTCTCTCTCTCTCTTTCTTCCTCTTCCTCTGCCCCTCCCCAACTTGCACTATCTCTGTCCCTGTCAAAATAAATAAATAAACTTAAGAGAGAAAATAGTACATAATACATATACAAAATATCTGCTAATTGACTGTTCATGTTATTGGTGAGGTTTTCCAATCAACAGTGGGCTATTATTAGTTAAGATTTGAGAAATAAAAAGTTATACATGGATTTTTGACTGTATGCAAGGGTTGACACTTCTATTCCTTGTGTTGTTCAAGGCTCAACTCTATAACACTTACTAAAACATTCATTTAATGAAAATCTACTGCAAGTAAATCATACCTTAATTTCTTATAGTGCTTTTTTAGTTTAAGAAACACTTTACTACACATTATTTCATTTGGCCCACAGAGAACTCTGTGAATTATCTCTCCTACATTATAAACAAAGAAAGCAGTTTCTTTTTAAAATTTTTTTTTAACGTTTATTTATGAGACAGAGAGAGACAGAGCATGAACGGGGGAGGGGCAGAGAGAGAGGGAGACACAGAATCGGAAGCAGGCTCCAGGCTCTGAGCCGTCAGCCCAGAGCCTGACACGGGGCTCGAACTCACGGACTGCGAGATCGTGACCTGAGCTGAAGTCGGACGCTTAACCGACTGAGCCACCCAGGTGCCCCAAGAAAGCATTTTCAAAGAAAGCATGACCAAAAAAATGTCTCCCCTTCCTTAGGCTTCTCTCCTCTATTCCAATTACCACACGGCTATCAGAGTGACCTTTCTCCTGTGGAAAATCCTTTGAGGACTCCCCATTGCCGGTATGTTCATGTCTACAATGTGGTGACTTATGAGCCCTTTATACTCCTGTGCCTACCCATGTTCAAACTCAGGGGCTGGAGATTTCTTCTGTAAGGCACCAAATAGCAAATATTTTAAATTTATATGCCAAAACTACTTAACTATTGCTATAGCATGCAAGCAGTTATAGGTGATATTTAAACAAATGAGAATGACTGTGTTCCACTAGGACTTTATTTTCAAAAACAGGTGGTCAGCCAGATTTGGCCTGCATGTCAGTTTGCCAACCACTAGTTATATATAGTCTTTTAGAATGTGGGAAGAAACTGTCAGAAGTCCTATTCATATATTTTTAATCCCATCCTTCTTTAATTTTAATTATATTTAACTATATTTCATATCATTTATAATTATATTCACTATGCTTTACATGTATTCCGAGCACATACTTAGTTTAATTTTTTACTGATAGGATTTGTATTTGATAAAGTTGAGAGATTAACTCTCTGCTCCACCAACCCACACCCAAGCTTCTGGTAATTCTCTAGACATACCAGACTATTTCCTGCTTCTGTGCCTTTGTTCATGCTTTCCTTTCATGTATTTAGCACTCCTTTTGCTTGTTATTCCTTCTTCCATCTCAGACCTTCCTCTCTCAGATTGCTTTCCTCAGATTGTATGTCCTTTTGAAATTTTTTTAGTTAGGGTCTACTGGAAGAAAAATCTCTTTCTTTGCCTCAAAACATCTTTATAACAAAGATACTTTGGCTGGGTATAGAATTCTAGGCTGCCATTTTTCTCTCAGCACATTGAAATTGTAATTCCACTGTCTTTTGGCTTTCATTGTTGTTTTTGTCAGCTGTCAAACTGCTGCTATGCAAGTAATCTGTCCTTTTTTTTCCTCTAGCTTTTTTCATTTGTCTTTGGTGTAATGCAGTTTTACTATACTGTTTCTTTATGTGCATTTCATTTTATTTGCCTGCTGAAGATTCATTGTGATTTATGAATTTGTTTTGGTGTCTTTTTTTCAGTTCTAAAAAAATGTTAGTCATTACTTCAGATTTTGTCCCTGTTCCTGCCTCATTATTTTTCTCCTCTTCTCCTCGAACTCTAATTAAACATAGTTAGCCTTCATTCTTCAGCTTATATATTCTAACCTCTCTTCTATATTTCCATATTTCTCCACTATGCTGCATTATGAATAATTTCTTCTTCCCTATTTTCTAGCGTACTAGTTTTACCCTCATCTATGTCTAGATTGATGTTGAATCCGTTCATTGAGGTTATCTTTTAGCCTTTCTATTTGGAAATAACTTCAAACATTTAGAACTTATGGATAAGTTGCAAAAATAAAAACAGTACAAAGAATACTTGTATACTCTTTGCCCGGATATACCTATTACCAAAATTGCACTCCATCTGCTTTATCATTTGTGCTCTCTCCCTTTCTATGTATAACTTTATATACTTACATAAATTGTATGTAGTAATTTATATATATGTGTGTGTGTGTGTAGTATATATACATATACATATACATATACATATACATATACATATACATATACATATACATATATTACACACACACACACACACACATATATATTTGTATATATGTAAATAACTTTTTTCTGAAGATTTTGTGGGTAAATGATGTACATCATGGTCCTTTACCCCTGAGTACTTTAGTGTTTATTTCTGAAGAATAAGGTTATTTTCATGTAATTACAGGAAAGTTATCAATTTCAATAAATTTTTATGGGATGAATTTAAATCTAACAATTAGAAAGTATTGGTACTGTGCTTTTATCTAATATCCTGCCAAATTCAATTTTTCTGTTGACTCAGTAATGTCTTTTATAGCATTTTTTTCTCCTCCAGTACAGTATCTACATTTAGTTGTCATGTCTCATAAAACTCTTTTAATCTGGAACACTTCTATAGTTTTCTTTGTTTATTTATTACCTATACATCCTGGAAGACCATAGCCTTCATACTCGACTTTTAAAATTAGAATATTCCTAACTTGGGGTCTGATGTTTCCTCATGATTAGATCCAACTTACACATTCTTGGCAGAATTCTGCATCAATGATGCTGTTTCCTTCTTAGAGTATCACATCTGGAGGTGGTGATATTAATTTTGATCAATCAATTTATCCAATTTCTCTTCTGTTTAATTACTTTTTTTTCTTCTCTTGCAACTAACAAGCAAGTTTATGGAGTAACACTTTAAGTCATACAAATTTCTTTCTCCTGGGAGGGGGAAATGGGGAATTTGTCAGTTGGTATAAAGTTTCAGTTACTTAAGATGAGTAAGTTCTAAAGATCCGCTGTACCACATCGTGCCTACAGCTAACAATATTGTATTGTAAACTTAAAATTTTGTGAAGAGGGTAAATCTCATGTTAAGTGTTTTTGCCTCAATAAAAAATATTCTATGTATATAGAAGATAACAAAATCAGGTAAAATAGGTTAACTGTACATGCAAAAACAAATAGACAAAGACAATAAACTCAAATTTCCTGCTTCTCATAAAATTGTCCCCCTAGATTTGTCATTCAGTGATGATTCCTGTCTGCTCTAATCTTTACTATAATTGTTGCAAAAACTATTTGTTTAAAATTAATTTCATTTTTCAATTTCAGAAGATCTATTTGATTCCTTTTCAAATTTGCTAAGGGTACATTTTGATATTTTCCTTTTCCTTTTAAATTTTATCCCATTTTTTTCTTTATTTCTTTAAATATGCTAAGAATAACTGTTTTATAATATATGTCTAATGATTTGATATCTTAAGCCTTTGAAGATCTTCTGCATTTCACTGTTTCTGCTGGTTCTTGCTTCATGGTACCTTTTTTCCAGTGATGTGAATTTGGTCTTCAGATTCACTCAAAGGCCATTTATAGTTACAGTTTCTCAGGGACTATTCCTGCTAATCTGCTCAGAAAATGACACATTTTCTTACAGTCCTGTGGGGTGGGTAGAGGATAGGATAGAGTGAGTTTACTTTTAGATCACCCTTTCTCTGAGTCTGTTGCCCTTTGGAGAAAGAGTTTAATGTAGGAATCTTTTCAATTTGTCTTCCCACCTTACAGGACCTGAGCTTTAATTTTGTTTTCTCTCACCCTGAGAAGTCTACAAATGAAAACTCAAAGTTACCTAACAGACAGATGTCCTGGAACAAAAACAATTGCAGAGCCCTGCTCACCTCCCTAAGCTACTGCTTCACTTAGATTTTAGCCTCGTTGTTCCATAATTTCTTCTCAGTTTTTTAATGTTTTTAAGATGTTTTTGTACATTATCCAGTATTGTTGTTTGCATTGAGAAGAGTAGTCTGAATAACCTGGGCTTCCATATTCCCGCATGCTATAATCTCTACATTTAGTGTTTTTCTCTACCTGCTCTGTCTCTCAAATACCCACTTAGCTTTCATATCTCAGTTCAAGTGTCACTTCCTCTATGAAGACTTTCCTGAACAAATCCCTCCCCCAAGGTACAATAGGTTATTCTCTTTTTCTAGTTTTCCCCAGTAAATATATTGTTTGTTACATGGTTGGCTTGTTTTGTGTTTCTGTCTCTCTCTTCCAAAAAGACCATAAGTTCCTGGAGAGTAGATACCATACCTTACTCATTTTTTGTATCCTTAGGACCCAGTATTATGGATGGTATGTAATAGGCCCATAACAGATGTTTGTCAGATGAAAGAATGAAAACAGATCCAACTTTCCAATGGACTGTACTCTTTGAGAGCTGATGTGTCTTATTTGCCTTTGTGTTTTCAGTGCTTAGTGCAGTGGCTGCCATGTGGTAGTAGTCTAATAACTATTTGTTCTTGATGGAACTTTCTTGTCAACATGGAATTGAGCTAGGCTAAGGGACAGAGTGACTAGTGCAGTATATAGGTCAGGGGACACACCAGATTAATTCACAGAATGGGGTGTTGGTGATGGTAGTAGCAATGGTGGTAGAATTACTGTGAGTCCTGAAGGGATGCTCTCTGGTTTGCCTAGCCAAACAGAAGCAAATTTGGAATTTGGGGGATTTATCATTCACAGCTGTTCCAAGACATAGGCTAGAAAGGAGGATCCAGATAAAAGGAATAATTGAACCAGCTGCAGCATTAGAAAAGGTGTATGGTAACACTCAGTGGTAAAATTGGAGGTGTTTCAGGAAAGGTCTTCTTTAGTTTGCATTCTGGTCATAAGATTTGATTGTTGTGTGGGACCGTTGTGTACTTTGAGCAATACTTAACGCTGCTCTTTAGGGCAAATGAACTTCTTTTGGGTTAGCTATTACAACGAGGACTAAATCTTTTGGACAGAGGTTTTACTTCCACCAGGTAGGCTTTTAAGACTTCAGAATTTGGCTGCTTCTTGCTTTACTCACCTGACTTCCCCTTTTCAATAAGTGCCAATCAAGTTGAAGTGTCCCCAAATTCACAGTAATTGCTGCTCTTGGGTCTCCCTCCAAAACACGTCCCCCAATTTGTGCTTTTGTTGTAATGTTTCAGGTTGTAATGATTCCAGTATGCCTTTTGCTGTGTCTACTCAGGGTTCAAGGCCCAACTACAATTCCACCTCTGCTAAGATATCTTCTCTATTACTCTAGGCCATTGACCAAACTCCATAGATTATCTGAACCCTCAACATTGTGCATTTAATTATATTCAATTTTGGCATGCTCCTTAATTATTTTCTAAGGGTTACTTCTCTGTCCCAGTATTGACTGTTGGCTTCCTAAAGACTATTGTGTTCACCCTGGTGGGCCATTGATCTAGTTGTGGTACTGGTTATACACTTAAGAAATACTTGTCGACTTGCTGAGTCTAGACAGAGAGCATCCCCACACCTCATAAATCATCCTTTTCCAAATGTGATAAAATCTCAGAGAATTCTAGAAGTTGGATTAAATTAGGGTCCTTTTGTTTTGTTTTGTAATCTTTGTTTTATACACGTATGAGAGGAGATCATGTGGTTTGCCCAACTTCAGGCATTTAGAGATTTAAGTCTGGGAGTGGCCCAGCCAGAAATACAATCTAAGCATGATGGCTGCAGTTTAGGATTTATTCTTCTCATGACTCTTCTGCAAGAACAGAGGCACAGCATCATTTACCCTATACTAGGTAATGTACCATGGGGATGTGGTGTTGGTTTCCTTTCCTGACTTCCAATGCCTATAGAATTTGGTTTAAATCAACACATTGGTGTAAGTTATACCAATTGGATTTGTTTAATCCATATGTAGTTAAAACTAAAGAATCACCAAAACAAAGTATTTCATTACTTCTGTTCTGTTTATAGGTTCTTTTCAGTGTTTTATTTAGACTGTCACAGCTACTCTGTACATAGGAAAGCCTATCAGTGGATTATTGTACATCGGGTTTCTACAGGGGGGCCATGCTGTTCGGACCATTTTCCCATGGAAAGGTCTGCCAGCCCTTGCAGTGCCCTGGTGCTTTAAGTCTTCTTTTGGAGGTGGCCTTCCCTTAGGCGGTCATTCTGAAGAGCCTTTCAAGAACCTGAAATGTTGCCATTGGAGCGTTTCCCAGAAGGAAATTGAACCACAATTTTTTGAAGTGCAGAGAACTCTCTACCAGGAGTATGTCATGTGTCTAGACATATTCTGATGTGTTTTTCATTACAATAATGCAATAACATGGGCTACACCAAATGCTAGGCTAAATTCATGAAGACTGTTTTCTTGTCCATGTCTTTCACTACATTCAGTGACAAGGACACTCAGAACTATGAGCTACCTATGTGTAGCATCTGCTGTGTTTTCTTTTCCTTCTAATCTCTTTATACTTAATTTTTTCTTTCCATATTTTATTTTTGTTCCTCGCTTTTCTGAGTAGAAAAATAGTGTTTATCAATTCTACTATATTTCTCAGCTGATTAGAGAGAAAAAAAAGTCCCGAGCTGACTAATAGAGAGCCAGGGAATTACAAATAAATCAGCAGTTACATAAGGGAGGGAATGAAATTTAACTAAGGAAATTGGGATCTCTGCTGCCATGAAGAAAATAAATGAGACAATGTAGAATCATTATAAGAAGACTGGGTGGTCTACAAGAAAGAGGGCAGATTGTACAAACTGACATTTGAGGAATCAGCCCAAATGTTGTTGCTTGGGACGGGTGCTGTTCATTGGTGTCATAGCAAAATGTGCTTTATTTGTGGAACAGTTGAGGAGCCCTGGCAGACAGGAGAGACTCTGAAATATAGGAGGGCTTAACCTCCTTGTCTCTGAGGTGTGCTTCCTATTTAGAATGGAAAGTTCAGGGGCCCTTATCATTAGAAGCTCCCTGGAATCCCAGCTGGACTGTCTTTGTTCCAGCAGGGATCAGAGCACACCTGCAGAGAAGAGGGCTTTCTCTTTCCAGCCGCCTGCATTCACTTCCTTGAGTGTACCGTGGTTCCAAGGATGGCCACCACCCACTACCAGCTTCAGTGAGAAGCTACAGTAAGAAGTAATGGCTCTAGTAGGCAAAACTCCTGCATTAGGCTGCTCTTTGTGGTTTTGTTTTCTGGTACCATTGTCTTAACCCACTGAACTTCCTGGTTTCTGGGCTCTCTCCTGCTTTCACCTCCAGAATCCTTTGCTTTTCCTCACCTTGTCTAACTTGCTGAATTCTACTCTCTGTTTTTACTTCTGACCACAAGTAATCATGTTTGCCCATGTAATTGTTTCCTGTTTTCTAAATGTTGGGGAACTTGAAGCCTGTCTTCCAAGGCTGCAAACTGGTGGGTCGTGGGCCAAATCTGACCTGCAGCTATGTTTTGCTTGCCACATCTAGGGTTTATTTACATTGTGTGTGTGCTTTTAACTGAATCAATTGCTAATATTTTAAAAATTGGAAGATTTCACATTAAAGTCTGGATTTCTGATGTCCCGTGAAAAATTGAGATTTGGCAACCAATGCCTGGAACAGTGTTATCAGTCTCTCTTTTTAGTTCTTTGTAGTTTGCACCATGTCCTATTTTTTCTCATGGTTATTATTTTTAAAAATATGTAGTAGAGTTAAGAGAGAAATGAAGTATTACTTTTATCCCAGTATTTGTAAATGTTTTCCTAACAAGATATCCTTCAGTCCCATTAGCTGCCTGATCCCCTTCAAAGCACTTCAGTTTATAACTAATACTTAGACCTCGCTGGTATGGCTCTTGCTAGGTGTTGCCCAAATTTGGATCCAGACTGTTTCTTGGTGCTCCTCTAGTTTTTATACCCACTCCACCAATGTCCTCTCCTGGCCATCTCAGACTAGCTAATGGCCATAGCTTGGGATGGCAGTATTAGAAGATGGCATTTCAGATGCCGGATTGCATCTACACAGGACCATATTTGTACTTGTCTATTCTATGAAGAATTCCATAATAGAAGATGATGCTTGCAGGTGTGCCTTTGTGGTCATTTTCTCCCAGTAGTGAACACAAAAAAATCTATTCCTCACGTTTTGTTTTTTCGCTTGTTTGCTTGCTTGTTTGTTTCAGTTAATCTCTCCCAAATGGAATTATCGCTATTTTTAAAAGTACAGTTCTACTTTATATAACTCCATGTGTTATCTGGAGGCCCACTCTAGAAACAACATGCTTTTTCTCAGAAGGAGAGGGAGAATAATCTGAGGATATATGTCACAGTAAGATATTAACATATTAACATAACATTAAAAGTAACATATTAAAAGGTGCTATCTCATGATAATTAACCAATGCATAGTAGTTGATAGTACAGACTCTGGAGCCAGACTCTTTGGATTCATGTTCTTACTCTTTCACTGTCTAGTTGAATGTAACCACAGACAAGTTACTGAAACTTTGGACTCGTGTTTCTTCATCTATAAAATGCTGATAGTGACATTTAATACTTCATGCAGTTGGTATAAGGGTTAAAGCTGTTATTTATAAAGTGCCTGCCACTTAGTGAATACTCTGTAAATGTTGGCTATTACTGCTGTTTCAGGGTCTCCTATGTGGTAGGCTCTTGTGTTAGGTACACAGATAAATAAGACATGATTCTTACCCTGAAGAAATTCATGAATTAACATATGAGAAGATAATTATAATAGTATGAGCATAACCACAGATGCAGTCAAGTTAGAATAGTGACCAGGGTGGAAGGGGCTCTTATCTGGAGAGATAATGGAAAGCTTCAAGGAAATGTTTAACCTTTTTGGAGAGAAGACTGCTTGAGACAATAATTTGAAGGAGAGGTAAGGGGTCACCGCTAGTTCAGGTACCATTCACATTTATCTGATCCAAGAGTGTAAGACCAAGCAAGACTCTCAGGAGCAGAACAACTGGTGCCAGTTTGTACATTTCTCTGAGTGGAAAAGCATTGGTCTCCCAGAATAATTATCAGCTTCAGTAGAACTTGACTGCAAATGTGACAGGCCCTGAAAAGACCTTGCTGTGGCCTTTAAGCCCTAGTGTCCCCAAATCCAGTCAGGACTTCAGATATTGTTACTGTGTATATCAAAGCAACATCCATCTAGACCTGATAATGTTCTTTCCTACTGGTGACAGTGGAATCCATGTACCCTAAAACCGGAAGAGGCCTTAGATATCATCTGGTTTCCATCATCTGGTTTAATCCCTTCATTTTATAGCTGAGAACATTAAAATTCATGGGGGAAAAGTAACATTTATAAAGTTATTGACTATCATATCTGACAGGCCTGGACCCAAAGAAATATTGAGAAGCCTTTATGATTTCATATTATTTCATAGAAGTGATATAAAACAAAGATTGCCACTAAAGGTCTACTTTAACAAAGCATACATAAGTTAGTCAAATGACTTGTATCTTCATGAACTTAAAGTCTACCAAAAAGTTAGAATCACCCTTATGGTAGTTGAGATGTAAGGACTTTCTTTGTTAGGTAGTATAGATTTATGTTTTTCATCATTAAATTTCTAGCATTTAATAAATATTTGCAGAGTTGATTTTAAAAGATTTGATTGAATTGTTTGAATATTTTAGTAAGTATGGAGAATAATGTGCCATTGATATGCTTCACTCATTCTCCAAATTATTTAATAAAATTTTGAAAGTTTTGGTTGAATAGACTGTAATTCCACTGTGATTTGAGTTTGGGAAAGCTCTGGCTATAGGATCTCAGGAACACATTCCAAATTCAAATTGCACGGATATGATCATTGCTGCATGGGTAGAAAGCTGTTCATTTGCCAAACATAAAAATGCAGACCATTCCAGGCACTATGAGGTTTGGCTAAAGGTTGTCTGATTATCTGAGTTCTCAATGTTAATTGGTTAAGATGTTAGTGTTCTAGGTCATAACATTCATCTGTTGTTAAAATGAAAATATGCTCAAAATACTGAAGGCAGCATCCACAGACAAGACAGAGCTAAAAATCCAGGAATAAAATATTGTACCAAGGGAAAGCTTTTATTTATTTTTTTAATGTTTATTTTTGAGAGAGATTGAGAGAGAGAGAGAGGATGAGAATGAGAATGAGTGGGGAAAGGGCAGAGAGAAAGGGAGACACAGAATCTGAAGCAGGCTCCAGGCTCTGAGCTGTCAGCCCAGAGCCTGACACAGGGCTCAAACCCACGGAACCCTGAGATCATGATCTGAACCAAAGTCAGAGGTCAACCAACTGAGCTACCCAGGTGCCCCAGGAAAGCTTTTAGTTGAATGTAAACTCAAGTTAGCATAATAAAATGAAAAGTGACAACAGTGTAATTCATCAGTAGAGAAAAAAGGAGAATAAGATTGGGTTTACTTCTAATTGTACATAAGTATTCACTAGAATGAATTAATGCTATAAGCCTTTTATTTTTAAATAATTGCTATATTATTGTTGCTAAATGTTGTTGATTTAAACTGGAAGAATTTCACAAGATTTTCAGATCCAGTAACTTTTTGGTTGAGGATATGAAAAGGGGCTAGAAAAACCAAAGGAAATTGCACAGTTCACCATTTATAACTATATTTGTTCTTTTTATAGCTGAACTTGCTAAAATTTTCCTAACTTAAATTTATCATAAAATTGATTGGCCAGAGGAAAAATATACTATATAGAAGACAAGGAACTCAGGACCCACCTGGAATACCACTTTACGTTCCAACTGTCATTGTATCACAGATGAAAGCAAAACAAAATTGTTTCCAAAAAAATGAGCTGGGGTGAGGAATGTCAAGACTGCAAAAGCTAAAAATAGTTAGGGAAAGGCTGTGAGTAAAGAAAGGTTATTGTAGCCATGTACACATATTTGAAAGTTCTAAACCCAAATAGGAGAGAGTGATACTGCATTACTTTAACTATCATGGTAAAAATTTAGAGGAGGACTTACATTAAATTTCAAGTAAAAAATAAGAAATTGACATCTACAATGACATTTGACTTTCTCTTGAGATGTGGTTTACCAGAAATCCAATTCTCAGTGTGTGGAAATTTATTTAACTTTAAGTTTCCAGGGAAGGACAATGAGAAGATTTTAAAAGTGTTTCAAGTCTTTATGGACCCAGGATTAAAATCATTACCATGTCCAGATAAAGATTTTTAGAAGTTTATATAGGGGAGAGAGAAGCCTGATGGTCTGGAAAGGTGTGATGGTTATAGATGAACGCTTGCCCCTTGTATGTAAAAATAAATAATCCCTTAGTGCTGACCTGGTTACAGACTCCAAGTCTGTAGTTGGAGGTCAGTGCACAGCAGGGTGGCCAGAATGTAAGGAAGAAAACTGCAGCAGGTCCATCGTGTGTGAACCTGACGGGAAAGGGTATGAGTCATTTCACAGACTTTAGAGAATGTGTAAATTATGAAAGGGTGTGTGTGTGTGTCATTTTATGGGTGTACAGATTGAGTATACTATTTTATAGAATTTATAATACTTGTGAAGTTTCACAGTGTCTTCTCTTAGGCCATTACCTAATCTTTTAAAGATTGGAGTGAGATAGGAATCTTTGCCTCTGGTCTACAACTCTGGATGTCATTCACATGTCTGGTGCATTGATGGGGATGTTTGAAAGGCGAGGCTCAGCTAGGAATGTCACCTGGAGATCCTTCCTAACCCTTGACTGTCCAGCAGAAAGGTCTCAGAGTAGTTAGATTTCCACGTATGACAGATCAGATCTACTAGAAAGAATGTTTCAAAAGGGCCAGGTGGAAGCTTCAAGTCTTCAAAGTTTTAAGAATTTACAGAATTCTACTGTATTCTTTGGTCAAGCAAGCCACTAAAGGCAGCCCAGATTCAAAGGGAAAGAAACAAGATTTCAGTGGAATGAGCAGTGAATAACTTCTGGCTACATATAACCTACTTCAGGTTGCCCTCTGTCACAAAGTGTTTACAGTCCTATATTACTACTAAGTGCAAAATATAGTTTTCTCCTTCTCAGTTCTCCCAAACTCTAATCTCATTATGGCATCTTCCTAATGTGTAATATTCATCTACTATCGACTGAATGTTTGTGTCTTCCCGGAGTTCATATGTTGAAATCCTAACCCCAATGTGACGGTATTAGGAGGTGGAGCCTTTGGGAGGTAATTAGGTCATGAGGGTGGAGCCCTCATGAATGGGATTAGTGCCTTTATAAGAAGAGACACTAGAGAACGTGTGTCCTCTCTTTCTGCTCTCTGCCATGTGATGACAGAGAGAAGATGGCCATCTCTGCAAACCATGAAGTGGGTTCTCACCAGAACCAGATCTGTCAGCATCTTGATCTTGGACTTCCTACCCTCCAAAGTTGTGAGAAATAAATGTTTGCTATCTAAGCCACCCAGTCTTTGGTAATTTGTTGTAACAGCCTGAACCAAGACATCATCTAAATCAGGTCCAGATGCTAATGAGTTCCCTGGGTGTGATCTCTCAGGTCTAGTATTCTCTAGCAATGTTCCTTTTGATCTGAAGGTCTGTAAATCAGAAACAAGTTTATCCATCACCCAGTTCCCGCCCCCCCGCCATACACTTAACATACAGTGGTGAAAAGGTGTAAGATGTCTACAGTATACATTTCCATTCCCAAAGGGGTAAAACAGGAGGCACATAGCTATGAAAGTTTTATAGCAATTTGGCTTTCTAACTGGGAAGACATCACTAATTCCTTGATTAGGGCTCAGTCCTTCTCCCTGGAAATGATTTTCTGTGACTCTTGATATCGTCCTCTGTGCCCCCCTCCTTTTACATTTTCTTCACATTCTGAGTCATTCTTCCATTTCCTTTCTATGTTTGCAAAGGAATAACCTTCCTAGTCTGATTCCTGCTAGTTGAAGTTTAGGAATAAAATTTCTCTTTTCCTTTTCAATTGTCTTTGTGTCTTTTAGTCAAAACTAATACAATTTCTTTTAAAAATGTGTGGGCTTCCTGTGTATCAAATTATAATCTACTTAATTCGACAAAACCCACATCTACGTTTTATTCCAAAGACATGTCCTTCTCAACCTAGAGCTGAATGACTGGGTACTGTGGAATAATAACTTTAAAATGCTTACAAGCCCATTTTTCAGTTGAAAGATCTATGAGCCACACCCTTAAGATTCTTGAAGTCTTGGTTATCTATCAGAGAAGATCTATGATTCTTAGACACTCTGCTAGGGATACCCTTATATGTTTTTGAGTGACATCGTCTCTCTGAGATCATGCTTTACTTGTAGGGCTTTGATCTTTGATCTGTTTCTAAGTGGATACTATTTTGTTGGGAGAGAGTAGAGATGATAAACAGTTTTATTTAAACATAGAAAATCCTAGATCTTTTTTTCCCCTCTTAATTCTGGTAAAAAACTGAACAGTGCTTTTTTTAAGTTTATCTCTCTTCTATTTTCCAAATTTCTGAAGGCCTAAACTTGTCAAGCTTTCTGCCACTATATAAGAGCTCCCCTTTTCCCAAACTCCATTAGCATTTTCCTTATTGCCCTTCAAGTCCTCACCAACAATCTCCCAACTGCTAGTGTCTACTAGTCTCCTTGAGGTTCTTCCAGCTTCTGCTCACTACCTAGTCCTAAAACCAACGTCTCATGTTTTAGATTTTTGTTACTGTAGAGCTCTACTTCCAGGTGTACAAATCTGTTCCAGTTATCTCTTGATGCATAACAAGCTATCCAAAACTTAGTGGCATAAAACAAAAAACATTTTATTATATTTCATGATTTTGTAGGTCAGGACTTTGGGCAGGGCTTGGATGGGTGATTCTGTCGCTGCATGTGGCATCAACCAACGTCACTCAGTTGATTTGAGAGATGAGATGGTTTTAGAGATCCAAGATATGTTGCTCAAATGTCTGCTGACTTGGTAAGGATGACTGGAGGTTAGGTTCCATTGCAACTGTCAACTAGAACTGTCTTATAAGGACAGCTCAGGTCTCCCCAAAAGAGCGTTCTAAGGGGACCAGATGGAAGTTGCAAGGCTTATTATGATCTAGGTTTTGAAGGCCCAAAATGTTACTTCCACTTTGTTCTATTGCTTAGGCAAGTCCCTAAAGCCAGCCCATATCAAAGGGAATTAGATTTCACGTTTCAATGGAAAGAATAACAAAGAATTTGTGGTCATCTTTAATCTACCACACTTATCATTCTAAGGTGACCTTTTTAAAAAAAAAGGATCATCATCAATTTGTGGATTTAAATCTATTTGATGTGCTTCAGTCCACTGCAGGTATTATTTTTTAATTGATCCTCAAATTTTCTTTCCTTTGGCTAATATGAGCCTCCTCAAGTTGACTTCTGAATCCTTTAGACCTGACCCTAACAGCATTTGATCGCTTCCTTGTTATGTAGTATGGCAAAATGTTTCAGGCTTCCTTTTGCACATTTTTTCCATGATGCTAATCCACTCTAGGATTAGGCCATTTATTCAAGAAGCCCCAGTATCTTTTAGTGGGAAATAGTATTTTAAGACCACCAAAAGGATTGTGAAAACAATTAAGGAAATTATTTTTGCACATGCTTTCCCCATTTCCTTTCCCCATTTCCTTCATTTAAAAAAAATAGTTGTTCTGTATCTATATTGTCAAAGCGTATAGCCATTACATACATTTTAACCTTCCCTTTTAACTCTTATTTGATCATAGTTCTAAAATTAAATATAAAGATATTTAACGATACAAATATTTCACTGTATAATTTTAATGCCATGAGAGGAGGCGAGTTCAGGAGTCTCCTTTGTTGCCATCTTGAACCAGAATTCCCAGAAGTGTTTTATTAAGTGTTTATGTTTATTAATGATTTTACTGATTGGTTTTGGAAATTTGAATAACAAATTGTTTCTGATGAATACTTAATTTGAAACAGCACAAAAAACAAGCATGGAAAAATAAAAACATTTTGTAAAGAAGCAAGATATTTAACATTTAAAAGGGAAATTCTAAAACATTAGTTTCAAAATCTGTGTGTCATAATCCCTGTGCCCTTCCCCTGAAGAATCAGAGTCAGGGGGGTAGAGTGGGTAGATCCTGTTAGACTCTTTAGGTTTAAAACATTCTTCAGGTGATTTGGATGCTTTGCCATGTTTGAAACCACAGGCCCAAAGTTCATAATATCAATCTTCAATAATTGATAACTCCCATCTCTGTATCAAGTAATATAATTAAAACCACATTTCTTTAATTCTTCATTTAAATGCTTTAAAAGCCCCATACTTTAGTGTTGGGAATTCAGTTTTTATCATAGTAAGTGAAATTTATTAAGTATGTAACTTGACTTTTCGGATGTAAAGACAATCATTTTATGTTTAAATAATTCAAACAGTGGTTTTAACCTGAGTGAAATATGAAGTGATTGATGTAAAACAAACCTCCTCTTCACCTTGCATTTCACAGGGTGTGCCGGGTACCCTTTGGATCCATTGTCCACTTCCCTGCAACCTGTAACTCAGGGGCTGATTTCTGTACCGCTCAGTGGGCTCCTTAGTTCTCTGGCTTCCAGTTCAGTTGAAGCACTGGAAGGCCCTGGTGGGAGATCAGGCAGGTGGAAGCAGAATGAAGTCAGAATGTTTCCCTTCTGGCTTGGTCGCAGTAGATTGTGCTCATTGGACAAAGACCACAGTTCCTATACTCTCAGGGTCTTGGCCTTCCCCTACCCTCTTAGGTTCAACGGTGGACTCGGCTCTACTTATCACAGAGTACTGAAGCATTTCCTTAAACCCTGCCCTTAGTCCCTTTATTAAACTCTTCCTCAAATTGGTCAGTTTTCACTTACCATCTGTTTCTTACCTATCCTGACCGAACCACAGCTCATCATGGCACAGGAGTTCAGGCCAAGTGAATTAACTTCCTCTTAAAGGAAAGGCCTTTTGTAAATGTTGGGCCATTTCTAGTACTGTCCTGTAGCTGGAAAATGAGTTCTTCCTTCTCCTTCCACTGAAGCGAGTGCATTTACCCATCGTATTTCCTATTTGTTGTTCCCGGAACCAGCCATGCTATTCCAAGCCTGCACATCATCACATATTCCTGCTGCCCCATCATCATCAGGTAGTCTTTTATAGTAGATATTTTGAGATTAAGAATTGAGATTAAAATGTTTTTTCAAAAAGCTATTTTAAAGAATAATTACAGAGGGCCTTGATTCATAGAATGAGAATAAAGAGGTGAATGATAAAGTTCCTTTCCTCATGAAGCTTACATGCTACTGGAGGTATATTAAAAAGGTAAACACACACAAAAAAGTGATTCAGATAGTGCTAAATTCAATGAAAAAAAGATGAAATAGGGAAATTTACAGATAGTAACTGGGGTTTAGGGGACAGTTATTTTAGATGGAGAAGCCTAACAGGTAGATATTCTGTGCTATTGTCTGAAATAAGATCAATATTCTTAACATACCTGGTACCTAAGTAGCAGACCTGATTTTTGTTTGGAAAACTAAGCTTCTGATTTGCCTTATGCCCAGAGGCTGGGCTGCTCAAACTTCTTACTGGTAGAAGTTGCAGGTTAATATTTTTGTGGGAAGCTACCTTGGATCTGGGGACTACTTGATTACCACTTCAGGTTTGCAGTTTTGAGTACTAGCAAGGAAGAAGTGACTTCGGCTTGGAAAATGTGGAGGACGAGCCAGATTTGCCATCTACTTCTACCTAAATGAATTAATTCTGATAAAGCTGCCTGCTTGTGCTTCCGAGACTCAGGACAACCATTAGAATATATGGTACTGTTTGCTCTCTTAGAAAAAGGTGCCTCTCAAGGGTGATAAATCAGAAGATTCCAAGGCACTTCTGCACTTAGCAGAAGGAAAGCTGGCTTTCAGCTGCCACTTGCCTTCTTTGTTATGAATCTTTGTGCAGCTCAGCTCTGTGTTACATCCTCAGTTAATTACATGGAGCTACTTACCATATACCTGAGTATACATTAAAGATGCTTAATTTACTAGGAGAAGCAGTGTTTCTAGAGGATATTATTTTTGAAAAACTTTATTTAAGGTGCACTTTGTTTTTCTACCGTTCTTATGTATTTTTGCACTAATATAAATGATTTTGAATATGCTTCACACTACAGGCAAAGTAATCCTGCCTAATAGCTCTTGGACTATTTATTTCGTATGGCAGCCAATCCATGTTTCTGTTATACAGTTATAAAAATTATATTAATGTAATGTTTTAAGCTTTATGAAAAGAATTATATCATATAGTATGTTTTACACAGATGTAATTAGATCATAGATTTAATTAGAGCAAAGTCAATCTACTGTAATCAATCTAGATGTATTACAATCTATTATGGCTATTATTATGGCTACTAGAAAATTACAAATGACATATATGACTCACGGTTGTAATTCATTATATATCTATTGCAGAACATTGGTCTAAAGTGTGTACCTTTTAATTATTATTTTAATAATTCTTGGATCCTCTGTGAACTGTGATGGCTCTCAATCTTTTCTCATTTGTGATTTTTTTTTTTCCCTTGGCAAGATTTACTGACTTGATTTATTCAGTTACTTTGTGTTGAAACACTCTGACACCTGGCAGGTTATGGTAATAGTTCTTAATCATGGTTGCTTTATAATCTTGTATGGAGATCAAAAATGAACAAAGATTGGGGTGTCTGGGTGGCTCAGTTGGTTAAGCGGCCGACTTCAGCTCAGGTCATGATCTCACAATCTGTGGGTTTGAGCCCTGCATTGGGCTCTATGCTGACAGCTCAGAGCCTGGAGCCTGCTTCGGATTCTGTGTCTCCCTCTCTCTCTTGCCCTCCCCTGCTTGCTCTCTGTGTGTCTCTCTCTCAAAAATAATAAACATTAAAAAAAATAAAATAAATAAACAAAGATTATCTTAAACCACCCCTGCAATTTCTGATTCACAAGGTTTTCAGGTGGGTAAGAGGAGGAGTGGTCCAATTCTTTCTTTCTTTCTTTCTTTCTTTCTTTCTTTCTTTCTTTCTTTCTT
This sequence comes from Panthera tigris, assembly GCF_018350195.1. NCBI lineage: Eukaryota > Metazoa > Chordata > Mammalia > Carnivora > Felidae > Panthera > Panthera tigris. The sequence goes on along the minus strand of NC_056665.1, from coordinate 85,941,400 downwards.
CCTTCCTTCCTTCCTTCCTTCCTTCCTTCCTTCCTTCCTCCCTCCTTCCCTCCCTCCCTCCATTCCTTCCTTCCTTCCCTCCCTCCCTCACTTCTTTCTTTCTTTCTTTCTTTCTTTCTTTCTTTCTTTCTTTCTTTCTTTCTTTCTTTCTTTCAGCTTAGGTCAGTACCTTTGCATTTACTAATACCAGAGTGAAGTTTTGGATCTTTCTGTGAAGATTTATAATTAGGTAACTGTCAGCTGTCAGATATCATAGGCAGGTAACCAATGACATCTCTATGGTGACAGACAAGCTTTGCATTTTTGAGTCTGTTGAATAATGTAGATCTTTTTAGGTGGTTCCATCTTCTCATTGGAATGTAGAGGTACACTTTTTACTGCAAAAGCAGGAGGTAAAGAAATTTAGTACTGCCTCATCCCCTCCCCAGATCCCGTAGCTTTCCTTAGGTAATACTTGATTGAGACACATGACCCAGTGTATGATGACAGTAGTTTCCTACCTATGTGTTATTAGAAAGTGGTGGCTAACGTATGAAAAATGACACGGCCACTGGGAGAAATATGTATTTGTATGGACTGCGTTAATCTTGCAAAATCTAAATGTGTTACTGTTTCTCATGAGTTCTCAGGAGACAGCATTTTTCCTGAAGGTTTTCCTTGGCTTCCTTTCAGATATTATGTTGAGGGAGGAATGGAAGTAGTGGTCATTTTTCAAAAGAGCCTAAATAGATACACAAACATTGTAAACAATGGAAGAACTTTGCGGATGGACATGGAAAAAAATTTTTAATGAGTAATTTTCTGTCTAAAATATAAAAAAAGTCCTCATTCTTTGGGCAATTATAGTGAGTTCACATTAATTTTAAAATTTGCTTTTTTTTTTCTTCCTAAAAATATGGCCAAACCTAACACACGCACACACACACACACACACACACACACATACACACACACATACACACACATAATACCTTGGAAATGATGTGAAATCCAACACCTACAATTCTGTGCTATTAATACAGTTTTACTCTTTTCTCTAATAAGCCTGATAAAGATAACTTGAAACCTGGCATTGAATGGGTGATGGTACGTTGAAAACCATATCTACTTTGCATGAAATTCAAGAAAGGTTTTGCTTTCTGTCACCACATATGGATATTGATAAAGCACTTTTGTTTTCTAAGAGAAAAACAAATCAAAAGCACAAAATTGCTTTTGATTTTTAATCAGTGGTAACTTCTTTACTGCCCCATTTCAAAGCTCCGCTGGTACTGATTTAATAGTTCTTGTTATGTTACATATTTTCTGTTTTTCTGGAATGATTGAACTGTTTGATAAATAATTACTTAGCAGTCATTCGTTTTTGCATTACCATCTGGGATTAGTGAGACCAGAGCCTCCTGCTTTGCCTCTTAGCAAAGTTCTAGCAATGGACCATAGTCTGCTCTTTGCTAAAATTGCCACTTTAGGTCATGTTTTTCTTATTGCTCCCATCCTTCTGACTTTGTTCTGGTTTCACAGAAGTTGATTAGTATCAGTTATCCTGAGTTAGGGCACAAAATGTACACTTCAAAACATGCCTCGGTTGCCTGAATTAAGTGTCTTATTTGCATGTTTCAAGGGTCTGGACTTGACAGCCAGGCTTCATTTCCTCTAGCCTGCAGTGTACTCATCTCACGTGAATTGATTTCAAGATTGGTTTAGAGTTAATACAATCCCACCAGTGTGCATTTCTTTAGTCTCAATGCCTTTCCAAATCCTTTGACTCATTCTGACTTTTAGAAGTTATTGAAGTCTTGGAAGGAAGACTCTGGTTAAATTATTTCATAGTTCCTGTACGAGAGATTTCTTTGTGATTAGTGCAACTCAGTAGTTGCTTAGAGGCTTTTGAACTGCAATGTCTTAAAACAAACTATAATAAGGCCAAATGTTCCGGATACCCCTGTCCTCTTTGGCTCCTATTTAAGACAGACCCAGGGAATATTCGGGGGAATAGGAACCAGGGGTGTTGCAGGGGGCAGAAGTAGTTCAACATTTGCAGCTGCCTTCAACAGGCCAATACACTTTCAGTTGTTTTCTTGTTTCTGCTGGGATGTGAGAATCCCCTATCCTGTACAATCTGATGATAGAACTTCTAATTAGTGGGATGGGGGTTAGAGGAGTAAATGCAGATAATAATTACGAATATGTAGAGACTTTAAGAAATCAAAATAATATCTACTTCCTGGAAACTTGATCAGAGAATGCCCTGCAACAGGTTTTACTTTACAAGCTGTTTGCACTTTGATATCAATTTCAAAGTATCTCTAACAGATATTTCAGGATTTGCCATTATTATTAAAACGATTGTATGGAGGAATATCTAACAAGGTTTTCAAATCCTTTTCTGTTCCAAATGCATGCATATTGAGAGAGAGTCCAGTTCAGTTAAAAATGCCATTTTGAAGCTATTTTACCCTCCTCTTTCTCTAACTACCAGCATCCTGCAAAGCAATCACATCCCTCTTTGGAGTAAAAGGTGGATAGGGCCAGTATATGCCCTAGTCTCTATGATTGAGGAAGAACAAACCTGGTTAATGTGACTAGACAGGCAATTATGCTCTAGCCTTCCTGGTCATAGCACCAGATCTGGGAAAAATGGACAGCTTCTCTTGAGAGGTAGTATAGCATGATGAGGAGCAAGGACTCTGGAGCCAATCTGCTTTGTTAGAGCTCTGCTACCTACTAGCTGTGACTTTTTTTGCAAATTACTCAACATTATCAAAATATTTTTGCTGCCTCTTTTGCAAAATGAGGATTATAATATACCTAACTAACAGGGTTGTTGTGGGGATTAAACAAGTTAATTTGTGTAAAGAGCTTGGAACAGGTCCTGGCACAAAATAATCCCTCGAAAAGGTAATAATTATTGTTGTTTTTAGATATTGAAATGAGAAGCATTGGTAATTAAGTATCAGCATAACCATCTTTAACATACTTCCAAGTACTAGTGGACAGTGTAATCCCTATAACTCCTCCATCATCCAGAGGGGGAAGATCATTTCACAGATCTAGAAGGGAGGAATTGTGACTCTTTGAAAACTCCGAGTGAGTCAATCACAGAGCCAGATAGAGAACCCAAGTTTCCTAATTCCCAGTCAGGTGCTGGACCATGATCAGGATGAATGATGTTGAACAATGGCTTTGCTGTTCAGAGTCTGACCTTCCAGGTCCAAATGGAGACTCCAAAACAAACAAACACGAGTTCTTGTTTTTGTTACCCTGGGGTGGAAACTGCTTGAGACTTTGGGGAATTAAACTCATTACTTTGAGTCTCTGAATGTCTTGGGGTTTCTTCAAACTGAGTTCCTGTCATTATTTTGTGGTTCTCGATGAAACCTACTCTTTTCGCTTTCCAATTCTGAAATATTAGTGAAGTTTTTCCCGGCAGTTTGTCTTTTCATTCAACTGTACGTGTTCTCACAGGCTCCCTTAAATGATGGAAAGTAATCATTAAAAAAATAATTACAATAATATTACAGAACCCATTAATTCTATGACGATTCCCAGAGATCTCTCCTTCATAACTGTAGTAATTTTAAATGCACCTATGTTACACCACGTACGTTCATGTTCCCTAGGAAGTCCCAGTATAGAGATTTGATTATTTAGTTTCTCTTCTTTAGATAACTGCATACACAGAAATGTTTGTGAATTTTAGAACCATGTAACTTCAGATTTGAAAGGGGTCTTTGGAGGTCTCACACACAAGTGGTTTTTAAGCTGTGCTCCACTGAATTCTTGGCACTTTAGAATCAGCATGTTCTGGGGCAAAGGGAGTAGGGAACAAGAGTGTCTCCCTTTTTTATTTCCCCAAACATTTAAAAATATTTTATATATTGGTCATCTCCATAATATTTACTTTAAAGAAATAAAAGTTTTTTCAGTTAGAATAATGTTTGGGAAATGTTGATCTAGACCAGTTTTCTCATTTTGCCCAGTAGACAACAAATGGTAAGTAAACACCTTAATCTTTAGATTTTGGGATTTTGCCACAAATTAAAAAACCAGAAAAGTTAGAGATCATGTCTTAGTTTAAGTCAAGACAGGTTTACGAGAACATAAATATTCATTCATATTCATAATCGTAATCATTCAGTATTCATTATGCAGTTTTATGTTTTACCTTTCTTTCTTTACAAGTCTGAAGTCTTTCTAGGTTTTTAGTGCTTCATGACTGTACCCTACTTTAAGAAAGCCCAATATTGTACATAGGCACTCAAGTTTCTAAAACTAAGAACAATGATTAGTCACTTTATACAAAACCAGTGTTCCTATAAATGATGAGGCATAGGTTCCAATGGGATTTCTAAAATCTGCTTACTTGTAATTTTTAATAATCTCCTTTATGTTATCTATCAAAGTATGTTGCCTGTATTGAAATTTCTGTGAATAGGTAAGTGTATCTTTAGTTTAAACATTTATTTATTTTTGAGACAGAGAGAGACAGAGCATGAACAGGGGAGGGGCAGAGAGAGAGGCAGACACAGAATCTGAAACAGGCTCCAGGCTCTGAGCTGTCAGCACAGAGCCAGACGCGGGGCTCGAACTCACGGACTGTGAGATCATGACCTGAGCCGATGTCGGACGCTTAACCGACCAAGCCACCCAGGCGCCCCTCTTTAGTTTAAAATAATAACCTACTATTGGTTTTCCAAAAGAAACATACTTAAATTTGCATTTAAATAAGAAAGCAAACATTTTCTATTTTTGTTTCCATTTTTTTTTAAATATTGGGAAACTACAATTACAAGGTTATAAAAAAGAAAAGCCAAACACTCTATTAAATTTTTTTAATGTTTATTTTTAATTTTTACTTTTTTTGGGGGGGGGGGAGAGGATGAGCGGGGGAGGGGCAGAGAGAGGGCAAGACACAGAATCTGAAGTAGGTTCCAGGCTCTGAGCTGTCAGCACAGAGCCCAAAGCGGGGCTCGAACCCACAGACTGTGGGATCATGACCTGAGCCAAAGTCGGACGCTTAACCGACTGAGCCACCTAGGTGCCCTGAAAAGCCAAACACTTTGTTTAAAATATAATTAATAATAAAATGAGAAAAATTGCCTCTAACCCTTGGCTGATGTTTCTTTATATATTTTTATTCACACCTCTATCTACCAAGTGTCTGCTATGTGCTATACTTTGTTTTTAGCACTGGTGATGTAATGGAAAGCAAGGCATGGTTCCTGTCCTCAAAAAGCTTGTATTGTGGAAAAGGAGACAGGCAAATGAATAAGCAATTACGATAAAGGGTGATAAGTACTGTAGTCTGGGTGTAAGAACAGGGAATTTTCAGAACACATAGGAGGGGCAATGTGTTTTCTATGTAAGGGGTAGAAACTAGCCAGGGAAAACTTCCTGGAAACGAGACCTCAAAGGCAAGTACCAAAGGCAGTTGGGAAGGAGTTTAAGAGGATCAAAAATTCATGTTAGGTAGAACAAATGACAGTGAGGGGTGAGGGGGGCACACAGGGAATTGCAGGTAACTCTGAATGATTGGCGCTCATACTGGAATGTAGGGGGAGTGGAAAGAGGTTTATCTTGAAGTGTCTCTTACGCCATGCTAAAGAGTTAGGCCTTATCCTGGAAAATTCTTTAAGAATTTAGGCAGAAAAGATTTACTTCGATTTGTGGTTTTACAGGATCATTGGCCAGGATATGGAGAATGAATTAGGGGAAGGTACAACTGGATAGTTGCATAAGGTGAGAGGGGTGTGGAGTTGGTCTGAACCAAGGTGAAGAGTAGAGAGGGAGAGAAGTGGATGTGTTTAAGTAATATTAAGAAGGAGGAAACAACAAGACTTAAGTTGTATTTATGGTTAAAAGTGGGGAGGGTTGGAGAATGTCTGCAGTGTCCTAACTTCGTCTGTGGGTGGCTAGTTCATCAGTTTCCTGGAATAAGGAATTAGAAAGGGAGCAGGATTTGAAAGATGGAGTGATGCCATCAGCCCTGAATGTATTGGATTTGGATTTCCATTGGTTAAGCAAGTGGAGATGTCTTGTAAGAAGTGTAATATATGAGTCTGGAGTGCTGGCAAAGTATCGGATCTGGTGGTACAGAGTTGGTATTCTCTGGCATGTTAGGAGGAAATTGAATCTGTAAAGGGAAACAAAAGGGACGAGTAGCCTGGTTCTGTGGACCCATTGTTATAGAAGACAAATTCACACATGCCTTGGTTTGGAAACTTCTCAAGCCTATGGGAAAAACTTTTATAAATTTTTTTTTTTTTTAAGTTCACTGAAGAAATTAGTATGTTAATGAATCTTGTCGTGTAAATAATGCTATTAACATAACAATTAAGGGGCACTTGGGTGGCTCAATCCGTTAAGCGTCCCACTTAAGCTCAGATGGTTTGTGGTTTGTGAGTTGGAGCCCCGCATTGTGTGCTGTGCTGACAGCTCGGAGCCTGGAGCCTGCTTCAGATTCTGTGTCTCCCTTTCTCTCTGCCCCTCCCCCCGCTCACAATCTGTGTCTCTCTCTCTCTCAAAAATAAGCAAACATTAAAAAAAATTAAAAAAAAAATAAAATAACAATTAATATGCCCCTAATTTATCTTTTTAAGAAAAATTTTAGAAATTCAATTTTCTTAAATTATATCTAAACATTATTTCTGTAAGGAGTTAGAAAATGTACCTGGAATCCAAGCTACATTGTTGTGTTCTATTTTAAAAAAGAAACTTCAAAAAAAATGAGAGTCTAAGAAATTCCTTTAAAGACATCTTTGGGAAATGGTAAAATTAAGTTTGTTTTTATTTCATTTGTAAGGTTCTCTACCTAGAAGAAATTGGAGGGCATTTTGGAAGCAAGCTTTATGATATCAAGCGTAAGAATTTTTTTCCCTCAACATAACTTAATATTTTTGCTGTTCTTGGAAATCGGAACAGACAGTTTGCTATGTCCCAAACTCAGCTTCCAGCTAGCCATGTGGCAGCTGAAACAAAAAATTTCACGTTCTGCACTCTATTTGCTCGCCAGCTTTAAAAACATATCAACAAACTGTGAGTATCAAATTCACATGTCTGTTTTTCTATGGCAAGTAAAGGTTACCCTTTAATGTATTAAGGGGGAGAGATCACGGAGGAAAAAAGTTACAAGGGAAGCACTTTCCCTAGCAGAAATTGCATAAATCACAGCTTCTCTGCTTGATGTGGTGAGAAAAATGAGGATTGATTCACTGAAGTTTTCCTGACCTCCTTACACTCATTTACCTCTAGTTAATCTAGTTTAAAGATAGAATAATATTTACAATCTGTAGATTTAATTTGGATTAGGAAGGCTTTCCTCGTTTTGGTGGGGGTATTATTGAGAGAATTGAGATTCTTAGTCACATAAGCAAAAATGTATCCAAGTTGTCACCTGCTAAATTCTGCATGATGTTAAAAAGCCCACAAAACTGATGTTCAGTGTGTTGTCTTAATTTTTATTTCGTTGTATATTTAAACCCACTGCTGGACTTGACTGTCATGGGTTCTGCTAAAGTTTTATTACTGAATTTGAAACTGGAAGCACTTTTCTCTTTTATATATTTAGTTAAATTTCAGAAAATTCTGTAACTAGCAATTGCTGCTCCCACTTGACAGAAATAGATCAGATCTGTGTGGTAGTGATAACTCAAGTCCTAACACTCACAAAGTGATTATTTTAGCATTTTATTTTATCTTATTTTATTTTTTAAAAAATTTTTTACTGTTTATTTTTGAGAGAGAGACACACAGAATGTGAACAGGGAGCGGCAGAGAGAGAGACACAGACTCCAAAGCGGGTTCCAGGCTCTGAGCTGTCAGCACAGAGCCCAACACGGAGTTCGAAACCCCTGGACCGAACCGTGAAATCATGACCTGAGCCTGATGTTGGACGCTTAACCGACTGGGCCACCCGGGCACCCCTATTTTAGTATTTTAGACACATGGATTGGTTTCTTAGGAATAGCTAGTTATAGACCTGGACTGACCATATTTTCAATTTGCAAATATTAAAATAATGAATAAATTTTGAACCCCTTCTTGGCCAGAGATACTGAGTTACTGAAAAGTTTAAAGCAAAGGCCCTTCCTTCAGGAATTTACAAACTAATTAATAAGCAAAAATAAATATGTAAGATCCATGAACTAAAATTTCCCCACAAAGGCAGTGTTTCCAAGAGCTGCTTTTTAAGCCTTTTGCTCTTTTTTTTTTTTTCATTCTCTATCCTTTTCCTCCCTCAGACCTGTAAATATAAGAAAAAGTACATTTCCATCTCTGAACTTCTGCATAATCTAACCCATGTTTATATCCATCTAAGTTCTGGACTTTTCCCTTTGAATGTCCCACACAACCTTGAACTCAAAATATTAGAATGAATTTATCTTTCCCAGCTCTACTTTCACTTCCTGATCCATTGTCTATTTACCTAGTTGCTTAAGCCTTAAATATGGGAATCTACTTGACTCTCTGCATATATTCAATTAGTCAGTGAGTACTTCGAATTCTATTTCCTCTGTCTCTATCACTTTCCTTCTGGTCTGTCCACTTCCCCCAGTCTCTATATCTACCTTCTGAGCCTAAGTCGTTATCCCCCTTCCTTTGGGTTACTTTGCTCACCTTTTAATTGGTCTTCCTATCTCTGGTCATCTTTCAATTCATTCTGCACAGTCAAAAGTAAATTTAATCATGTCATTCAATTGCTGTTCAAGTGCCTTTAATAAGTCTCAAGATATAATTTAAGCTTCTTACCCAGCATAAAAGGTCCTTCTCACCAGCTTCACCGGCCCCCACCATGCCAGGCATATACAATTACTCATAGTTCTTTGACCTCATCATGTAACAAACTATTGTACATCCACCAAAATCCACCTCAAGCACTAGTTCCTCCAAGAGGTTTTGTTGAACTTTGCTCCTTGTCTGATTTGCGTGGCCTTTGCTGGGGTTTCAAAAACCTATCAGACTTTACTGTAATCTTTAAGTTACCTATCTATCTTTATAAAGACACCTTAGATTAGATAGATTAGATCATTGAGGGCTGGGACCTAGCCTTTAGTGTTTGTATATTACAGTGTCTAGAATAGTACCTGACACAAGGAAGAGGCCCAATAAGTCTTCCTCAGATAGGCACTGGATCTATACACTGGAATACTACTCAGCCAAAAAAAAACCCAAACATACTAATGATACATTCAACAACGTGAATAAATCTCCAAATAATTATGCGAGTAAAAGAAACCAGACCAAAAAAAAAAAAAAAAGCACATACTAAATGACTCCACTTATGTAAACTTCTAAAAAATGCAAATTGATCTATCATGACAGAAAGCAGATTAGTGATTGCCTAGGGAAAGGCAGAAATGGGAGAGAAGGATAACTAGGGGGGACGAAGACACTTCTGGGGTTGATGACTATGTTCATTAGTACCTTGAATTGTGCTGATGGTTTCACTGGTGTATACAAATGTCAAAAGTTATCAAGTTGTACATTTTTAAATATACAGTTTATTGCATGTCCATTATACCTTAGTTAAAAATAGTGCCAATAAGGAGGAATGAATGCATCACTGAATGCCTTTAAACTATACTGGGACATGCTGTTGGAGACTCAGGCAAAGAGGCAAGATCATATCTACTAATAACCATGTGCTTTGATGGTGGCATTTCACAGGGTTCTTGGGCTGATGGTTCCCATCCCCTACCTTACCATCACTGTACCTCCCTGATGACTACTTAGCAACTATCCCCTGCTTCTAAGGCAGTGTCAGATTCAACTGTTTGGGGTATTGGAAATAACTAAAACTTTGGATCATGGGATTATGGATTATATTCTAGAAGAAGCAAGGAGGGGCTTAAGGAAGGGCATACCCTTGTCCCCGTGGTGGTGGAAGAGGTAAGGGAGGTGTATGAATGACATTAATGCTAGGAGACCCAGACCACTTTGGGGGCACAGGACCCCTGGCATCTGTGAATCTTGAGACAGGGGAATCTTTGTATTAAGGAAAATGGGAAGGCAGATATTCTACTAGTCTCTAAGAAAAGTTCCCCAAACAATTAAATCAAGTTCACGCTATAGTCTGTAAGACCAGAATTAAATGCAACGCAATTTTAGGGCCAAGGAAACTATTCTATACCCTCCCCTCCTGCAACATTCTTCTCACTTTCTGAATATTCTCTAAAATCTTCTCTGAGGACATTCTTTTATTTCATAATAGGAAATAAGACTAGTAAAATTCTCAAAAGAGTGAATACATTTGTAATAATTAAGTTCAGTTAAAGGATAAATGACATTACATGTTGCTGTTTTCATGTGGAGATGTTAAAAATTAAGAAGACACATAATATCGGTTTGAGAAAGGAGAGTTCTCTCACATACACTGAATGCTGTGAAGACACTTTTCAGATGTTATAATTTTGCCAGTTTTATTATTATTTATTTTTTTGTACTGAAAGATAGAGGGTGGATACCCTATGTCATGTCAGAAATCTTGAGTTCAGTGGATGGGCCTAATATACTTAGATAACAAAAGACAGGGAATGGTTATTGTGGTATGCTTAGCTATCACAGACCACAGAGCATGACAGCCAAAAAAAGCAATCTCAGACTTCAGTTAGGTAGCCATACTTCTTGATTTTTCTCCATGTAATGTAGTGAACATTGAACTGACAACTCTAGAAAAGCACAAAAAGTAATTGATTATAAGACCATTCCATACTCACAAGGAGCTTTAAGCTTAAAGACAAGGAGATATATGCAAATGAAATAAGAAGAGAATAGATGCAAAAGAATCATAGGAAAAATATAAACATCTGCAAAATGTAGAAACATCTTCCTAAGTGATTTCTCCTGTCAGTGTGCAAACAGGATTGTTGAAGTGATTTGGTTGAGCAGAGCCATATGGGGTTAGTTTGGGAGATGATTCCTGGCAGCATTCTGAAGGAGGAGGGACAAGATTTGACATATATGATCTGTGAAGACTTTTGGGCTGGGGGAATGTAGTTAGGAGCAAGAGACTCTAAAATTCTCTTGAAATGTGAAATATGACAAGAATCAGATACTGCTGAAATGTAAGCTAGAAATGTGTCAGGAGGATAGGATCAGAACACAAGCAAGAAAAAAAAAAGGGAAAGAAATCATCAAAATCACCACTGGAGTCTGGTGAAAAAAAATTATTAAGTAATAGGCCAAAGAAAAAGATGAATACAAGCATGAAAAAAGGGAGGAAAAAAAAAAGAGATGGAACTCTAGTCTTAGTTAATAAGTTATTAAGCAATGGCTGCTTTCATAAGGAAGCAATGCTGGTGATTTTAGGCTTTCCTTATGTAGAGGATTCAGGTAAAACTCAGAATCAAGTTAACTGATCATTAGTAGAAGATCATGGTGATGGTTCATTGTAAGAATAACCAGAATTCAGAAATCCTGTCAAAAAAGGGGACCAAGAAGGGAATGTGTGCCAGGCTAATGAGCAAAATGACTCATCTGTTAGTAAAATACTTGAAATTTTTAAATTAATTTTGTTTCACCAAGAACTCTGAAGCAAAGTTCCCCACAGTCCCCCATTCAACACTCAGCTCCCTGCCCCATTTCATCCTCTTCCCAACCCACTGCCTTCCCTTCTGCTTTGAGATTGTCTTTGGCTTCCAATCTGTTATGATGCATGTACCAGGGCACATTGTAAAATAATTTGATGTTCATTTATGGAGAGAGAAAACATTTTCTAAATCTTCTTTCCAGGCCACCTGTAAACCAGTGACAGGGCTAGCTAAGTAAACAGGAAAGCCAGCATCCTCTGCTTCAGAAACCAAACACTCACACAAGGACTGATTCTCTGGTAGGTGGGTCAGTCATGTCTGAACATCTGCTTTTCTTAGCCTTTTCTCTCCTTTCCCCTCCCTTGATGTATAAAGTCCTTTCTTTATTCATGTGAGAAAATGTCCCCTTTATTAATAATGGAATTGCAGCAGATTTGGATGACTTGAGCTTTAAAATTTTGTAAAGTATGGGGAAGGGGTAGAAATAGAAACCAACTAGTTTCATTGATTAAAGGTCATGCCAAAGAATAAAGAGATCGATGTTTTGGAAACTTTTTTAAACTAAGAAAATATTTTTTTTAATTTTTTTAATGTTTATTTTTGAGAGAGAGAGAGAGAGAGAGAGAGAGAGAGAGAGGGGGAGGGGCAGAGAGAGAAGGAGACACAGAATCTGAAGCAGACTCCAGGCTCTGAGCTGTCAGCACAGAGCCCAATGCGGGGCTCAAACCCAAGAACCGTGAGATCATGACCTGAGCCGAAGTCGGACACTTAACCGACTGAGCCACCCAGGCGCCCCAAGAAAATATTTTTTAAAAGAAAAAACTATAAGAAAATATTTCATCTTGTTGGTAACTGTTGGATATGTATGATAAAGGAGTTAACAGAGCAGGTGTATTTTAAAACTACCTGCAGCAATCAGAAAGGAAGGTGGAAATCCACAAATTGCATGGGAAGAGTTGACTTGAATCTCTGCCTTTCACTCCCTATTCCTGATCTGCAGTTACTTTTTGATTATAGCACAGCCTTGGCAGAAGAATCCAACTTGCTAAAAGTGTTCAAAAAAAAAAAAATCTCTGGCATTTCCTGTTGGTTGGAAGCTGTTTGGCTTTCTGCATTACTATTTAGTGTTATCATTGGCCAAGTACCTTTGCTGGGTAGGAAAATACTGGTGCAAATTTTACTGGCGAGGTGGGAGTAAAAGCCATAAAAATTCTCAATTTCCCTTTTAAAAACTTAACTCATTTGTCCAAGAGGAATGAATACAGAAGGACAAGAGATTTTAAACTTCCCGTACATCTGGGTACAGCAGTGTATTTTGACTCCAAGCACAATAAAACAACCTTACTTGCTGGTGGTATATGACATAATGACCCAAATATGTTTTTAAAAAATCATTTATTGCTGTACATAAACAGCGAAGTTAGCGCAAGGGATGATAAAATAACACGGGTAATTCTTCCTTTAGCTGGGAACCATTGGCGGCCCATTAGGATTCCAGATGTAGCTGTGTGTGCTTTTCCATTTGTTTTCCAATGTCTAGTGCTTATGCCCTTGGTACCTTGACGGTGCTTGTCAGGCATGTTGGCTTTTCAGCTTGAGGTCTTCCTTGGAGAAACACAGTGATCGGGCTCTGGGCTATAAAGCACACTATTGTCTTGGGCCCAGTTTGTTGAGAATATAAGACCCAGGGCAGCCTCCTGCCAAAGGTCAAATACCAGCTTGACCGAAGTTCCTCAAGTCAACACTGGACCTCCCCAGACAAGAGACACTTCAACTCTTCCTGAAGAAAAAGTGTTTTTATATTTTTATCACTCTATAATAATGGTGATTGTTATAGTACAAATAAGCTGAAATACATTTTGATAACGTATTTATTAGAGTTACTCTCATGAAAAATAGCTCACATAGCCAGAAGCTAATAGATGAATTAAATATATTTTTTCCAACGTTTTGGGCATTTAAAAAAGAAGCAATCTCTCTGTCCAAAAAACAGCCTAATAAGCAGTAGTGGAGGGTAGAGTTGTAAAACTGTATAGATAGAATCATTGTATTTTAGACAGAAAAAGAAAGCAGCTAAAAATAGAACCATAGCTAATTTAGCGAACTCCCTGACTGCCAAAAATGCATGTCTGAAATCAGGTGGGTGTTTCTTTATGAGTCACTTAACCAAATGTAAAATTTATAGCCCAGTCTTATACAGACTCTAGCAAAGATTCAGAGCATCAGTTTATTACAGGGCTACTATTAAGGATGCTTAAAATTCCCCAGCTTTACACTCCTCACCCCAGGGGTCTAGCCTTAGCTAGTTATGATTGGGTCTGGCCCAAATGCTCCTATTAGACAGGGATTTAAGTATTCAACAATACAGTTAGACCCTTTCTGTTGAGCTGAATGCTCTTCCTCCTGGGGAGCTCAGCTCACCCCTCCTGTGTCCAACAACAGCAACTTCCCTTTGCTTCTTACCACTTTTCACCTGTGCCCTGGCTTAGCCAATCGAGGGAAATAATGCTTAAAGAAAACAAAATAAATAGCAGATGGCTGAGTGTACTCTGGGATGAATAAATTACAGCTGCAAAGGGGAAAAGTGAGTTGGTGGATGCACACTGCTGTATTTGTCGCTGACATACAGGATGCTCAGCACGCTGACCTCAACATGTACCAGGCCCACCACCATTAATCACTCCACATAATCTAAGCCAGAAATTTAAGGAGCCCAAGGGATTGGTGACTCCTTGGAGTGGAAGCCGAGAAAGCTAACGAGAGACAAAATACAAAGTGTAAAAGTGGCTCCAGATAAGATGGCAGTGGTTTCTCAGTGCCCAAGAAACTCAAGCGATTTTGGATAGACTTTATTTCATGTGGGTTCAGATGTAGTGCAAGTGCAATCATCTGAAGAGCTACATGCATTATGGTAGGTTCATGCTCTTTAATAAATAAGATAATTATCCTCCCTGCCTCCCCATGATATCACAGTGCTATTCGGGAAGCTTTTCTAAATGGAACATGGGGTTCAGCCTTTTACAAATCAAACGGTTTATCAAATTCATCATCAAAATAAACCATGAAGTACCTGTAACACCAAGCTTCTTTGACAAATTTGGGATTTAAATGTAATTTTTATTAATCAAGAAAAAGTTTTTTCATTTGAAAAGTTTGACACTCTCCCAATCTTTATCTATCCATCCATGGTACCTTCTACTCAGTCAGGCTACATCTTTTACAGGTATATTTCTAGACTGAGAGAGTAAAAATATATCTATATCCAACAATATCCTCTGAATAGTGTCATCAAGAAAGAGTACAAAAATACAAGGGGGTTAGAAAACAAAAGGAGATAATAAATGTAGTTTCTTATAGATCCACTGACTAATTTTCTATTTGGTGTACCCAGTTTCTTTTAGGTCCTGGTGTGTTGAATGTCAAGTGGATAGACTTCATTTCAGTTATTACACATCCGTTCTTTCTCCTTGTTGCTTAGTTGAGTTTTCCTCACAGCATCTTTTATGTGTTTCCTCAGAAAATACATTAAGATGAACACTTTAGGGTACAAGTAACCTAAATTTCCATCAATGGATGAATGGACAAAAAAAATGTAGTATATACATACAATGGTATATTATTCAGCCTTTAAAAAGGAAGAAAACCCTGTCACATGCTACAGCATAGATGAATCTTGAGGTTGTTTTGCTAAGTAAAATAGCCAGTCACAAAAAGACAAATACTGTATGATTCCACTTACATAAGATATTCACAGTAGTCTAATTCACAGAAACAGAAAGTACGAGTTGCCAATGGCTGAATGAAGGGTTCAAAGGCCATTGTGTAATGGCCATAGAGCACCAGTTTTATAAGATGGAAAATTTCTGGAGATCCATGGCACAACAATGTGAATATACTTAACATTGTTGAACTGATTACTTAAAAATGGTTGATATGAGCTTCTGGGTGGCTCAGTTGGTTGGGCATCCGACTTTGGCTCAGGTCATGATCTCATGGTTTGTGGGTTCCAGCCCCACATCAGGCTCTGTGCTGACAGCTCAGAGCCTGGAGCCTGCTTCGGATTCTGTGTCTCCCCCTCTCTCTGCCCCTCCCCTGCTCATGCTCTGTCTCTCTCTGTCTCTCAATAATAAATAAACTTTAAAAAAATGGTTAAGATGGGGGGCACCTGGGTCGCTCAATTGGTTAAGCACCCGACCGTTGGTTTAGGCTCAGGTCATCTCGTGGTTCGTGGGATTGGGCCCTGCATCAGGCTCTGTGCTGACAGTGCAGAGCCTATTTGGGATTCCCTCTCTCCCTTTCTCTCTACAACCCCCCTGCTCTCTCTCTCTCTCCCAAAATAAATAAATAAACTTAAAAAAATGGTTGAGATGGTAATCTCACCTTGTGTAATTTTTTAAAAAAAGACAAAGACATTGGTTACATTCTCCTTTACCCTTTTACTCTTGATTAGAACATTCCACTGGTTGGTGTATGCTGGAATTTGGTAACTATTTAAGTTCTCCCAATAGGCAGTATGTAGACTGATTTTTTAAAGTAAACATTATGAAAAATTCTAAGTACTCACTGAATAAAAAAGTATAATAAACCACGTATATCCATTACCAGTTACAGTTTTATAACAGTTACGATTACAATGAAATGACAAATACAGTTATAAATTTGCCAATTTTGTTTCACCTATTTCTCCACCTTTTGGGGGGTGTATTTTAAAACAATGAACAGATTCATTTTTAATTATAGACTTAGCACTTGTTTCAGAAACTCAGAATGCATTGTTTAAAGATCTTGTCACATAAAAATAATATTTGTGATTGACATGCAATGTTTTCTATAGTGCCTTAATTTCTTCAAATATAAAATTCAAATATATACACAGGGAAGATTATTGGTGGGGGGCACCTGGGTGGCTCAGTCAGTTAAGTGTCTGACTTTGGCTCAGGTCGTGATCTCACGGCTTGTGAGTTTGAGCCCCGCATTGGGCTCTGTGTTGACAACTCGGAGCCTGAGCCTGCTTCTGATTCTGTCTCCCTATCTCTCTGCTCCTCTCCTGTTCACGCTCTGTCTCTCCCTCTCTCTCAAAAATAAATAAACATTTTTTTAAAAAAAGGAAAGATTATGGGGAATGTCTGATTAGAGGATTAGGAATGTTGAATGGGAATGATTAAAGCCTTATGACTGATTTGGTAATACTTAGGAAGTGCTAAACAGTAAAGAAATAAAATGTTTAATTTTAGGGATTGGGAACTCTTTAAAGAGAACATCTTTATCTCTTCTGGATACAATGTGAGATTAAAACTTTTGAAAAATGTGGTTGTTTTACTGCTAACGCCTGGAGAAGAAGAAAGGGCTAGTCTAGGCTTATCTACAGACCTTGTGGCCTTGGATGAGTTGCTTAATCTTTCAAGGACTTAATCCCCTTATATATGAAATAATGGCTTTGGAAAGGATAGTTGCTAAGGTCCTTTCCAATTCAAGAATTCTATGATTTGAGAGTTGGAGTGAATATATTACTACAAAAGATTTCCGTAGATTGAATTCATGGCTGAATTAACTATAGTAAAGGCCCTACCTTTTGATATGGTTGCCATTATTCACAGATTATGAAAGTTGAGATATCCTCTCACATTTTAGCAAACATCATGTGAAGAAGTACTTCTGATACAAAACAATGTGTAATTTTGTATGGAACGGTTGCCAAGATGTCTTTGTAAGGTCTTCTATTAAAGTTTTATGGAAATTGACATGATATACAGTATTTTATATTTAATATTCATTTTTGTGTTCTAAATTTTAAAACAAAATGAAAAAATATGTATAATGAAATAATTTGAACTAAAGAGTTGATTGGTTACTTTGAACCAAGTCCTTTTAAAAAAAGGAATTTCATCATTACAAAATTTAGGAGGAAAAGGAAAAATGTGTGGGAAATATGCTTCTAAATGGTTGGCTGCAAGGGTGTAAAACTATGATTGTATGAAACTGTTCATCTTAAGTACAAATGTTCTTCAGAGTGGTCTGTGTATTCCATCTATCTGATCTCACCTTGTCACCTTGTCTCTATATAAAGTGTCATTCCTTTAATATGCATGTGCAAAAAGGTTTGCTACCTTGGAAGGCTCTGGGTGGTTGGAACATGGCTCTGCATTAGAGTTTTGATAACACAGAAGAAGGTGAAGGAGGAGCAAAGAATGCCAATCTTTCAAAAATCTATTTCCTTTCAACAGCATCCTGCTCATCCTTAGGGTAAAGATAAATGGTTGAGGAAAGAAAGGAAGTAGCAAAGTACTATTTGGGGTAGATTATGACAAACAAAGAACTCCCTAATTGAGTAAATTCTTAAAAGCACAGTTGGATCAAGGTTCAAATCTCTAGTTACTCATGCTGAAATGTTGGATGGTTGATTCTGACTATCTTTGGCCCCCGGTGCCAAATTTTGCTGCTGGGATTTAGAGACTGTTGACCAAACAAAAAATCCAGGACCTTGACCTATATTCAACTTGACCAACTAGGAGTTTCTGTGGTTGTAGGAACACTTATCAAAAAATATACACTAAAGGTATGAGGTCATCAGTCTGTCACATCAGTCACCATGGGTGTCCATTTTCTGCCTTCTTGGTATGCCCTTTATGAAGCTGAGCACTAGGTCAGAAACATAATCTTCTAAGACCAACAAATCCATCACTGGTGCTAACTTCTTAGATTCTACTCGATTTATCCCTGGAATTTTGTCAAGAAGAAGAGGAAAATCGTAATATCTTAGGAGACCAATCCAGAAAAAATAGAAAAAAAAAGTAAATACAGGGCAAGACTTTTTCAGTGTGGATCTAGAAAACATTTGTTCTCAAGATGGAACTCATGAAGATATGACAAAAAAAGGATTATTCAAGGGGTGACATCCCAGGTGGAGGAATATCAGGAGTAACAGAGCTAGAGACAGATCGGGGACTCAAGAGGAGTATTTGAGAGTAAGATTGATTTTCAGAGAGGGAGTTTCTCCTTTGAGCATAGAGATTACATCTGGAAGTACCGCTCTGACTCTACTGATGGAAACATGTCTACAGAGAACTGAATAGTTTGACCTTGCACTTTGACTCAGCAATTAAAGATGCATTGTTTAAGTGACTCTAACTATGCTCTATTTTCTTTATAAATTCGACTTAATGACATTTGCCTATTCACTAAGATTTATGAAGTAACAACAGTAGGCTTTGTGTTTCTTGAAAGGAAAACACTGACTATGCAAAGTGGTGGGATTGTTCCTCTGTGTTACCCTCCTCAGATTGCAGACAGCTAAGAATGTAGACTGGCTTCTTGTGCCCTATCATTTTTGAAGATCTCAGTTAGTAGAATTTACATTAACTGTCTGAAAGGGAAAAATTAAACCTTTCTTTTAAATATTGCTTTTCACTGAGTTCCTCTCTAGTCCTTAGGCAAATTGTACACTGTTGATCTAGTTCCACAACACAGTTTCTGAATGGAAACCCCAGACGTGATATATTCTTCTATTTAAGGAATATTGACCCCAAAGAAGGATCATAATATGGAAACATTTTGGAGAAATAACACATGTAACTGTTGTTTCTCTTATTCTGATGTGCTGGCAAGCACTAGTTAGAATAATTGGCAAGGACTAGCAAGAAATTCTGTTTAGACTTAGGAAAACTACAAAACTATCCCACTGGAAAGGTAAATATGTCATGTCTTGCAGCCAGCAATAATAATTATAACAATAACAACTGAGACTTTTCCCTGGGCTTTACACCACCTAAGTAATTTTCTTTAAAATATTAATTTTCTGATGCAACCTTTTCCTTCTTCTCCTCTCTCCCTCTTTTTGTTGGGAACCAAATTCGACATACCTAAGTGAATTAAAATGCTCTAAAAATGCTATTTATTGAAAAAAATGTTATTCTATATTTTAAATAGTTGTGTTAGGAGATATTTTAATGTTATTGTTTATTCATGTATTTAAGTATCCTTCCAATAATATAATGGAGACAGCCTTGAAAATTAACAGTGGCCAAGACTTTCAGTCTTTGTTCTCTTCAAGAACTTAACATCTTGTGTCAGATAATAGTTTTAATTTTTTTAACCACTTAAAAATAATTACTGAGGTATCATTAAAAAAAAACAAAACACCAACCACCTACCATTGATTTGTCCTTTGTTATCATAGGCATGCTAAAGAAATAAAGTACTCATATAAGAGCAGAATAGCATAAATGATGATGATAGAAGAATGAAAAGCAAAAGTCTACAGACAAGAAATGAAATTTGAAGTTTCATAAGTAATTTCAGTTACTCAGAATAGTGTTAAACATAGAAACCTCTTCCTCAAGAATGGCCCTTTACTATGATTCTTCATTGTAAGTTTTTTTCCTTCTCAACCACTATTAGTTTGACAATGTTGCATTAAAGAGATAAAAAGATTGGGGCACCTGGGTGGCTCAGTCGGTTAAGCATCTGACTCTTGATTTCAACTCAGGTCATGATCTCATGGTTCGTGAGATCAAGCCCCATGTTGGGCCTTGTGCTGATAGCATAGAGTCTGCTTGGGATTCTCTGTCTCCTCTCTCTCTCTCTGTCAAAAGGAATAAAGAAACATTTAAAAATATATCAAAATATTTACACTATTAAAACATTTCAAAAAGATAAGAAGATTTGGGTTACTCCTCATAAGAAAATCTCTATACAAAAAAAAGGTCTTTAAAGTTATTTAGGATTTGGGATATAATATACCACTTCAGTAAAACTTGAAAAAATTAGTGTTTTAAAGGGAAAATATTAAAACATTTTCTCAGGACAGATACTAAAGGTTATTACTATAATGTAATTATGTATTGTGTAATTATGTCTTGTAAGATTTAATCAGTTGGCATTTGAAAAGGTTTATAGGTAAAGTTTTTAGAAGATTACGTTTCTGGAATTTTTTATACAGTGGAATTTCTGATGCTACAGTAAATTAAAAAGTTGGATGATTTTCATGTGATATCCTATTTCACTAATACAGAACAACCTTGAACCACACTAGAGCAATAATTACTTAACCTAAATCAGAGACCAAGCCAGGCCAAACAGCTGTTTTCATTTTGTTAGGAGATCCATTTGATTTACTCTTTTAGTCAGCTTTCATTACTGTAGAAGACAAAACTTCACTTGAGTTTTTAACCCTGAATTCTCTGCCTTGTTTGCTGCCTGCTATAAAATTGCATGGTTGAGCTGTCACGGCCGCTGAACACGCTCCGGAGCTACCGTAGTACCGTGGGAGGCTCCACTTGAGCTTAGGAAAAGAGAACCTTCACAAAAAGAGATAAAAACCTAGGTCCTTCCTATTGCCCAGAAAGAAAGAAAGAAAGAAAGAGAGAAAGAGAGAAAGAGAGAAAGAGAGAAAGAGAGAAAGAGAGAGAGAGAGAGAGAGAGAGAAAGAAAGAGAAAGAGAGAGAGAGAAAGAAAGAAAGAAAGAAAGAAAGAAAGAAAAGTAAGAGAGAAAGAAAGAAAGAAAGTAAGAGAGAAAGAAAGAAAGAAAGAAAGAAAGAAAGAAAGAAAGAAAGAAAGAACAGAACGAAGCCAGTTGTCATTATTCTGATTACAAGAAAAGCCTTCTGGATTGAATACCTGATTTGAGTTCCTGTAGTAGCAGGAACTATCGTCTAACAGTTGTTACCAACTATGTCATAGCTCAACCATCTTGGCGGCTAGAGAAAGGAATGTCAGAGATGCAGAGATAGGAAATTTGAATTCAGATAGCAGTTACTGGTATCTACATACAGATGTATTAGGTATTAAGTCATTACCCCTAAAATTTATCTCGTCTGCTATAGTATGCCCTCTTTTAAATTGTGAAGCCAGTTTTTCTAGAATTTCTAGAAATGAGGATGCACCAGTATTTTTGTGGTTTGTATCATGGCTTTTGTAATTCATAAACATGTTGTCCCCACTCTCTCCAGTGAAAATACGGTGAAACAATATTGGGAACTTGTGAGTTCATGGAAAAGATAGCTAAACCATTTCTTGAGATTGCTGTCACTTGGGGTGGGGGGGAAATCCTTGGAATTGTTGGTGCTAATTAAATCTATTTTTTCCTTCCCTCAAAGCAGTCTGTGTCTACTCCTTAGACAAACAGAACCTGGCAAGACAACAGGTTCTCTGTGGCTACACAGATTGGCATAAGTAGATTCAACCACACAAAGACAACTCTTAACATGGTCAAGAGTCATGAACTCTTTAACATATTTCTGTCATGTTACAGATCTACATGTCTTATCCACATCTCTTCCAAATTTTTATAGATTTCCCTGAAAAACAGTTTCATGGTCAAATACATTTTGTAAATACTTTCTTTCTTTTTTTTTTTTTTTTTGTAAATACTTTCTTAGAACATCACAATACATGATAGCATGTTGTAGCATGAGAATTCCAGCAGAAAGTATATCTTTTAAATGTAGTTTATTTCATGGGCTGCTAGTTGGCTCATTAGGTCAAGCATCTGACTCTTGATTTCAGCTCAGGTCATGATCTCATGGTTTGTGGGTTCAGACCCCACATCAGGCTCTGTGCTGACAGTGGGGAGTCTGTTTGGGATTCTCTCTCTCCCTCCCTCTGCCCCTTCTCTCTCTCTCAAAATAAAAAAAATAAAGAAATAAAATAAATGTAGTTTATTTCATTATTTCCCAAACTTATTTGGATATGAAACACTTCTTTTTTCACATGACACCATAATATCTCACATAATAGTTTTACTTGGGATGCTAATTTGGGTTGGGGAATATCCTATATAGATATTATCTAATTATTTCCTCAAATATGCAAAAATATGTGGAATTTAAAGTTGGTGGGAACAAGGAGCTCCTTTTGGTGCCTTTTTTTTTAAATAACAAAATAATTTGGAGGCTTTTCTAGCTGAGAAAGACACTTGGGAGATTACCAGTTTGGCCAAGGCTCTTCATAAACACCTTTATTAAAGGGTAATCATTTTGACAAAACTCAGGGACCTACAGTGATGCTCACTTTTTGTAGCCAACTCATAATACTTTTGAGGAAGAATCTTATTGAAAATAATGAGCACCCAGGTGCTCAGTCAGTTGAGTGTCTGACTCTTGATTTCAGCTCAGGTCATGATCCCATGGACCTGGGGTGGAGCCCTTGTGTCAGGCTCCACACTAAGAGTGGAGCATGCTTTTAAGATTCTCTCCCACTCTCCCTCTGTCCCTACCCCTGCTTGTGCACTCTCTCTCTCTCTCTCATGAATGAATGAAAATAATTGAGAACTAATGATATGCAGAAAAACAAAGATTATTTCCTGTGATGCTACAAAATTTTTACAAAGAGCCATGGATCGCACCTTGCATGTTTGCAATTCGCAAAGACAGAAAGCTAGTTGAAGATTACTTCTTTACTTAGGAAGTCTAGTCTTTAGGAAGATGACTGGTATCCTCTGGGTCTTTTGTTACCTTAGACATAGTGGATTATGTCTGAGCTAGCTCCAGACCCCCATGGTGAAGTGTAAAGGACCAAGTGTGATAGGGATTTTTTCCTTTGCTGTGTGTTCTGGTATTTACCACATGGTTTTGTCCATACCAGTTTCAATTTATGTATTAGTCTCTATCTCAGCTCTTTTTTCTCTCTTTTTTCTTCCTCTCCTCCCCTTCCCTCTGTTCCCTCGCCTCTCCTCCTTCCCTCCCCTCTTCTTTCTTTTCTTTCTTTTTTCTTTTCTTTTCTTTTCTTTCTTTCTTTCTTTCTTTCTTTCTTTCTTTCTTTCTTTCTTTCTTTCTTTCTCCCTCCCCTTACTTTCTTCCTTCCTTCCTTTCTTTGTTTCTTTGTTTTTTCTTTTTTCTTTCTTTCTTCTTTCTTTCTTTCTTTCTTTCTTTCTTTCTTTCTTTCTCCCTCCCTTTTCTTCCTTCCTTCCTCTTTCTTTCTTTCTTTCTTTCTTTCTTTCTTTCTTTCTTTCTCCCTCCTCCCTCTTCCTTCCTTCCTTCCTTCCTTCCTTCCTTCCTTCCTTCCTTTCTTCTTTTTTCTTAAGAAGCTTGATCAGGAGTTGCTAAAAGCTTCATCTGCAACAAACATATCAAGGAAGCCTAGGGCTGAAAATCTTGATCTGAAGTTCACCCTTTTCACAGTCAATTTAATAAAATACGATTGACATTTGCAAAGAAGTCTGTCCTACAAGATGGAGAAGGAAGCCATATGAGACAAAGACTCCTTTTTTTGAAGAAATATGAGCTATAATCTTTTCTGGCAGAGTTGTATATGTGTTTATTATTCTCTATTTAAACTAATATAAGTTGTTTTCCTCTTGGTGTTGAAACAAATATTTCAGATTTGCAGATGGCTGAATCTGAACAAAAAATAATTGCTGTTGTAGTAATTGCATTAACTAACAGCAGAGCATTAGCAATGCACCTGATGGCAAACATCAGGCCATTACTGCCATCATCACCATCAATATCCACATGCCAATAATAATAATAATAATAATAATAATAATAATAATAATGTCTATATATTGTGTAGCTTTCCACAGTTTCAAACTTACTCTTGTTTATGTTATCTCATGCTTCTCAAAACAACCTTAAGACTTAGATAAGGGTGAAACTATTATTCTGTCTAAGAAATGAGCAAAGAGAGATTCAGAAAGGTTCAGTGACTTGCCCAGTGTCACCAAGTTCATGACTGGTAATGCTGAGATTCAAGCTAGAATTTTGGAATTTTTCTAAAATATTGTAGTTCATTGTAGTTTTCATTAAATATTTTGTCTACCTTAATTTAAAAAAACCTGATTCTACTTTTAAGCCTGTATGGTATAAAAAAATCCTGTAAATTTGACCATGTTGATTTCAAATATAATTATATAGTCAGTGCAGTTTTTTCCAGTTATTTGCAAACTAAATAACTGCTTGTTAGTTGAAAGATTTAAATTTACAAATGCAAAGTATTTTCTGAAATTTATGCTTCCTCATGAAGCACAATAAAAACTTTATTATCCCCATTTCTGAAATTACATAAGGAAATTAATTGCAGTCACAGAATGACAAAAGATTATGTCAAGTATTTCAATTTCTAATCTCTTGCTTTGTTGTTTAGGTAACTTTGCTTTTCCTGCTTAGATCAAATACAGATGAGCTGAAAAAGAAAAGATGCTAACAGACATATGCATTATAAGTAACAAAGCTGTTGGTTTAAAAAGCAACATTCTTTTCTTCTTCTAATAATCCTTAAAATCCAGTAGATTTATCTTCATCCCAAAGGGGATATGTATTGACTCACCTTACTATATATATGTACATAGTTATATACTATAAATATACTTATATATACATATTTAAAATTATAGATAATATTTTTTAAATTGAAGTATAGTTGACAGACGATGTTACACTAGTTTCAGGTATACAATATAGTGATTTCTCAAATTTACCCGTTAAACTGTGCTCATCATGAGTGTAGCTACCACTGTCACTACCCAATGCTATTACAATACCATTGACTATATTCCCTATGCTGTACGTTTCTTGCCTGCGACTTGTTCATTTCATATCTGGAAGCCTATATTTCCCCCTTCCCTTCACTCATTCTGTCCGTCTCTACAACCCCTTTAGCAATAATCAGTTTTCTGAATTTATAGGTCTAATTGTACTTTCTGTTTATTCATTTGTTTTGTTTCTTAGATTCCACATAGAAGTGAAATCATGGTATTTGTCTTTGACTTATTTCACTTAATATAATACCTCTAGGTCCATCCATGTTGCCACAAATGGCAAGATCTCATCCTTTTTTATGATTGAATAACATTCCACATTGTGTGTGTTTGTGTGCACATGCACCACGCATGTGTGCACATGAGCATATACCACATCTCCTTTAGGAGATTTTATGATATGCAACCCATCATTTAGGGTTGCTTTTTATATCTTGACTATTACAAGTAATGTTGCAGTTTAAAAGGGTGCATCTATCTTTTTGAATTAGTGTTTCCGTTTTCTTTGGATAAATACTTATAAATGAAATTACTAGATCACATGTAGTTCTATTTTAAATTTTTTGAGGAACCGCGATACTGTTTCGCAGAGTGACTGCACTAATTTACATTCCTAACAATAGTGTACAAGGGTTCCCTTTTTCCACATCCTCTCCAACACTTGTTATTTGTGTTTTTGATTCTAACAATTCTGACAGGTGTAAGATGGTATCTCATTGCAGTTTGATTTGCATTTCTTTGACAATTAGTGATGTTGAGCATTTGTTCATGTGTGTTTGCCACCTGTGTGTCTTTGAAAAAAATGTCTATTCAAGTCCTCTTCCCATTTTGTAATTGGATTATTTGTGGGGTTTTGGTGTTGAATTATATAAGTTCTTTATATATTTTATATATTAACCCCTTGTTATGTATATCATTTGCAAAAATTTTCTTCCATTTAGCAGGTTGTCTTTTCATTTTGTTGAATGGTTTCCTTTACTGTGCAAAAGTTGTTCATTTCGGTGTAGTCCCAATAGTTTAATTTTATTTTTGTTTCCCTTGCCTGAGGAGACATATCTAGAAAAAGGCTGCTACAGCCAATGTCAAAGAAATTACTGCCTATGTCTTCTAGGAGTTTTATCGTTCCACATGAGAGAGCCACCTTACTTTTTGTCTAGAGGATTATGCAGACTTCATGTGGAGAAGCCATGGTGCTAAAAGTTGAATTAGTTATGCAACTTGCTAGCTTTGGTCTATAAAGAAGATACTAGTGACTCATTATATTAGTGAGGTGTGGTCTTTAAAATGTGTGTCTAGTCATTGGTTTCACAGAACCATGTACACACGGCCCTCAACTGACCCTGCTTGGAACCAATGGCACACCCATGAGACGGCTGACAAGGATTAAGATGTGATTTTTGTCCTATGAACAAGAGGTCTAGGGTATGTTCAGCATCGATATAAAACAAATGACTCAGTTATAACACAAAAGCACAGGAGAATAGGACTGCCCTACTGAGGTCAGATTTCCATTAGCAATGCTAAGCATTGGAATGAAACAATGGATTTAGTCCCGTTAGGCAAAGTCTTGCTTACTCACTTTGCCCAAATTAGCACATTTTTTGTCCTCAGTGATCTGGATAATTACTTCATTTCACTGCTGTCCTCTGTTTGTAGAGGCCTGGCCTTACCCAGTAGTCAACATGGCCTGAATCGCACTTTGTCAACCTAATTCAATTCAGCAAATACGTTTAAGAAACACCAAGTATATGTTAATTATCGTGCTGTGTTTTGAAATTCAAAGGTGAAGAAAACATGGCCCCTATCTCTCAGGAGCTCAGTCTGTCTTATTGTTAAGTGCTGTATCACTGATGGGGGTTGGCAAGGAGGCAGGAAGACAGTGTTCTGTGAGAGTACACATAAGAGAATTGTTACTCAGAAGTCAAGGAAGTACTGTTTGAAGTAAGTATAAGCAGAAGTAAAGAGTATTTGGAAAGGCATTCTGGAATTTCAGCATTCATTATTTACATTTGAAATTGTAAATGCCAAATAAGTAGAGAATTAAAGCCCTTGCATACAAAGGGAAAGGTAGTTTTAGAGAAAAGTTAACTCACTGATGAATCAATAGATGGAGAAAAGAGAATCCATTGGTTTTAATTTTTTTTGCCATTGCTAAGGTAAGTTAGTGCTTCTTCTAACAGAGGAAGTAACTATGAACTCTTGACCAAAGGTGCAAGGAAATTGGATCTTTTTAAACATTGATTTCTTTTTTTTAAGGTCCCTCCTGAACTTTAGAGATGGAGCACCAATTTAAAACAAACACACCATTCTTAAACATGGGTGCCCAATTGTGCCCTTAAGGCTTTTTCTTCCATTTAAAAGTTCAGTCTGAAATTTCTTGGCAGCACAAAAAAGTCCCTACATAATAATCCACACTAAGGAAAAGGTTGACTTTTGGAACACTTTTGGAATGAAGATTGACAGTGAGATCCCTTTCAGAAAACCAGCTGCAGCAAAGATTGTTAGAGAATGTCACTCAGGTTTTCACCAGATGAGTAAAACTGTCCTTGAGGTGTGTTCAGCCTGTTGGTAGTAGCAGTAATCAGAAGCAATGTTACAGAGTTAGGGTGGTGGCCTGGAGAAGTGATAACTAGAAGAGAAAAAGGACCTTAAGGGGAATTACGTTAAGTTGATAATCATGTCTGCATTAAGTGTTCCATTAAGGTTATCTTCTAAAACCTTTTTCAGTATAATAATCATATGCTATTGTTTTTATATTTAGAGGGAATTATTGACTAATAAAAGTACTTTCTTGGGGTGGCTTGTATAGAAGAAATGACTTGTCCCAATCCATTCATTTTCTCATTCCTTTACAGATGACATTTGTTTTCAGAATGTTTGGTCATAGTCAAAGTTTGTTCCCTGAGATCATAAAACTCAGTAAAGGCAAGTATCTCAGATTCCAGATTTCATTAATTCATGATTAGAGTAATGTTTTAGGAGGATTAACTGGAACTCTGTGCATAGACCAAAGATCTGGGGAAAACTCAAAGCAAGAAGTTTAGACAGAATGAAATAGTAGCAATCCAGGGTAGAGGAGATGAATCCTGGTACTAGGATGATGGTAAGAGAAAAAAAAAAAACGTTAAAAATAAGAGAAACACAAAAGTAATGATGGACAAGATGAAGTAACAATTTGAACATGAGTGGAATAAGTGAACATAGAGCAGAGTTGGGGTACTGGTCACAGAAGCAACTGAGTGAAAAAGTTAAAAAGTAAAACAATTTGAAGACAAAAGGTAGAAAGATGAAGTGTTGGTTTAGGACAACTGGTACACAATTGGGAAGAGATTAAGGAGAGGCAGAGAGAGAGAGAGAGGCAGAGATCTATCTTACATATTGATAATAACAATAAAAGAGACGTTTGCTAAACTCAGGTGATGGTGTCTTATATGGGATTGACCCTCAGAAACAATCTGGTTTGGAATATTCAACTTCCTTCCCTGTCCCTAATGTTCTCACTATTTTATTTCAATAAACACTTGGTTCAACTTGAACATAGTATGACTTTTTTTTATAAGGAACATTTAAAACATCATGTTGGATTTTTAATAATGGAAATATGCAAGAGTCAATCTCCTAATGTGATAAGTGTTGGCATAATATGTGTAATATTCTTGTTAAAATATGTTTTTATGTAATTAACCATGCTTTACATCCTGTTGTTACTATTATTAATGATTATTTTAAGTGAGACCTGCACCATACAGAAAATAATGGTGATCTCTCAAAATTCTTTCACAATATCAATGGATTTTATAGGATTTTTCTTTTTCTCTCTTTTTTTTTTTTTTGAGTAATAAAGGCATATGAAGCTCTGTAAGAGAATAAATTCCCTATGAGCCATCTATTTTACAGAGGTTTGTTTTAAAAATAGCGCCCCACACCTTTGTCATACAACTTTATCTTTTTAAAGTGCTCTATTCCACGTAGAAATCTTATCTCCAAGAAGGCATTAGCCCAGCTTATTACTTTATGCTTCTGATACACTCTGCTGGGTTTGTTAGAATCCCTTGAGAATGTTCTTCTGGGGAGAAAATCTCCTTTGGATGTCCTTTTTCAGTCCCTGATATTTCTGGACCTTCCCTCTTCTGTATCAGGCATAAATGTTACTGGATAAAATTAATAAAAGCAAAACAAAACAAAAACAAATTATATTGTAGGTTGTTTTTCCTGGAACTTATTTGGTATCAAACTTTCCTTCCTCCTCCTCCTTCCGGCCCCACCAATTTGCAAGTTGTCCCAGCCTAACTCAAGCAGGGATTTAAAATCTGTTAGAGAGCTCAGCCTGTTGATTTACAGAGTTGAAGTCTGCACAGAGGAATCATCTGTAATGGGATTCTTTGCTCCCTGGAGAGACATTACATAGCAGAGCTGTAAATTGCTAAAGAAATAGAGGATGAGGAGGAGGGATGGGGAGTGTGCTCAGTAAAAATAAGATATACTATTGATCAGAGCAGCTGTCTTTTAAGTTTTTATTTTTCACCATAAAATTAAATGGAAAAAAGAAAGTGGATATTTAAGAAATTGAGTGTACTATATTTGTTGTCCCATTAACTTAGTATAAGATAGATTTGTTTGGTTTACCAGTTGTCTCTAAGTGAATTCTTTATTTTTTTCTCAGGGATTTATTTTTAAGGCATTAGTTTCTTTAAGTCTATGTAACAGTGTGTTTGAATCTAATTTGCAGACAGGACTCATCACAATCAGTGCTTTGCCCTCTGCATTATTCCTGAATCAAACTGCAATACTGGCTTGATCAGAGTAGAGTAATGTGCAAGGTATAGGTAGTAATATAAAGTTCTAAGTGAAAATGTCCCAAATATATTGCCAGTGCAATGAGACTAGCCAACAGAGAAATAGATGACCTCAGGAAATGTCTGGCTTAACAAATGTATATCTTTAAATTGGAAATCTAATTATTTGCCTTAGATTTGTACTGCTGGGAACCTAATGCAAGACCATGTTAAATAAACTTATTATTTCCGTTTTTCATTTAACCTGTGGGTTATAGTATGACCAATCTGTTTTATATCCTCAATCAACAGATGATTGTATTTGGTAATAATTTATCAAGAATAAAAATCTGTTTTTGAAACTAATCACCTCATGTTAGGTCTGCCCTTTTTCAAAACCACCATCTGATATTCATTTTGTCTGCAAGACAAACATACTGATGAAAATGCATATACCACAGGATACAGCCAGTGGAATGAAGCATTTCCACTCTTTGTATATATTTAGAACATTTTCTGTTTTCCCAACAGATGGACCAAATTTTAGTATTAAAGAAAAAAAATCAATTTTACATAGTACAAACAAATTGAACAAGTCCACTGTATAGTTCTAATTACTCAGTAACAGAATGTCCAGTGGAATTTGGGGGTCAA
The DNA here is from genome assembly GCF_018350195.1 of Panthera tigris. Taxonomy (NCBI): domain Eukaryota; kingdom Metazoa; phylum Chordata; class Mammalia; order Carnivora; family Felidae; genus Panthera; species Panthera tigris. The sequence goes on along the minus strand of NC_056665.1, from coordinate 85,910,969 downwards.
ATCAGGTCATATCTAAACTGATTTTTTCTTAAAAAAGTGACCTTTTTCATATTTACTAGGTTTTCTTTTCCAGATTATTGGATGAATTTCTAAACGGAAAATATTGAGTTTCATGTATTTTCCAAGTCTTTTAAAAACCTTTCAATTTCAGGACTTTTCTTTATATACAAGTATCCTGAATTTTTTTTTTTTGTTTTTCTCTTAGTCCAGGAACCTTACTATGTAAAATTTACCAGAGTGACACATGGATTATAAGCCTCATTTTTTTTCTATTATTATTTAGGGCAAATAACTCTGCTCCTGCTCCATAAACTAGCTACATTGCCAGATAAAAGTCAGTCACAGTTTTGGTGCTAGTTCCTTTGGAAAATTTCCAAACTACATTATTTTTAAAAAGTTAACTTCATAAAATGTATTAGAATTTATACATATTTACATGTATTTTTTCCTATATATTCATCTTATTTAAAAACTATACTTATTTCATCTCATGTTTTAGACAGTATTGCATATCTTTATTAATGAGAGTTGGGGCTACAGATTTGTTTATTTCAAAAAAAATTTTTTATGTTTATTTATTTTTGAGAGAGAGAGAGAGAGAGAGAGAGAGAGTGAGTGCAAGCCGAGGAGGGGCAGAGAGAGGGAGACACAGAATCTGAAACAGGCTTCAGGCTCTGAGCTGTCAGCACAGAGCCAGATGCGGGGCTTGAACTCATGAACTGTGAGATCATGACCTAAGCCCAGGTCGGACACTTAACCAAATGAGCTACCCAGGTGCCCTGCTACAGATTTGTTTATTAGAAAATTGTCTCGGAGTGCCTGGTGGTTCAGTTGGTTGAGCATCCACTTGTGCTCAGGTCATGATTTCATGGTTTGTGAGTTCGAGCCCCACATCAGGATCATTGGTGTCAGCACGGAGCCCACTTCAGATCCTCTGTCTCCCTCTCACTCTGCCCCTCCTCCACTCACACTTTCTGTCAAAAATAAATAGACATTAAAAAAATTAAAGAGAAGAAAAGAAGATAGTCTCTAGTATTTTCTCCTCTTACTCCATTTGAATTATAATTCGAGTATTTCACTCTTTGTTTAAGTTTTCTAGGGCTCTCCAATATGTATAGGACAAGAAGAGCTTCCTTAGTCCTTCAGCATCTGGTTGTATCCATTTTTCCTGCCTCATGCCCCCATCCAGCCTCAAAGGCCCTTTCCTTGTTTCCCTCCTTAGGCCCCAAATATACAGTCTTTGGGAATTTGACATCCTTTTACATGCTTTTGTCCAGCTTCACCAATTGTCCTCTTGACCTGGAATGACCTTCCTCTTTTCCTTTCCTTGCACATTCCCTTAAGTTCAGGACTTAATGTTATATTCTGAGAGGTCTTCCTGACTTTGCAGGAATGACTCACAGCTCCCACTACCAATGCCTCTATTATGGGTATGTTGCATAGAACTTCCAGAATGTTAAGAAGACAGAAGACAAGTAAACAACCAATTTAAACTTGTGTCCAGTAATATAAAGGAAATTAGTAAGGCAAAATGAGAAAGATAAGAGTAGGTTACTTAATGGTTAAGGAAGGACTTTCTGAAAAAGTGACATTTAAGCTGAGACTGAAAATATAAGAAGGAGCCAGCTGTATAAAACGTGGAAGGAAAAATGTTTCAGGCAGGGAGGGACATAGAAAAATCCAATATGAAGAAGAAATTGATGAAGAAGAGATTGGTGTATTTGAGAAACTGAGAAGAGGCCACTTGGCTCAAGTATATTAATCGAGGGACAGTGGCATGTAATAAGATTGGAGAGCTGAGTGGGGGCCAGATCAGGTCAGTCTGTACCGTCGAAGGCTTTTAAGCAAAGGAATATCTTGAATATATTACCTATGCTCATGATGCTGTTTGGAGAATAGATTGGAGGGAACCTCCAGGAAACCTCAAGGAAACCAGTAAGGAGGCTATTGCACAGGTCTGGACAAGAGATAACTTTCAAGTGGTTGATTCTGGGATAAACTCACAGCTATCTTCAGAGTAGTTACTAAAGGTCGTATTTCTTTTCTTTTCTTTTCTTTTCTTTTCTTTTCTTTTCTTTTCTTTTCTTTTCTTTTCTCTTCTTTTTCTTTTTCTTTTTAAGTTTATTTATTTATTTTTTTTTTTTTAAATTTTTTTTTTTTTAACGTTTATTTATTTTTGAGACAGAGAGAGACAGAGCATGAACGGGGGAGGGTCAGAGAGAGAGGGAGATACAGAATCGGAAGCAGGCTCCAGGCTCTGAGCCATCAGCCCAGAGCCCGACACGGGGCTCGAACTCACGGACCGTGAGATCGTGACCTGAGCTGAAGTCGGAGGCTTAACCAACTGAGCCACCCAGGCGCCCCTATTTATTTATTTTGAGAGAGAGAGAGAGAGAGAGAGAGAGAGAGAGAGACACCATGTGGGGGAGGGAGGAAAGGGCAGAGAGAGGAGAGAGAGAGAATCCCAAGCAGGCTTTGTGCTGTCAGCACAGAGCCCAATGCGGGGCTCAAACTCACAAACTGTGAGATCATGACCTGAGCTGAAATCAAGAGTCAGACATTTAACCAACTGAGCCACACAGGTGCCCCTAAAGGTTGAATTCTTAAACAGTTCTGTTGAAACCTAAATGAGAAAATATTTGACAATAATATTATTATTGCTGTTACAATAATAATGCCATTGGCTGGAGAGGTAATCAGTGATGAGATAAAGCAGGTTGTGTAGGCTGAGGAAAAGAGAGTAGATTTTTCTTTTTTCTTTTTTTTTTGTTTTTTTTGTTTTTTAATTTACATTCAAGTTAGTTAGCAGTCATTATTGCACTGTAATGATTTCAGGAGTAGGTTCCAGTGATTCATCCCCTATGTATAACACCCAGTGCTCATCTGAACAAGTATCTTCCTTAATGTCCCTTGCCCACTTAGCCCATCCCCCCACCCAGAACCCCTCCAGGAACCCCTTATTTTGTTCTCTATATTTAAGAGTCTCATGTTTGTTGAGAGTCGATTTTTCCAAGTGCAAAGTGATACTATGAGGGTTTTAGGCATGAAGTGACATGATCCAAATTGTGTTTTCAAAAGGGATCTAATCCATAAAAAGGATTAGAAAAGACAACAAATAAATAGGAAGCTATTGACAAAATCAGGTGAAACTGATGGAGACGAAAATAGGTTAATGGAAGTGGAACAATGATGAGTGCACAGATTTGAAACATGTTTAGGACTGGATTGGAGGTGGAGAATACAAAAAAGGAAGATGTCCTGGTTTCTTGAATGAGCAAATGATAGATGTGTCACTTAGTAAGATAGGGGACAGTGTTGGGGAAAAGATCAGTAGTCAAATGTTGGAGACATTAAATTTGAGATATTTGTGCTTAAATATTTTAAGTAGACAACTAAACATATGGATCAAAAGTACATATGCATGTATGTGTTTGTAAGTAAAAGAAAGAGCATACTATAAATATTATTCCGTCATTTGTTCTTTTTCATTAAAAACAAGTTATGGGAATTCTTCCATATCTGTAATATAGGTTTACTTGATTATTTTTTAAAATTGCATGATAGTATAGCTATACCATAATTTAATCAACAATTTCATACATGTTCATTATTATGTATATCACTACATAGTTTTACAAGTATTTCTGTAGGATAGATTTTAAAAAGTGGAATTGCTGCATCAAAAGGTATGTACATTTTGAATTGAGATAGAAATTGCCACCCTTGAAAGGAACTGCACCATTAACCATATATTAGCATGTCAATTTCCCTAACATTGGATTCTAACAATTTATATTATGCTTTTCAGTCTGAAAGGGGAATTGTTATCTTGGTGTTATTTTACTTTACCTTCTCCTGATCCGTGATGTTGAGCATGTTTTCGTATGTTTATTAGCCATTCCATTTGCTTTTTTTATGTGAAAAATACACAAAAGGATTGTAGAAATGGAAAAGCAAAATAACATTCAGATATGTAAGAGAAAGAAAATGAGAAATTAAAAAATGAAAAAAGAAAAGGAAAGAAGGTAGACAGCAAGAAAAAAATAAAGGAAAGAAATGGAGGCCTAATTATTACTTATCTCTTTGTTTGCTATTGGATGAGCTATGAGATTGTGGAGAGTGGTTGGAGTGAGGGTTAAATAATTTACAAAAACTAACAGTTATGCTTTTGCTTGTATAAGTTATACATTAACAAAATATTAAAGGTAGTTCTTGGAAGGTATTTTAGAAATCAATGTTTAATGTCTGGTTTTGTTACCTATATATTAAAAGACTTGAAAAACTTGCAAATGCTCAAGAAGCCATGATAGTTAAAATGGAGAAGGTTAACAAGAAGCCTCATGAAGAGTTCTTTCCCTTGGAGCAGCCCAATGTACTTCACAGAGAGGCTATACTTTGCGGGCTGCTACAGCAGTCATAGCAGACCCAGTAAGAGGTTGACCACAGCCATGTGTATCCTGTTCTATTAATAAAGGAAATGTCAACTAGGACACTGGGGATTAGACACAACTAATTTTCTAGAATGCCGTTGAGTTGATCTTTATCTGTAAAGCCAACACAGACATATGAATAGTTAAAATGAGCTGTTTGCCTCTCAGATTTCAGTGGGATAAAGCCTGGTTTTTTATTTCACACCCACAGAATAGCAGCTCTGAATGTCAAGAAGTCTTTAAAAATCATATTTGTTAAAGCTGTTATTTTCAAATACAACTCAAATTATTAGAGTTCCTGGAGTATATATATTTTTAATTAAAAAGCAATTTAACTTTTGTTTAGCTAGACTCTGAGCTCCACATTCCACCACTTCCCTCCTCAAGAAGTTTGATACTGTGCTCTCAGAGTTGCAAGTTCACAGTGGTTGGACCAAGTTGGCATGTCCCCAAAGCACACTGGCCTTCTTGAAACTATTTATGATCAAATCAGTTTTGTCATTCTGACAGTAGGAACGACAAGCCAAACACAGCTCAGCACTGTAGATTCTTTGTGGTGACCCTTCTAACTTCAAGAGCTGTTGTTTTACACTGAATGTCCTAAGTGGTTGGTCTACTATGAAAATTGAGTCCTTCAAGCCAAATGACTATTACTAAAATTGGGAAAGTTGGCTACCATACATGTGCAGATGCTATTCTAAAAATGTCACATGTATTAAATGGTAGGATCATGAAACCAGAGTCAGAATTTGACTAAAATTTATCAAAATTCCAAAAAATACTAAACTTATTTCTATTAACGCTGTGAAACTGAGGTTAACTTTTCTGTGATAATTAAGAGTTATTTACTGCTTTGTGCATGTACAGTTTATACTATTTGTGGGCATATTAGTACCTAGACATATAATTTAGCTTCTGATTTCCTAAGCATCTCATTTTAAGGGTGGTCGAGGTAGAGCTGCAGTGTTAAACTTCTCATATATAGTAGCTTCATTTCAAGTGTGAGGAAACATGTGAATTATATGTAAAAAGTACACATTTGAAGCATCAAGATAACATAAGAAAAGTTTGATAGCAGTGGCTTTCAAAATTTATCCCTAAATATCACAACTATCTTCTCACTATATAGACTACACAGCATGCTGTCTTCAAACCTCAGCGATTTTATACGATAACAGACTTTTGGATTTTGATCTCACTTTCCGTGCATGGTCCCAAAATCCTGACAGGTACTAATTTGTCATTTTACTGAAGCATGGCTTTGAAGTGCTTGTATGGCATGGGAGCAAATCACTTTAGTCAGGGAGTGTGCCCATCTGATTACCCTGCAACAGCTTTTCAGGGCAACTTGATTGTTCCAGTCAGGTCATCACTATATTATACCTCCTGTGAACAGTAAAAATTGGGTTTATTTGTGAAAATGGTATGGAGAAAGACCTAAGAGCTAAGCAGTGAGTATGATATGAAGTGAGGGTGCAAAAGCCTATGAAAAATGATCTTTTTTTTTTTTTTTTTTACCAGGATTCAGGTATAGGAACCGAGCCTATCCTATGCCTCACAGAGAAATAAGAAATGGTTTGTAAATCTGTGCTGGGAATGCTCTGGCCAATGTAAATTTCCTTATCAAGTAAGAAATTTTTAGCAAAATTGAAAAGGCCATGGGATCTTCCTCCCTCATTTTTGAGAATAAGTGGGTTTCTACTCCCAAGCGCTCGCAACAGTATTTGGCACTGTATTTAACCATACAAGTATTGGCTGCTATGATGATTGTGATGATAATAATGACAATGATTTGACCCTGGATGAAACTGTGATTTGACAGAAAGCTAAGGACCGCTACAGGCATTTTCACACACCAAATATCAAGGGTCTCCTGTGTCATCTTCCAGTTAACACAAGTATGTAAAAGTAGAATGTTTGATGTAATTCTTTTTGTTTTCTTTAAGGATTTTATTTTTTAAGTAATCTGTACACCCAATGTGGGGTTTGAATTCACAGCCCCAAGATCAAGAGTCAAATGCTCTGCTGACTGAGCCAGCCAGGCACTCCTGTTTGACATAATTTTTTTTATCAATTTATTCCCATCATTGCTTATTCCTATAAAGTTCTCATCATCTAAACAGACAAATATCTCTATTGCCTTTTAAATTATCTAAGTTAGAGTCACAGAGAAAAATGTGTACAATTATGAGTAACTGCATATGGGTATTTAAACCATATGAATTTAGAATTTAGACACACTTAAAAAGAGCATTTTAAATATTTTAAAATATTTTAGAGTTTGGATATTTCTTTAGGTTCTATCTGGAAAACCTCTCTTCTCTCTCACACGTCTGGCGGGTTCCTTCTCTGACCCTGAAGACCAAGTCCTAGTCCTGTTTCTCCCCAAAGCCTCCCCGGCTCCCTCAGACCCTTATACCCCCTCCTCTTCCCTGCTGCAGCCATTGTACCACCAGCCTGCCTTGTTGTGGCAATTACACATACACCCAAGGTTGTAATAATATGCATTTCTCTTTTACTGCTAGACTGCAAGCCTATTGAGGAAGAAAGTAGGTCTTCAGTAAATCATGCAAATGAATCTCAAAGCATTGTACATATGACAATAGGAGATAAGAGAGACCTAATATTTCAAACAATGCAGATGCCAGGCAATAGCCATATCAGAAAGAAAATGTTTCTTTTCCCCCTTCAAAAAGGATTTTAAGTTGATAGCACACAACTACAGTGGGGGAAAATTATTTCTGTAGTATGTTTATTGAGTATCTACTGCATTTCAGGTACTGTGCCATTAGCTTTCATGTGGTTCACTTGATTAAATCCTCACAATAATACCTATTAGATATGTACTTGAATTTTCTCAATTTTCAGATAAGGAAATTCAGGGTAAGGGAGGCAGTATGTTTCAAGTCACAGGTAATAAATGGCAGAGTAAAATTGGAACCAGATGTTATGATTCTAAGTCGAGTTTTCTCCTACCATTCTATTCAAACCAAGTTTTTAATTCTTATTCCACCTAGACTAGACAATTATTTGAGCTCTAGAGACAGTTTTCACACTATGTTAAATTTCTTAAGTTGTTAAAGCCTACAAAGCTATGATATATTTCTTGAGTCCTGTCTCTCCTCATGATCTATAACATGGATTTATGGTTGATTTTGCCTGTCCTATCCTGTCTTTTAAACAGTAATGCCTGAACTAGTTGGACCACTGAGAGGTAACGTCAGGACATCAATCTATCAGTAACGTTAATTGAACATTCTATGGCGAGGCTGTTGTTTTTGCTGGGGTGAAAAAAAAGTTGTTTAGTGGGCAACAAATGAGTCAGAGGATTTTCAATACATTTAGACACTAATCCAGAGATGTCACCAATTATGGTAAGATAACATTTAGGGACAAATGGAAGCCTCCTTTTTTCTCTTTTCCAGATCTTTCTGCATGAACATTATTCTTACAAAACCAAACTAAGTTGTTTATTCCTCACTATCCCTTAGTTCCAAGGAAGAGCATTAAGCCTGCCATTGAGGTAAGTGAATATATTGGCTCTGAGCAGCCAATGGTGAGAGATAAAGGAAAAGAAAAGAGAGAAACAAGAGCAGGTATGGGAGGAAAGGAAAGAACTAAGAGAAGGCTTATGTTTGCCCTGCTGTGCTCATGCTTTCCTGGGCCCTGGATTCCTGCTGCATGTTTTATCTCCATTCACTTCCTTCTGCAAAGAATTACTCTCTTGGACTAAGATTGTCTTCCATTTCAATTTGTTGTTTACTGGATTTCTTTGGTCACACAAAACAGATGTTGTATTAGAAGCAGTGAAATATATTTGTAGGCTTTTCATATAAAATTATTTTGTGTTGTAAACAATCCTTTACCTAACTACACCATAAAATAATTGAGACATAAAACTTTGAGGGAAAAAATTTAAAGAAAAAGAATAGCATTTAATCAAAGCATCTCTCCCTTCTTTACATCATCTTCTAATTGATGATAAGCTGTATCTCTTTGTAAAGCCCCTGCATTACACCAGGTGGTTAAAATTATGGGATGTTGCTCTAGTAGGTGGATTGGATGGTTGTGGTAAGTTGTCATAAGATGAAGTTAAAAATCAGTGGCAGGGAGAGAGTGGCTCAGGTCTAGGAATATCCTGAACTTACTTCCTCCTATGCACATACCAAATGTACAGCTCCATATGAATTGGTTCCCTTTGGAAAAGACCTGAAAACTAGCTAAAGAGCTTTTCTACAACAAAGGATAAAAGAACTACATTGAGACAGGAAGTAGAGGCAGAGAGGGGATTTCACCAAAAATCCCACCTCCAGCATGGCGACCCACAATCTGGAGGGATCTCACAAATATGGAGATTCTCCCTGAAGACTGAGGAGTTTGTACCCCACATCAGATACCCCAGCCTTTGGGGTTTGGGGGACTTATTTCTCTCACTGATAAAAAGTTCAAAAGTAATGGTCATAAATATGCTTGTTGAACTTAGGAGAAGAATGGATGAAACGATGAGAACTTCAACAAAGAGATAGAAGATATAGAAAATATAAGATAGTACCAAACAGGGGCACCTTGGTGGCTCAGTTGGTTAAGCATCTGACTCTTGATTTTGGCTCAGGTCATGATCTCACCATCATGAGATTGAGGCCCATGTTGGACTCTGCACTGGACCTGCTTAAAATTCTCTCTCTCTCCCTCTCCCTCTCCCTTTGCCCCTCCCCCCACTCATGCACGCATGTGTGTGCTCTCTCTCTCTCTTAAAAAAAGGATACTACCAAACAGAAGTCACTAAACTGAAGAATACAATAACTCCACTGAAAAACACTCTAGAAGTGTTCAATAGCAGACGGGATGGAGCAGAACAATGGACCAGCATCCTGATCCAAACAGAAAAACAAAAAGAAAAGAAATTTTAAAAAGCGAATATAGCTAACAGGACATCAAGTGTTTTAGGGGTCTGAGAAAGAGAAGAGAGAAAGAAAGAGAAAAAGGCAGAAAACTTACTTGAAGAAATAATGGCTGCAAACTTCCAAGAAGTCAGGATGGAAACAGACATCTACATCCAGGAAGCTTAGAAAGTCTCAAATAAGATAAACCAAAGAGATCTACACCAAAATACATTATAATTAAAATGTCAAAAGTTAAAGGGAAAGTATTTAAAAGCAGCAAGAGAAAACAACTTGTTACATATAAGGGAACTTCCATAAGACTTTCAGCTGATTTTTCAGTCAGATCTTTGCAAGTCAGAAAGGAGTGGCAGGACATGAAAAGTGCTAAAATGAAAAAACTTCCAACCAGGAATACTCTAAGCAAGGCAATCATTCATAATTTAAGGAGATATAAACACTTTTCCAGATTAGCAAAAGCTGAGAGTTTATCACCAATAAACCACCCTTACAATAAATGTTAAAAGCGACTTCTTTAAGCTGAAAAGAGAAGGCACTAACTAGCAATAAGAAAACATGAAAATAAAAATCTCACTGAAAGAGGCAAACATATAGGAAAGGTAGTGGATTAGTCACTATAAAACAGGTATTGAGATTAGAAAAACAAAATTAGTGAAATTAACCATAACAATAATAATAAGTTAAAGGATATATAAAACAAAATAAAATGTAAAATATAACACCAAAACATAAAACATGGGTAGGGAAGTTGGGATAAAAATGTAGTCATTAGAAAGTGCTCAAACTTTAGTTGCTATCAACATGAAATAAACTACTATGTAAACAGATTATTATATGTGTATCTTATGGTAATCATAATATTAAAACCTATAGTAGATGGAATTAAGAAAAGAATCTAAACATAACACTAAGGAAAGTCATCAAACCACAAGGGAGGAGAGCAAGAGAAGAAAGCACAGAGAGGAACTACAAAAACTATAAAAACAGCCAGAAAATAATTAACAAAATGCCAGTAAGTACACACCTATTGATTATTACTTTAAATGTAAATGGATTAAATTCTCCAACCAAAAGACATAGAGTGGCTGAATGGATTAAAAGAAGAAGAAGGAGAAGGAGAAGGAGAAGGAGAAGGAGAAGAAGAGGAGGAAGAGGAAGAGGAAGAAGAAGAACAAGAAGAAGAACAAGAAGAAGAACAAGAAGAAGAAGAAGAAGAAGAAGAAGAAGAAGAAGAAGAAGAAGACCCATCTATATGCTGCCTACAAGAGACTCACTTCAGATCTAAGGACACACAAAGACTGAAAATGAAGGGATAGAAGAAGAAATTACATTCAAATGGAAATGAAAAGCTGGTGTTTCTGTACTTAGACAAAATAAACTTTAAAACAAAGACTAAACAAAAGACAAAAAAGAGAATTATATAATGATAAAGGAGTCAATCCAACAAGAAGATATAATATTTGTAAATATTTATGTGCCTCCAATAAAGGACCTAACTATATAATGCAAATTAACAGCAATATAATAATAGTAGTGGACTTCAATATTTCACGTACACCAATGGATAGACCATCAAGACAGATAGTCAATAAAGAATTCTTGGCCTTAAATGACACATTAGGCCAGATGGACTTAATAGATACATACAGAACATTCCATTCAAAAGTAGCAGACTATACATCCTCTTAAGTGTACAAGGAACATTCTTCAGGATAGATCACATGTTAGGCCACAAAACAAATCTCAGTAAACTTTATAAGATTGAAATCATACCAGTCATCTTTTCCAACAACAATGGCATGACATTAGAATTCAATTACAGTAAACTGAACAAGTCACAAATACATGGAGATTGAACAAAATGCTACTGACAAACCAGTGGGTCAATAAGATATCAAAGGGGAAATCAGAAAATACCTTGAGACAAATAAAAATTGAAATATAACATTCCAAAATTTATAGAATGCAGCAAAAGCAGCTTTAAGGGGGAAGACAGCAATGCAGTCTTACCTCAAGAAACAAGAAAACTATCAAATAAATAATTTAACTTTAGACCTAAAGGAACTAAAAAAAGAAGAACAAAGCCCAAAGTTAGTAGCAGGAAAGAAATAATAAAGATCAAAGTGCACATAAACAAAACAGAAACAAAAAAAAAAAAACAGTGGAAATGATCAATGAAGTTAAAAGCTAGTTCTTTGAAAATATATATAAAAAATAGACAAACCTTTAACTAAACTCACCAGGAAAAAAAAAAGAGAGAGAGGGTTCAAATAAATAAAATCAGAAATTAAAAAGGAGACATTATAACTGATAACCACAGGAATACAAAGGATCATGAGACCAGTATGAACAATTATATGCCATCAAGTTGAACAACCTAAGAATAAAGGATAAATTTCTAGAAGGATATAATCTTCCAAGACTGAATGATCAAAAAACAGCAAATCTAAATAGACTAAGTGCTAGAAAGTAGATTGAATCAATAAAAAACCTCCCAACAAACAAAAGTCTAGGACCAGATGGCTTCACTGATGAACTCAAAGATTTAACACCTGTCCTTCTCAAACTCTTCCAAACCCCCCCCCAAAACAAAAACAAAACAAAACAAAAACTGAAGAGAAAGGAACACTTCCAAATGCATTTTATGAGGCCAGCATTACCCTGGTTACCAAATCCAGGTAAGAACACCACAAAACAAGAAAATTATGGACCAATATCCTTGATGAACATAGATGTAAAAATCCGCAACAAGATATAAGCAAACTGAGTTCAATAATACATTAAAAAGATTATATACCATGATCAAATAGGATTTATTCCAGGGCAATGTAGTATACCACATTAACAAAATGAAAAACAAAAATCATATGATCATCTCAAAATATGCAGAAAAAAGTTTTGACAAAATTCAACATTTATGATAAAAGTTTTCTGTAGGTGGGTATAGAGAGAAACTACCTTATAAAGGCCATATATGAGAAACAAGAGAAGGATGGCCACTCCTACCACTTTTATTCGATATAGTATTGGAGGTCCTATCCATAGCAATTAGAAAAAAAGGGGGGGGATGAAAAGCATCCCAATTGGAAAGGAAGTAAAACTGTCACTATTTGCACATGACATTATCCTGTATAGAGAAAACCCTAAAGACTCCACACACACAAAACTGTTAGAACTCATAAATTCAGTAAAATAGCAGGATACTAAATCAATATAGAGAAATCTGTTGCATTTTTATACAGTAATAATGGGCTATCAGAAAGAGAAATTAAGAAAGAAATCCATTTACAATTGCATCAAAAAGAATAAAATATTTGGGAATAAATTTAACCAAGGAGGTGAAAGACCTGTACACTAAAAATTATAAGACATTAATGAAATAAGTTGAAGAAGACGCAAGTAATTGGGAAAATATTCCATGCCTATGGACTGGAAGAATTAATATTGTTAAAATGTTCATACTACCCAAGGCAATCTGCAGGTTCACTGCAATTCCTGTCAAAATCCCAGTGGTATTTTTCACAGAACTAGAGCAAAGGATATTAAAATTAGTATGGAACCACAAAAGACACTCAGCCAAAGCAATCTTGAGAAAGAACAAAGTCTGAAGTATCACACTTTATATTACTACAAAGCTATGTTAATTAAAACACTGTAGTATTGGCATAAAACCAGACATACAGAAATATGGAACAGAATAGAGAGTTCAAAAATAAACCCCCACACATAGGGTCATTGGATTACAGCAAAGGAGCTAAGAATATACAATGGGAACAGGATAGTCTCTTCAATAAACAGTGTTGGGAAAACTGGACAGCAACATGCAAAACAATGAAACTAGACCACTATCTTACACTATACACAAAAATTAACTCAAAATAGATTAAAGACTTGAATGTAAGGTCTTGAAAACATAAAACTCTGGAAGACATAGGCGTTAAGCTCCTTGATGTTGGTCTTGGCATTGAATTTTTAGATTCAACTCAAAAACAAAGGTAACAAAGCAAAAATAAATAGTGGGACTACATAAAACTAAAAACTTACAAGTCTGCATAGCAAAGGAAACTATCAACAAAATGAAAAGGCAACAGGGACACCTGGCTGGCTCAGTTGGTAGAGCATGTGACTCGATCTTGGGGATGTGAGTTTGAGCCCATGTTGGGTAATGTGATTACTTAAAAATAAATTCTTAAAAAAAAAAAAAAGGAAAAAGCAACCTAATAAATAGATTTTGCAAGTGATATATCTGAAAAGGGGTAATATACAAAGTATATAAAGAACTTTACAACTCAGTACCAAAACCCCCAAATAATCCAATTAAAAAATGAACAAAAGACCTGAATAGACATTTTTCCAAAGAAGACATACAGATGGCAGACACATGAAAAAATGCTCATCATCACTAATCATCAGGGAAATGCAAATCAAAACTACATTTAGATATCACCTTACACCTGCTAGAATGACTAGGATCAAAAAGACAAGAAATAACAGGCATTGAGGAGGATGTGGAAAAAGAGAACCCTCATACAATGTCAGTGGGAATGTAAATTGGTTCTTCAACTATGGGAAATAGTATGGAGGTTTCTCAAAAAATTAAGAATAGAACTACTTACAATCCAGCACTTGTACATCTGAGTATCTATCCAAAGAAAATGAGGACACTAATTCAAAAAGATATATGCACCCCATGTTTATTGTAGTTTTATTTACAAGATATGGAAACAACCTAACTGTTCATGGATGAATGGATAAAGAATTTGTGATATATATGTATCTGTGTGTGTGTGTGTGTGTGTGTGTGTGTGTGTGTAGAGAGAGAGAGAGAGAGAGAGAGAGAAAGGAATGAATAGTAATAATAAATAGTAATGAGTAATAGTGAGTAGTAATACATATATATATAATAGAATACTACTTAGCCATAAAAAAGAAGGAAATCTTGCTATTTGCAACAATGTGGATGGACATTGAGGGTATTATGCTAAGTGAAATAAGTCAGATAAGTCAGAGAAAGACAATACCACATGATTTCACTTATATGTGGAATCTAAAAAAAACCACACAAATGAGCAAACAAAACTCATAGATACAGAGAACAGATTGGCAGTTATCAGAGGGAAAGGGGGTTGGGGGTAAGCCAAAATGGTTAATGTGAGTTGTATGGTGATGGGTGGTAATTAGACTTATTGTGGTGATTGCTTTGTAGTCTATACGTAAATTGGATTATGTGGTATACCTGAAACTAATAAAATGTTATATTCCAATTTTACCTCAATAGTAAAAAAAATCAATGGCAGAGGAAGTTCCTTTCTACTGATGTGGTTTCAGTAGCTGAGATTATGTGAGCTTTGGGCATCACATCCTCCATTCCAATGGCTGGACACCTCCCCTCTTAACCTCCTTTGTCAGGTTTTTGTAGGGTCAGAGCAGCATCAAGACTAACCTGTAAATTTTTAAAACAAATCTGGATAAAGAAAGTTAAGGCAAATACGAAGAATTTGGTTCAGCAACTTAGCAGAATTAACTCTTGTTTTGGAGCAAAGAATGCGTGCAGTGATACTTGGAACAATGAGAAAGGCACCTGGCCAACCAGATCCATGGTATCTTCCAACAGTCAGTTTTAGGCTGTCTGAAACTCTGGACAGTCCTTTTAGCCTGATGGTTTACTTGAGGGTGGTTCGTGACAAATTAAAATAATCAGAAGTAAATGCAGAATCTTTGAGTTGGTAAAGGTTTTATTTTATTTTTCAGATGGTAAAAGTTTTAAATTGAATTTGGAATATTTTTAAATGTGCCTCATATTTCTTTTGTTGAAAAGATGAGTGATTATATATATATGAATTAACTGTCAATAATTTATTCCCTTAAAGCATGCCAGTAAAATCAAGATAGAAGAACTTTTTTTTTAACTGAGAAATAGATTTCTTGGGCAAGTTCTGCTGAGTGGCCTGAAGTTCTGGCTTTTAATGCCAAAATAGGTTCCAGGCCATCAGAAGTAGCTTTTAGCCAAGGTTTTTGCATGAGTAGTTTCTGGCAGTAGTGCATGTAGTCTGGCCAAGGTAACGTAATGGCCAGTTCTTTGAATAATAATGTGTCATCTCATAAGAGAGTCCCTCTACAACAGATAATTCATACTGTCAATTTGGCAACTAACCTCATTATTTCTCAGTAAGTTTTTCTTTGTCTCTATTAATCTATCTTCCTAATCTCCAAATCACTCTCTGGTGTCTTCACATGGGGAAGTGATAAAGTTACTTGGCCTTAGTTGCCACTGTAGAAAAAAAATATGTTAAAAAATTGATTGGTTTCAGGATTATGCCTTTTCTTTGTTTCAGGAGATTGTAAGGGCTCCAATTTGGGTAGGGTGAATAGTAACCTTAACAAGTATTACTGGAAGAAATGGCAAATTAAAAAGTACTTAATTCAGAGTTCCCTTTCATGAGTAATACTATATTCATTATTTTCTGGGATTCTAAATCTCCATCACTTGTAAGATATGATACCAATTTAGCATAGCCCATTTTTTAAAAGGCGGACGACCATGAAATATATATATCCTTTGTAAAATAATCCCAATTTTAGAAACATTAAAATGTGGCAGAAAATAGGAAGTAGCAGAATTAAGGAAATAATTTTATCTGGCGTTTGTCTGAGATTCTGGAGCAGTGTTTTAGGAAATTAAGGTTGATAAACTTGAAGAATATGGAATTTTGCAGGCCTTCTTGTTTTTCCCAGCTAGTAAAACAAATCGTTGAATAGCTGTGCTAGAGGATCCCTTCTTATGAGTCCTAGTTTTGCATGATTTTAGTAAACCTTTCACAGGGACCTTATTTTAGCAAGTTGTTTAATAAATACATGAATCTGTATGCTGTTATACACATACAAAATATTTTAAGATTGGGGTATATTAGTTGGAGGTAAAGAGAAAAATAGGGCTATTATACTTCAAGATAAAAATGCTGAAATGAGATTTTTATTGAACATAAAAAATACTGTAAAAAGTTTATAGGGCGCCTGGGTGGCTCAGTAAGTTAAGCATCTAAATCTTGATTTTGGCTGAGGCTTTGATCCCAGGGTCGTGGGATCGAGCCCCGCTTTGGAGCCTGCATGGGATTCTCTCTCTCCCTCCACCTCTCATGTGTACTCGCTCTCTCTCTTTCTCAAAATAAACTTTAAAGAAACACTATAAAAAGTTTCAAAAAGGAGGCCAAAGACTGCTCTTTATCATGAATGAGACAGCAATGGAAAAAGTCCACACTTCCCAAATGTGGTACTATGCATTTTTCAGATGTTTGAATATAATTATGTTTGTTTGACATTGTATTTCATGTGATGGTGTTTATTATTTTTTTAATTAAATATCTTTAGAATAGTTGGTGGTCTGAAGCCAAGAAGGCAATAAAGCTATCATTGCCTAGCAAATTTTTTTAGAAAACTGCATTGTGATTTACTCAACAAGTAGATAATTGGCTTTTTTTTTTTTCTTAAAGAGAAAATATTCTAGGGATACAATGATCATATGCTTTGTTTTATATAGGTCAGTTACATTCGATCTGTGTTTTATGCTATAGTTCTTTTCATTTTGTGTGTAATATGCTTTAATTCCACATGCAGTGATTTTGTATGTATAGCTTTAAAAAACCTTAACTTTGAGTTACATCATATGTATATATGTGTATGCATGAAAAGTATACAATGTATTGATTCATAAGGGAATGTAAACTGCAAAATATACATAAAACAAATCTAATCCATAAGTGCGGTATTTAAAAACTAAAATGTATGATAACTAGGTAAGTGAACTCAATTCTTAACAGATGCAGTATTATGTTTCATAGCTTGTAACAAACCTTGTTTTTTTAAACTTTTGTGTATCATTATACTATCCAATCATGGCTATTTAATAAAGCATAATGAATGGATATTGACATAGTTCTTAGAGAATAAATAAGAGAAACCAAACAAGATACCACATTGGCTACAGATGGGAACTAAGAACCAAAAGCAATAAGTTAATTTTGAAGAGCTGGCTGAGCTTCCTGTGGAAGTCAGTCAAATGAGATTGAACCTGAAGACTTGCTTCTCTGACCTTTGCTGCTTCCAGAAATCATGGTGTGTGTGTGTGTGTGTGTGTGTGTGTGTGTGTGTGTGTGTGTGTGTGTGTGTGTGTACATGTACACAGGAGGTGCAGATATATGGACAGCTACTTAGATGGAATAATTTGGAAGGTAACATTCTGGAGAGCAGTATATACCTTAGTGGATTTAGTGATTATGGAAAATATGTGTCACCTGGAGCTCTGCCTCCCATTGAATGATTGAGACCCAGGGCAGGACTTCTAAGAGTTGGGTATGGATCATAATGAGGTCTCTGGCTTTGCCCCTGTTCTTATTCCTCTTTTTAGAAGGAGGGCATAAAAGGTGTTTTAAAATTAGGAAGCAATATGGTGTAATACTTAGGAGATTGGACCTTGGAATCAAGATTTGAATCCTGGCTCTGCCCGCGCCAGTTTCTCCACAGCAGGTGCCTCTAATGAGCTATTTAGTGGGCTCTAAAAGGTGGGAGGGAGGACATGACCTCCTAGGGACTCTGCAGCTGGTCTGTCTTCTGGAAGAGCCCACAGCAGGCTAATGGCTGCTCATGCCAGAGGCAAGAGGTGGTCAGAGAACGGCTGAAACAATTCTGGATTTTGTTTTTCTCAAAGGTGTTTACCTGATCATTAGCCATTTGGTGGCACAGAAAATGTTCAATCCATCCATCTTCCTGTCTAGTGGCTTTTTCAGTTACTCTGTGAATTACACATTTTCACTGACTTAACACATAACATTGGCCCAGGTGTCCTCAAATGCAGCACCAAAATGAAATATATGTGTTGACTCTGCAGCCATTTTCATTTCTGTCTGAGACAGGTTTCAGGTCAGTAGATAAAACACTCCTGACATCTTTAATACCCTTTATAGGGCCTTTTATAAATAATAGTTGTCAGTTGATAGTTTTTTCCCCAAACATTGATGACATTTCAAAATAGAATTTGGTGGGTGGTTGCAGGTTGTTTCTGGAAAATAAAGACAAGCTATTTACTTGTTTTAGCATCAAATGCCTCTTTCATTATTTTGCCATTTTAAAAATGTTGTCTTAATGCCCCACAGAACACCTGGCACCAATGAGCTAATCATAGTCAAAGAAAACATTGATTCTAGGAGTGGTTTGCAACAATACTCTTTACTGCCATGCTTACAGAAGGAAAGACTTTTAACGCTTAAATTGGGTGGATTCTCAGAGTGGTTGGCCTTGTGTGGAGGGACACACAAAGCTAAGAAACACGTGGCCTGGGTGTTAGGACAGCGAGGAGAGCTACAACATTTGAAGGGAGTGTTTTATTAAAATTATACACTAAGTTGGGGCACCCGAGTGGCTCAGTCAGTTGGACATCCGACTCTTGATTTTGGCTCAGGTTGTGATCCCAGGATCGTGGGATCATGCACCATGATCCCCTCTGCAATGAAAGTAGAGCCTGCTTAAATTTTTCTCTCTCTCCCTCTGGTCCTCTCCTCCACTCATGCTCTCTCTCTCTCTAAAAAAAATTAAATTAAAATTAAAAAATTAAAAAAATATATACACTAAGTACATATTTTAATTGTACAGTTTGAAGAATTTCTACCAACTGCATATGCCTACCTGACTAGTGCTCAGAGCAAGAAACAGGCATTACAAGAACCCCAGAAATCCCTCTTGTAACTCCATCTAATTATTAAACCTCCTAGGAAACCACTCTCCTAACTTGGAACATCACAGATTACTTCTTACTGTGTTTGAACTTTTAGATGCAGTCACAGAGTATGTGCACTTTTGAATCTGGCTTCTTTGCTCAACACTGTTTCTG
The DNA here is from genome assembly GCF_018350195.1 of Panthera tigris. Taxonomy (NCBI): domain Eukaryota; kingdom Metazoa; phylum Chordata; class Mammalia; order Carnivora; family Felidae; genus Panthera; species Panthera tigris. The sequence goes on along the minus strand of NC_056665.1, from coordinate 85,891,755 downwards.
TGAAATTCACCCATTTTGTGCAGTTGTGATTTGTTCATTGTAACTGCTGTCTAGTGTTGAGTGACGATACTACCATTTATGTTGATGAAAAAACTCCCAGTTTTTACTAATTACAAATGTTACTGCTACAAATATTCTTATAAATGTCTCTTGGTGAACATATGGACATTTCCATCAGGTGTATAATGATGAGAGGGAATTACTAAGAATAAAAATGTTCCACTTTAGTAGATACTGCCAGTTTTTCATCATATCTGTTACATTTTAAAAATGCAAGTAATCACTGAAGCTGTGTTGCTACACCATGGTTCCTGAACTATAGACTTAATGGAAAGACTGCACAGGATCATGGACCAGCCCTTATCTCTAATAAGGACACACAGTTGTATATAACCATACACTATATTTCCTAACACTGTTACATGCAGTTTTCAGTTATTTTACCTGAGTGCTATTGCATTTTTACTAACTGCTCTTAGTTGTTTTTTTTTTTTTCCTTGCTTTTTAATCATCTTTGGAGCCTCAGCACCAATCACTGTGCTGTAGATATTCCTATCAATCCCATTTTACAGTTGAAGTACAGAGAAGTAATTCGCTCAGAGGTATATAATAGGAAGCAGACCTGGGCTTAATCCTGAAGACCCGCCTCCTATGCAGAGAAAGCTCATAGGATTGGTAGAGCCCTTAATAATTCCACAGAAGACAAAGCATTTAGGAAGTTTACATTAAAATATCTTAGATGAATTTTCTACGTTGAAACATTTATGAATGCCAAATTCGTACTGACCTCATAGTGAGCATAGTAGAGAGACATGGTTAAGAATAAAGGTCTTAGAACTGAAATGTCTGCTTTTAAATCCCCAACATCCATCCAGAGAATCTAGTTCTCTGCAGAAAGCACATCAGACGCTGTACTTTCCTTATGAGGGCCTTTTTGATGGCGTCTTACACTGAGCTTATTGCTTCTGTGTCCTTCTGCTTGGTTGGGAATTCACTGAGGAGCCAATGCCATGTCATTTATAATCCCTTATGGCATCTAGTACAAAGCCTTGATGGTAAATATCAAAAGTATTTAAGGAATAATGAAATACTTATATTTTATGTCATTTACTGTTTATACCACATCTACTTTCCAAAGAACCAGAAACAACTTGCAAGGAAAAAAATGTAAAATATGGTATTTACATGTTTTGGGGCAATTGACATAAACAGATCACAACATTTAGGCAATGACTTTGAGTAAAATTTTTTGCAGTTTAATGCAAACTGGAAAAAGCTTTGAGTAAAATTATCTCTATTTTCTGAGAAAAAATAAATACATATCTTGGGTTTGTTTATTTATTTATATGTCTGCCTTCTCCTCTAGACAGTGCAGCTCTTTGTGAGTAGGGAATGAGTCCTACTCAAATTTGTATCCCTGGAGCCAATTGCATGCTTAACATGTGAGCACATGAATGAATGAATGAAAGAACCAAAGGAAAAAAAAGAGGAAGGAAGGAAGAGAGAATACCTTTCTGGGAGTTATCATGAAAACAACTCTTAGAATGACTTGTACATATGTGCCATAGCAAGGTAAGCAGAATATAGATCACAAAAGTGCAGACCAGAGTTGACCTACTTGGCTTAGAATCCTGACTTCCTTACTTGCTAGATGTAGGCCTTTGAGCAAATTGCTTAATTTCTCTGGGTATCAATCTCTTCATCTAAATAAATTAATAATACCTACTGCCTCTTAAGGATTATGTGAAATAGTACATTTAAAGGGTTGACATTTAATAAGCATTTGACAAATATTAGTAATTCATTCATTTAGCACTTTTTTTTTTTGAGAGGGGGTGGTGGGGCGGGGAGAGACTGAAAATCTTAAGCGGACTCCATCCCACACCCCTGGGATCATGACTTGAGCTGAAATTGAGTCAGACACTCAACCGACTGAGCCACCCAGGCATCCCAGTGCCTTTTTTTTTTAAATTCAGGGGCTACAACATGACAGGCACTATTCTAAAATTGCTAAATGCTAGAGCTACAGAATTTAGCAAAACAAAGTCCCTAGTATTATGGATCTTGTGTTCTAGTGGAGTATAGAGACAAAAAACAAATAGCCATATAAAGTGGTAAGTGCTATGAAAAAATAAAGTAAAAAGACGGGAGGAATCATGGTGATGAGGCTGCTCCTTTACATAGCATGGTCAAAGAAAGTCTCGCAGGTTAGGTACCTCTGAAAGAGACTGGAAGGAAGGTGGGTGTGGAGTATGGATGTCCAGGAGAAGAGAGCCCTGGGTGGAGAAGCAGTGAGTGTAAAGGCCCTGCAGCATGGAATATTTTGGATGTAATCGTGGACAGAAAGGAGACCAGCGTGAGAGAGGGACAGAGGGAAGTTGAGAGGCTGGAGCCAGAGTGGGATCTAGATCATGGCCTTGTGAGCACTTCCATGGGAAGCCATTGGAGGATTTGGGGCAGGGGTGTAATGGAACCTGATTTGTCATTATAAAGGATCATTCTGGCTGCTATGTGAAGAAGAAATGGTAGCAGGGTGTGAGATGTAACAGGGAGAACAATTAGGAGGCTATTGAAATAGGCAAGATAAGAGTTGGTGGCTTCGACTAGGATAGTATCAGTGGAGATGGGAAGAAGAGATTAAAATTGGTATACATACAAAAGTAGACTTGAATCGGTTTACTATTCAACTGGATGAAGCTGAGAGAGAAAGAGGTGTGAGGGTAAACTCCAAGATTTTTAGCCCAAGGAACTATGTCAACCGGAATTGTCATTAAGATGGAAAAGATGAAGAAGATTTGCTCTGGGTGGTGAGGGTGGGTAGAAAGTTATCAAAGATTCTGACTTCAATATAAGGTTCTTTTATTCATTCACTGTTTATTGCTCGCCTACTGTGTAGCAAACACTGTTCTAGACTCTTGGGATAAATCAGTGGAGAAAAATGACAAAAATCTCTGTCCTTTAGAAGTTTAAATGGGGGAGGACAATGAATAAATAATACATAAGTATTATAAATACATAAGTAAACTGGCTGTTACTGCCTCACTCCCCCTGTGAGCTCAATAATCTGCTTCTAAGGACCACAGCCTTTTCAGTTGTCTCAGATAATATAGTTTGCATCTTTTTTCTCAGCCCCATTCAGATGAAATAAATAGACTCTTTGTCATACAGTTCACACCAACTATCTCTAGACGGTATTTATATCTGAATTCTCCATAATAAAATACACATGTGCATACTTATTCAGACTTAGTGTTGCCTAGATATTTACAGAGGTATGGTGGTCTAGTTTAGGGGCACCAGCTCCTCTATGCTTAAGTTGTTTCAAGTGGATAATTTATTCCAGAATCATCTTGTCGTAATTTTTCTACCTCATATTTGTATTTCTCTGCCCAAACTCAAAATCTGTCTAGGTTCTTGCTCACCTCAGTACACATTGGTTCAGTATTTTCCAGTGTATTCCATATTACTCTAGGTCCAAGAGACCATGAAGAAAGTGTTCTGTGATCAAAGAAGAAAAGCTACATGTATACACCCAACTTGGAAATTTACATTGTACATGGCCATTTTTAAGGTTCTGAGAAGTCTCACAGTAAAAACATGTTTAAAGCTGTTCTCTCAGTATGTCCAAGACCTGCTTTACCATAAAATAGAAATTTGCCAACATTCTATGGAACTAGTGTTTTAGAACTCATGCTCAGTGTAAATGCTGGGTGAACCAACAGCATCTTAGGCAAGAAATCCAGATAAATGTGGTCCAGTGTCAAAGATGGTTTTGTTTGAGTGAACTTAGGCAAGGTAGTGAATCTCTCTGTTCCTCTCTGTTTCTCATTTGTAAAATAGGGATCATAACAGGGTCCCTGAAGGTTGCTTTAGGCTTCACTCAGTGTTTCTTCATGTGTAAAGCATGAATAAAAGCACTTTATACAAGTTTAAATAATATAGTTTTAAATCTTACTTTGTATCTTTAATCAAGCATTTAATTTCCACCTCATGCATATTCTAAAGTGATATCTATTCTTGATACATATGGTAATTTATTGCCAAGTTAAGTTTCCTCTCACCAATGGTTTAATTTATACTTGTTACCATAGTTCAGTGTAAATGATTTCCTCCAAATGGAAGCCACCCTCCATTTGGCCTCCCCTCCTCTCTTCCCTCTTATTCTTTTGGCAGCTCATGGAGAAAGTCTGCCTCTCCTCTGGTACGTAGCTCTGCAAGGGCACGATCATGTCTTCAGTGCCTGGCACGTAGCAGAGGTTCAGTTAATATTGAGCTGAGTCCTAAATTGTTCAATTTCTAAGAATTACATCATCCTGTTTTCAATTTTGGTACCCACAAAATTGGGGAAGGAGCACTCATTCCTTCATCTTGAGTGTGTTTATCATCAGGGTTCCCACAACATAATCCTTCACTGACTTTGCTTTGGTTCTAGTTCTGAGAACAAATTGTCCTGTGGTTCAGGGCACTGACTACTTTCCTACTGGGATTTGGGCTGTTTCTTCCCTCTCATTCCTTCCTTGTCCCATAGCGAAGTCAATCACTAATCAGTAGAAGTAGGAACGACTCCAAGGTTTCCTTCTTTCTCCTTTCTTTTGAGTTAATTGCTCTTCATTTTGAACATCTTTATTTTACTTCATTTTGTATACTCCGTCTCTACTTGTGACCACATTTCTGTTTGAAGACACTTTGAGGAGACATACCCCATGGCCTTGTCCCTTCACCTGTAGGTCTTAAGAATATTCTAACTGCCTGACTGACTGATTTCTGAGACCACCCATCCTCTTCATCCTACTGTTTTCCCCTTTATTCCTTCAACTAATAGTTTGGGTTTCATTGCTTATAAGTTCTCTATAACACCTTTTACTCGTATAGGCAGCAACCTATGGGAACTTGAGAGGAAACCTTCAGACAGTATAAAGGAAAACAAAGATGTATCATAGCCAAATGTGACTAATAAACAACTTCTATTTGCTGCTCACAACAATGTGTTATTATCTCTGTTTTGCAGATGAAGACACAGAGTCACAAACAGTTTAGGTAATTTACCCAAGCTAGAAAGTAGAGAATCCAGGCTTTGAAACCTGAACATCTGGCTCAAGAGGTGCCTTTTCAAACACTGTATTATAGTATTACCAAATGCAGTAGGAAATCTTTAATATCTGATGCCGAGCATCTGTGAGGATCTGATCAAGGCTGGTTAGCAGGACTTCAATACTATGATCAAGTGAAGCATGGAGAACTAAGGTGATGAAGATTCGGTGGGCCAGGAGATGGCAGTTAGCTGAGCAAGAATTCAAGATACAAAGATTTCTGGTGTTAATGAAGACATTAACCAAGAGAAGACACAGGGGTGAGATAGACTGTGAGGGCGGGAAGAGTGGAAACCAGCTAGGATAATGACAGAGTAGTTGGAGAGGCAGTGTGTAGAATGGTTAAGAACTTTGGAGACCTGGGTTTGAAACAAATGTCTGCTAATTTTACCTGACTTTGTATGTGCCTACAGTAACGCTCAAAATGCAGTAGTCGGCTGTTCCAACATCTTAATAGTTTGTTGACTCTATAGCATATACTGCTTTTTTAAAAGATTTTCCCAAGTATTTAGAGTCTCTATACAGTTTTCTGATAAACTCAGCAAGTTTAGAATAGGATCATCAGATAATAAAGCATCTTAGTTCCCAATAAGGAGAAAAGAACTTCAGCACAATTTGCAATGGCTGGCATGGACCCTACAAAAAAATTAAGTGTTTCTGTAAATATTCCTATTGCAGACAATTGTAAATAGTCTAAAATCTGATACTTTAAGATTTAATGCAATAAATAGGAATTTTTAAATAAACCGTATATATGGTTCTGGTTTACATTTAGACTTAGAGGGTTTTGTTTTGTGTTTGTTTTTTTCTCAAAGAGCCCTAAGAGTCCTCGCCATATCTAGACCTCTGTGATAATAAATTACTTGGATAAAGAGGAAAACCAGAAGCAGGTTTCAAAATTTACACTGGACTTACGATGTAGGAGCTATAATTTCACCCCTACTTGTTGTTTCAAATTATAAAAATGAAATGGACTTAAAGGAAAACTTGTTATATAATATCAAAATTGGATTAAGAGCAGGAACAGTTAGATGGTTACCTAGGATGCCAAAACTTTACACCCAAGGTTACCTATATGGATGAGTTGCTTGGGTGGGACCACAAGAGGTATACCACAATAGGATTAGGACTTCCAATGACAGTGGGTCCTGTTACCTGTAGGCCTTCTGCTGTACAAATGGGGATTTGGTGGTCCTTCTCCCCTAGTGCTTCATTTACATCAGCGAGAGGCAAATATTTAAACAACATCAGTGTGGGGGTGCATAGCTGGCCCAGTGAGTAGAGCATGCAACTCTTGATCTTGAGGTTGTGAGTTCAAGCCCCACACTGGGTGTAGAGCTTACTTAATTAAAAAAGAAAAAAAGACTAAACAACATCAGTTTGAAGGGACCAAATTATTAATGTAGGGATTTGGGAAATCCAATGTTTTGGTCAGACCTGTGTACCACCTAAGGGAATATATTAAATGGATAAATGTTAATCTATTAATTTGATATTGAAAAAATCCAAAATCTAACCACTTGGCTCTTTATGATGATCTAGGAGAGGCTCAGACAAGGAGATAGGATGAATAGTCAAGAGACTTAGGTTCCAGTCCAGAGCTTATCCCTAAAGAACTCTGGGGACTTGGGCTGGTCATGTGAATATTCTATCAACTGCATTTTTCATTTCAGTTTCTTTATCTTACCTATAATGCCTTAACAAATCCTAATGACAGGAGCACCAAGCAAATGTGTTGTTTCGGAAAATCATGAAAAGACAGACACTCAGGAAGAATATATGATAATGTCATAAAAACTCACAGCCTTGACTAAAGCAGATGTTTTTGCATGAGACCAAAGCATTTTATTGTTGAAAGGGATCTCAGAGAATATGCAGGGTCCAGCGTGCTTAGTACACTGAGGCCTAGAGAGGTTGCTAAAGGCCACAGAGCTCTGCCCTTATATTTAAAATTGCCAAATGTTTGGAAAACACCTTCTCAAAAAAACAAAAAACAAAAAACACCTAGAATTTCAAATGGGAGAAGAAGGAGGGAATTTTAGTCCTTTCCCTGAAGTAGCCCTTTAGTTGTTTCCATCCCCCTTTTTTTCACTATGAAATGACGAAATGCATTTATGAGTTCTGTTGCCTAAATTTTGCATTGGTGTTTATTTCAAATGAAACTTCAAAAATCTCAACTATAATTCTTACTACATTTTTTTCTCCAATGAATTTGTCTCAAAAAACTACCCTACTTCTTAAATTTTTTTTTCTTTATTTTTGAGAGGCAGAGAGACAGAGCACAAGTGGGGGAGGGGCAGAGAGAGAGGGAGACAGAATCTGAAGCAGGCTCCAGGCTCTGAGCTGTCAGCATAGAGCCCGATGCGGGGCCCGAACCCACGAACTGTGAGATCATGACCTGAGCCGAAGTCGGACGCTCAACCGACTGAGCCACCCAGGTGCCCCCAAACCACCCTACTTCTTAAACATAATGTATTATTATAGAAAAAGGAAACTTCAAAACTGAATAGAAAACTAGCTTGAGTCAATAAACTTAATTTTAAAACCATATCAAAGGCTAGGGAGGTCAAGGTGAAACTGACTCCCACTCCTTGATCACAGCCAAGTTTGATGCCCAAAGGAGTTAATTTTAGGGGAAAAGCAGCAGAATGTTCTCTTAGTGTCCTCCCAACATATACCAAGCTAGGATTAGATATGCAAGGAATATACCAGAAGATACCAGTGCCAGCCTCAAGGGGGAGTCACCTGAGGAATGGCACAGGACCCTGCATTTAAAATGCTTTGTTGGAACTGCGGACTGAGCCCCTGACCTATCACGGCATCCAAACCCCAAAGAGCCAAAGTAATATTGAAAAGAAAAACAAAGTGGGAGGCATCACAATCCCAGACTTTAGCCTCTACTACAAAGCTGTAATCATCAAGACAGTATGGTATTGGCACAAAAATAGACACATAGACTAATGGAATAGAATGGAGACTCCAGAACTAGACCCACAAAAGTATGACCAACTAATCTTTGACAAAGCAGGAAAGAATATCCAATGGAAAAAAGTCTGTAACAAATGTTCCTGGGAGAACTGGACAGCAATATGCAGAAGAATGAAACTAGACCACTTTCTTACACCATTCACAAAAATAAACACAAAAATGGATGAAGGACCTGAATGTGAGACAGGAAACCATCAAAACCCTAGAGGAGAAAGCAGGAAAACACCTCTCTGACCTCAGCCGCAGCCAATTTCTTACTTGACACATTTCCAAAGGCAAGGGAATTAAAAGCAAAAATGAACTATTGGGACCTCATGAAGATAAAAAGCTTCTGCACTGCAAAGGAAACAATCAACAAAACGAAAAGGCAACCAACAGAATGGGAAAAGATATTTGCAAATGACATCGGATAAAGGGCTAGTATCCAAAATCTATAAAGAGCTCACCCAACTCCACACCCGAAAAACAAATAATCCAGTGAAGAAATGGGCAGAAGACATGAATAGACACTTCTCTAAAAAAGAATCCAGATGGCCAACAGGCACATGAAAAGATGCTCAGTGTCATTCCATCAAAACCACACCGAGATACCACCTTATGCCAGTCAGAGTGGCTAAAATGAACAAATCAGGAGACTATAGATGCTGGCGAGGATGTGGAGAAACAAGAACCCTCTTGCACTGTTGGTGGGAACGCAAACTGGTGCAGCTGCTCTGGAAAACAGTGTGGAGGTTCTTCAAAAAATTAAAAATAGAAGTACCCTATGACCCAGCAATAGCACTGCTAGGAATTTACCCAAGGGATACAGGAGTGCTGATGCATAGGGGCACTTGTACCCCAATGTTTATAGCAGCACTTTCAACAAGAGCCAAATTATGGAAAGAGCCTAAATGTCCATTAACTGACAAATGGATAAAGAAGATGTGGTTTATATATACAATGGAATACTAGTTGGCAATGAGAAAGAATGAAATCTGGCCATTTGTAGCAACGTGGATGGAACTAGAGAGTGTTATGCTAAGTGAAATAAGTCAGGCAGGGAAAGACACATATTTTTTCACTCATATGTGGATCCTGAGAAACTCAACAGAAGACAGGGGGGAGGGGAAGGGGGAAAAAAAGTTACAGAGAGGGAAGGAGGAAAACCATAAGAGACTCTTAAATACTGAGAATAAACTGAGGGTTGATGGGGGTGGGAGGGAGGGGAAAGTGGGTGATGGGCATTGAGGAGGGCATCTGTTGGGATGAGCACTGGATGTTGTATGGAAACCAATTCGACAATAATTTATATATAAATAAATAAATTTAAAATAAATAAATAAAATTAAATAAATTTATATATAAAATAAATAAATAAAATTCTTAGTTGGGGTAATTAATGCTCTGCTATCCCAGGCTTAAAATTCTTAATGATTTTTGAACAGAGGGCTCCACGTTTTTATTTTGTACTCGAATTATATAGCTGGTCCTAGAAAATGCCTGTGATAGAAAATGGGGGAGGAGCCAGGAGAGGTAGAATAGCTGTGTCGGATCCGTATACAAGTCTAACCCTGAGTGAAAGAGAGAGGAGGGGAAGGTGGGATGCAGGTGTCCTATACTGCAGTGCAATTGAAGGGATGCTCAGCAAGGCCATCACAGGATGCAGTCCTTACCAAACTGGTAAAGTCAGAGGAGCTCTGCATCTCCCCAGAACCTGGCTGCCTCTGCATTGCTGCTGGCTCAGTCATTGGCTGGGAGCAGCTATGGGAGGCATGCTCTCTGCACCAAGTGGAGTTTAGAGCAGCAACTGGGGCCCTAGGTCATTTATACTCCCTGTAGTTAGAGGTCAGCAAGATGCAATCTCATGACTCCGCATAACATTCCCTGTACCTCTACCTCTGTCTGAGGACTCTGGAAATTCAAAATTAACACCAGTATCTGCACTATTTTCCTACTGCTGCCATAACAAATTACCACAAACTTGGTGGTTTACACACACATTATTTTTCTTATAGGCCTGTAGATCAGAAGTCCAACATGGGTCTCACTAGGCCAAACTCAAGGTGTGAGGAAGGCTGTCTTCCTTTCTGCTAGCTCTAGGGAAGAATGTGTTTCTTTGTCTTTTTCCAAAACTTCTGGGTGCCTCCTGCATTCCTTAACTCATGGCCTCATTCTTCCATCTTTAGAGGCAACAATGTTGCATCTCTCTGAGCTGTTATTCTGTAGCAGGACTTCCTCTGACCACAGGGGGGAAACTGATTTTAAGAATCCGTGTGATTAGCTTGGGCCCACCTGGATGACCCAGGCTACTATCTCCATCCCAAGGTCTTACATTTAATTATGTCTGTAAAACTATCTTTCGTCATGTAAAGAAATATATTCACAGACTTCAAGGGTTAGGATGGGACATCTTAGGGAGCTATTATTTGGCCTACCATTCTATTTTTCCCTTTAAACTAGTTTTTCTTGACAAATTTCTCTCTTTCCCTCTTTCTTCCTGCCTTCCTTCTTTCCATCCTTCCTTCCTTCCTTCAAGGGGTGTTTTGATTTTGTGGCCAGTTAGGTAGTGAAAAGGGGGTCACTTTGTGGCCCCCTTTTCACAAAGGGGGCCTCTTTGTGAATGAATGACTGCAGCACTCTGTTTCACCTCAAGCAAATAGTAGGGCTCTTAAAGGAAAAAATTACAAATCCATTAATTGCTCAAGTATATAGTGTGTTTATATACTTTCATTCTAAAGTAGTTCTCAGCCCTGGATTTATATTAGAATCACCTGGAGGGTGTTGTAAAGTCCTGATTCCCAAGCATACCACATACAAATTAAATTAGGATCTCTGGCCTTAAAAGCTTCTAGGGGCACCTGGGTGGCTCAGTTGGATAAGTGTTTGGCTTTGGCCCAGGTTGTTATCTCGTGGTTCCTGAGTTCGAGCCCCGTGTCAAGCTCTGTGCTGACAGCTCAGAGCCTGGATCCTGCTTCCGATTCTGTGTCTCCCTCTCTCTTTCTGCTCCTCTCCTGCTCATACTGTGTCTCTCTGTCTCCAAAACTAAATAAACATTAAAAAAATTTTTTTAAATAAAAAAAAGCTTCTAGGTAATTACAGTATGTAGCCAGGGTTATAATGTTTTACAATCCTTGACCCGGATGACATATTTTTAACTTAGGCAATGACAAGTGAAGAGCTTTTTTTAAAAAATTTTTTTAGGTTTATTTATTTATTTTGAGAGACAGAGAGAGAGAGAAAGAGAGAGAGAGAGAGAGAGAGAGAGAGAGAGAGAGTGTGTGTGTGTGTGTGTGTGTGTGTGTGTGTGTGTGCATGAGTTGGGAGGGGCAGAGATAGAGGGATAGAGAACTCCAAGAGCCTGATGCAGTGCTTGAACTCACAAACTGTGAGATCATGACCTGAACCAAGATCAAGAGTGAGATGCTTAACCGACTGAGCCACCCAGGTGCTCTAACATTAGACTTTTCCATAGTAGGTGGTGACTTTGATTTATAAGATCTTAATAGAGTGATGAAAAGCAAAGTTTCATTTATCAGAGGCATTAATATTCTAGGCCTTAGAACCAAAATAACTAGCAAGCCAATCCGCTATTAAAAATGCACAAATAGGGGCGCCTGGGTGGCTCAGTTGGTTAAGTGGCCAACTTCGGCTCAGGTCATGATCTCGCGTTCCGTGGGCTCGAGCCCCACGTCGGGCTCTGTGCTGATAGCTCAGAGCCTGAAGCCTGTTTCAGATTCTGTGTCTCCCTCTCTCTGACCCTCCCCCATTCATGCTCTGTCTCTCTCTGTCTCAAAAATAAATAAACGTTAAAAAAATTTTAAAAAAAATAAAAAAAATAAAAATGCACAAATAGAAAAATAACTGACAAATGGAAAACATATATATATATATCATACACATACACAATTATAATTAAGAGCTGTGGGATATTTACCTTTCCTAGTGTTAAATTTGTATTATCCTAAAATTTTCCAGACAGTATTACTTAAAACTTGATAAAATAGCACCTTCAACACACTGGGAAGAATAATGAGACATCATAAAAGTAATCTCCAAAGAAGATTCCAGTCAGGCATGCAAGAGTATCCTTTCAGAACAACTTGAGGAGCCATTTGACCCAGCATCAGGGAAAACAGAAAGAACTTCAGTCATTTGCTTATTTAACTATTTTTTAAAGACATAATTAGTTCTATTGAATTATTGCAGTGGAGGAAGGATGGAAATATGAGAACTGGTGCAAAGTAGGAGGGGAAATAAAAGCAGTGGTAACTCAACTTGAAAATCTCAAAAGCCAAACAATGTTGAAAACATAGACCACGTTGGTTTAATGTCTTGTTTCCTTTTGTTTACTGCTGACCACCGAACAGGAAGTTCATGGGCCTGCAGATGGAAGAAGCATTGGTAGGTTCAACGTACCAGACTTTCACTGATCCTGGTGCTGCCGAAGGTCAGCTGAGGGCAGATCTAGACAGATGGGTGATAACGCTGGTCTCTATGTTTGTTCTCAGATGATAGGTTCACCCCAGGCTTCCACTCTGCCTACTGTGAAATGGATTTAGTCCCTCTCTAGAGTGTGTAAAGCTACTCAGAGAAAAAACAGTGGGAATGAGTCAAACTGCAGACAGAATAGTGAGACTTATTTGTCCTCTCCAGTGAATGGTCACATGAAGAAACAAAATCCATTTTTCCGACCATACACTTCACAAGCTTCCAAGTCCCTATACAAGGACCAGTGAAAGGGAAATGTCTGATTACTTTATTCTCCCCATTCTGGCAAAGAAATTGGTTTGTCTCCTTTCTCTACCTTTTGTTCTTGCCCTCCTCTCCTGACAGCACAGAATGCAGAATCTTTGGGACCACTTTTAAGATAGAATGCATTTTGTTAAGACTTCTTTGCAAACTGTGAAGCAGATAACATAACATGGGTTTAGGAATGACATCGTCCCCACTCTCAGGTTTAATTCGTTAATCAGTCATCACTCAGGGTATACCTGAGATAAATCAGTTGTTAGAAAGTGAAGTGGTTTTTGTGGTTTTGTTTGTTTGTTTGTTTTGTAGAGAACTCGTCATCTCTGAGGTTACTAATATTATGCATGGTTCCTTCCTCACTATGTGTAAGCAAAAGAAAGTTCTTCTCCTTACCAACACAATGCAAAATGTCTCATCTCTTTCCAGCAAATGGAATGGTCTCCTTGCAGACTGATTTTGTTGTTGCTGCAATTCTCATGGAGTGTAGTCATTTTCTGGGTTTATGATAAACTTAGGTGAAAGCTTGTCAAGTGGCCACAATTTGGGGGATTGATGAGGTGTTCCTTTACCTCCTTATAAATTCACCCAGAAGTACACAAGTTTTCCAGGGGTCTTTTTCCATGCAGAGGACTGTATTAGTCCCACATTAGCTAACAGTTAAGATAACAATAATGATAAAATTTATTGTCTGGAAATGAAAATATCAATCTCTCATACCCAATTTGTCTGTTGCGCTTTGGCTTAACCTCAATCACAATTGAGTTAATCAGGAGTGACCTCACAGGGTCACTAACTCTAAAATTAATTCTGGTTTTAATGATATATGCCTCTAATTTATACCTAAAAAGTGTGGACCACCTGTGTTGTTGACTGGTTGTGATCATCTCGAGACCTAAGGGATTTGTATCAGGAGAAAATCCAGACATACAGGATATATGTTTCTTTAAAGTGATGCTCTAAAAATTATTTCTCGATTGAATCTGTTATTCATTTTTTTTATTTTGTAAAGCCATAAAACTCGTGGCTTTGAAATGATTGAATATATGTTTGTGATTTGTTTTCACTAGCCTCTTTTTCTTATTCCCCTTCTCCAATGACACCATTCATGTAGTATAACCACAAGTTTTACAAAGCACAGTTTGTAGACGGGGCTACATTTGGCACTAGGCTGTAGCTTACAGCCATACAATTTTATAGAAAATAGCAGTATTAATTAGACATATACTCGTGAGCTAGAAGTAAATGTTTATGATTATTGTTTGAAGCCAAACAGGAAAATGTAAAAGCAATAATAAATATGTTCTCTCTCATTCCAATATACCAACTTAGGCAAATTTTTGGCTGGAAAAGCATAAGTGAGTAATTAGATAATTGCTGCCTTGATTGAGCTTAATAGGAAACATTTCAATTAGGCTAAAACTACACAGAAAGGAAGTGGGTTTTTTACAAAGGGAAACATTCCTTGTCATGCAACTGTCAGCTTGTGCCCACACTAAGAGATGGGATTAAGTGGATCTCTGCAAAGGAAACAAAAAAGAAATGATTGCAGTAATTAGACCTATACTTAAACATTGTGTCTTCTGATAGAATTTCTTGATGATTCTAGCCTCGATAACACAGCCCCTATAAATGTCCTGCCTGTAACAAATTACTGCCTTAAATCTGTGGCAAAACAAGTTCCTGGAAAAAAAAAAAGTTATGATTTTCTCATACTACAAAAACTAACATTCTAGAATTGCAGGTCTCTTCATGAAGCCACCTGCATGCTAGCAAATAATCAGAAAAGCCATTTGGGGCTAGTTTGCATGGTTAATAGTTTCTCCCTAGCATACCTTGAGTGTATGTATCCAGTTGCTGACTCAGAGCTTAAGCCAGATGTAAAAATGTTCCTTTCTAAGAATAAGTGTCCAAGGAACAGTCCTATTCTTAATATCCTGGGAGTTGAGGTAGTGATATGACCCCTTTGACCTGTCAACATAGGGGTTTTATCATTGGAAGGACACATGGTTCCACCCACAGGTGGTTAAATTCATGGGAATGATGTAACATAGATGCCATTTCATGGCCCCCAGCAAGTTGCAAATTGCCCAGCCTAAGGCCTCACACATAAAGACATTTAATAAATCATCAACGTTGTCTTAATATTGCTTTATGTGGAAAGAGAATAGCTGGAGCTCTTGCAAAGTGAGAAGTGGAGAAGCCACTGATAGGACACCACACTACTCTACCGCCTTTGTAGAAATGTGAGATGTCACCCAAATCTCGTAAGGATCTTGTCAAGATACCCATTTAAGGTGTGCTAAGGCCAGTGAAGGCAGTGATGCTACTGAAACAGCCCAAAAAGCAGTTGATTCCTTCTGTCTCTCTTGAGTGGGCATCCTTCTCTCTCAGTGTCTCTGCTCTACAGTGTGAACAGCCCAAGTTAAGAGACAGCAGCTTTGGAGAGAGGCCATTAACTTCCTTGTATGGTGTCGTGGTTAAGAGCATTGTGTAGTGGTTAAGACAGTGGACCTTAGAATCAGGTAAGCCTGGTTTTAATTTTGGGCTCTGTTACTAGCTATGTGATGATCTCTGGCAAGCTACTTAACTTTTTCAAACCTCAGTTTCTTCATCTGTAAAATGGGAATGGTAATATTACCTCCCTCCTGGTGTTGTTGTGAGACATGAGTGATGGTAAGACCTTAGCACAATTAAGCATACAAAAATTCTTGCCCTTATTATTACTAGAGGACAGGAGTTTTCATAATAGGGCACAGGACTTAAGAAGTGCTTTTGCAAAATCAGTGATGTCAAGGGTTTGCTTCTTTATTTCCCTCTCTAACTGGCCTCCAAAGTTCAAAAGTTTTGAAGAGGTCTTGTCTGCTTCAGTCTGCCAGAACGTGCAGCTAGTGGGAAGCTTGAGGAGCCAAACCTGAGAAGAACTGAAACCTTGCATTAAGGGGTCCCCATTAACAGCCTTCCCACCTCTGGTCAGTGTTATTAGCAGCCGGACAGATGGACGATCTCTCATCGTGGTCAGCGGCTTTGTACAGAAAACAGCATTCTCCGCTCACACCCAGGTGACACAATCGGATGTATGATGTTCTTTCAGTGCTAATGACTAAAAATGCTGCATTTGACTATTTACATTATTAGGACTTTAACATAAAACAGGCTTCAGTTGTTGTTAACTTTTTAGAGGCCATTTGAAAGGAGAACTGGAAGCTGTTGAATAGAATGATTTGCACTGATTTATTTCCCAGCACATGGGGGTAGGAACTCCCAAGCCTAAGACCACAAAGTTAAAGAGCTTGGGAGATGGCTGGTTTTAGATTCTTAAAATTAGACTGACTTTGTAGATTGTATAGTAGGCTTGGTAGTGAAAGCTTCTTTGGGAGATAAATTTATAAGCATTTCATGCACCCCATGTAGAATTATTTCTATTTCTTTTTTCAGTCTCCTTAAAACCAACCATGGTAGGTTAAATGAGAAAGAATTTCAGACTCTCATTTAGTGGGTAAAACCTTAGTTTGTTTTTCTGTCTTTGGGGCAGTGGCCGACTAGATGAGGAAGCGGAAGAAGACCCACCAATCAATCAGTTCCTTGGAGAAAATGAGATGGTGCTTGTGGGGTCTGGGAAGGCTTATGTAGGTTGATAGGCCTTGGCTTTCCGTGAAGAGCTGATAGAGATTTCTACATCCCTTTCCCCCATCTGTGCTCAGACTGTCTATGACCAGTTTTCCTGTAAGGAAATGCCAACCTGGAATCTCAGGTGGCAGACCCCAATATTGTGGCAAGACTCAGGTGTTGTGTGTGCCTGAAGGACGGAGAAATGCTGTGCTTTTCTATCATACTCTTTTTTATGTGCTTCTGCATTCAGAAATGTGGCCTTTCTCTAGGAAACCCTTTTTACTGAGAGTTCTACTTTATGACAGCAGCTTGACTTGCTGCCAGAGAAGCTGGAAATGAAGGAAGTTTAAGATAAATATCAATGGTGATTTTTTTTTCTTGGTCACTCTCTGTGTCTTTTTTTTTTTTTTTAACAGAAAAGTCATATGCTCATATCCTAACTTGTCCCAATAGAGGGTCAATTACAACCAGTTGGCTATAAATCCAATCCAAGAAAAACACCAAGAGAAGGAACTGTAGCAATAGATACTGAGGGTCCATAGAATCACTATAAATGTCAAGAACGTGTCAGTTGTGAACTCAGGGCCTTTAAGCGATATTTTAGGACCCAGCCCCCAATGAATAAAAATTAGCCAGGCATTTTTGTATGGTTAGGTTTTATTTTTCTTTTTCAGGAAATCTTTTAAAGTTAAAGTCATGTTAAAATTTCATAAAAAGCATGATTAAAAGTTCATTAGCAGGCTATGATAATCAAATTAAAAAGTAGGTTTGGTTAAGTCCTTTCCCACCCAAGGTTCTAAGACCCTGATATATGTCCACTATTGAATACCTAAGCAGTTTTTAACATTCTCACCCCTCCCTCCAATATCTAAAGAAGAAACAGTATATGTTAAGAGAGGAATATTCAGAAAGTAAATGGAGATAATAATAATTACCTTCCAGAAATCAAAAAGAACTTTGGAGGTGCCAGCCCTTGGGGAAGCTTTTTGACATCTACACCTTGGCCATTGTATATCTAAACAGTTTTGAACACCAAAAAAGTTAAGAGGACTTGATGTGCTAAAGAGAACAAAGGTTCTGTATTACAGCAATAGTTGCTCACTTCCTGGGGGAGAGCAAATGGCAAAGCAAGCATTTTTTGGCCCTTCATCCAGGTGAGAAATGAAATCTAATTTCTTCATCCTGCATATATGTACAATGTGAAATACGATCATTTAGAAACAAGAGCAGTAAAGACTCCTTGCCACATGGTAGTAATTTCTTTCAAAAAATTTGATTTTTGCATTCTATGAGATGTTTGTCTTCTATCTACTAAGCTTTTTGAAGACATTCTGGAAATGTGTTAGAATTCTAGGTTTTCGTCCTGTTATTACCAAACTATGTGATATTTAACAAGTAATTAAACCTCTGTAGGCCTTGGTTCCTAATCTATAAATCAAGGCTGTTTAATTAAAGGTTTGGATGACCATTTCCAGCTCTTACATTCCAGAATCTATGAACCACATTATCCATTAAGCCTCAACCTTGGCAGTGAATCAGAATCAGCTAGGGAGCTTTAAAAATTACAGATACCTTGGCCCCATCCCACAGAGGTTCCAATTCAGTATATCCAATTCCACTCAGCTTCTGAGTGGAGCTTTTAAAAGTTTTCTCAAAGTAGATGTACAACCAGAGGTGAGATTGCAATAAACAGTTAACTCCTCGCTGGGCACTTCTGTGTTTCTAGATAGAGGAGCCTGATCTAATCAGTTGAATGTGGTAGAATATATTTTATGAAACCTTACCATTTTGGCTTCTGTATCCTGGGTGCCAGGCCTCTGAAAGCCCCATTCTTTCATGCTGCCACAGTACAAACCTGTAAGCATTCAATATATAAACTTACCAGTCAGATAAATGGTAAAAGGGTGTACCTGCCAACTGTGACCTGTGAATGCTGTAACCTATGGAAGAAGCATATTCTATTTTATCTAGCTCATGAAATCATTGTAAGTGTCGAGATCCCTTGATAGGAAGGACTAATTAGGGGATAAAAAAGTATCACACAATTTTACATTTAATCCTTGCAACCATATAGGCACCAAGGCTTCATATTATAGATCAGGAAAATAAGGCTCAAGGAGGCTTACCTCTCTTCCCTGAAACTACACAGATAATAGGTAGACAGGTATGTCTGACTTCAAAGCCTGTGATCTCCCCCACAAGGCCATATTACCACAGGGAATGGAAGAAGGACCATTTTGCACAAGCAAAGCTTTTAAGGTGCTCCTATGTTCATCCTTACACAGGTCTATCTAGTTGGAGGGCTAGCTATAGTATCCCCAGGCTCCATTCCATAATTCGAGAGCCCTTTCACTTGAAACTTTAGGAAAATACTGAAAAAGAATACCTGGGAATGGTCAAGCCCATATGGAAGAACCATGGTAAAGACACAATAAGACCAGCTCTCTTAAACTCAACTGGAAGTAGCATAAATTGGTACTATCTTTCTGAAAAGTAATTTGGCAGTATATATCAGGAATCTTAATTATGTTCACATCCTTTGACCTAAGACATCTAATTCTAGGAAGCTGTTCTAAGGAATAATTATTGGTGTGGACTAATACTGAAAAAAAAATCATATTCTTTAGAACATTATGTATAATAGAAAAAAAGGGAAAAATCTAAATATTTACTGAAGGTGAATAGTTCACTATACTTAAGTACATCCATATGATGAAATATTGTAGAGCATCAAAAATAATGCTTATGAAGAGATTTTAATGAGGTGTGGAAATATTAATGCTATTATATGAAAAAAGATACAAAACTATATGGTATGATCTCAACTATAAAAATAAAGGATGTAAGCATTAAAAACTCTAAAATGTTAACAGTAGTTATCTCCAAGAAGTAGGGTTATAAATAAAGGTCATTTTCTTTATACTTTTACGCATTTAAATTTTTTTCTAAAATGATCATGAATTATTTTAATAAGTGGGAAACATTAAAATGTACTTGTGAAAAAAAATGAATCATAGAGTTTGGTCAGGAAAAGAAGACTGGACAGAAATAAATTAGGAATAGTAGACCAGAGACCTCAGTTCTAAATAATCTAAGCAAGCCTACCGAATGCCATTTACTTTGGTAGGAATCCATCTTCTCTGGGCTGTGTTTTCTTCATGTTTCAGATTAGGGGTCAGGATCAAAGGAATGTTAATGACCATTTTATCTTTAAGATTAAAAAAAAGACTTATTCTTATCATAACCTTGCTATAAAGAGTCCATATTTCCTGATAAGAACAAAATAGAAGTGTTACCCAATAATTTCTGTACTCACTTTTTTTTTGCTTTGAAAGAGTAACTGGACTGTAGCAGAGGTTCCCACGGTGTTTCAAGGGTATTAATAATTTTGGTATATAGGGAAAGATCAATACAGATAAGCATATAGACACATAAAGTATGGCTGATTAGATACTCTGAATGGCTCCATTACTTAGTACAACTAAATCTGGATAAATTAGAAGCCTAACTTTCACAGCATTCTGGGAACTGCAAGAAACTAAGTCTTTAAGGGACTCTTTAAGGGCAAAAACAAAGAAATAAAGAAACAAAGAACACCCAAACAAACAGTACAAAACAAAAAAAACCAGAAACAGTAAGACAGAGAATACCCCACCCTTCAAATAGTCCCTCCCCCAAGCACCTGAAAACTAAAATTAGAAAGGAGAGTGGGATGCCTGGGTGGCTCAGTGGGTTAAACATCTGACTCTTGGTTTCCTCCCAGGTCATGATCTCATGGGTTCATGAGATTGAGCCCCACATCCGGCTTTGAGATGACCGTGTGGAGCCTGCTTGGGATTCAATCTCTCTCCCCGTCTCTCTCTGCCCCTCCCCTGCTCACGCTCTCTACCCTCCCCCCACCTCAAAATAAATTTTTAAAAAAATTTAAAAAAATTAAAAAGAGAGGGGAACAGTAAATGATGGAATCGGGAGACTTAGACTGAGGCTTGCTGTAACATCAGATTGGTAACCTAAAATTTCTGTATTAACCAGGATCATCTGTAGGAGAGTCCACATGATGTCACACTGGTTGTGCCTTAGGCTCCTGGTAGAAACAAACCCAAATCCTCTTTATAGGAAAGCAGCCTCACTGTAACCCTTTGGGATTCCCACAGATAAAGTCCAATTAAGTATGAGTTCATAAGGATCAGCCAAGCAGCCAAGTTGGTGGAAGCCCAGGAAGGTCAGGACATTGGGTACATATAGGGGGATTGTGCAATAAGTGAATGGACTGAGGAAATGGGAATAAAATTTCTCACTGCTGGAGATGGATATTACTAATATGAAAAGGGAGAATACAGAATGTACCCTGTGGCACTGGATTAGAATTGCAGATATTGGTGTGAATGCATGACTTCCAATAGATAGATAAATAGGTAGATAGGTAGGTAGGTAGGTAGGTAGGTAGGTAGATAGATAGGTAGATAGATACAGAAATAAATATAAAAGTACAAATGTATATAACCAGACTTCTATGTATGTATACACATGCATGTATTTTGTTGCTCTGTCCACTTGAGAATACCTGAGAGATCTCAGTAGTAAAGAGCATCCATAATACTGAGATCATGATTTCTAAATGCCATTTTCCACTGAAAAGAACCAGGGCTACTTGGAGAAATGGCTGGTTTTGGGTTTGGGGCAAGGATAGTATAGATAAGCTTGGATGTCTTATACCAAAAAGTAAGGACATATTCAAAGAATCATGAGGGCATGTGAAAAGGACATATAAAACAGTTTGAAGGGGCTCTTACTAGCCAAATACAGGACACTTTGAGCACTAAATAATACTAATGGCTTATATTACATTGAATAAAATAGGAATCCAGAATTTTCACTGCATAAAAAATAGATTTATAAGTAATTAAATAGACATAAGAGAGTTTTTATGTAGAATGCTATTAAATGTAGCAGAAGTAATATAACTGGAAAATTATAGCTGTTGTTACACTAATAATTAACTCAAGAAACATCAATATATATTAACAGTTGACATCATGTGCCTCCTGATATATTGCCCTGAGGTAACAACATGATAGTTTTAGAATCTGAATCTTATTATGAAGCATCATAAAAACCCTAATTGAGATGCATTCTACAAAACCACTGACCTATAATCTTAAAAAATGATGATATCATGGAGGTCAAGAAAGGACTGAAGAATTATTTGAGATTGAAGGACACTGAAGAGATGTAATATTTAAGTACATTGTGTGATTTTTGATTGTATGCTTTGCTATAAAGTACATAATTAGAAACTCTTGGAATCTTTGGGTGAAGGGTTTGAGGAAATTCTTTGTATTATTCTGGCAATTTCTCTCTAAGTTTGGATTTATTTCCAAATAAAACATTTTTTAAAATGTTGCACAATTTTAGAAATTCACCAAATAAGGAATGGGAGTCAGTAAAAACAAACAAACAAACAAAGACTTAAAACTACAAAGATTTTAGATATTTGAATTATAAGATTCAAAAATGTAAAATACTGTTATACAGTGTTTAAAGAAAGAAAAGATGGAATTTAAGAAGTACACAAGGAACAAGAGACTTTTAAAAACTACTATTCAGGTTAGAAAAATAACTGGTAAAAATGAAAAAAAATGTTGATGTTAAAAATCCAGTGTACAAACCAAACAGAAGATCAAAACATTGAAAAGAATATAGTGAACTGGAAGAAAGAGCTAAAGAAATGATCAGAATGTGGCTCAAAGAGACAAAGACAATCGAAAGTAGAATTGAGAAGTTAGGAGACATTGAAAATGCAATGCAAAGGTCCACTGTACATCTAATAGGATGTCCAGATGATATTCTAAGGAGAATGGAGGAGCAGCAACATTAAAAAAGATAACTGATGTTTAAAACAGATGAAATATATAATAACACAAGCAAAGGTAGCGCTACCATGTGCCATTTTTTTCTCTTTAAATAGACACTTTATGATATCCACAAGCTATAAAATCCCAGAGCTACTGTTAGACATGTAAATACAGACACTGTTCCAAGCTTGTGCAACTGCAGCCTGGTTTTGAGGCCAGCAACCTCAGTGTCTACCTTCCTGTCTGTCTGGGTAACAGCCCAATCCTGCTGGGCATGCACTGCCACCATTTCTGTCCTCATTTCCAGTAGTGTCCTTTCATTCAATGAATACAGTTCCTTCACTCTGCTCTTTTCTAGACTGAACTCTAATTTGGTATATCTGTTCAGACTTTGATCACTTCATCCATTGCTTGTTGTTTTAATTGATGTAGTTCGAGGTTTATTTTTTCATTTTCTGTTCTGAGGGCTGAAAATGTACTTTTCTCCAAAATAATATCTTTTTTCACATTAGCAATCAGAGACATTATTTGCTGAATGTTCTCCTGCCGTATCTTGTGATCATATCCTTGTAAATGATACCCAAGTTTGCATCCATGATCTTGAAAAATGCAGAGACAAGCAGAAATTTTTTAAAAGCCTGTATATAGACATACTGTAGAACACTAAAGACAAAGAGAAGATAATATGGTAATTCTGTTTTTAATTTCTTGAGGAACCTCCATAGTGTTTTCCACAGTGACTGTATCAGGTCGCATTCCTACTAACAATGCATTATCATATGATCCAGTAATCACACTACTGTGTATTTACCCCCAAAATATGAAAATACTAATTCGAAAGGACATATGCACCCCTGTGTTTATTGAAGCATTACTTCGCACTCACACTCTCTCTGTCTCTCTCTCAAAAATAAACATTTAAAAAAAAGCACTCTTGCATGTCAAATGAAGAGAAAAATAGCTTTCTTTTTAAAAAACATTATAGATACTAAAGTCTATAAATATTTACTCTGACATTAAAGGCCAAATGTTTATTTTGGAGCATTATTCAGCCATACTTTATCACACTTTATGATGGTTTTTAGCCATTCCTTTGGCCTATTTTGAAAAAAAAAAATCAGAGGCAACTAGTGTCTTTAATATAGATTTGGAAAAGCAAAGCAGCATAAACAAATGTCTTCCCTTAAAGAAGGAGAATATTACTTAGTAATGTATATCTGCATTAGCCAATGTAAAAAAAATCTACTTAAAATGTACTAGAATCTCTGATAGTTAAAAATTCTATTCATACACTTTTGTGTTTATTTATTTTTATTCCTTGTTTCATTGGAGCAAGCCCAACAGGATGAAAATGAAGTTATTATGTTGTGATATATGAGTAATATTTTACTATTTTTGTACATTTGAGTCAGTTAATTAAGGAGTGTCCACACTCCTGTGTCCATCACTAAGAATTATACTATGAATAATACACAATGAATAATTTGAATTATTAAATGAGTCACACTTTCTGTGACACTATATTTTAAAACAACTTCCTCATGGCATACATTCTTTCAAAAGGAGTTTAAAAGATTCTAAAATCAGTTATAAAGTTCAGTTTGGTGCTGAACTTTTACTGTTGCCTGTAAGCAAGCACTAAGATGATATAATGTTGGAGGTAACAGACATTCTCTGTTTTACAAACACTTTCCAGAATATTTGATGATATATGGTCACTACGTCCATACTATAAAGGGTGTATAATCATAGGGATGGCCGATAGAAAACTTGCAGAGTGTTGTTTGCATGACACCAAAACCATCATTCAGTTCAGTAAAAATGCAAGAAGTTCAGTTAATAAATCAACCTGTTGGGTATTGAGTAGAGCAAATATTCAGTTCAGTGTCTTTTTAAAATAGGTGTTTGTCATTGTATATACCCAGCTTATGCCTTAGTTAGTAAAGAGAAGACAAAGAACACACCCTCTTCTTCTGTAATTGACTCATCCTACAAGCCAGAAAAAAAAAAGTCAGTTACCTTAGGGCTGCTGTGTACATAACTACTATTAGGTTAAAGCACTGAGCACTGGACTAGGTCTAGAATTACACTCAGAGGAGACACTGTCCCTGCATTCCAGGGTTAATTTTTAAAAAACTTTTTTTTAATCTTTATTTATTTTTGGGAGAGAGACAGAGTGTTCATGGGAGGAGCAGAGAGAGAGGGAAACACAGAATCTGAAGCAGGCTCCAGGCCCTGAGCTGTCAGCAGACAGAGCCCGACGCAGGGCTTGAACTCACAAACTGTGAGATCATGACCTGAGCCAAATTCAGATGGTCAACCAACTGGGCCACTGGGGCACCCATGGGATTAATTTCTTTTTAAGGGAAATCTCATTGTTTAATTGGGAAAGAATTAGCTTCCAAGAAGCAGGTTAGGAATTTATGTTTCCTTTAATTTGAGTCTTTATGGCCTTAGAATTTGCTGGATTATAGGTCTGCAGATCCTTTGCCCTTCTCTGTACAGAAAGTAAAAAATGAAGATGTTAGGACCATATTTAATTTACACACCAAAAATTTTAAAGTGGGTTTTGAGGGTCTGGATTTTTCTCCATCATCTGTTATTTATTTGACCAATTAAAAGACTGTTTATCATTAGACAGTATGAGCAGGTTTTTAAAAATACTACTTCAGCTAGTAGTTTGGATTACCCCACATTTCTCTACATTAATTTTAACTGAAATTTTGGTTGACTTGTTTTCCAGTATAGTAATATAATCTCTGAGGGAAGAAACAAACCCCATATTCTGCTTTGTTTGAGTACCTGAAAGAACCAGGCACTTGGTAGATATTTGGGTTTTACAAGTCCCAGCATCGTGACACCTGAACCGTTACGGTATATTGTTGTCTTGTGGCAAACTATCTTGTAAAGGTTCAGACCAGCTGCTTTATAGTAGTGACTATAGAAAGTTATCAGACAATGCAGTGATCCTCACAGTATGCCTGATTTACACGCAATGAATGGCCTAGTGAATGGAAAGGACATTCACTTCCAATCCAGTTGAGAATAAGTCTAAATAGGAAATGATGTACAGTATGCAACATGCAATCTTCCAAGGCAAATAATTACAGTATTCAAGAGCATACTAAAAGTGTGTAGGTATTCTGTTTTAAAATTTTACATTAGATTAGATTTTATACACTACTTTGCGGTGTGAGTATCATCATGAAATAGAATTTATTTACAGACTTGTTTCTTTATATATATGTGTATACACTTATTATTTTTATACAGAGAAGTATTAGCCATCAAAACTGCCATCTTAGGATTGTTGCAGCTGTTCTGCTGCCCAGAAAATCTTTGTTATACTTTTAGAACCAGTTTGAGTCACAGAAGAAAACAAATATATAGCATATAGTTACTCATACAGTAACTTTATAATCATATCTTGATTTTAGCCAAGTGATATCCTGTTTGATCATGGTATTGCCCATGGTTGCCTCCAAATGACATTTGAATGTTTACAAAATTCAAAATAATTCTCCAAAGAAAAACTTCCTGACCACTGAGGAGAGTATAAAAGAAAGGGAGAAGAAAAGAAAAAAAAAACAAAACTCTGAGGGCATATCCAAAAGAATTCCTTGAGTGCCAAGTGCCAAAGAGAATGCTAATGATACACATTTGTCTTAAGAAGAGTACAACTTCGAAGGAGGCAAAATATGTTTCAATTTTGAAAATTAAGTGATATCTTTATATTTTAAGCAACATCTTCTCTCTTTGGGACTGCTGTGTGGTAAGGATAATAGTGTACAATAACTGTGCTATATAGTTGATAGGATCTAAGAAAACAAATTTTATTAGAAGGCACTGCTTGCATTATAACATAGAGAAAGTTACGTTGTAACATTTTTCTTCAAATGCTGCCTTGCTGTAAGAAAGGAGAGATAGCAAAACAACGGTTTGCGGGAGAGAGTTTGGGAGGAGATAGTGGCCGCTATTACAGAGCTCAAGCTCCCCACCAGTGTTTGTGTATCATTTTTAGGGAGAATCTATATTATTTCTGGTGGTGGTATAGCAGACATTTTCATTAAGGTGTTTCCTGAAAATTGTTTTTTTTATTTGTTGAAACACTTGAGCATTTACCGTGTGCCAGCAGGTCTGCAAAGCAAAGAAAGTAAGATTGAGCCCTCCGTCTCTGATCAATAAAAAATGTCGCATTCATATCAGGAAAAGGAAGTGCTCATTTAAAAAATGAGCCAAATCTCTTCCTTCCAAATTACAAAACTCAAACCAAAACGTTGAGGATATATTGGGCAATGGATCACTAGACCAGAAAAATAAACTAAAGAAGGAAGATGGAACAAATAATTGATGTTAGAAAAAAAACAGTACCTTGAAAGCAAATTCCTAAGTAGAGACGTGTAATGTGTTTAAGAGGAAATACAGGTCATGTACACATTTTGTCTTCTATGTACACAAAGGGAAAACTTATTATCTGAAAAGTTGTGAGTAAAATTTACTCCCAAGTACATGTATTCTGGCTCAGAAAATGACTTGAGAGGCCATGATGACGTTTAGCTAGTGGGAGATGGGACCGAGGACTTGCATCCAGCAGGGAGGCCAGAATGGATAACTAGGGCTTTTCATGCAAGGCTCTCAGAGCAAGAGGATCAACTCACAGAGGGTGGCAAGTGGCAGCAAAGTAAGGGGAGAATAGGTGAGGTGCAAATCCGGAATGAAACTTGGTTCCTCCTGAGACCAAGAGTCTGCAGGCCCACCTGGTGTCTGCAGAGTGACTCAGCAATTTCCAAGAGCCTTAGCTTGAATCAGCCATACCCTGGGGGCGAGGGCCTCCTGGAGCTTGGTGTAGCAGGATTGGTGAGATGCAAATTCCCTCACCTTATCCTGACCCCACATTGCACAGGCCCTTTGCATTTGAATTTTTTTTCATCTACAGGCCATGGCTTGTTCTTAAGGAACCGCTGATTATTTAATTTCAGTGATGCCTAAAATATGGGCTATACAAAATCAAATGAGATTCTCTGCAACAACAGAGAGGAGTCTGAGAAGTGACTGTGTAGCTGTGAAGATATTTGACATAGTTTAGGGTTTGCCCACCCAAATCACTCAAGTCCTTGGGAGGCATTCTGACCACTCCTCGCCCCAAACTGATCTCCACTTTTGTATGTTCTCATATGACATGTACACATGAGGGGACCCCCACCACTTGTTGGGGACCTGCCTACAATCATTTCATGGGTTCACTGCATGTTCTTTCTCTCCTATGCTGCATGATTGGTGGTCTGCTGTGCACTGTGCAGATGTTCTCCTGTGCTGTTTCATGATTATTTTTCAAGTGGCCTCTTAGTCGAGGGATGGCAGGTCAGCACATGGAAACATCTGCTCTTACCATTTTTCTAAGCAAACAGCAGATGGCATTGCTGCTGTCCTTTTGATCTGGAGCAAAAATTCCCATGACTGAGGTGTTGGTTTACATTGATGCTGCCTGGCAAGGGACTGCCTGAGGGTTTGCCTCCCCCAACAGTAGCACTGCTTACAGATGTTTTCTCTGCAACTCACATTTTTAGTTTGTTTCTTCCTGTGACTCTACTTCTGCAGGGTGTCTTGAACTTTGATTCTTCCTCCTGTGACTATTGCTTGATTGTTCACTGTTATCAGCCACGGTCCCCGATTTCCTCCCAGTTTTCACCTGTTGGGATTCTAATAGTGTTGCCAAATAGGAGATCGTAGAACTGTTGGACCGTTTCATCTCAGGATCTGGACACCAGATATGTATGCCACATGAACTAAACAAGTTTATCGGAGAATAGTTGGACCACCGAGCTTTTTCTAGGTGCTTCTGTAGCCAAACAAAACCATCCTAAAATTACATTTTAACAGTTGGATTTGTGAAACTGTCATGTATGTGTTAAGTTTGTACTCATTGAAC
Source organism: Panthera tigris (assembly GCF_018350195.1). Taxonomy (NCBI): domain Eukaryota; kingdom Metazoa; phylum Chordata; class Mammalia; order Carnivora; family Felidae; genus Panthera; species Panthera tigris. The sequence goes on along the minus strand of NC_056665.1, from coordinate 85,863,556 downwards.
AACTGTTATCTTTATAAACAGTGCAAATATACAAAGGAAATTTCATCACCTTTGTTTTCTAAAAGGACTGTTAGTATGTGGCAAGACAAAAAAAAATTTTCCTTACATTTTTCCCTGATTTATATTGGATTTCTAATATACATATTTCATTGTAATGTAACCTTTGGTCATCTGCTGTGCCTCCTCATTCTCTAGCATCTTTCTTTGGTGGGTGATTCTTGTCTGATGTCATCAGTCAAGTTCTTTATGTATGTTTTTACTTCTTCTGCCTGGTCTTGTATGTCCTGTCAGGAGTTCCAGGAAGCTTAAATCTCCTCATCTGTAAAATGGGATGATTATTTTCCTTATAGGATTGTCATGAGGATTAAATGAGATAATATGTGTCCCAGAAGTGCTTTTGAAATGGCAGTCATCATCTGTCATCACCATCATCAATCATCATCATCATCATCATCATCATCATCATCATCATCAAAGAGTCAGAGGACCCAGTTTGATCATTTCCTTGCTGAAATGTTGGGTGCTATTCGTATTTCTTTCTTACTGTAGGTCCAAGCTTGGTTGCCTTTCATTATACTACTTGATTCCTTGTTTCATATATTTAAACTCTGCATCTCTGCATTAGTTATTTTATATCCCTAGAGAACTACATACTGAGGTATAGTTCTTGGAACTTTTTTTTTTTGTTTTACTTGGTATAAATATTATAGCTTATTGGCTCAAAAAGCCCCGCCTTCACACTTGTCACTTTAACATGGTATGGTAATTACCACATTTAAAGATTTATTTTCATCTTTGCCTTTGGTTATTGGCAAAACAAACAAACAAACAAACAGAAAACCCAAATTGTTATAAACTCTCACAAAGAGACTGAAATACATTGAAGCATGCTGCAGAGAGTCCCAGGCCTCTCCATATATCCCCCGTCCTGCCCACTCTCTTGTCAGAGTCCCACCCCATCTGATCTGCACAGCCTGTAATGGGACAAAATGGCAGACACGAATAACTGCACGCTGTGTTGCTTTTGTGTATCAGGTGGCCAGGCTATGGTAGCTCCACTGAAAAGTTTAATGCAGCTACTGATGTCTATTTACTTTCTTGCATAATTCGACTTCAGAATGGCCCAATTTTTTAGGGTATGTAATTTTTCATAGCAAAGTATTTGGAGGCTCAGGAAATAGAAGCTTTCAGAATATTCAGCAGCCACTGAATGTGAGTAGAAAAAAAGAAACAATACGTGTGCCTTCTGTTTGGTTTGTTCTGGCACCACAGTTTAGGACTTATAATTTGTCCCAAAGTTGCTGAAGCAAAAATCATGATAAAAGAATTCTGCTTTCCTTTATACCCCTCAGTGCAAAACAAAAACAAAAACAAAAACCCAAAACTATTTGTAGGAAAAAAACATGGTTTTGTACATGGGCAGGAACAATATAAATTGAAAACTTACAGATAAGGATTAGCTCTATCACTCATCTCTTCTAAAAGTTTATATGAATATTCCAGTCAAAACCATCAGGGTATCTCCCTTGAAATGTTATCTGTACAATTTCCAAGTAGACCGCAGGACTCTGTAAACTGTCTTGGAATGTCTTCAGAAGGCTCCATCATTGATCAGGTAACAGAGTAAAATGGAAGAGGGAAAGACAGAGGTGTGAAAGAAACTATTCAGGCTTTGTCTTCTTTACATGTGCCTTCTGTTTTTTAAGACAGGTTTTCAAAAGTAGAAGAGTTACCAAAATGAAGGTCTTGGTACATGCCACTCTTTCAGAATTGTATTACCAAATAAAAAGGGAGGAGTAGAGGGGATATTTAAGAGAAAGTGTGACTCATGTTTCTAACAAGAAAAGGCAGTCACCACCTTTGTATGGAAACAATGCAGGAGCACGTCTGTTAACGTCTAAGTCATTCTAGAAGTTGGCATTACCAAGTCAGTAAACTTTAAATACTGGTGATTCGTTTACGTAACACTGGAAAAACAAATCTCCTTCTATCTTTCAGACAAATATTTCTGGTGAGCCCATCCCAGTGTCCTTTTATTTCGCTTCCACTCAACTCCTTTGGAGTTTGTCAAATCCTCTTATTAAAATGCTGCTATTCCACCGCCCCCCCCCCATATGTAGCCTAAGGTATAAAGCAGTCTCAAAGAAAGTCTTACCCATTCTTAGCTTTTTTTCTTAATTCAGCACCACATTTGACTTCATCCTTGCAAATTTGGACTTGAAAATTTGATTTGCCGTACTTCCTTCTTCGGTCCTAGTTAGGCTCCTGATCTTTATTCTCTAAGTGTGTTCCCTTGCCCCATTTCCTTTCCTCTTTCCCCGTGAGCTCTCAGTTTATTTCTCCATTTACTTTGTTTCTTTGATCTTTAAAACTTACTTTGCAATCCAATTGGATCTGTTTAACTGTATGTTTTAATTTATCATACTTTAATTCTCCTAATGAAAACTTTTCTTCTTAATAGTTATAGGATATTTTCTGAATCAGTGAATCAGTCACTTTTCAACTCTAGGAGATGGACTCCGAGATTGGCCCTCACCTCTCTCCTGAACCCACATCTGTCTTCCTCATCCTCTATTGAATATCCATATATCAGTATCCCTCCAGTGCTATAAACTCATCATGTCCCTGTGTTTCATAATGGAACCACTCAGTCATCCTACTCTGCAAATTTGTTTTTTTCTTCACCTTATCCCTCTTCCTCTTGTCCCACATTCAAGTGGTCACCATATCCCATTACACTGGCCTCAGGATGTTTCCATGTTCACGTCACTGCACACAGCACCTCCTCTTGTCCTCCACTGTTCCTGGCTTATAACTCATCTCCCTGCCATTACCATCACCACCACTACATGTACCAGCCTCAGCTTCCCTGCCTCCTGCCACGTCCACATGACTGCCAGAACTTTCTTCTTCAAGTGTGGCTCCAGCTGTTGTTTATTTCTGCCCCAAGTCTTTCAGTGCTTCTCTATAGTCTCAGAATAAATTTGACTCCTTTTTTGATGGTTAAGATCTTCCACATTGTAGCCCTGTTTATTCTCCCATCCTTTCCTCCATGCCTTCCCTACTCACATACTCCAGCCTTTTTGGATTTCTCTGAACTTGCTCTGCCCTTAAGTTTCTTTCTATTGCATTTTCTTCATGTCTCTTTTGCTTTGGACTCTTTAAATCTGCCTCCCCAGTTTCTGCCTGCCAAGATACAGGTCGTTCTTCAAGGCCTACTCAAATACCACCTCTCTGTAAAGCCATCCTTGATTCTGCTATGTTGCCTCCTCTGCCTGCTGGCCAGTCTTCACTTTACGTATTTCTCTTTTCTAGTCTATCAGCCTTTACCTACCCTTATAGCTTATTATGTTTCTTTCTTTCTCTTTGGCTAGAATTTTAGATCCATAAGGGACCCATGGGTATCCTTCCATGAGGAAGCACCCTTTACCTTATTCTTATGTTCTCCGTGAGGACCAGAATAATGCCTTATACATGCTTGGTACTTCAGATATACATATATGTGTGTGTGTGTGTGTGTGTATATATATATATATATATATATATATATATATATATATATATATATATAATGTCCAGTATCCCCACTTATTTGTTTTCTTTTTTAAACACAATATTCACAGCCCAAGTTTCTTAATTTTTGCAATACATCAAGACTCAGGACTTTCCTTTCCCAACCAGGACTTGCACTTTGAGGAAGAAAGTGGGACAGAATCCCTCAAAAGGGATTGTATTGTCACATATAGATTAATGGAGAAAGGCTAAAAGAACTGGTAAGGTTCATTTCAGTTTGCCTTACCTGGTGAGCTTACATAGTTACCTCAAGTTTAAATATCTTGAAGTACTTTATTTGCTTAAATATTTGTCTCCTCTGTAAAGATATCTTCAAGTACTTATGGGCAGGGACTGATCAAATATATTCAATGTGTGAATGTTGAAAGTACAAGTGAATATATATAGTCCAAATAAATGTAAACAAGCTGGAAATTTTAACATAATTTCTTTTAAATCTCTCCAAAGAGTGGTATATTAGTAATATGCCTAACCCATTGTAATCTGTTACCTTTACTTTTAGTTCAATACAAGGATACTTACATGAAAATATTAAGTTGAGCCATATGAAACTGCTAATCTTGGGACATTTTAACAAAAACAGCAATTTCACATGGTTCAATCTACATAGACATGGAGTGGCATCTGTCTTGAATCTCTAGAACATAATGTGAGTGCTTAGGATCTACATACATCTGGTACTTTCTTTCCCCTAAACTGATTTGTTATTTCACTTTTGACTCAGCCTATGGAAATAAAGCACTAATTAGTAATGCTATAGTAATGCTTTAGTCATCACTAGTAATTGTTGGCTTAATTCTCTGTTATTGGTTCATATTAGTGCATAATTAGTTGGTTTATTATACTAGTAATTAAAATATAAAATTAATTGGGCATTTCCTTTACTTTGAAGTTGGCCTAAAGGTATATACATGCCATGTCATGATCTTGACTCAGTAACTTTTATGCTTGTTACCAGTGAATTATGCTCTTAGACTCACCCATGTATTCATGATTCCATCAGCAAATGTTTCTTGAACACCTACTCTGGGCATACCACTTGAACAACAGAGGGCTTCCAGCCTCAAGGAGAGAAGATGTGAAAGGTGTTTGGCATATAGTCTTTGCTCAACTGACAGTCATCATGATAATCATTATTATGGTGATGGTTACAATCCCACTGAGTTAGCTGCATTTTAAGAATTTCTCTCCAAAATAAAAAAAAAAAAATCACTGATGCATCTTTTCTTTTTTCCTTCTGAGATTTTCGTGACTAAGAACAGTGATAGCAATCCAAAGGAGATGGCTTCATTAGGTAAATGTTCAATTGTGTGACTTTATAGGAATTTATGTGGACCTTTGCTCAAGGTAGTCAGAGACAATAGAAACTGGAGCCTGGCCCCACTTTCTGCTTTTCCTCTGTCCTGAGCCTCTAAAGTACCTGAGAAGCATTTCACCTGTGATAACATGGCTCAAAACCTGTACCACCCAAATCGTCCTGCTTTCATCCTCCTCTGTTGCCTGCTTAGAATGGAAGAATCGAAGTATAAAAGTGAGAGTCTAGGACTTCCCTGGTCCCTAATACTCAGCTTAATTTGTGATAATAAAAACCAGAGTGTGAATTAAGGCCCCAAGTGTCAAGTGATTCACTGTGGTACAGTCCCTCATTTCACAAAGGCCTTCTGCAGCCCACATTGGGAACCAGATCATAAGATAGGGTAGTAAGAGCTGCACACACCTCTTCCCACTCCCAGAGAAGCAGCTCAACACATAGGCTTCTATTAGCAAGGGCCTGGAACATCAACCTTGTGCATCAAAGACCACATAATTATTTACGTAATTAATTTGTCTGTTTTACACCGAAGAATCATATTGCCCAAAGTTTGGAACTGTTATGAAAATTATTCAACAGAGGAAAAGGCTGAGTTTTCAGATTTACTCTTATTTCTGACAGTACTTTTTTCTGAAACCATCCTTTGATTTTTATGTGTCTGCCACTTCATAATTAAAACAAAATCCAGTCTGAATGAACTCTACAGGGCTTTGTTCTTATTAGACTTATTAATTCTGCTTTATTGAGAAGACTTGACCCCCTGGCTGCCTTATCTAGGGACTGGGCTATATTTCACTGTACTTCCTTTGATATATGTACAGTAAAATACCAGACCCTAAAATAAAATCCCTTGCTGAGTTTCTTCTCCCTGGGAAAGAATACACTTTATGGCCAGATGGAATGGCATCATGTCTCACTGTTGGGGTAGCACAGAAAAGACAACATCGCTGAACGCTTTCCATTCTCATATGGTGGAGGCTCCTTAGTTTTGTCAGGTGCTGTAACTTGGACCCAACACTGAGCTGCAGCTCAGGAGACAAAACAGTTGGAAAACTTGGGGAAAGGCTCTAAGGGTCAGTGAAATTTACTGTGGGCAGCTGCTGCTTCAAAGCCACTCTCTGTGCAGAAGCCTATTAAGAAGTAGTAGGTTACGTTCCTGCCGTTTCCCCCAGCATGATGGATGATGCTCTGAAAAGAGAAAAGACTTCCTGTTCCATGGAGGTGGTTTTCCTCTAGGCTGCCTCACCGTGTTTCTCAGGCGCTCTCCGTTCCGTTTCTAACCATTGAATTCACTGCTCCACTACATTTAATAATAACCTAGGTTTGTCAGGAATGACTGACTGTGTCTCACCAGTGACTGCTTGTCAATCAGCAGGACCTCCCACCTCAGACCAGGGGCTTAGCTGTGCTGTCAGTGCAGGAGAAGGGCTGTGAGGGAAGAGAGTCAGGTTGCATGTGGACGAACAGCAGAAGAAGTGGCTTCAAAGTTTGCTTGACCTTTTTTGCCTTCAGAAACATTTTCACTTTACCTCATGTTAAGAAATTATTCCTCCCTGGCCTTCTCTCAGGCCCTCGTGCTTGCCAAGCTCCCTCCTGCTACAGAGCTTTTGTATACACTCTTCCCTCAGCTGTGTATGCTCTTCCCTCCTTGTTTTGTCTTCTTAGCTGCTTACTCATTTTTGGGGAAGCCCTCCTCACCTTCTGGCTTAGGTCAAAGCTGCCAACTCGAAGTGCTCATAGGACAGTGTCCCTTCCCTGATAGCATTTGTTTGAGTGACCAATTGATGGATGCCTTTCTCATGCTTAACATAACGAAGGACTATGTCACACACACACACACACACACACACACACACACACACACACACACACCATTGCACAAATGCCTGTCCTCCCCACCCCAACCGCAAGGTCCTAAAGGGCAGGGACAATGGCTGTCAGTCCTCATATTTGTATTTCCAGTGCCCATCTCTCAATGCCTATTTGTTGCTGCTGGATACAGTAGATATTTAATTTATATATCATTAGGAAAGCAGAAATTTGTTATTATATCCTTTCCAAAGGCATAAATAGACACACAGCGTTCATAGTGTGAGTTGCCTTTTAAGAGCAAAGCTAGTTACCTACTTCTGGTAACATATGGCAACTACTCCCTTTGTGTGTGGGAGAGGTTGTTCATAATTAATGGATATTTAAAATCTCAGCATTTTCAGATCAAATGAGTATACGTATTTCAAATAACCCTATGAAACAATGGCTACCATGCACTAATGTGTGTTTAAGACACTCATTTGGTGTTGTGTAGAGATGACTAACATAGACAAGATCCCTGCCTCTGGATGCTTGTCATCCTGAGGGAACATCAAACAAAAACCAGAGAAGAAAATGTTCACTTGTGGGAATGTGGGAGAATCACAAAAGAGAGAAAAGTCTAATTCTGTCCATTTCAGAGGAGGGTCAGATCTGTGGAATCATGAAGGACAAAAATGTAACTGACCCTCAGTTAGTGGTGATTTATACAGATCTGTAGCCCATAAATCTTATGATTTCATTCTAAAATTAACCCACTCTTCAAAAGGAAAAAAAATCACTATTTCTTACAAGATTTAGGAGTGACAGTAGGTACATTTTATTTACTTGTGTTTAGATGGAACTAAGGAATTAAATATTTAGGGAAATAAAAGTTCACACTGAAGTTTCCTCTTGTTGCCAAATTAAGAGATTTTTCCTTCCCTGTGAAATCCCTGCAAGGGCTCCTGAAGGAGATGCCAGGAGAGGAGGAACTCAGGGATAAAGCTCTGGTCCTGCCAATCCTCCAGCCAGAAGGGCTCCAAGTTGAAACTTTTGTTTTAGAATTTCAGAATCTTATTAGAGGGAAGAGTTCTGATGCTCTGATTTGCTAACTTTTTTTAAACTGCAGAGTTCAAGAAGTCATTTTCTTGCTCAGGGAAGATGACAATAGTTGGTCTGAATGTCGGAGGAGTAGAACATTAGTAAGCTGGAGTGTGAGTATGGTGTGTATACAAGAAGAGAAACAGTAACACATTCTATAAGGAAAGCAAGGAATTGATAAGATCTTGACACTGATCTGTTGATCAACCGGGACATTAGGCCAGGCTGTGCTCATTCCACTCCAGGACATACAAGGGCTCTTCTTCACACAAGACTCTTAAACAAGTTCTTTAATCAATTCAGGAATTTCCACTAATTTGTTTTCACATTGCTTGGCGATCCATTCTCTGTAGTGGAAATAGTGAGCAGTTGTTGGAATGTCTGTGAAGTTCTGTGAAGTCATAGGTCACTGTGTTGATGGGCAACCTCCTCCCTCTTCTTTGTTGGACACTTTCTTGAAATGTTTCTTTGGAGTAGCAGATGAAGCAGAAGAGCAGAGGGAAGAGAGAAGCCACCTTAAAAATGGTGTTTGAGGGGCGCCTGTGTGGCTCAGTGGGTTAAGCAACGATTCTTGGTTTCATGGTTCATGAGATCAAGCTCTTGTGTTAGCATGGAGCCTGCTTGGGATTCTCTCTCCCCACGCCGTACCCCCCCTCCCCCGCTCATGCATGCACACAGATACACTCTCTCTCCCTCAAAATAAAAAGATAGACATTTTAAAAAATGGTGATTTGGCTGTTCCTCATGATTGTGACATCTCCGAGCCATCCACTTTCTTATGTTCTATGTATTTCTTTTTTTTTTAATGTTTATTTATTTTTGAGAGAGAGAGAGACAGAATGTGAGCAGGGGATGGCAAAGAGAGGGAGACACAGAATCTGAAACAGGCTCCAGGCTCTGAGCTGTCAGTACAGAGCCTGACGCAGGGCTCAAACCCACGAACGGGGAGATCATGACCAGAGCTGAAGTCGGACGCTTAACTGACTGAGCTACCGAGGCGCCCCAGTTCTATGTATTTCTTATCCCAAGCCAAAAGTATATTTACAGATATTTTCAGATGGTTAGGGCTCTCTATATATTGTGATTTTTTATTTTTAAATACTATATGAAAATATTATATTTTCACTTATTAAAATATATTTTCATAAGAATATAAACATTATCTGTCATAATTTAATGGGATTATATCAGAGTGACGGAGTAGAGAATAAACCCAGAAGGAAAATATTTATGGTCTAGTGCACTCTAAAAAATACTGGGCTTGATCCAGAATACTCTACTTTTATTTCTGATAGAGATAGATAGGAATGCTATGGTTCTTATTTGGAAAGTATATCTATATATAGTTTGTGTGTATTTATATACCAAAACCAAAATGAAATTATTTAAACATTGGAATGTTAGAGATCATAAGAATACTCTGTAAATATCAAATGAAGATACACTAATCTAGTTGAGAGGAAATTTATTTTAAAAAAGAATATAGCTTAAGATTTCAAATTTAGTAAAGTGGAAAAGTTGGACAATAACTGTGCAATTGTGAATTTGTTGTTTTTGTGGAAAGTCGTGGCGATTGAGATACGAAGTATGATGTCCTTTGATTTAAAGCATAATTCTATTCCATAGGGCAGGATCACAAGGGAGCATTTTCAGTTTACTTTCAAGTTGATCAATTCTGAGCGTTCCAAAAGGGAAGCAAAGCAAACAAATATTTGCAAAAACAATCAAATCAAATGCCAATACACCTGCTGGCATTGATCCATATCCTGTGAAGGTAACCATAGGCATTTAAAATTGAACCTGTCTCTGTCTCTCAAAAGTGAATGAATGTTAAAAAATTTAAAAAACATTGAACCTGGAGTAAATAAATGGAAGACAAAGTCAGAGCTCAACCAAAATCATTCATTCCTTTGAGTAACTTAGAAAAGCCTTTTCTCAAGTTACAGAACATCCACATGGATAGAAAAAAATCAAACTAAACTAATGAGACAAATAGGAACTAAACTGATGAGACAGATATAAGAAAATCATTACCCTCCCTATCCCAAGCAAGTTTGAAATTCTGATATAATAAAGCTGAATAGATCTGTTCATGTTGAATGTTCGTCTTGAAACATGTAATTAAATTATAGTTCTGGGTGAGCACCCTGAGTGGGGTTACGTGATGATACTGCAGGCACTGATTCTACTTTTATTTACATTCCCTTTTTCTTAAGACCTCAGAGTATTGTTTGAGTGTTGACAAGGCACCAATAATATTTCTTTGTCCTTTTACTGCACCTCTCACGAGAGGATCTTTAAGAGCTTAACTCACATTAGTGTGTTATTCCCAGGATTATTCTTCCTGTTTTATAACTGAGGCAACTGCTTCCCATGGATGTAAGTGACTTGTTCAAAGGCTGCAAACCAAGTCTCTAATGTGGCTACAAAACCGCTCCTGATTCCAGCCTGTCCCACCCTCAAGATTAACACTTGAAGGAGGTATTCTGCAATGGCTCTCACCCAGACAATGGTCATGTGGACCCCATTAAATTAAGAATTTGTGAACATACATGAAGGATCCACTTTGTAGACTCCATACAGGAAGGGTTTTCTGAGCAAACGAAGTAATACAAATATGGAGAACTTGCTGCAGAGAAGAGTTGCCAAGCATTTCATTTGCATTGGCTTATACCCAATATGCTGATTGCAAACAAGCTATTGATTCACAAATTAGGACGCATATACTTAGACACATTTTATTGGTATTTGGTTTGAGTCCATGGTAATTAGTATTTATGAGAACGTAATAAAACTATATTCATTTAAAAATATATTTACCCATTTTGGTTTTTCATGAACTTAGACTAGGAAATCATATATGTGTGTGAGAAGCTTTGAAAAATGAAAGCTACTGAGTAGCCTTTGCAAACACAGCAAAAGTGCAATTTCAAAAAGAGGCTTCGAGGGAGAGATGGAGAAGAGTATTGTGGAATTTGGAATGCAGCAAACCTACTAGACAGGAGAAGCCATTATGCACCGAGCCTTTTGAATGTCACTCCACTTCAGTTAGCTACTTTTTTCACAGAGAAAACAATGATGTTCCATCTCTGGTCCCTTTGAGTTGTGCCCTGTAACCAGGGGTCACCGGATGCTCCTGGCACTCTGTGAGCAGACTTGTGAAGTTGGAACAAGCTGGCCTGGCTTGCAGTGAGGGTGGATGCACTTCTCTGCATGAACCTTTGGCAGCTCATTTTGCAGGCAGGGTTAAAGGTTGTAGCAGCCTCGTTTTCCATTAACAAGGCGTCAAAGCATGCCTTCGACCAAGGGGATGCAGAATACAGGTAGAATGGCCTGGGTGATCATACACATTGATTCAGCTGTCTCTTTTTCTCACAATCCCATACATGGTCTCCTATATCTTTGTGTTGAAGGCAGATAGAGAGCTATTATGGTTGCTGCATGAATAATCTATTATTTTAAAATGTAAATTTTCCCATTACTCTGTCAGCCGTAAATACCTTCTTCACTAACATGCTGTTTAGAATCACTGTAATCTGGGGAGGGCCATTTTAGATCCTCTGTTCACATGATCTAAACAGCATTTTCATGACTTTGGGGAATAAAACAGGAAAAAGGGGGAAATTTTTAAAATAGAATAAGCTTAATGGCTTTTTCACTTATAGTTTCTTTAACCACTTTAATATACTATGAGGGGATATGTACTAACCTTTGATGGAAAAGGGGGCCTATTTTGTAACCAAAAGAAAGTGGAAAATATTTCTGGAACATTTTGACTTTCTTTCAACCTCTTAAATAACTCAAAAAAAAAAGAGTATGGAATAATAAAATAAAAACTTGAAGACTGCCAACTCAGATCTCACAATAATTTTTCTGCCAAAAACTAAAATTACTGCTATTCGTATTAATAGTTCTACGCCACTACAAAAAAGAAAATTTCTGGCTCAGTCAAAACAACACATCTGTTACCTCTACCCCAAATTCTAGAATCAAGGAAAGCAGTAAAATTATAAATTATTTAAAGTGAATTTGATTGTGTTGGGTACCTCTAACTCCTAAAAAGAGTCTACTGTCCTTAGAGGCAAGAGAAGCTGGATGGGTACATGTCATTCTGTTATCTTTCATTCAAGTGGGGAGTAATTTCTAGATTCCTTTCCGGATAAAACATGCACTGTTACTACTTTTTTGGTTATTTTCCAGGTATTTCAGCTACTGATTTAAACTTGATGTTACTTGATTGTGTTTTAAAAACATTATGCTAAGGCATGGCATGGAGCCTACTAGACAGAAACAAGGATATTGACACTAATAAACAATTTGTGTGTGAGAAAAAATAACTTTGCAAGCAAGCTAGCGAAAGGATGAGTGGTAGGAGCGAGTAGAGACAGCAACCCACCTTGAGAGCTGCTGCAATTCTCCAGGCAAAAGATAAGGAGGGGTGCCTTGGGTGGCTCAGTCCATTAAGTGTCCGGCTTCGGCTCAGGCCATGATCTCACAGCTCCTGTGTTCGAACCCCACACCGGGTTCTGTGCTGACACCTCAGAGCCTGGAGCCTGCTTCCAATTCTGTGTCTCCCTTTCTCTCTGCCCCTCCCCTGCTCGTGCTCTGTCTCTCTCTGTCTCTCAAAAATAAATAAATGCTAAAAAAATTTAAAAAGAAAGATGAGATCTGAGACTGGGACTGTGGAGATGGAGTTGAAATATTTCTAAGATATGGCGTCATTTGTATGCTGGCCTGAGGCTCTAATTCTCCTTCTATCATTGTTTCTATGTGAAATTATGTTGTGAGACATACAGGAATGAGGGAACATGTCTGTCCTGGAAATAGCCCCTACAGCTGCCTTGGCATCTGGCCTATTCAAGGAGTTTAGAGTAGGGGTTCAGGAAATACTCATCTCTTTAACTCTAGGGAGGTGATGTGCCTGTCCACTTCTGGTATAGCATTCATGTGCAGAGGGCATTCATAAGGCACTGTTTTGTTACTCTGGAAGGACTCCTGTTTCCCGGGCTCTTCCCCTACATAGGCTGTAGCTTTGGGTGTCAACTGGAGAGCTGTCGTCTACTCCTCACCAGCAATGGAGCACGGATGGGAGGAAGGAGTATGGCCTGTGAGCTTGCAGGACAAGAGTAAGGGTCAGCACCAGGCCCAGAGCCAAAGTGACTCTCTTAGAACCATCCCGTCTTAAAAGATCTTCCAGACCTTGTAGAGCAGCGTTTCCGAAGTGTGGCCTTTCGACTTCCTTTATCAGAAACACCGGGGGAAGCCTTGCTAAAGCTATATAGCTCCCCAGGTTTTACCCCAGACCTTCAGCATCATATTCTCTGGGGGTGGGTTTTTACAGACTCACTCAGGTACTCCTGCACATGAAAGTTTAAGAACCATCATCTTAAACCTCCTCACCTTAACAGATTGTGATTAGTTTAAAAACTAGTACAGTGATGGCAACGTTATTGCTGTCAGAAGTCCATATGAGCAATTAGGTGTTGTGTTCTATACTGTGTGTGAACCTTCCTCTTTTCTGATTACTGGCAAAAGGCAGGAGTTACATATAATCAGAGTGGCTCTATGCTCGGGTAGCTTGGAGAGTGGAATCACCACTGGTGTTTAGATAGGTGTTCCCATGGACTTTCTTGCTTATTTTGGCCGTAACTGTGTTTGGTGCTGCTGAGCAGGACTGTGCATATAACTACAGCCCACGGCTTTGCATTTCTCACTCTAGAGGGATTTGCTGTAAAGGTACAGGCCAGGAAAGAAACCAGAGAATAATGGTGAGGCCATCTTCAGGGAGACAGGGTCATGGAAGGGAGGGATGGAAAGGACTCAGGTGCCAGGTTGTGGCAAGAAGGATAACGTGCAAAAAAGCAAAGGGATGGTAAGAGAATGGTATCAGCACAGAGCCTGTATTATAAGATAGGAAATTTATACCAAAAAAGGCACTCCTGAGAAATAGAAATAATTATTTTTATGATTTGAAAAACATGGGAATTTTTCTAGTATTATCTCTACTTACCCTCTTCTCCTCATCACTAGCCCCAAACATAAAAATCTAGTTCTGTTTTATGAAAGCAAATTTTCTCAACCCTGGTTTGTTCTCCACTGTCATACTATATATTCCAGAGAGCTTTCTCATTCACAAACACTTGTCTGTGTGTGGTTAAGTGGTCAAATTACTGAAAGGTAAAAGGTGTAATTAGATTGGAATAGGATTCACAAGACTATCAGTGGGAATGACATAAATCGGCCAGTGGAAATAGATTATGGTCATGGAAACACCTAGCATATTTTGGATTAAATGGCTAGTTTCCAACTTTTTCTTCTAAGTTAAAACAAAATAGAAAAGGCACACCTATGGACCTCTCCACCTTGGGCTTTTGTGGGTTTCACACCCACCTCATCTCATATGATGCTTAGACAGTCCTGAAGAGAAACAGGGAGAATATTATTAACCTAATTAGAGAGATGGGAAACCTAGCAGCCAGAGAAGTTAAGTGATCTGCTGGACATTTTATGATCAGCAAGTGGTAGAAGGAGAATTCCAGCTCATTTCTCCTGGCTCTGAGGTCAATGATCTTTTCTCCAGTGTGCTGCCTTTTCTCTTGCCTTACCATTCCAGGAGAAGGTAGATGCTCAGACTGCTTCTGGGTCACTGATTATATTATTACAGTTAGGTACTGGAACATCCATCCTGTATTGGTCTGTTTAGTGACACTTGGCAGAAGAATTGTGGTCTAAATTATGGAATCTTGATTCAGAATGTTCAAACAAAGATCTAAAGATGAAAATGAGCAAAAAATTGGGTTGCCCTTCCTTTTTTTCTATAGGTGTTTCGGGTCAGTTGGTGGCATATGCCTTTTATTCTCCATCTCTTTGGCTTTGTGGAGAGTTTACTTTACCAGTGTTACCCTGGGAAACACAGGCAATGACTGGGCATGCCCGGGTTTGGAGACCTTATTTTCTCAGGTTATAAAAGCAGGTGAAGCATCACCTCCTCCACTTGTAGTCAGTGGGGGATTATAGAGGATTAGACTATTTAAAGACAGTTCTTGAGGTTTGTTTTTAGAAACAGTGGAGAGGAGAATGTCCTGATTTGAGTGAGTAGGGTCCAATACAAAGAGGCTGGAATCTGGCAGTTAAGGCAGTCAACTCTACTGGCCTTCACTCCATCATAGATTCCTGGTGGAGGGAGGAAGGGAGAAGAGTGGGCAGTGGTTGGAAGAGGAAGTGTTGGGCCAGCTGCCCTCAGTCAGGGTACCATGGAAAAGTGGGGCGCATTTGTGATGGCAGCAACACCCACTGAAAGCAAAATGAAGCCTTGAATCCATGGCACACACCCTGGCCTCCCTCGTAGGACATTCTCAGTTGATAGAGCAACTACAAGAAGCACATGATAATGTTCCCTTCAGTCCATGTTTGTGTACTGTAGAATCATTTATTTACCAGGCAGTTAAAAGGCCAAGAGTCTGTGGAGTCAATATGCACAGTTTAGCAAGACGGTTTAAACAAACAGGCCCGAAGAAGAGTGCCAATGTAACAAGAAGTGGGCTGCAGAAGTTTGGGAGCATGGTCTTGTTGCTAGGGGCTTCCTTCATGTGGTTTGGCTCTGTCCACTCTGTTCTGATTCATCTGCACGGTCGCCTCATAAGCTCTTGAAAACCAAGTGGCCTCACTCAGCGTCCTCTTTCCTCTGGCTCCGTTGCATGTGTATGTATATATCTACACACGTGCACATGTGAATCTGAGTGTTTCAGAGGAGGAAAGTGCCAGTCTCCCATACCTGGGAAAAGCCTCAATACCTAATGACAAGGCTAGCTCCCCAAAGGCACAGTCAATGATAACTCTTAAGATCTCTGTGATGTCAGGAAGCTTGCCTCTGAACTATGGCTTGGTGTTTATGGCGTAAAGGGCCGTAATAAAACATATACCTGAAGGAAGACTTCAAGAGAGTCCAATCTTTGAGATTCCTAAAAGAACACTTTCTTAAGTGATTTTGAAATCATGAAATTTTGTTCATACTTGCTTTTCTGCCCTCATGTGAAATAAATGTGTGCACTGATTATGACATAAAATACAAAATTGTTGTTGAATCTGTAGTTGTGTTTCCGTGTAGTTGTCTGTCTTAGAGAGCTGGGCATGGTTACTTGTTTGTTCCATATGGCACCCAGGCAGTTAGGCAATATGAGGTGATGGAGGCAGCGATAGGTGTTTTAATAGTTTGGCTGTCTGGGCAAACACATCTGGAAATGGCCTGGTTGAATTATCCTCAGTAGCTGTTTATGTGTATAATAAAGGCCTAATAGCTGAGTAGAAAATGAGCTTTATTTTTTTTATTTTAAAAAAATTTTTAATGTTTTATTATTTATTTTTGAGAGACAGAGACAGAATGCGAGCAGGGGAGGGACAGAGAGAGAGGGAGACACAAGGTCTTGAGACACCTCTCTTGAGCCAAAGTCGGATGCTTAACTGACTGAGCCACCCAGGTGCCCTGAAAATGAGCTTTAAAAAGTAATTTGTATTAAAAACTGAGAACAAACTGAGGGTTGATGGGGGGTGGGAGGGAGTGGAGGGTAGGTAATGGGCATTGAAGAGGGCATCTTTTGGGATGAGCACTGGGTGTTGTATGGAAACCAATTTGACAATAAATTTCATATATTAAAACGTAAAAAATTAAATTAAATTAAATTAAATAAAAAAGTAATTTCTGAAGATATTCTTCCTTTGCTCTCTCCTACTGTGTAACCCAGGTACATGGTACCTGGTACCTGATGAACCCATGTTCAGGTTCATCAACACTCTATTTTATCACTTCTAATGGAAAGATTAGACTTTTGCTTACAGTTACCCAGAATATATATGTGTGTATATGTGTGTGTGTGTGTGTGTGTGTGTATACATATATATAATATATAAGTACATATATATAAATGAAACATAAACAAACTTCAATATAAATGAATATCATTGTAAGAACAAGTTCTGTGTAATAAAACTACTTTCATGACCTCGTCAGAAACCGATGCTAATGCTAATTGTTGAGGTAAGCATAATGAATATGTTGAAAGAGAAATCATTTGGCAGGCACATTTTTTTCTCATCAGAGGTATTGGTGTTTTAATGTGATATTTATACTGGCAGTTGCATTTGAAATCCTAATCAAAGTTAAATTTTGTTCAGGCAATGTGATTGGCTTCTCAGATTTGGGGATTTTATGTCATTTTAGTTGTGGTTGATGGAAGATTCTTTCTATTGGTGCTTCTCTGGGGATAGGGTACTGTCAGGACATAGAAGTGGGAGGCAGGGAGGATGGATAGATTGCCTGTGGTACCCCATCCCACACCCAGCCAATTTATGTTATAGATCAGGAGATTAAAACTCAGAGAGGTAGATTCCTTTATCTAAGGTTATGTAGCATGTTAGTAAGCAAACCAGGATAGGAACTCAGGGTTCTAGCCCAAGGTCAGCCAGTTTTTCCTCTGGCATCAGCTTTGAACACTTCCCGTAGGCATCCTGGTAAATGCTAAGGAAGGTACCTCTTGCTTCCCAGGGTCTCTTCAGACTTGCCCCTTCCTTGAGTCTCTGGATCTTTGCCAGCAGTAGAGGTCCCAGGGATGAGAAGGAAACAGGAGGTAAGATAAGAAAGTGGGGGAGGGAAATGATGACCATGGAAGAGTGTCCTATGTCTTTAAAGTAACGAGATAGTCTTTCATTTGTGACCTACAGAGGCTCTCTGATGATCATTTCAAAGGCAAGGGTCAGAAATACTTTGAGCAGCAGACAGCATCATTTAAATATGTATTCAGCCTTTCACTGTGGTGCTTTTGAAATACAATACAAATTTGGGTGAACAACTCTTATTTCTGGTTGGTTGTGTGCATCAGAGATATGAACTTGAGGGTGCTTAAGAATTGTGGCCTTTTGTTTTTGGTATTATTTACACATGCTGCTTTTGTGACCATGGCCAAGCCACATAGTACAATATATAAATGAGGATATATGTTCTGTCATTCTAAAAAATAATTGTTGGATGATAAGGCATTGAACACAAAAATTTCACAAAACCCAATTTCAGGTTTTTTTCTTTTCATTCAGCTTTTATGGGTATCCCTTGATTAGTGCATTACTTCCAATGAGACCTTTAAAGGAACTCAGAAGTATTGGTAAAAATGCTTTTTTCATATATCTAAAAACTAATGGAATTCCTCTCGAGTTACATGAAGTAGAAATGTGATAAATATTCTATTTGTTAAAAGAGCAAATGAATGAATGCAGGAATGAGTGAGGGAATGAGGGAGATCTAGGGAGTTAAAAGTGGCTGACTAAATTAACAGAGATTGGGCTGCTTTGGAAAAAAAAAGCATTTGGCAACATTAGCCTGATGTTATTTGGTAGACACAGTAAGGTACAGTATGCATTACTGACCTCATTAAGTTCCAAATAAAACTCTATACTTTACACCATTTCTACAAGAGGTTTTATTAGATTTCTTTAACCGGTGTCATATTTTTTGGCCAGGGCATTTTTAACCAGCTTCACATAAATAAAGTTCTATTTTGTCACCATGTCATAGTAAAATAAACTGCTTGTACTATGCATCCCTGCCAAAGCCAGAGCAGACGGGGGAAGGATATAAATGTGTCAGTATTCAGGGAGAGAAAACACATAAATGCACATGGCGACTCTCTTAACTCTGAGGCTCAGCATGATACTAATTCATTTGGGTGACATTTAGAAAGCTACTCCCAACATAAATAACATATATATGGTGGGGGGTATCTCTGACAGACACAAAGTTGAAAAAAAAATGGCCTGAAAGAACGCACATCAGATTTTACAGGTGCTCAGAACGTTAATGTACAGTGATGGATGACCTTTTCACTGAAGGTTGACATAATGTTGAATGGAATGTTTTGTTTATATCTGGTACCAAGTTTATTGACCAGCACCAAAGGGTAGAAACGAGATGGGATTTGAACAGTTTGTACTTTTTTTTTTTTTTTTTTTTTTTTGGTGTGGAAACTGTTTTCTATGTCCCACCCCTTTACAGGCAACAGTTCTTAAGTTGTTTCACAGATATCATTCCACAAGATGGATTACTCTTTAAAAAAAAAAAAAGAAAAGAATCTTAAGCCTAAGTATTCATTACCAGAGGTACAATTTTTGATGGGTAAAGGTGAAAAATTAAGCAGAAGAGGATTTTTTTAACCACATTTATCACACATCTTTAATCTCGGTTTGTTATCTCTACTGTGTCTACACTTAAAATTCCCATGATTAATGGTGAGATGCTGCTGAGAATGCCTGTAGATAAATCACAAAATCCAGAAATATAAGAGACTAACAAGACTATCAGAGACAAACAGGCTATCTAAATGACAACATAGGCTTGTCCCCACAGTGCCCTTTCCAGATTTACAATGAAAAATAGGAAAAACTTTTAGCACCAGTCCAAGTGATAATTTCCTTTCATCTTTAAGTAGGAGATTATCACAATACAAAAGTAATCCCTTTGGGAAAATTTTCCAGGTAGTTAGCATAAATTATTTATTTCATAATGTCAGCCATTATACCTAGTTATTATAACCTCTTGAGCAATGCTGTACATTCTTTCTTGTTACACCTTACAAGTTAATTTTACCATGTCCATCTTTAGTCACTTTTTGTTCACTCATTTGTTCATTCTTTCATTTATTCATGCATTCAATAAGTATTTTTTGAATGCCTACACTGTGCCGAGTTTTGAGGAAGATACAAAGATATGTCAGACAAGGAACTTTCAAATGGCTTAAAAAGTAGTGGAGGAGATAAAACAGGTGAAGAAATGCCACAAGTATAAGGTAGAATATGAACCATATCCTTAGAAAGTTAAAGATAGCATTGGGAGGTGCAGATGCAGAAAGGATCATTAGTTGTTGCTGGAGGGCTCTCAAAAAACTTCCCAGAAGTGTCAGTATTTGAAGCTGATCTTAAAGAATGCCCAGGACTTGTACCTCCAGAGAACAGGATGAAGTAGAGGGAAGCCATTGCAAGGATAAGAAAAATGAAGGAAGGCACCGAGGAAGGGCAAGGGGGAGAAGTGAAGAAATTGGAAAATGATGGAAACATAAGTTGGGGCCAGAGCAATAAGGACCTTGAGGGGCCAAGCTGAAGAATTCAGGCCTTCTTCCCTAGTCAGTAGGGAGGAATTTAAAGTCTGTAGCAGAAACACACTTGATCAGAACTGTGCTAAGGAAGAACTCTCTAGGAGGGGGTGGAGAATAAAGAGACCAAAGGTGCAGTTGGGAAGCCTTGCTAAGAGAGGAGAGAACTCCTGTAAAAGAACATGGAGAAAGAGGGAGCCAGTGAGTAGAAACATGAGACAGAAGTCAGATCAGAGGTTCTGAGATATTTTTTATTGGGGATGATGCAGCAAGATTGACCTTCACATTTCCACTGAGTGAGTGGGAGAGTCAGTTAAAAATGGGAGCAGGTTTAGCAGGGATGGCATGATAATTTCAGTTCTGGACACCAGTATGATAGTCTGGTTCTACAGAATCGTTTTATACACATCTTTGAATCCCTAATTTCTAACAAAGCATGGATGCTGAATAAAGTTGGAATATTATTTAACAAATTACTGCAAGTAAAGATGTTCAGTAGGCAGTTGGAAAATCAAGCAATGCACAATTTATTTTCTCTCTTCCCAGTATCTGCTACAGAGTAGATACTTACACATGCATTAAATATCTAATAACTTTTAATTCTGAACCATATGAATGATTAAAATGCTTAAGTGGTAAATAAATATTTCTTAATAAATCCCTCTATTGTGATAATTTCCAAAATGATAGATTTATACCTTCTATTCTCAACCAATACTGAACACAGTATTTGAATTATGAGGTCTTTTTTCTTTTTAATTTTTTTAATGTTTATTTATTTTTGAGAGAGAGAGAGAACATGATCAGGAGAGGGGCAGAGAGAGAGGGAGACACAGAATCTGAAGCAGGCTCCAGGCTCTGAGCTGTTAGCATGGAGCCCAACGTGGGGCTTGAACCCTTGAACCATGAGAGAGCATAACCTAAGCTGAAGTTGGACACCCAGGTGCCCCGAATTATATGGTCTTATGCTGAAAAAATTTTATGCCAAAAATCTTTGTACCAAAATTAGTTTCTACTAGTAAAGAACACTAACATTTAGCTATTTGTTTGCCATACAAAACAAAGAAAATTATCTAAAAGTTTTCTGTTAGTTTTGCCATCTATTGAATATTTTCATTAGGCACATATTCACATTTTCAGTTTGGAGCTAACCACTTACAAACTTTTATATCCCGTTGTGTTCTATTTTGACTTTTCCTTTGTGTTCCATATTTCTGACTTTATATGTGCTTTAATGTTTGTAACTCAATTTTTTTAGCTGTTTACACCATATGCATGTTATAAACAATTGGAGCTTCGGGTTACAAAATAGAAATATTAATACAATCTTTGTTACTTAGTCCAGCCTGATATTTACACAAGGTAGCCCAAAAGTATCCTGCTGTATTTATATGAAATTCAAAAGATGATTAAGAAACATCTTAAAGGTCAAACACATTGCTGATTAGTAGTAGCCTATAGTATATCTTATTATAATTAACCAAATATTTTCTGACATTCAACTCCTGACAACCAAGGGCAGTGTTTGGACATGGACCATAATACAGGAAACTGACACTTCAAAACCAAATAGGTAGAGGCAGAGATAGAATAGCAAAATGATAAAAATCAAATTCCACAACACCACTGAAGGATCTAGAGAACACTGGGTAGCCACAGCTTGGTGATAGATGAGTAACCAGATCTAAATGTTCTGTAAATAGTTATTTGAGAGAAGTTTTTTTTTGAAAATCCCGTTCTTCATACTTGAGACATAGCAATTTGGAGACTGAGTCCAAACTATAGAAGGTGTAGTCTTTTTGCCCAAGGCCATGCACTTGTGGACTGGATAAAAATGGGATTCATTTGTGTTGTATTTTTGGAATTTATCTTTTTGGAATTAATTGTTATGATGTTATGGAATCAGTGTTTTGTTTTGCTTTGTTCTACCCTTAACTATTGTAGCATAGAATTTCCAAGAATTGTCAGTTTGAACTCCACATACCTGGAAAATGGTAGGACTTTGTGAGGTCTAAACTTCATTAGTCTATGGTTTCTAACCCTGATGTCACTTCTGCTTACTTCAGATGAAAATCCCACCACTTATTTAGTGAACATTTTTATGTGATAATATAATAGTAACATTAAGAAAGAATTCCAACTTTTAAGAAGCTTATCTACAGAAATGATAGTCATAGAGACATGTGAATATAGGAATTTTTAAGAACATCAAATAATAGACCTCCCTCCCTGCCAAATTGATACTCTGTTTCCTGCTTCAATAGCTGTACTGACAAGAACTTGAAAGGAAGAAGACAATAGTTCATTTCATTGTGGCCCTTCTTTTATTGTTCTTTTATTGGTCCAAGTTTACCCTGCATTCATTGTACCTGCAGTAAGACTACCTAAAGTATGGGCAAAAATGAAACCATGCAGGTTCCCCAGCCTGCAGTGTATATAATCAGTGAAGCATTTTGTGGGGTTCTAAAATGCAGTCTTAGGTGATGAGATCTGAATAACTCAAAAGCCCATAACAGACGTTCTGAATTGATTCTATTTTCGCGTGTAATTGTGCTAGATATGTACAGTGGCAGGTTGAACTTGATCTCTCGGCCATGTACTGCATTTGTAGGAAGTGTCAGTCTCCACGGTAGGGAAAAACAGGCTAACCCATGGAACTGAGTGTGTTTGGTGTGCCTGGGTTTCATTTATTTCTTCCTTCCTTCCTTCCTTCCTTCCTACCTTCCTTCCTTCCTTCCTTCACTGATTTCTTCTCCCATTTATCCATTCACTCGTTCATAAAAAGGCTCCCAGAATTTATTATGTTAGGAGTCAAAAGATGACTTATTCTTGTCTACTGGACATACATAAATGAATATGATACAATGTGAGTTTTTTCTATAATAGAATTAGTATGAGAAAAATGTTAAGGGGAATGGAGAGAGAAAATGCCCTTAGGGTAGGCTTACCGACAGACTTTATGCTGTACATCAATGATTCCCAAATGTTGTTCCCTAAACCCATGCCTATCCAAATGGAGTCTTCACTGGTTTGTGTCAACTAAGAAAAATAGAGAATACATCTTTATAAAATTAATTCCAGTCAGTCTAAATAACTGTCATTTTTAAGATTCTGTCCTTTCTATGCCTGTGCTATTAAAAGTTCCCTTTCTTTCTTTAAATAATTGTGAGAGTAGATGGTGGTAATTTTAAAAATTTCCTTGTTTGACAATAAAAAGTTTGCAACTCTGTGTTCATCTTGTAGATTAAAAAAATTTACTCACCTGTGAAATTGGGTAGTTTGGAAACCATGTGGATGATATTTGAGGTGGGCCTTTCCTTTGTTTTACATGCTTTCCAAATCTTGGCAACAGTTAGAAACTACTATATCAGGCAGCTTTTTTTCCCAAAAGGTGAGACAATCTGAAAATCTAATTAGGTTTAAAGAATGGAAAGTACCGTCACAAAGAGTGTCATCATTGAACAGGCTTTTTGGCATACATTCCTTTACTCGTCCGTTTTGTCAACACATGGTGCTCAACCATGTTTTACCATAAAATTGTCCCTGGTTCAATATCAGAGACAGGAAATTTTCGAGCATGGACCAATTCCAGCCTCAGTGAGATATATTTCTGTAATAAGTGATTTGTTTGTGCACCTATCATAATCATAAAAAACTCCAAATTCATCTGGCTCATTAATAAAGAACCATTGACCTGGTGAGGTTTCCTAACATCTAACACTGATTTGAAAAGCCAAGAGTTTTCCTCACTGTGATCTACACCCTTGATGGAACTCTGGAGATGTAAGCAGTTGGTTACAAGTCTTACATTCAGGGCTCTGGTGTATGCGGGTAGTAAATGCCCAAACAGAAAGGTTAGGCCCCACAGCACCACTTCCACTGGGTCCTAGGCATATCCAGTACAGACTGGGATTAAGAGCAATAAGTATATCCTGAATGGGATAATTTTACTCTGGATTGGTACCAACATGCCCATTCTTATCCTGTCACAAGGCAGAGTATTTTAAAACAATATGAGCGTGTACAGTAATATTTAAAAAAAAACATATTTAGCTGTTTTTATACAAGCACACATAGTTTATTTGTACAAATCTCAGACTCATTCCTTCCAAGAGACTGGCCTTGTCCCTATTTCTGGACAGAAAACAGTAGCACGAAGTTGGCATTGTTTTGCTTTTTCTTGCTATTTAAATAAAACCCACAGCTGAACTGGATAGTTTTACAATGGCTAAATTTTAAGTAGAACTAGCCTGTTTTCTTAGTGTACCATGTTTTGCCTAAAATTTAGAACTACAAAATATTGTAAGGGGGAATGGAATTTAAAAGGTAGTAATTTACAGTTAGTTTAAGTTTCAAGAAACAATTTTTCATTCAAACATGGCCTTTTAGGATATTTTAGATATCTAATAAACTTTTCCCTTCATTTCGAATTTGAGGAAAGTGAGGCTTACAGAAGGTAAGTGATTTTTTTCAAGAAGGTATAACCAGATCTAGACTATATGATCTTATTAGTAGCAATTGAATTTTTTCATATTACTACATTTTAATTGTTTGTTGATACTTTTGCAAAACAATTCTTTGCAAAAAAATTTTTCTTACACAAATATTTAGACAAAATAAATGACTGTTTAATGGACAGCTCTGTGGATATAAGGAAAGTCCTATTTCTTTTATTTGCTTCAGTGACATAGCTAGAGCAATTGATAAGGTCTATATGTTAGTGAACAGTTTGGCATTTGAGATGCAGACAGATGCAATGACTCAGAGACAGTGCCGTGGAAAAAGCAGTAGAAAAAATATAACTAATCAGCAGTTCCCAAATTCCCTAAGTTATTTTTATATGTTCTCACTCTACTTTAAATTTATTATATTGATTAAACCGATTTCTGAACACAATTATTGATTGCTTAAAAATAGGCTGTTTGTCTTGGTAACAATTAGCTTTTTTTACTAATGGCAAGAGATGAATCAAATTATTGCTCTTTTTGTGTGATTTGAAAAGAGAAGGGAATATTTCATGGTGTGCAACGTTGTCATCAAAACATTGTCTCTGAGGCAGATAGAGAAGGCTTCCTATGTAGGGTGTGATAGATGGGGTTGACTTCAGATTGCCTCCTTTTCCTTTCTGGACGTTTAAGGGGCAGAAAAATGCTTACAGTGTGGTTTCAACAACCATAGTTGAGGAAATCTTAAGTTTAGGTTATGGAACCTTGTGTTTGGGCTCCTAGAGAGCTGTTGTGGTGGGGAGCGTGGAATGTTCATTCCTTGCTGCCTGGTTGGAATATCTTTGCATCCTGTATGGCAGCAGTAAAGGGAGTCAGGCTTTGATTCCTGGAATTCCAGGTTTTTCCAGAAAATGAGAGAGAGGCAAGGGGTCCATTGGCCTGTTTCTTCAGGTAAAAATTTACAAAACAAATAAATTTTATTATCCCCTGCAATGAGAATGTGAATTGGAGTTTCGTTTGTGAGGTACATTGTTTCTGACCTTAAGTAAAGTAATTGATTAGTCTAACAGCAGAAAGTTACTCAGTGTTTCCTACATTGCCCTTGAATTAGAATGCAAACTCCCTGTTGGCCAGGGGCAGTGTCTATTTGTTAACTATTTGCATCCCCCAAAACATAACAGGATCTGTGCGTTAGTCCACTAGGGTGACAGTAACAAAATACCATAGACTTGGTGGATTAAACAACAGAAATGTATTTTCTACAGTTCTAGAGGCCAGAAGTCCAAGATCAAGTCCACAGTTGGTTTTTGGTGACACCTCTCTTCCCTGTTTATAGACAGCTGTCTTCTCACTGTGACCTCACATGACCTTTGGAGAAACAGAAAACTATGACAGAAAACCTTAACTACCTCCTTAAAGGCCTATCTCCAAATAGAGTCACATTGGGGGTTATGTCTTTAACATGTGAATTTTGGGGGACACAGTTCAGTCTATAACAAGCTAATAAATTTTATTGGGTGAACGACTGAATAATAAATGGTGTTATTCAGTAATAACACAAAGGTGAAGGGTGATACATGATTTTATAAGGTATCTTGCATCAAATTTAGTTTCCCCAAATGTGTTCTATGGGATACTAGTGTCTCAAAATGCTCTGTAAGAACAGGATTGATATGGTTTAAATAGGTTTGGAGAATTCTCCATACTACATCTATTTCTTGGAAAGTGAGATTATCCATTAGCATATTAAAGTTTCTGAGATGTACTACAGAAAAGTGTTTAACTGTATTTAACCCCAAAATTTCTCCCCCATATTTGATGTAAAACCTTCCCTCAGTTTTTTTTTTTTGGTTTGTTTTTTTTGTTTTTAAGAAACCTACTGCTCTCAGGGCACCTGGGCGGCTCAGTCAATTGAGTGTCTGGCTCTTGATTTTGGCCCGGGTCACAATCCCATGGTTTTGGGGACCAAGCCCCATGTTGGGCTCTGTGCTGACAGTGTGGAACCTGCTTGAGATTCTCCCTCTCCCTCTGTCTCTGTCCCTCCCCAATGCATGTGTGTGCGTGTGTACTCTCTCTCTCTTTCTCTTTCTCTCACTCAAAATAAATAAATAAACATAAAAAAAAAAAAGAAATCTATTGCTGTCTGTTTGCCCACTTTGGAAAATACTTCAACCCATGTCAAAGGGTAGTGTTGTTGAGGTTGGTGGAGTAAATCTCTAGTTTATTCTGTTTTCCATTTAGCATCTCAACTCAGCTCAGACTCTCAGAACACAGGAATCTAGAAATGAGCATTAATGTATAAATTTAAACTTGGTGTCATGGCAATAAGAATAAAAAGTAAAACTTGTTTTGTTAAGGAAAAAAGTTGATCCTATAGATTATGGAAATGAGGGATAGTAGAGGGGAAAGGAAGAGGGGTGACAAATTACTGAGAAAATACTGGAGCTCATGTGAAAGATGACTTAACTTTTATTGTTCTTTAAAGACAAGTTTAAAACTTGTTTTAAATTGGTTTGGTATACAAAATTGTTCACCTTTCTTTCTAATTCACTTATTGCATGATGCAAATTTAAAAATCTTCCTTGAAATATATACATATAATTTTAACAGTACCTAAAAGGCATGTCATGGGGTAAGTGTCCACCACCAGAATCAAGAGAGTGAAGACAATTGCATAGATGATTGTAGGTCAAGGTTAAAGTTTCTTATATGAAATCTCAAAAGATAACAAAAGGGTTTTGAAACTGAAAGTAGAGTATGTTTGATTGCAGTGACTGAGACAAGTTCCTGTCTCTCTTTCCTGACCTGATATTCTTATGGAAAGAAAGTTGGATTGATGGACACTGGCCTCTGATAGAATCTATGGCTAATTATGGGCTTAACCAGAATTCATTGCTTTATATATCTGAGCCTCAGCTTCCTTGTTGGTAAAATGTGGGGGTTTGGATGAGACGATTTGTCAGTTCTGAACCAGTTTTCACATTCTGAGATTTTATCCTTTAGATCAAGTGTTGTATATACATATATAATGCAAACCACATATGTAAGGTCAGAATTTCAAGTAGCCATATTAAAAAAATAGAAAGGAAAAAATGAAATTGATTACAATGCTTTATATTTAATGTAATTAATTCAAAATATTAACTTATCAACATATCAATTAAAAATACTAATACGAAACTTATATTCTGTTTTAATATCAAGTTTTTTATATTGGTTTTTATTTTATACCCACAGCATGTCTCAGTTCAGACTAGCTATATTTCAAGAGCTCAGTTGCTATATCTGGCTAGTGGTGGCCATATCTGGCTGCACAGCTTTGGACCTACAGCATTAGAACAGCAAACTTTTGAGGTACTGGGTGGCTCAGCCAGTTAAGCATCCAACTCTTGTTTTTGGTTCAGGTCATGATCTCACAGTTCATGATCTCCCAGTTGTGAAATCAAGCCCTGAGTTGTGCTCAGCACGAAGTGCGGAGCCTGCTTGGGATTCTCTCTCGCCCTCTCTCTCAAAATAAATAAATAAACTTAAAAAAAAAGAAAAGAAGAGTAAACTTTCATCGCTGTTACATGCCTTGGAGTAACTTTACTTTGCCTTTCAGTGTTGGTTATTAAATTATGCTCTGCTAGATGTCTCGTTCCTCCTATTAGTTTCAAGCAGGTTTTTATGATTTTTTATTAGTTTTTTCCTACCTCTTTTTGTCTTATTGCTTCAGAACAGTTTTCTTTGAGTGCAGATTTAGCAGTTATGCCAAACTACCTGTGATGGCTTTGTAACTTATCCTTGCTAAGAATGACACTTGTATTTTAATTTAGCATCTGAACTCACACTACCATGTGTATCTAAGGAAAGTATATAAATCTATACAACAGATAACTTTAAAAATTTATTGTTTTTTGACTTGTAGCATCCAATTAGGATAGCAAATATTAAAAATTGGAGCCTTTGACATTATATATGTATTCTGCACACCTAGATATGATATACATGAGGCAGTACTTATGACTGTGTACATAATTGAATGTGTGCATGATACAGATTTGAGGTCATATTTGCACACCTCAGAACTGGGATTTCTAGACCAATGTGTCCAAACTTCCAGCAGGGTTAGAGCTCCTTCTTATTAATACTATATATTTTTCTGTGCTCTTGTAAAATATTCATACTTTTTAGTAATGATGGTCCCTTCTTAGAGGAAAACTAAATATCTAGTTACTAACCCAACATTCCCTGAGTAGCTTTCACTATTTATTTCCACTACATATTATTTAAAAAAGAGTAATGCCTAAAATGTGTTTTGGGTGCAATACTCCTCTAAGTTTTAAAAACAGTCCCTTCTAACAGGAAAAATGAATATCAGGTTACTAACTCAATAAAACCTGAGATGCTTTTGCTAATATATGTTCAGATATATTTCATTTAAAATGAAATACCCCTAAAATGTGTTTTCGGTGTCACATTTGAGAGGGAAAATACGTGCAGGTGACCAAAACTCTGGATTTAGTGGCACAAAAGTAAATCAGACCTAAAATACCATCAGATGTGTGTGCGTCTGTATATGAGAGAGACCGTTCTGGAACAGTCTGTGTCATGCATTTCAGAGCAGACATGGTAAATCATCGTAAGCTGAGGACCACCACTGTGTTTGTGGAGCAAAAACCTAGCCTTTCTTTGCTGGATAATAAATGATTGCAGGGCTGGAAAGGAGTCATATGTTTCAGACTGGCCAAAGACAAACTATCTTTGAATCCAGTCTTCTTAATTCACCTGTACACATCCCACATTATTACTCAGGTGCTAAGCAGAAGTGCTTTTTGTCTTCAAGGCTGAAAGACCCTTTAGTTTAAATTATGAACCTTCTCTGGTTTTCTCTGAGAAAGTAAAATAAATGCTGTAGTGGTTACTAGTTGTAAAAAGTTGTTAAAATACACAAGTTCTGCCCCATTTCCAGTGAAATGCTGTGACTTAAGAATGCCTGTTTATTGTTACTTGGTGTGCAGCTGAGCTGTGCAGGTAGATGTAATTGGATTCTCTTTCTCATTCCTTTATGCATTTCATTATCACTTCTGGGCTGTTTCAAAAGGTGAGAGTTGAAACAGTCTAAGACTAAAGTACTAAGTAACTTTTAGAAATTTTTATGGAGCATGTGGGATGGTGTGAAGAGGGTTGGAAGGTATGGAATAATTAAGTTGTCAGCATTAAAAAATTGTGTGTGTGTGTGTGTGTGTGTGTGTAACAAAAGATAAATAGTTTTTAGAATGGGGTTTTAACAAGACAGACTGAAAAAAGTTGCAATATTCTGCCAAATAAACACATATAAAATATTAAAACATGGTCTGAGCACAGGTTGGTTTGTGTTAATAGCTCATTTCCATTATCTGTCAAGTTAGATTTCATGCTCAGGCCATGACACGCTGACAGCCTAGAGGTATTAAGATTACAGGGGTGGCCATCTTTCATTAGGCTGCTGGGCTGGACAGTTGTTGAGCAAAACCAACTGTTACTTGGATTTTAATTAATTAAACATTTGAGAACTGTGACAACACATGTGAAATAATGATTTATGGAAGAAAAATTTCACCTATTCAGATTTTAACAGGTCTTTTTCATAATGCTGATTATATCAGGCAGGCAGATGCATGTGTAAAATAGAAGTTTAAAGGGGCACATGTTGGGGTGCCTGGGTGCCTCAGTCCGTTGAGCGTCCGACTTCGGCTCATGTCATGCTCTCACAGTTCGTGAGTTCGAGCCCTGAGTGTGGCTCTGTGCTGATAGCCCAGAGCCTGGAGCCTACTTCAGATTCTGTGTCTCCCTCTCTCTCTGCCCCTCCCCTGCTCAAGCTCTCTCTCTCTCTCTCAAAAATAAATACTTAAAACTTATTTGTTGTTTTAATTTGTAATATTTATTTATATTTTTTAGCTATTTATTTATTTATTTATTTATTTATTTATTTATTTATTTATGTAATATGTAATTTATTGTCAAATTGGTTTCCATACAACATCCAGTGCTCATCCCAACAAGTGCCCTCCTCAATGCCCATCACCCACTTTCCCCTCTCCCCCAACCCCCATCAACCCTCATTTGTTCTCAGTATTTAAGAGTCTCTTATGGTTTGCCTCCTTTCCTCTCTGTAACTTTTTTCCCCCTTCCCCTCCCCGCTGGTCTTCTGTTGAGTTTCTCAGGATCCACATATGAGTGAAAACATATGGTATCTGTCTTTCTCTGCCTGACTTATTTCATTTAGCATAATACTTTCCAGTTCCATCCACGTTGCTACAAATGGCCAGATTTCATTCTTTCTCATTGCCAAATAGTATTCCATTGTATATATAAACCACATCTTTATCCATTCGTCAGTTAATGGACACTTAGGCTCTTTCCATAATTTGGCTATTGTTGAAAGTGCTGCTGTAAACATTGGGGTACATGTGCCCCTCTGCATCAGCACTCTTGTATCCCTTGGATAAATTCCTAGCAATGCTATTGCTGGGTCATAGGGTAGATCTATTTTTAATTTTTTGAGGAACCTCCACACTGTTTTCCAGAGCAGCTGCACCAGTTTGCATTCCCACCGACAGTGCAAGAGGGTTCCTGTTTCTCCACATCCTCACCAGCATCTACAGTCTCCTGATTTGTTCACTTTAGCCACTCTGACTGGCGTGAGGTGGTATCTCAGTGTGGTTTTGATTTGTATTTCCCTGATTAGGAGTGATGTTGAGCATCTTTTCATGTGCCTGTTGGCCATCTGGATTCTTCTTTAGAGAAGTGTCTATTCATGCCTTCTGCCCATTTCTTCACTGGATTACTTGTTTTTCAGGTGTGGAGTTTGGTGAGTTCTTTATAGATTTTGGATACTAGCCCTTTATCCAATATGTCATTTGCAAATATCTTTTCCCATTCCGTTGGTTGCCTTTTAGTTTTGTTGATTGTTTCCTTTACAGTGCAGAGCTTAAAAAAAAAAATTAAAGGGGCACATGTTAATGTCACCAAAAGACTTAAAAACTCAAATGCTCAGCTTTTGCTGGGATTATTATTGCTGTTATTTACCTATGTGGTTATATATTGATTAGTATTAATAATTGATAAAATGTGAATTTATTTATGGCACACTTAATTAAACTTAATGAATTACATTTAAAGTAACCACACATACTTTCTTCCTCCTACAGTAATAATGGCTAGTGGCTTGTAAATACAGATATTATTTAGAAATAAGAGGACTTGATCCTTGAATGCACCTATAGTTTGTGACATCATAGACACCATTGAAAGCTGTGTATTAACTGTGTATTTTAATAATGAACCTTTTACTACATTAGCACAGTGTGAAAATAAAGATTTGCATTTGTTGACTTATTTCACACATTATTATTATTTTTAATTGATGACACCATTCTGCTTGTTTCTTGTTCCGAATATAATATTATTTTTATATTCACAGCATCCTGGAGGTATTCACTAATTTATCTGATGCCTTTATCTTGTACTAACAGAAGCATGAACATCATTCACATCATAGATACATCATAGACCTAGAGAGTATGTTGCTAGCTTGCATATAATCATATGTTCAACTCATATTCTAGATTTTGAATGTTGAAATTTGTTTTTTTTTTTCAACTTTTTCCTTATTGAATAATATTAGGTATGATTTTTATTGTGACAAAATCCACACAGCATAAAATTTTCCATCTTACCCATATTTAGTTGTAAAGTTCAGTGGCATTATGTACATTCACATTATTGTACAACCATCACCACTGTCCATCTCCAGAACTCTTTTCATTTTATAAAACTGCAATACTGTACCCAGGAAACAATCACTCTCTATTTCCCTTCCTCCCAGGCCTTTGCAACCACCATTCTACTTTCTGTGTCTATGAATTTGATCACTCTGGGTACCTTATATAGGCAGAATTGTACAGTATATGTCCTTTTGTGAGTGGCTTGTCTCATGTAGCATCATGACCTTAAGACTCATCTGTGTTGTAGCATATGTCATAATCTCCTTCCTTTTTAAGGCTGAAGAGTATTTCATTGTATGTGGATACCATTTTGGCTTATCTATTCATTTGCTGACGAACACTTGAGTTGCTTCCTGTCTTGCAGTCCCTGCTTTCAGTTCTTTTGGGTAGATGCCCAGAAGTGGATTTGCTGGATCATATCACTGAAACTTGTTTCAAGCAGGCTAAAAGTGAGAGCTATCTCTTGGGTACGTGGTATCATTCACGTATCTACCTCCTTTTGTAGCAATACTCCCAGGTTCAATGTCTTACTTTATTCACAAAAGGAAAAGAACTTTCCCCATTACACAGTAGTTTTGAAATCATAATAGGAGCACTTTAAAAGGAAAATGAGCAATTACCCCTGCTTACCCTCACAGGTAGTCCTGAAGAACTAAAAAGAGTAATCTGGATCAGAGGAGATAAGGTTTTTTGTTTGGTTTAGTTTTAATTTTTGGCTTTGGTTGTCCTGAGAAGGTTGACTGGTAAGAATCCTAGAGAAATGACTCTGGAGAAACAAATGTAATCTGCATGTTCTTAGCAGCTCTATCAGGGACATTATGAAAGGGAAAAAATGAGGATAAAGGGTAATATATTTTAGTTTGAAAATTAGAACTGATTCACACAACAAAAGCTGCAGTAGGATGAATCAGCCGCTTGCAGTGGACCTAGTTTTAGGGCAGTCTCTCTTGGTTTTGTGTTTTGTTGTTTTGACTTTTGAAGTAATGCTCATGGCCCTTGAAAAATGACAGGAGGAGTGGCTGGGTGGCTCAGTCGGTTGAGCGTCCGACTCTTGATGTCAGCTCAGGTCATGATCCCAGAGTCATGGGACTGAACCCCACCTTGGGCTCTGTGCTGAGCGTGGAGCCTGCTTGGGATTTGATTCTCTCTCTGTCTCTCTCTCCCTCTCCCTCTGCCCCTCTCCTCTGCTTGCTTGCTCTCCCTTTCTCTCTCTCTCCGTCTCTAACATTTTTTTTAAATTAATTGATTAATTAATTAATTAATTAATTAAAAAAGGAATATGACAGGAGATGGAATGGACTGGGACTAAGAGAAGAAGGTGTAATTTTATCATTGCTAGTGAGGCCACAGGTAAATTCTGTGAGCTCAGAAATACTCTACAAATGTACAGTGGTTTTCTTGTGTATTATATGGGGCAGTGGTGGTCACTTGTTCATGCCTGTGACCCATCAGGCCACTTGGAGGCCCACCCTCCTGACAGATCTCTTTCTCTTCAGGTCGTATAGCTTGGGCTGGACAGGAGATCCTGTCACCTTCTCTTCAGGCCGTATAGCTTGGGCTGGACAGGAGATCCTGTCACCATCTGCCGTGTGTCCTCATACACAGTTTGCTCTTCTCTCATCATGATTTCTCAAGTCCTAACTATCTCTCAAATCACAGTTACTTCCTTCGGGAAGCCTTCCTTGACACCTTCATCCTGAATCCACATCTTGAGCTGAAGGCATTTTCCTCCTGAACACTCAAAACTGAGTGCACTGTGGTTCTGGATTTCTTCTGCTACTTATCCACATGTTTCCCCCTCCTGCTCATGTGGGGCTCTTGCTCTGGTTCGTCCTTGTCCTCGTCCCACAGCACACTGGGCTAGGGTTCTACTTGTGGACAGGGTTCAGGACATGATTCTGAGATTTTGCCAGCCGGGGACAGAACCCTAACCCTCTGGTCACTTTTCAGCAGGGTTGCCTGAGAAAGTAGAGGTGGACACTGTGGCTGTGTGATGCAATTGGAGTGGGATTAGGGCAGAAGTTGTATTTATCTGAATTTGGGGTTTCAGAGTGAATTGGGTGACCTTTGAAGGAAGCCAGTGAACTAGGATCCATCAGTTTCTTTTTCCCCCTTTTATTGCTTCTCTTATAAATTTAGTAGTGATGATTTCATATTTAATATAAAAGTCTGTTACTGTGTATTTTCTCTATCAATTAATCAAGCTTATTACCAAAAGGTTTCTAAACAGTTTAAAAAAAATTTTTTTTTAATGTGTATTCATTTTTGAGAGACAGAGACAGAGTGTGAGCGGGGGAGGGGCAGAGAGAGAGGAAGATACAGAATCTGAAGCAGGCTCCAGGCTCTGAGCTGTCAGCACAGAGCCCGACACGGGGCTGGAACCCACGGACTTCGAGATCATGACCTGTGCTGAAGTCGGACGCTTAACCCACTGAGCCACCCAGGCGCCCCTTCTAGCCAGCTTTTTAAACAAAAGATACTTGCTAAACAGAAAACAGAATCAGGAAGTCTAGGATACAAGTCCTGTTCTTGTTTCTACATCTTGAGAAACGGTTCTGACTTGATTTGGCAGTGCTCTCAGGCTAGGTACTATGGAGCTGCATGGAACCAAAGGGAACCGTACTGCTGGGTTATCTGGCAGTTCTCCACAGCTTCATGAAAGCCAAAGTTACAAGGAACATTTGATCTCATTCCTACATTGCAGCACAACAGGGACCTAGAAGGACAGAAACAGCCCTCTAATGGGGTGATCCTTTGGAATAGTTCATTCATGTACTCAGCATTAAGTTTCTCGATGTCTAAAATACGACATGAAACAAACCAAATTATATTAGCTAAAATGTCTGTTTTTAAAAAAGCGCATCAGTAAAGTATAGAGGATAAGCCTTAGGCACATGATTAGGTATGAGACATCAAATTAATACAATAGGATGAAAACAGATTATGCTCCCTGATTAAAGATGGGAAAAAGGTTATTAAGGGAAAAGAATGTATATTTGAACCTCTCTCATCATGTATTAGTTAAATATTAAACCAGCTATCTAAAACAATGCAGCTGCTTGATTAAGAAAAGCAGACCTAGAGTAAATAATGGAGTACTTGCATTTTAGTAACCCATTTCAGTATTTAGTTATGGGCGACCTGACTCCTAATTTATCACAAGATAAGTTTTGGTTTGACCTTGGTATAATTTGACCCTTCAGTGTCTCCATCATAAAAAAATTACTAACCATTCCAGGAATACCAAGAAATAAGGGTATAGATGTAGTCTTTGTGACACTTATAGAGACAATGAACTAAAATACATTTACCAATGTAGAATATTAAAAGAAAACCTTTTATTTAAGAAATCATAGACTCGCACAATTGGGAGAGACCTTAGAGGTCACTTGGAGACCTAAATGATGAATGACTCTCTTTGGAAAGTAGTAGTAATTCTGCCTTTGCTTGATCACTTCGAATCGGGGACTCATTCCTTCTAAGGTAGAAGCTGTCCACCAGAGCCACACCTTTCCCCAGTCCCAAAAGATAAGGGAGGCAAGGCTCAAATTTAAATTTGCCTTTCTACTAAAAAATGTTATGCAGAACAAACCAGCATAACTCTGCACATAATACTGACATTTGAAAATTCCAAATTTAATATTAAGAGGTACGTGTGATAGTTTTTGGTGACTTTTATCCCAAATACAGACAGAACTTAACAAATAGCCTGTCACTTGATTTCACAAAGATTCTTTGCTTGACGGAGAATAGGCGAGTGTGACCAGGTTTGGCAGAACATATCAAGGGAAAAGAAAACTACACAATCTTTGTTTTTACTATATCATATTTTTCACCACAGCTGGCCTTGCTCCTCTCCACCACCCCTCCCTCTCCAGACTTTCTTTTTGTCCTGGCAGAAAATTACAATCAGAGCATTTGGCTGCAGACTTAGGATGAATTACCCCAGATACTTTTCATTTATCTTGTTTTCAGATGTGTGTGATCGAAAGCATAGATTAGAATAATTAAAATGCTTTTCCCCCCCAACGTGTCTCTGAGACCCAAGGTACACCACTCTCCTACCACCTTCTCCACTAGGTGCCAGCACAGCTCTTCCCCCTGCGTTTGCTCATTTCTGGAGATGGTTATTTCAGCTAGTTCTCCAGCCTCAGCAACATGGACTTTGCATGTTTGGTGTAGTTGTGTTTGTTGGTTTGGTTTGGTAATTTTGACTAAATTTGACCAAAAATATTCTCATTCGACTGGCTTTCTATTGCTAAGAATTTCCGTCTCAAAAATGACTCAAGTTACAATGAATTTAAGTCGTTATGAAAGCAAGATCTTTAATAGTTAGTCCAGATTTTTTGCTTAGAAGCCCAGTGTTAACTCTGAAAGACTGAATAACAGTCAAAATAACTAAAAATTAAACAACCGTGTAATATAAATAAATGTAAAGTGCGTTGGCATATTTCTAAAGAATAAGAACAAAATTTTAGATGTTTACCAGTTTTGTTATTCACCAATTAGTTTTTCAACCGATACGGTTATTTCTCATTCAGTTTTGTAAATGTGATTTGATGTATCATTTGTTTTGGTTCATTTGATTATGTTTAAAATTTATCTGAAAATACTATTATACATTTCAAAATGAATACCGCCACATTTGCACAGTCTTTAACCTGCTGTAGCTTTCTGTGTATATAACAATCCCCTAAAATTACGTATTTAAGTACTTCATTTTTGACCTACTCTCACAGTTTTCATTACTTTTAAATTTACTTCTTAAAATAAAACTTAATTTTTAAAAATAATTAGCAGTTAATATTTTTAATACTAATGAGGAATAACATGTAAAATTATTTTGTGAACAAAAACATAGCTATATTTAATTTCATATATCCTAAGCTTTATGAGAAAACGTAGTAAAAATATTCCATGCCATGGCTAAATATATACCACAAGTCTTCTACCTAGAAAATACCATCAAAATCCATATTGATGTGATGAAAAGTATTGATTTAAATGGTGGGAACATATGATTCAAGATTTATACCAAAATTCTATGAATTTCAAATTTATTTGATAACCTTATCTTAATAATATAAGTTAAAGCTACAGTCAGTACTGTTATTGCTGTCATTCCTACTTTTTAAAATGTAGTCAGAATATTCTCGTACAGTTTTGGGCAGCATAGTATTTGAAAATGATGAAAGCCATAAAATGTTGACTGCCTAAACTGTATATTTAGGCTAATGAGCTAGCTTGATTTCCAGAAACGTGAGATGATTTTTTTCCCTCTGTTTTATGATGTTTTATAGGATAGGATCACTGTTCTTACCGTTCACACACACGGTAGAAAAGACCACTGTGTGCTCCCAGAATTTGGTTTGATGCTACTGAGTGTCCCTACTTTGAGCAAAGCAGGGATTATTCAAATTTCAGTAACTTTTATGGGCCTATGTAGTATAATACATCCTGCATAATTCTATTATTTCCACTCTTTTAATCTGTAGAAGTATTTTTGTGTTAAGAAAAAAAGAAAAAGGAAAGCCATGAAGTGCTGTTTAATCTGAAACAGAGGTTTTTAAGTTCAGTCTCAGAAGCGAGATCAAATGACCTATCCAGTCATTCTGTATCTGTAATTCCTTCACAGTACTTTTCTCGAGTTTCTCAGATCAGCCCAAATCCTGGTTGGGATACTGTATTCTGTACTTTGTCCATTTTCAGTATCAGACAGTCATAGTATGGTCAGGCTTCTATCCAACTTCAAAGATGGTCATCTGTAAGTTTGAAATTCTTTGTTGCTGTGAAGTTCAACAAAAAGATTTCAGTGTTGAATTCAACCCAGACCACAGAATGATTAAATTCATTGTTTTTGATATGTTGCATGGGAAGATATTATGTAATTGAGTTGCTTGCAACTTTGAAATTTATTTTCTTAAAAGAAAGATCAGGCTATTAACTATATATGGCAATTAAAGAAAAGTGCACTCAGTGTCCTGGCAACATATCACTTTTTTCTGTGTTTGATGTAGGCGTCCGTAAAAGGACACCACTCATGCCTTTATAGTTAAAATGCTGTCGTTTCCACCATAAACTCCTATTTTTAGGAGTTTTGGTTTATAACTCAACCGTTTTAAAAAAATCCTCACCTACACTCAGATTAATAAATTTCCTTTCTCAGTCTGAGAGAAAATTTTACTAAAATTTTGAAATCAACATAGTTCATTCCTTTAAATTAGGAAGAAACCAAATGAAAAAAATGCCAGTGGTTTCAAATATATTTTTGTTCTTTTTCAACTCCAAACTAGGTTAGCTGTGTGGGAAAATAACATTTTAATGTTTTCATTCAAAGGTACTGCTGATAGTGTTTGAAGTTGACCGAATTTAAGCATAATTATGAAACTTTTGCAATAAACATTTTAGAGTACACATTTTAAAATTTCATGTTAAATTTTCTTTCTATAAAACTCTGTGGGAGAGTAGATGTGTACATTGCTGGGGTGATTTTTAAAGTCAACTTCAGCACACGGTGAAGAGCTAATGATGGCACAGATCTCTTTTAGGAAAGTCTTAAGTGAAAAAGGACCCCGCATGTAAAAAAGAAATGGCAAAATAATCAGACTTCCTTCTTTCTTACAGTTCACGTTAGTGACTAAAATTGCCCATGTTTTCTACTCATTCATTTAAGATTTTGCTCCCTAAGTGTTGCTAATGATGCCTGTTGTTCAGTGTTTCCCGTGTCTTTTGAATTCTTTTTTTTCCCTTTTGTGAGATTAATAAAACTTAACTAGAACTGCGTATGTACAACTTACTTACACATGTGTGTAAACATTGGATGTTTTCCCCTTAAAGAATTCATTGATCTTTTTAAATACAAAATACACTTTAAAAAAAAAAAAAACCTTTTTCTTCACATCAGGGACAGTAAGAGGCACATTGTTGGAAGAAGGTGTGAGAAAGGAGAGGGACAGGGATTTGGGAGACTTGACCGAGCTCCAGGTAACCTGGAGGTGCTGTGTCAGAAAGCTTTAGGTGGACAACAAGAAAGTTATGGGTATGAGAAAGAAGGACATAAGTCATGTTTACTTGACAGAACCTTTTAACAAAAGCGCTGTCCTAACAAGCAGTGCTCATGAATATATTCTTTTCAATCATATTGCGGACAAATTCCTCACTGAAGGAACTACGCATGATAAAGAACTATTTACATTTTCTCCCTCTGGTTCCAACTTCTTGGATTAGGGAAAAAACAAGATGTCCCCCCTCTTCTTTTAAATAGAGAAACAGTGCTTTCTTGTGTTTTTCCATAAATGAGTCTGACCACAAATTTAGGTTTACTAAAAATTGTTACAAATTATCTGGGAAACACAGAATTTTGCAACAGAACCTCCCTTGTAAGCAAAATCTGTTGTATGAAATCCCAGCTGTACACCAGAGATGTGTTTGAGAGTACTCCATTGATTACAGATTCATCATTTAAGTAGTAAATCCTGTTAATGTATCTAAATATGATTAGATTTCCAAAATTTTGGTTTACATAAAACTTTTTAGAAGCATGAGCTGAAAGTAGTGAATAACTGTTATCTAAAGCATGAGAGAGTTAAATCGGAATATATTACAGGTTGTTCTATTTCAACAATGCAATCAGAAAAATAGATTTCTGATGTGTCTTTTATAAATTTGTATTTTATTCATCATACGAGTGATACCTAATAGACACATCCCAACTTGACCATCGTTCGTCAGGTTTTTGTTTAGGTTATGAGATTAACTGATTACTAAGGAACACAAATTTCTTCATGGTTGATCCTGTTTGGTCATTAAAATGAGTAAAATCACCGGATGTGATCTTGGTGATCAAGTTGAATTGCCTGTGCAGTCATCCCATTGATTGTTTGGCAATCGTTTGTTATTATGTATTGAGAAAAATCAATCAGGCAGAAGAAAGCCTATTTGATCCCATAGATAGACAAAGGCTTACTGGAATGCTGACTGAGAAGAGAGTAACACAGAGGTGCCAAGGATCCTAACCCTGCTGTTCCTCTAACACTGTCCAGAACTTGATAGTCTCTAACAGTACTTCGTCCTAACACACAAACAAGGTGGTCTTTCCCTTGTGAAGAGCATCTGGCATCAAGAAAACCCACCTCAGAGTCCTTGATCAGTAGACTTGGTCAAAGACCTGGGCACCATCCACCCTGGGCCATAGGGACTTAATTTGTTGGCCAAGTTAAGTCAAAGTCTCGATGTTATTGGGAGAAGGCTTCTCTCAGAAAGATTAAAAAAAAAAAAGGTGCAATAGTGGGATGTAGTTGTATGTAGCTAACAACATGTTTTCAGTGGGTATGTTTGAGAGAGTAATCTAAATCAGGAATACTAATGGAGACCTCATCATACCATTTTCCTGAGCACTCAAAAGAAAAAGAAGCAAAACATTATATTTACTCCCAAAATAATAATAAATGATAATAATAGAGTGTTCTTTCCAGAAAATTCTGAAATAATAGATGGCTTTTAAAATCAGACATATTTAGCTAACCTGTAATTTTCTGTTATATACTTTCATTTCTTTATTTCTCAGCTATCCATTAGAAATTCATTCATCAAAAAACAACAACAGAAAAACTTTTCCTCTGCGCCATGAGTTTAGTTTTTGAGCATTTTCTATTCTTTCTTACCTTATGGCCTTTGCATTTGCCATGCTCTCTGCCTGCATTGCTTTGTTGGCTCCTCGCATGGCTAGTTCTTTCTTCATTTGATAGAGTATCTTATGTATAATAGCCTGTCCTCTCTCTGCCCTGTTATTCTATCCTATCATTTTTGTTAGTTCCCTTCACAATCCAAAATTATGTTGACATGGTTTTCTTTCATGGTCCTACTCTCCACCACTGTATTTCCTTCATCTTGAACGATGCCACATACTTAGTAGATGTAGAAAGAGTCAAATGATTGAGTGCTGTCCTTTAAAATTTATGCATCACAATTGACAGTGGGCAACCTACCTCCAAAGGAAACCCTTATCACTCTCCATTCTGCTACCCCAACAAATCTGTTCCAGTCATTGGTTGTTTAGTGTTGTTAAGCAAATGTGTTTTTGTTTTTCCTTTTACTTTGTGTAGGCATTCTTAACTTAGCCTGGTATCCTTTGGAAGGAAAAGGTCAGTCAGTAAACACCTGTCCACTCTGGATTAACGTAAGTGAGCACAACACTTCTGAGGGCTCCTCATTGGCCATATTCTTTCTAGGAGCCCAAGACAATGTGGCACAATGTGGGACAATGTGTCTCTAGCATCATTCCAGTTTAGATAGACAGAAGTTTCTACAATGTGACTAGGG
This sequence comes from Panthera tigris, assembly GCF_018350195.1. Taxonomy (NCBI): domain Eukaryota; kingdom Metazoa; phylum Chordata; class Mammalia; order Carnivora; family Felidae; genus Panthera; species Panthera tigris. The sequence continues at coordinate 85,822,131 of NC_056665.1, read as the reverse complement.
TTTTGTTCAGTGACAGGCATTCAATCAATCAGCAAAAGAAAACTTAGCAGTGCGTTGAACAGAAGTAAATATTTAGCAAACTCTCCTGCTTTATTATTTTTTTTCCTTTGACTCTTGATCTGAAATGTAACATTTATCTGTCCTTGTTGTACCATAGGAAGAGTTCTGGCTACGTCCTGTACCTTCAGTTACACTATTATAAGTGAACCTTGAGCAGCATGAATATACATGCAACAGGGTGAAGAGAAAATGTTATGCTCTGGTTATGCCCTGTATAAGTGTATATTAGGATTCTAAATGAAAATCAAAGTTTGTAATTCTTCTAGGATATCAAATTGGGAAATTATATAATTTTCTTCTGGATAATCTAAAAGGAGAAAGAGGAAAAATAAAATTCATTTTAAAACCATCATATTGAAATCAAAAAAACTCCAGTATGTATATAACTATATAATTGTTCTTGGTATTCCTGTGGGTTGAAGAACAATGAAAATAGATCTTGTCTTACAATTCACATATGTTTTGAACAGATCTGTGGGTGAAATCCTTAGGAAAAGATTCCCAGAGAACTGTTGGGTGATCTCCATTCATTCCGAGAAGTTCTGGTCTGTGGTTTAGTTATCACTTTACGTTGTCAACACTTCTATCACAAATCAGTTACCAAACATGGAAAAATTGTCAGTGGCTTTGAAAGCTAATGCAGAGTGGTAGTAATCATTTAAAGGGCTTATCTATCTGCCTTGAGCAACACAGAAACTGAGAAAAGGCAAACAGTACAAAAGGTGGCCCTGGTACGGGAAATGGAGAGGGGCTGTGGGGGGGGGGGGGTTGCTCATGAAAAGCATTCCAGTCTGTTTGGGTGCTTCACAAATCCTAATGAGATAATAGCTCATCCAGTCAAGCCCATTCCTTACTTTCAGGAAGTGCCACACAGGTAAATGAAGAAATTATTTGAAGAGGGATCACGATGGGTGTGGACTGTTTGTGATTCAGCTTGGAAGAAATGCAGATGTTTCTTTAGCCTGACTAGGATTGATTTTCCCTGATGGGGTTTTCTCAACCTCTGTGATTGCAGGCCTGTGGTTTGCAACACTGATAGTACTCATAGATAAAAAAATCAGAACCAGTAGCTGAAGGAAATGTGAAATACTTACCCTGGAGTGACTATCCCATTATTTAGAAACAAATTGTTTCTTCCTTGACATCTAAACCATGCAGAATTTCTACTCTTTAAACTTTTAGGATTCTTTAAGGTGGTTTTTGAGTATCCAAATATATTTGTCTTTAAAAAAAAATTCAAAATGGTGTTATTTTACAGACACTCTGAAATATAAAATTGAGAAGATGAAAAATCTGTAACCATACATATTTTTTCGTTAGAATCTCAGAATTAGATATAAAAAACGTTTATCATGAGAGTGCGTGAGGGTACTCCCCCTCCAGGTTTCTTTACTAGATTTGCAAACAGTGTTTTATTCTGTTTCAAATTTTATTCTGTTTCCTGGCAGTGAGGAAAACTTAGTTAAACCATCTAACCAATTAGACGTTAAACAATGATGATGGAATAATGTGGATCTATTTATTCCACTAAAAAATGATGGTGAATGTAGATATTCAATGGCTCCCATATAAACCTGTTTGCTCCAAAAAACATAAGTTAGTTCTCAGAGCTAACCTAGAAAGAGAATTATAGTGTGCACAGTAATGTCACCTTTCACATAGTCCAGGTAAGAGAACCCCTTTTAAATAGTTTCCATATTAAAATCAGGGTCGGGGGACCTCTCAAGTCAAGCTCTGAGTCAGTCCTCTGCCTGGCCACAGCTTGCTCCATGCCAGAATAAGTTAAAATGGAAAGATATGAGGGATAGAGAAATTTAATTATGATTCAAAATTATCCTGTTGGGAGATTCCTGGGAAACATTACAAAGCTTAGCCAGAACAGTGTTCTGGATATTGTATGGACAATTAGAAAATCTACACCAGTTCATAGGTTTAGGATCTGAATAGTCATTTGGAGGTGGCAGTGGTAAAATAAGGAATTAAGACTGGATTGAGAACATTCTGGAATCTTTTGAATTATCTTCCCCATTTAGAATGTGCTGATAGAATTACTGAGAGCCCTGGTGACAGCCCTCAAGAGAAGGAGGAGGAACCACAAGGTTTTAGCTGCTAGGTCTTGTTGCTTGCTTGCTTTTGCAGGGTGTGGTACTGGGCAGGCTGTTGGGAGTATCTTGTGGAATGCAAGTCATAAATGTGAAGAAGCAAGGCTACTAAAATGGAAATAGTACATAGAAAACATAGTAGGTGGTTAACAAATCTTAATAAATGTATCTTGAACAAGGTGTTGGAAATAAAAGATAACTAGGCATATAAAAAGTTCCAAAATCTCAGCTGAGGAGTAAGTGAATGAGTGAGTGTGTGTGTGTGTGTGTGTGTGTGTGTGTGTGTGTGTGTGTGTAAAATCTAATTAGAAAGATTGAGGATTTTAACAAGTATATTTTAACTATACTATAACTATATATTTAACTATACTATACTTAACTACATATTTAAACTAAAAGCAGTAAGTTCTACCACCTTCTTTTCACCCTGTAAGTCCTGGAGAATTGGAAGTTAAGTGGAAATGGCATAAGAACTAGGATCATTAATTTCAGTCAGTGGTTGGTAGTTGGTGATTTATAGCTTTAATATAAAGGAAGAGTTAATTCCCAAGGGATGACATACTTTAAAATTTTTTTATCTCCCAAGATAAAATACATACAGATTTGGTGTAAGAAGAATTTGAGTCTAAGAATTTTAAGACTCTGGAATGTATTGTTCAGAAAGTTGTGTAACTAACTAGAATTTGTGGGCTTTCTTTTGCTTAGATTCTTTAATTATAGAGAGATTCACCTGCCTAAAGAGATTTATTTACCTTTCAACAGAAGTATGTGAGGTCTGCTGGATTATAATCGGATAGTAAAAAGCATTTGCTTTGCCTGAGAGTCAGACAGCAGTTCTCTACCCAAGTCCTAAAAGATCAACAATAATGTAATTTCCACTTGTCAAATGAATAAACCTATTTTTTAAACAATTTTGGTTTAACCAAATACAGATTTTAAAAACATTATTTTAGAACTTAAAAATCGAGTTAAAGTTTGGTATTTTTCTAACTAATCTTTCTCCTTTATCCGCTCTCCCTGAATGCTGGCTTGTAGTTAAAAGCATATCCTGAAGGCTTGCTTTCAACTTTCAGCCACACTTAGCATCAGAGAATCTTCTGGTGCTGGATTATTAGAATCCAAAAATCTCCTCACCCATCCTTACCACTCATTCCCTCTTTCGGTAACCAAAAGAATTATTGTGAGTAAGGTGAAAAGAAAAAGGAAACCCCACTCTGCTCTCCTTTATCTTCTTATCTATAGTGCTGATGCAGAAAGAGAAAGCTGTACTGTGATATTGCTATCTGTTCCCTAATCAGGAAGATTTCCACCTAGGACTCAAAGGAATGGACTGAACAGTTTCCTGATTCCTCTTGCTGAGCTTAGAGATAGTTCTAATATGGTGGCAGGTGGAGGTTTTAACAGTTTAGCTTCTCCGGGACACCTGGGTGGCTCATTTGGTTGAGCATCAGACTCTTGATTTTTGGCTTAGCTCATGATCTCATGGTTCGTGAGGTCCAGCCCCGCATAAAGCTCTGCTCTGCACTGACAGTGTGAAGCCTGCTTGGGATTCTCTGTCTCCCTATCGCTCCCTATCTGCTTTAACCTTGAGTATGTTAGCAAGAACATCACGTGAGAAATTATCTTCTTCAAAGGCCTGGGTATTTTATAACAGAACATTTGAACAAAACCACGCAAAGTTTTGAGAAGAGACAGAGGGATTTCATTACAGTTGACCTCTCAAGATTGACCAGTGGTTCTGCTGTTGAAGAAGACATGCATCAAATATCCTGGTGTGGAAATGTCTTTGCTTTGGCACTGGAGAGTTGGTGGTATAATCTTCAATGAGGGCATGACTCCCACCAATTAGGAGTTTCTCTCTGAAAGCTGCGAATCAGATGAAGACTCATTTTTAGAATCCAAGAGTGCTCAAACCAGATGGGGCTCATGGTCGCCTTCCTGACTTTATAGACACAAACTAGACATCTTGTAAGTTCTGCGCTGTGTGAGAAACCATTTTTCAGTCATGCAGCTAATTCCAGTTTTAATTTTAGTTTCTAATTAGATCTAATTAGGGGTGTATCCTGATGTTCATTATTCAACTCATGCTGTTTTCATCTTGGGATTTAAACTTCCATTAGACTAGCTACAGTAGGCTTTCACTTTAAAGTGCTTTTATTTAATGCTACCAAACAACAATACCTAATATTTATTTAATGCTTTTTTTTAAAAGCTCAAAGTATTTAATGTGCTTTTACTTATTTAATCCTTATAATATCCTGTGAGGAATATTAGAAGTAAGCCTTATTATCTCCATTTTATAGGTAAAGAAATGGAGTCACAAAGTAGTCAGGGAGCTTGTGAATGTTCTATGAGTTCCAAGTGCACTCATGATGATTTTTCAGTTTTCCTGCCTTCCCTTCTCAGGGGACCTTGTTGCCTTGCTATATACTATAAATACATTATACAGAGTATAGTTTTACTATTCTCAGGCCCATCAAGTTTAATGGGGTAGCCTGGCATGGTTCCTAGAGAAGGATCATGTACGTGATAAATATTACTTTATAAGATGGTGTATTTTGGCTTGAATATGGTTTACAGTTTAAAAAAGGTGCAACAGAAGGGAGCAAGGGAGCATGTCTCATTTTATTTATTTTTTCTCTAGCACCTAATGTGGTGCCTGGCACATAGTAGGCACTCAATAAATATTTGTTAAACAAATGAAAACACCTCATTAAAAAGTAGCACAATAAAGAACAGAAGACTATTAAGACGAATAAAAGGAAGTACTACTTCACTCAGCAGGAAGTGCTTAAATAGGACAACCTACCTCCACCATAAATCCCTTGGTTCTTGTTGAGGATCAACCATTGATCTGGGTTGAATGCAGCTCCAACCAAGTGTTCTGACTTATGGAGTTATTGATCTTTAGAGCTGAAAGAGCCATTTGAAATCATTTAAACCTTCTGCTTAAAAAAAATTTTTTTAATAGAGGAGGAAATGAAGATCGTATTTCACTGAACCTTTAGGAGTCACAAATTGCCACACAGACAAATTTACTTTTAAATTGCTTCATTGAATTATCTAGGAGGCACATGTTTTTTCTTATTTGCATGGAAGAATTTGCAAGACTGAAGTGCGGAAAGTTTAAAGAGAGAATTATCAGCATAACCCCCCAAAATCAAATTTCATGATTATTTTATGGCAAATGGACACCAGTGTCAGAATCATCTCTTTGAAAACATCATGCCCCTTGTATTACAAAATGTCTCTAGCTCAAAATGCATGATTAAATTCTCAGAAATCCTTGGAAATTAATTTCACTTTATTTTAATTTGGCATTACCATTGATGAAAGGACTCAGAGCAAAATTCTTAGAGACATTTTAATTGCCCATCCCTTATATCCAGTCAGTTAACAAATTCTGTCAATTCTAATACCATGTCTTTTGTATTTACCTGAATTACTGAATTAGACTCCTACAGGCTCCTCTCTGCTTTCTATCCCTCCTTTAATCAATTTTCCATACTTTTGCTTCCTAACATGTAACCCCAAACGTTTCTCTTTTGCTTAAAATCTTTTAATGGTTCTCCATTGTCTACACAATAAAGTACGTCCTTCCCAGAGCCTCCCATCTTCTGGCTTCTGCCCATCATACCAACCTCACATTTTGCTCTTCAGAATATGAAGCATTTGTCATTCTGATCTATTTATGTTTCCTGAACTCTCGTTTTCTCTCTCACCTCTACACCTTTGCAAAGGCTTTTCCTTCTGCTGGGACATCCCTGCTCTCCACTCTGTCTGGCAAGCTGTCTCATCCTCTCTAAGGTGACCACTTCTGAGAAGTGGTCTCATTTGCCTCTAATTTGAGTTGCATATTCCTCCTCAGAAAAACAATTTCCTACTTACAGTTGGAAGTGGTATTTAGGATTTTTTCATTACATAAATGAAAATATCATGGCTTTCAATAATCCGTTTATTCTTTCAAGGAATATTTATTGAGGGCCTAATGTTTGTCAGGCAAATAGGAGAAGCAGGAAATTAACTCAAGGTGTACTGAACTAACCAGTAGAAAAGCAAATGAGGACATTGGAGCCCAGAGAAGAGGTGTCAAAATTAGATGGACCGGTTAGGGGAAATTTCACTAGAAGAGGTGATTTTTTTAGCCTAATTTTGAAAAATGAATAGGAGTTAAGTAGGTGAAAAAGCAGAAGGATGGGGTCTCATAAGCAGAACACAGAGCATTTGGGAAAGCCAGTACTGAGGTACCTTACTCCCTCAGAGAGCTACAAGAGGTTTGGTGTATGTCGATGGACACATGAGGAGGAATATGGTGGGGGATGAGACTTGAGAGGTAAGAGGTTGCTAGATCATGAAGGCCCTTGTGTATTAGATTGAGGAGGTTAAATTTCATTGTAACAGTTATGGAGAGCCATTGGAGGATTTAGGGAGAAAGATGAGAAGCTTGAATTTGGTGTGAAAATGTTGTTATGGTAGTGGTGTGGAGGGTAGATATGGGGTTGGGTTGTAGATGGTAGAGTGCGGGTTTGAAGGGGTTTAGATGGTCTGAAGGAAGGAATACTAGTCATGTAATTTAAACAAAAAGTTCAAATCTGATACAAGGCAGTGGCAATGTGGATGAGGAGGAACTGATAGAATCAAGTGATATTAAGACAGACTGTAAAGAATTCGGGGATTGGTTGGATAAGGGGACTGAATGAAAGTTCAGAGTTTAGGGGCGCCTGGGTGGCTCAGTCGGTTGGGCGGCTGACTTCGGCTCAGGTCATGATCTCGCGGTCCCTGAGTTCGAGCCCTGCGTCGGGCTCTGTGCCGACCGCTCAGAGCCTGGAGCCTGTTTCAGATTCTGTGTCTCCCTCTCTCTGACCCTCCCCCATTCATGCTCTGTCTCTCTCTGTCTCAAAAATAAATAAACGTTAAAAAAAAATTTGAAAAAAAAAAAAAGAAAGTTCAGAGTTTAATGCAGCTCAGTTTTCTAATTTTAACAACTTGTGGAATAGTGACATTAGTTAGGTTCTTACCTTATTTTATTCTGAAGTCTCACTAGTTTTTAAAACATTCAGTAATAGAAGAATGTTAAATATTATTCTGAAAGCTCACTAATGCTGATTTTGTTTGGTGTTCTTTAGCTGGCCAGAATTAATGGCTTAAAACAACAACTTATTAACATGTCTTCTTTTCCTGGGGATTGATAGCTAAGCAAGGCAATTCTCACTTGGAGCGCACCAAAATGCAGTTGAGACTAGTGCCATCAGAAGACTTCTTAACTCACATGTCTGGTGCCAGACCATAATAACTGGTTGACATTTCTCTCTCAAGAGTCCTCTTCACATGACTGTGTTGGGTTTCCTCACAGCATGGCATTCTCAGGGTGGTTGGACTTCTTCCGTGGTGGTTGGCTTCCCCCAGAGTGAGTGTTCCAAGAGACCAGGTGGAAGCTACAAGTCTTCTTACAACCTAATCTTGGAAGTCAAAAGATATCACTTCCTGTTGATTAAAGCACTTATAGAGCAGCTTAGATTCAAGAGCATGAAAGAATAGACTGTAGCTCTCAAAGGAGGAATGATTGCACATAGAGAGGAGGAAAGACTTGATATTACAACCTCTTGTCATAGTTCCTTTTAAGTGAATCAAGGTGAGTTTCTCAAAAAATTTCTTCCCATATCTTAATGATAAAATAATTATAGAACCACTTTGAATGTAAAACCATTGGATGTTGTTTCCCAACATCCAATATTTACATGATGTTTATTCTATTTAATATTATAGCCAAGTCCGTTACTTCTAACTCATACGATTCCTATCAACTTTTCATTATCATACATATGAAATCTTCTTTTATCCAATATTCTCTAATTGGAAACAGACTTATTTTTTAAGAAGAAAAAAATAATTGCAGTGTTTACTTTTCCCATTCTTCTCCAAGTCAGGGATAGCCAATGAACTAAAGCAATGAAAAACACATTAAAAAATATTATTAACCCAAGTAAAATATATCCATAAAAGGCCCTGTTAAAAATTACTTAAGATGGGAATCTAATTCTCTGCCTTTTTGTTGGGAACCAAAGTCCTATGAACTATGAGTGGACCATTCCAGTACTCATTTAACAAATATTCATTACAGACTACTATGTCCCAGGCATCATGCAGATAGTTTATTCTTTTCCAGGAACCTCAGTATATGCTTTCTTGTTTAGAGCAGATTTTTTTTTCAATTTATTTTTTGTAGTGGCCTTACAATGGTGTTAGGTACTAAATTACTATCACTTCGGACATCCTATAAAACATGACAATATTAATGTAGCTATTCCTTATTTGTCAATAGAGTCATGTGAGATTATTTTATGTGACTTGAAGTTTTCAAAGAATGCTCAAAAATAACAAATGCAAGAGTTCCATTTTCTATGTGTAGTCACTCCTAACAAGCCTGCCATTATGCAGAATGAGGGAATTTTCTTTACTTCCCTTTAAGTGCTGTTGATATTTATAGTGTTAGTTTTTCCTGCAAATAAACTTTTTGAACAACTAGGCAAACTGTTCGCATTTCTCCAGAATGATTCTTAGCCAGGAAAATGGGGTACCTCTAGGAAGAGGATTTTCTTTGCAGGGATTTTCTCCTGATTGAATAACCAGATGGAGAGTCACGGATTTGAAAATGTTTAGCTGAGCATTTCGGCATTCTCTACTGGGTTCCACAGTAGGATGCCAAATAAAAATCACAATCTAAGCTGTTATGAATTAATGAGAGTCTGCAATACACATACCTAGTCATTGTAACCCAGACCTAAATGTGCACGCATTTTGGGTAAATACGTCTGAGGATCAACGTAGATCCATAATGTACAACACTAACCTCCCATTAGTTAACCATGGTAAAGGTTGGAAAAGTGCTTCCATTATTTAAAAAACAAAAACAAAAACAACACTCTACTTCGAAACTTAATCCTGCCATAAAAATTGATTGAAATCTGGCAAAAAACAAAATAGTAATCAAATTAACTACATTTTATTTAAAAGCAAAACTATCACGTTTAATGTTTCTGGCATTATTCTGTAGGTAAATTAGTCTTCTTTGGAGTACCTGTTTATTTTTTACACATGACTATTATAAATTCTTCTGTTGCAACTATTGCCAGGACTTATGAATGATTCTTAGTTGTTTTAAAGATAAGGGTATCAACTGGATGTTGTCATAATGAGCCTGACTATATCAGGAGGGAAAACCTCTCCCTGGGAAAGATTAGATGCCTTAGGAAGTCAGCACTAATGCTTCTGGGCCTCTAAGGTGTCATTAAGAAATCACTGTTGTGGGGCCCTAGCTTCCCTTGCCTCAATTTATATGCTAGGTACCAAGAATACCTAATGAAGTCTGGCTTACATACAGTAAAAGGAATAGAAAGATCTCTTTTTCCAAGTAGTTGTTCATACTTGACTGCAGAGGCCATTAGCTGTTGGTGCTGTGATTATAGACACCACAGAGCAGATACTTCATTATTCATATTTTGGGGGACATGTATAAAGCTGGATTCTAGTCAGTGGTCAGTTGTTATTTTCCATGCTTGGATTAGACAAGGACACTGTGGATATAATGAATTTGCTTTAAAAGATGAAGTTTTCTCACACAAACTACATACTGTACAAACCATATACTGAGCTGACTGTCCATATTAGTACAGCTGCCTATTTCCTGTTGAAGTAGATTCTGGTATCCGAATCTATATTAAGAAAATAGGGACACAATCAAAAATCTCACATGCATACTGTTGCTACAGACTTCCATGGGAAATGCCTAGCCCTGCTGCAGATCTGTCAAAATTCTCATCTGCCTGGAAAACAAAATAGGAGAGAAGCCCCTCTGTCCATTCACTTTTAGTCTTTAAAACTCCAAACATAAATGTGACTCTTGGAAGAAAGAATAAGTGGCAACAACAGGTTCAGGCTATCTCTGTATTGAAATAGCTAAAGATTTATTGAAAATGTTCAGTTTTGTTCAAATGTCTAAGGTATCTTTTTATAAATTCAATAATTTGACTTATTTTCATCATCAGTGGCATCAATACAACCTAGGAAATACTTCTCAAGTGCCAAATTGAAGAAATGAGACGTGTTCTACAAGGGCTTGGTTATTATAGCTTTTCAGTGATAGAGAATTACTACATAAATGCACTCTTTAGTTTTAAAGCAGAGAAAGCAGAGAAGATAGTTTGTACAATTCATTCTTTTGGTTGGGGGTGGGAGTGGGGTGGGCAGTGTATAATGGTTAGGAATGTATTCCAAAGTATTTGTGGCACCTAAGTGGCTCAGTCTGTTGAGCGTCCAACTTCAGCTCAGGTCATGATCTCACGGTTTGTGGGCTTGGGCCCGCGTCGGCCTCTGTGTTGACAGCTCAGAGCCTGGAGCCTGCTTCAGATGCTGTGTCTCCCTCTCTCTCTCTGCCCCTTCCTGGCTCGCTCTCTCTCTCTCTCTCTCTCTCTCTCTCTCAAAAATAAATGAGCATTAAAATTTTTTTGAAAAAAGAATGTTTTCCAAAATATTTAATCTGCAAGTGCCAATGTAGTTAAATACTCAAACTTCTTTAGGTGCCAGTGTTCTAAGTAATGATCTCTTCCAAATCCACTGGGCTGGTTTTCACCCAGGTGCTGTTTCACATACTCATTTTAGTGAGTTTCATTACCCATGGTTCCCTGCCCTCTCTACTTGTTCTTTTATCTGACCTCTTAGTTTTATTTGGCATCTTAAGGAAATGCACTCTTCTTGTCTTCTTAGATAGTTCTGAAAAGTTCCCTCCTAGTGTCCCACCCACTTCTACTGATTTATCTTTCTTCTTCTTTTTCCAAGGGTCTTCTTCCTCTGCTCTCCCTCAAATGTCTTTGTTTAAATTAATCACCATTTTCTCCCTTTTACCATTAATGCTTTTTTTGTGTTAGCTAAGAAATTGTTGCCTACCCCAAGGTCAAATTTTGATATGTTGCGTTTTCATTATCATTCAGTTAAAAATACTTTTGAATTTCTGTTATGATTTCTTCTTTGTGACATGAGTATTTTTGAATTGTGTTCTTTAATTTTCAGATAGTTAGGGATTTTCCAAATATCTATTTATTATTGATTTTTAATTTAATTTAGTTTTATTCAGAGGCCATACTTTCTCGGATTTCAATTTTATTGAATTTATTAAAACTAATATTGTGACCCAGAATATGGTCTATTTTGGTAAATGTTTCATGTGTACTTGAAAGAATATGTATCCTGCAGTTGTTGAGTGGAGGGTTTTATAGATGTCTGTGTGGTCATATTGATGATCTTCAACTCTTCCATATACTTGCTTATTTTCTGTCTTCAACTAAGTATATATGTGAGTTTGTATATTTCTATTTCCAGTTCTGTCTATAATTATTGATATAGTTGGATTAAGGATGACTCTTCTGATTTTCTCTGTGTTCTGCTTTTATTTGTTCCTTATCTCTCTATTCTTGCATTCTTTCAGATTGAGTATTTTTTACTATTTTATTTTATCATCATTATTACTTCATTAACTATACATCTTTGTTTTATTTCTTATAGCTTTATTCAGCTTCAACTGATATAAAAAACTGCACATATTTAATGTATACAATTTGATGAGCCTGAACATATGCATACACCCATGATACCATCACTACAGTCAGGGTAAACAACTCCAGAAGTCTCCTTGTGTTCGTGTGTGCGTGTGTGTGTGTGTGTGTGTGCGTGAAGAACACTTAACATGAAATCTATACTCAACAAATTTCTAAGTGCACAATACCACACTGGTAACTATAGGTACTATGTTGTATAGCAGATCTCTAGAACTTACTTATCTAGCGTAACTGAAACTTTACATCCACTGAACAACTCCCCATTTCTCCCTGCCCCTATTCCCTGGCAACCTCCAGTCTATTTTCTGCTTCTGTAAATTTGACCATTTTAGATACCTCATATAAGTGAATCTTGCAGTATTTGTTCTATGACTGACTTATTTCAGTTAGCATAATGTCTTCCAGGTCCACATGTTCTCAGAAATGGTAAGATTTCCTTCTTTTTTTTTTTTTAATTTTTTTTAACGTTTATTTATTTTTGAGACAGAGACAGAGCATGAACGGGGGAGGGGAAGAGAGAGAGGGAGACACACAATCGGAAGCAGGCTCCAGGCTCTGAGCCATCAGCCCAGAGCCCGACGCGGGGCTCGAACTCCCGGACAGTGAGATCGTGACCTGAGCTGAAGTCGGACGCTTAACCGACTGAGCCACCCAGGCGCCCCAGATTTCCTTCTTTTTTAAGTCTGAATAATATTCCATTGTATGTATATACCACACTTTATTTATTCATTTGTCTTTTGATGGACATTTGGGTTGTTTTCATATCTTGGCTATTGTGAATAGTGGTGCAATGAATATGGGCATGCAGATTATCTCTTCAAGATCCTGATTTCAATTTGGGGGGGGCGGGGCACATACTCAGAAGTGAGATTGGTGAATTATATGGTAGTTCTATTTTAAATGTTATGAAGAACCTCCATACTGTTTTCCATAGCTGCTACACCATTTTACATTCCTACCAACAGTGTACCAGAGATCCAGTTTCTCCACAACCTCACCAACATTTGTTATCTTTTGTTCTGGTTTGATTTGGTTTGATAAGTAGCCATCCTAACAGATGGGAGATGGTATCTCACTGTGAATTTAAATTGCATTGCCCTGACAATGATGTTGAGCACTTTTTTATATACCTGTTGGCCATTTTTATGTCTTTTTTCAAGAAATGTCTATCCAAAGTCCTTCAGATATTTTCCAGTCAGGTTATTGTTTTGTTTTTGTTTTTGTTTTTGTTTTTTTGTTTTTTGTTTATTTTGTATTTTCTTTTGGTTTTGTTTTTGCTATTGAATTATAAGAGTTCCATATATATATTTGAAAATTAACCCCCTATCAGATGTGTGGTTTACAGATATTTTCTCCCATTCTTAGGTTGCCTTTTCACTGTGCTGATGGCTTCTTTTGATGTCCAGAAGCTTTTTAATTTGATGTCATCCCGGTTGCCTAGTTTTGCTTTTGCTATCTGTACTTTCAGTGTCATATCCATGAAATCATTGCCAAGAGCAATGTCATGAGGCTTTCTTATTTTGTTCTAGAAATTTTATGGTTTCAAGTCTTATATTTAACTCTTTAATCCATTTTGAGTTGATTTTTGTATATGGTATAAGGTAAGTATTCCATTTCATTCCTTTGCATTTTGATATTCAGTTTTACAAACACCATTTGTTGTAAAGACTATCTTTCTCCATTGTGTATTCTTGGCATCCTTGTTCAAGATTAGACGCATGGGTTTATTTATACATTGAATAATAACAGCATTGAATCTGTAGATTGCTTTGAGCAGTATAAACATTTTAACAATATTGAGTGTTCCAATTCATGAAGATGGGATGTCTTCCCACTTATTTATTTCTTCTTTAATTTCTTTTATCAATCCAAAGCCAGACAAAGACAGTACAATAACAACAACAAAAAACCCTCATCCAATATTCTTTATGAAAATAAATGCAAAATTTTTTGACAAAATACTAGCAAACCAAATTTAACAATACATTAAAAGCATCATATACCATGATCAAGAAAGATTTATCTCTGGGATGCACAAATGGTTCAATATATGCAAATCAGTAAATGTGATATACCTCTTTAACAAGATGAAGAATAAAAATCATACAATTATTTCAATAGATGCAGAAAAAGCATTTGACAAAATTCAGTATGTTTTCTGGATAAAAATGCTGAACAAACATTCAGATGGAATGTCCCTCAACATAATGCAGGTCATATATGATGAGCTCATAGTTAACATCATACTGAATGGTAAAAAACTGAAAACTTTTCTTCAAAATCAGGAACAAGATAAGGATGTTTACTCTTACCACTTCTAATCCACACAGTACTAGAAGTTCTAGATAGAGCAATTAGGCAAGAAAAAGAAATAAACAGCATCCAAATCTGAAGGGATGAAGTAAATTATCTGTGTTTGCAGTTGACATAATCTTATACATAGCAAACCCTAAAAACCTTACTAAAGAACTGTTAGCACTAACAGATAAATTCAGGAAAGCTGCAGGATTCAAAATCAACATATAAAAATCAGTTACATTTCTAAACACTAACAATGAATTATCTGAAAGGAAATTAAGAAATGAATCCCATTTACAATAACATCAAAAAGAATAAAATACTTAGGACTAAACTTAACCAAGGAGGTGGAAGGCTTGCACACTGAAAACTGTAAAATATTGATGAAAGAATCAAAGGAGACACAGATAAATGGAAAGGCATCTTGTAATCATGAAGTTGCTTTATTTTTAAGTTCTTGCTTAAGAGTTCACGACATGGTTTTTTTTTTTTACATGTTTTTCAATTTAGTCTGCCTTAACTAATGTACCACATTCCATATTATGTAAGGACCTCACCACAGAATGTTTTTATTTTTGGCATCCATTCCTTTGTGCTACTACTGTCATGATCCTTACTTCTACATATGTTATAAACTTTACGTTGTACTATTTTGTGCTTGAAGCAATCTATTGTTAAGTAAAATTTCAAAATAAGAAAAATTCTTTTATATTTACTCACACATTTATCACTTCTGATGTTCTTCATTTACTTGTGTAGATATAAATTTCCATCTGCTATGATTTTCCTTTTGCCTGTAGGACTTTAATATTTCTTATCATATACATGGGGATGCAGGTAATGAGTGCTCTCAAATTTTCTGTGGAAAATCTTTGTTTTGCTTTTTAAAAAACATTTTTCTCTAGAAATGGAAATCTAGGCTGTCGTTTCTTTTCTATCAGTACTTTAAAGATATTTGTCTATTGCTTTTGGCTTAAAATTTCTGGTAAGAATTCTATCATCGTTTTCATCTTTGTTCTTCTGCATGTATGTCTTTGGGGAGAGTTGCATTTAAGATTTTCTCTTTTTTGTTATTTATTTATTTACTTTGAGAGAGAGAGAGAGAGAGAGCCAGTGTGAGCAAGAGAGGGGCAGAGAGAGTGAGAGAGAAAATCCCAAGCAGCTGGACATGAGGCTCAATCTCATGAGTCATGAGATCATGACCTGAACCCAAAGAGTCAGACACTTAACTGACTGAGCCATCCAGGCACCCCTGAGATTTTCTCTTTGTCATTCCTTTGTAGCAATTTGGATATAATTTGTCTTTCAGTGGTTTTCATTTTCTTTATTCTGCTTGATTTTTTGTGCTTATTAAATACATGATTTATAGTTTTTCTTTAAACCCTTGGCCATATTTATTATAGCTGCTTTAAAGTCTTTGTCTGCTAATTTCATTATCTCTCATTTCTGAATCTGTTTCTGTGGACCAATTTTTCTCCTGGATGTGGGTCATGTTTTGCAGCATCTTTCTTATTTTTCATTGGATGCTGGACATTGTAAATGCTACATTATTGAATGATTGTATTTCACTAATGTATAGAGTTGTTGTTTAAAAAAGTGATTTTAGTTTGTTTTTCAGGCAGTTACGTTACTCATGGATCATATTCATTGTTTTGAAGCTTGTTTTTAAGTTTTTAAGGATGGATTTAGAGTGTCTCTTATTCTGAAGCTAGTTGAGTCCTGCTAAAAGTTGTAACCCATCTGTAGTCTTCACTGAATGCTCCATATTTTCAATGACATCTCTCTAGTCTGGCTATTTAAAATAACACATAAAAAGATGTTCAGCATCACTAATCATCAGGGAACTGCAAATCAAAACCACAATGAAATATCACCTTACATCTTTCAGAATGGATAGAATCAAACAGACAAGAAATAACAAGTGTTGGCAAGAATGTGGAGAAAAGGGAATTCTCATGCACTGTTGGTAGGAACGTAAACTGGTGCAGCTACTGTGGAACACAGCATGGAGCTTCCCCAAAAAATTAAAAATAGAAATGCCATATGATCCACTAATTCAATTATTGGGTATCTACCCAAAGAAAACGAAAACACTAATTCAAAAAGGTATAAGCACTCCTCTGCTTATTGTAGCATTATTTGCAATAACCAATATATGGAAGCAACTCAGTGTTCATCGACAGATGAACGGATACAGAAGAGTATTACTCAACCATAAAAAGAATAAGATCTTGCCATTTGTGACAACATGGTTGGACATAGAAGGTATTATGCTAAATGAAATAAGTCAAACAGAGAAAAATACCATATGAATTCTCTTATATATGGAACCTAAAAAATAAAACAGATTAATTAGCACACAAGCCAAAAGAGCAGAAACAGACCCATAAATACAGAGAACAAACTGGTGATTACCGGGACAGGGGGGATTGGGTAAAATGGGTGACGGGGAATGAGAAGTACAGGATTCCAGTTATGGAGTGAATAAGTCATAGGATGAAAGGTACAGCATAGAGAATATAGGCAATGGTATTATGATAGTATTGTATGTTGACAGATGGTAGCTACACTTGTGGTAAGCATAACATAGTGTATAGAGTTGTTGAATCACTATGTTGTACTTCTAAAACTAAAGTAACATTGTATGCCAGTTACAATTCAATTAAAAATAAATAAAAGAAGATAGAATAGAATAGAACAAAATAAAATGAAATACATCTCCCAGCCCTATGTGAATTCTGAGAATGTTAGCTCCAGTTCCCCTATAAGTTCTATGCCTGGTCTTGTAGGATTTTATTATACATAAGTGCATCCTACAGTTTGTCAAAGAACCAAGAGGATCCCCATGAAGATTTCTGGTGCTCCTTCTCTGCATAATTGATTTCCTCTCCAGCATTTTGTCTTCCAAATTAGAGCTGCTTTGGCCTTCCTAAACTCTAATCTTTGTCTCCTCAATTTGATGAGATGAGTGTACCTTGGTTGGATTGTTCTTTCCTGGTTGGGGTCTAAAAATTGTTTCCAAGAGGATTGCAGGGGTAATCATAAGGATAACTTCATTTGTTTCCTTTCTTTTAGGGAAAAACATCCTGCACTGCTGGTTGTCCATTTTTTGAAAGCAACTGTTCCATATTTTATCCAGTTTTCTAGTTTTTTTTGGTGGGAGGGCAAGTTCAGTTGTTTATAGTGGGAGATGAAATCATGGCCAGAAATGGAAGTTTCCATACTATAATTTTTAAATTTTATTTATTTACTTTGAGAGAGAATGAGAATGACAGGGGGAGGGACAGAGAGAGGGGGGAACAGAGGATCTGAAGCTGACTCTGTACTGACAGCAGAGAGCCTGACGCAGGGCTCAAACTCATGAATCGCGAGATCATGACCTGAGCCAAAGTCAGATGCTTAACTGACTGAGCCACCCAGGTGCCCCCATAGTATAATTTTTAAAGTGACTTTTAATCAAAGTATAGCATACATTATATGCAGAGAAAAATGCTGAAATCTAAAATGTTCAGCCTAACAAAATGTACACGTGAGCACACCTATCTAATCCAATATCCAGAACATAATGAGCACCCAGAAGTCCCCTTTTGTTCCCTTCAAGTTATCACTTCCTCCCTAGTAAGGGTAACCACTATCCCAAAATCTACTATCCTAATTTAGTTTTGCCTTCTGAGCATCATTGAAATGGTATCATATAATAAGTACTCTTTTGAAGCTGTCTTCTTTAATTCAATATTATATTCATCCATTTTGTATTATGTGGCTATAGCTCATTTTCATTGCAGTATAGTATTACAGTGTAAATACATTTATTCATTCTACTTCTAAGTCTGGTTTGAGGATATTACACTTCTGAACATTCTTACACATATCTTTCGGTAATTATGTATACCTCTTTCTATTGGGTGTAGTCTTAGAATGGAACATCCTCAGTGACACTTGGTAATTTATGTGTGTTTTCATTTTAGCTATTAGGATAGATAAATTGTGAAATTGCTTTGTGGGTTTAATTCCAATGAATTGGAGAACTTTTTCATATGTTTGCTTGTGTGAAATGATGGCTAAGCCTTCTGCCCTTAATTTCCCCCTGACTTTTCCTGATTGATTTGTAAGAGTCATTTACATGTTCAGAATGGGAGTCATTTGTCAACATACATATTTCAAATATCTTCTCCCACTCTTTGGCTTTCCCTTTCACTCTCTTAATTGGTCTTTTCATAAAATTTTGTAAAAACTTAATGCAGCCTAATTTATCATTTTTTTCCTTTATGTAGCACTTTCTGTCACCTGTCTTTGTCTACCCCAAGTTTCTGAAGATTGTCTTCTAAGGTTTTTTTTTAAGTTTTATTATCTTACTTTTGATGTTTAGATGTACAATCCATCTGGACTTGATTTTTGTATATAGTGTAGTATTAGTCAAGATTCATTTTGTGTGTCGGGGAGGGGGGGTATCCAATTGTCCCCATACCATTTATTGAAAAGACTTTCCTTTTCCTACTGTTCTTCAGTGACACATTAGTTATAAATAATGTGATCTTATATGCATGAATTTATTTGTGGATCTTTGAATTCTGTTCCATTGAGTCTAGTTCATTATTTTTACGCCAATATCACATTGTCTTTATTACTATAGCTATATGATACATCTTGATATGTAATAGTGTAAGTCCTCTACATTCCTTATTGCAATTGCCTCAGCTATGCTTGGCTTTTGCATTTCCATGTAAATTTTGCATTTTCATGGCAAGAATTAGCTTGTCAATTTCTATAAACATAGTGTAATTTTTTTCTATTATAATTTCATTGAAGGTAAAGGACTGTATTTGCTTTTGTATCTGTAGGACCCCGTATGTTCCTTACATGTAGATAATGCTCAGTATATGTTCTCAGAATGAACAAATGAAGTACACTTAAATGAAAAAATTTTGGTTCTACTATTTTCTTCGTTGAGTATAATCCAGGATATGACTGGCTGAACTTCATATAGAAACAAGGTCAGTTTACTCTCAGTGTGAGGCAAAGTTCATTGGGCCACAGTTTCTAGCTTGTGTCTTAGACGAAGACATTGCTAAACAACTTTAAAGGAGGACTCAATTTTTAAGAATTCATTAGACCTAGGGACGCCTGGGTGGCTCAGTCGGTTAAGCGGCTGACTTCGGCTCAGGTCATGATCTCGCGGTCCGTGAGTTCGAGCCCCACATTGGGCTCTGTGCTGACAGCTCGGAGCCTGGAGCCCATTCCAGATTCTGTGTTTCCCTCTCTCTCTGACCCTCCCCCATTCATGCTCTGTCTCTCTCTGTCTCAAAAATAAATAAACGTTTAAAAAAAAAAAAGAATTCATTAGACCTAAAAATCCATAAGTTGTTTTATGGAACATTTGAAAGCAAACATATTCATTTTCCCATATGACTGATTGTAAGTCCTGAATTAATAATTATCAGTAAAAGTTGTTTTCCTAGTACATGGGTAATATGTGACCAATATTTATTGAACAAAAAAGAAATGATGAGTAAATTAACTTTGGTTAATTTTAAATTTCTTTTGGATTAAGTGTCATAACATAATTGCTAGTGCTCCTCCTTTTCTATTTTTGTAACTTTACTGTAATTATCTATGAAACCCAAAGTGCAAGAATGGACTAAAATAATTAAAAGTGGCATTTGTCCCACAGACACTTAAAGGAAGTATGATGGAAAATCACTGCATGAGAATGGCCCAGGTTTTGGTGTTTTTTTGTTTTTGTTTTTGTTGTTGTTGTTGTAGTTGATTTTTTTTTAAACACTTGGTACCTTCTCAACATGTGGAATTTCTCTAATAATATTTATATGAGTTTGTTTAGAGATTCTGTTAGGGTAGCTATCCTGATGATAAGGAATATTTAACTTGCCAATAATTTCAGAATGATGTAAATATAAACATAGTTTATATTTACATAAACATAGTTAACTAAACATAGTTAAAATGATTTGAATTTATATTTAAAATTTTTATTGAGTTATAATTGATGGATAACATTGTATTAGTTTCAGTTGTATAACGTAGTCATTCAGTATTTTGTGCACTGTAATGATCACCACAATAAGGCCAGTTCATCCATCACCAAACAAAGTTACAAAACATTTTTTTGTTGTGATGAGAACTTTTAAGATTTACTCTTTTGGTAGCTTTCAAATATGCAATACAATATTACTGACTACAGTCACCATGTTGTACATTATATCCTTATCACCTATTTATTTTATGATTGGAAGTTTGTACCTCTTGATCCCTATCACCCATTTTACCCACCTCACGATCCCCCTTCTCCTTGGCAATCACCATTCTGTTCTCTGTATCTATTTTGTTTTGTTTTTTTTTTTTATATTGCACATATAAGTAAGGTATTTGTTTTCCTCTGACTTAATTGACTTAGTGTAATACCCTCAAGTTCCATCCATGTTGTCACAGATGGAAATATTTCATTTCATTTTTTTAAGTAGTATCCCATTATATATATTGCTATATATAATTACTATAGTATATAATTTATATATGGGATATAATAATATACAGTAATATATATTACTATATATATGATACATTGCTATATGGACTATATTATTATATTTAGATTACTATAATTACTATATATACTATATAGTATATATATATTATAATATATATATATTATATATAATTACTCTAGTAATTACATATAGCATATAGTGTATATATAGTATAGTATAATAAATATTTAGTATATACTTTGTATATATTCTTTATCCATTCATCCACTAAAGAATACTTAGGTTGTTTCCTTATCTTGGCTATTATAAATAATGCTGCGGGGCACCTGGGTGGCTCAGTCACTTAGCATGTGACAGGTCATGGTCTCACAGTTCGTGAGTTTAAGCCCTCCATCAGGCTCTGTACTGACGACTTGGAGCCTGGAGCCTGCTTTGGATTCTTTGTCTCCCTCTCTCTCTGCTCCTCCCCTGCTCATGCTCTCTCTCTCTCTCTCTCTCTCTCTCTCTCTCTCTCTCTCTCTCAAAATAAATAAACATTAAAAAATTTTTGTAAATAAATAATACTGCAATGAACATAAGAGTGCATATGTCTTTTTGAATTAGTGTTTTTATTTTCTTTGATAAACACCCAAAAGAATTACTGGATCATATGTAGTTGTATTTTTAATTTTTTTAGTAACTGTCATAGTGTTTTCCATACTGGATGTACCATTTTATATTCCCACCAACAGTGCATAGAATGCCCCCTTTTCTCCACATCCCTGCCAACACTCATTATTTCTCTCTTTTTTTAAGGTTTTATTTTTAAGTGATCTTCTACACCCAACGTGGGGCTCAAACCTACAACCTCAAGATCAAGAGTTGCATACTCTACCAATTGAGCCACTCAGGTGCCCCAACACTTGTTATTTCTTATCTTTGTGTTAAAAGCCATAGTGATATCTCATTGTCATTTTGATTTGCATTTCTCTAATAATTAGTGAGTGATGTTGAGCATCATTCCATATGCCTGTTGGCCATCTGGATGTCTTCTTTTGGAAAATTGTCTATTCGGATTCTTTGTCCCCCCCCCCCCTTTTTTTAAATCAGAATGATTTTTTTTTTGCAACTAAATTGTATGAGTTCTTCATATATTTTGGACATTAGCCCCTTGTCAGATGTATTATCTACAATTTTTTTTCCTATTTGTAGGTTGATTTTTCATTTTGTTGATAGTCTCTTTTGCTGTGCAGAAGCTTTTTAGTTTGATGTAGTCCTACTTACTTATTTTTGCTTTTGTTACCTTTGCTTTTGGAGTCAGAAACCATTTTCGTGACCAAAGTCAAGGAGCTTATCATCTGTATTTTCTTGTAGTAGGTTTTATGGTTTCAGGTCTTAACATTCAAGTTTTTAATCCATTCTGAGTTAATTTTTGTTAGTGGTGTAAGACAGTAGCCTTGTTTCATTCTTTTGCATATGACTGTCCAGATTTCCCAACACTATTTATTAAAGAGACTGTCCTTTCCCTATTGTATATTCTAGTGTCCTTTACTATAAATTAATTGACCATGTATGTGTGGATTTACTTTTGGGCTCTACATTCTGTTTCATTGGTCATTATGTCTGTCCTTATGCCAATATCATACTGTTGTAATTATTATAACTATGTAACATATTTTGAAATCAGGATGTGTGATGCCTCCAGCTTTGTTCTTGTTTCTAAAGATTGCTTTAGCAATTCTGGGTCTTTTGTGGTTCCATACAAATTTTAGGATTGTTTGTTCTATTTCTGTGAAAAATGCCTTTGGGATTCTGATAGGGATTGCATTGAATCCGTGGCTTACATTGGGTAGTATGGATATTTTAACAATATTAATTCTTTCAATCCATGAGCATGGGATATATTTCCGTTTATCTGCGTGTCCAGTTTCTTAAATTATTTTCTTATAGTTTTCAGTGTACTGATCTTTTACCTACTTGGTTAAATCTGTTCTTAAGTATTTCATTATTTATATATAATTGTAAATGGGATTATTTTCTCAATTTCCTTTTCTGATAGTTCATTATTAGTGTATAAGATGTATAAAAATTATGTAACCTGCAACTTTACTGAATTCGTTTATTAGTTCTAACAGTTTCTTGGTAGAGTGTTAAAGGTTTTCTCTCTATATAATTATGTCATCTGGAAATAGTGACAGTTTTACTTCTCCCTTTCTAATTAGGATGCCTTTTATTTTTTTCTTTCCAAGTTTCTCTGGGTGGGACTTCCAATTACTATGTTGAATGAAAATGGTGAGTGGGCATCTTTGTCTTGTTCCTGATCTCAGAAGAAAAGCTTCCAGCTTTTCACTGTGGCATATGATGTTAGCTGTGGGCTTGTCATATATGACCTTTATTATGTTGAGGCATGTTCCTCTCTGCCTACTTTGTTGAGAGTTTTTATCATAAATGGATGTTGGATTTTGTCAAATACTTTTTTCTGCATCTATTGAGATGATCATATGACTTGTATCCTTCATTTTGTTAATGTGATGTATCATGTCAGTTGATTGGCAGATGTTGAATCATCCTGTATCCCTGGAATAAGTTCCACTTGATTACAGCGTATGGTCCTTTTAACGTATAGTTGAATTCAGTTTGCTAGTATTTGCTTGAGGAGTTTTGGATCTATGTTCATCAGGGACATAGTCTGTGATTTTGTGTGTGTGTATAT
The DNA here is from genome assembly GCF_018350195.1 of Panthera tigris. Classification (NCBI taxonomy): domain Eukaryota; kingdom Metazoa; phylum Chordata; class Mammalia; order Carnivora; family Felidae; genus Panthera; species Panthera tigris. The sequence goes on along the minus strand of NC_056665.1, from coordinate 85,798,862 downwards.
GATGTCTTTGTCTGGTTTTGGTATCAGGGTAATGCTGACCATGTAATATTTGCTTTATATATGTAGGTGCTTGTATGTTGGGTGCATATATATTTACAAATGTTATATCTTGTTGGATTGACCCCTTTATCATTATGTAATGTGTTTCTTTGTCTTTTACTTAGAGTCTTTGTTTTAAAGTCTCTTTTTTTCTGATAGAAGTATAGATACACAAGCTTTGTTTTGGTTTCTGTTTACATGTAATATCTTTTTCCGTCTCTACAATTTCAGCCTATGTGCATCTTTACATCTCAGGTGAGTGTCTTATAAGCAGCATATAGATGAGTCTTGTTTTTGTTTTGTTTTGTTTTGTTTTATCCATTCAGACACTCTGTCTTTTGATTGGACAAGTTAGTTCATTTACATTTAAAGTAATTATTGATAGATATGTACTTATTGCCATTTTGTTAATTGTTTTCTGGCTGTTTTATAGTTCCTCTCTGTTGCTTTCTTATTCTCTTGCTCTTTTTCCTCATGATTTGATGACTTTCTTTAGTGTTATGCATCGAATCCTTTCTTACTATCTTTTGTATATCCACTGGAAGTTTTTGCTTTTTGGTTACCACTAGAATCACATATAATGGCCTATATATATAACAGCCTATTTTAAGTTGATAGCAACTTAAGTTTGAACACATTCTAAAACTCTACATTTTAACCACACCCTGCTACAATTTGTTTTTGGTACTACACTTTACATCTTTTCATTTTGTCTATCTCCCACTGGCTTTCATGAGGAGAATGCAAGGTCAGGGCATGCCTGCCTGCTTTCACACAGTGGCTGGAAGGCACAGGGCCAGGGCATGCCCACCCATGCTGTCAAGGGAGAAGGAGAAGGCAAAAATGGCACCTACCAGCACCTCTATTCCCCAAAGAGAGTTCCAACAGTCCCCTGCCCTCCAGAAGTCACTATAATATAGCAAATGAATCTTTTCCTATAGTCTAGGCACTTTTCAAACTGATGCTTTTGTGCTGGCCCCTTGGGTGCATGAGTCTGCATACAAACCCTTTAAGAGAGTATCTCCACTCCATTTGGGACCCTCCATTTCCTTTGGGTCCCCTGTACATGAGCCCCATTGGTTTTCAAAGTCAGATGTTTTGGAGGCTCATCTTTCTGTTGCAGATTTCAAGTGCTGGAGTACCTGATGTGGGTCATGAACCCCTCATTCCTCAGGGAGAAGCTCTGTATTTGTGAGATCTCTCCCAATTGTGTGTCGCTGTATCAAGGGTGAGATTTTTGGCAAGACCACATCTCTGCTTCTCATATCCATGTCAGTGTGGCTCTTTACTATTCGTAATGAAAGAGCTGTGCACCTAGTTTTCGCATCTTCTTCAGTGGGAACTATTTCATACGTCACTGGAGATTCAGCATCTGTGGGAAGAGGTGAGTTCAGGATCTTCCGTGCCACCATCCTGGATCACCACCCCCCCCTCCCATATTTTAAAAAATTATATCATATTCCTGCCACCTGCGTGTGAACATAAAATTTCAAATGGAGCCTGCTTTATAATTCTAAATTTTCCATGGATATTAAACTGTAATTGATACCAGGATTTATTTTACCTGGATCAATAGTTTTTTTGATGGATGTATCTCTGTAGTAGGATAGATATATTGTCTAGAGAACATTTGCCCTACCACAAAGGTAACTAGAACTAGGGGCACCTGGGTGGCTCAGTCAGTTAAGCATCCGACTTCGACTCAGGTCGTGGACTCGCACTTCGTGAGTTCAAGCCGTGTGTCAGGCTCTGTGACACACTCAGAGCCTGGAGCCTGCTTCAGATTCTCCCTCGCTCTCTGTTCCTCCCATGCTCACGCTGTCTGTCTCTCAAAAATAAATCACGATTAAAAAAAACTTTTAACGTAACTAGAAATATGAAGTTCTTAAAATTAACAGTCTCTGGAAGAAATATTAACTGGTTTACTTCTCAAGACAGCAAAACTTCTAAACTTGCTTCTTCAACTACATTTTGTGTGTTTGTGTTTATTTGACTGATTTCCAGAGCTGAAATTAGCAATCAGAAAAGTTTGCAGAACTGACAAAACAAAATATCTTCAGGACATCTTTACAAAATAACAGCTTTTATGGTAGTGTAATTTTGTTTACAGAGAATGAAATTCATTGGCAAGATCTTTACTTTCATTCATCACTATTCTTTGTCTTTTGTCTTTAAATATGTGATATAATAATTTGGTCTGTGGTCTTTAGCAAGGAAACATTTGATTGCAAATCGAGTGTATGTATATGATTCAATCAAAACTTATACTATCTGTTCTTTGGCCTCCTGTGTAATTACCAAAAATTCAGTCCTTGGTATTTCAAGTCTTTGAGTATCCATACCCAAAGACTTGAAATATCCATAAACATACACACACACACACACACACACACACACACACATCACACGTATGTATGTGTGTGTATTGTGTGTATATATTTATATTTATTTCACACACACCACACACACGTATGTGTGTGTATTGTGTGTATAAATTTATATTTATATTTAATTTATTTCTCCCATTCCACGCTAGGAATACCAAGGAGGAATTTTAGAATTTCAGTAGATACAGGAATTGCTGGGACTTAGGAAATGCCATTATGAAATCCTGACCCCAGAGTAATATATTATTTCAATGTCAAGTTTGATATATCTCTTAGCAAGTATTCATACAAAAGTTAAAATATACTTAGAATTCATTCAGTACTTCTAAAACTGGATTAGGAGTTTTTACTAAAAAAGATGGCTCAATAAATATATTATGTTTAAGCATGGATAAAGAAATCTAATGAAGATATAATCTAATAAGCAATTCACTAATTTTTAACATGGAAATAGCTGTTTAAATCTCACTCCAAAGCACTTTAAAGTAAGATATTATACCTAATGGCAAAGTGGATTTAGTAAATAGTTTTGGTTTAAGATTTAGAGAAGACTGGCATCTGAGGTTATAAAACTGATCATGTATCTTCTTTTCTTCTTGAGATAATTATTTCTAGGAGCAATAGGAAGACCATGAACTCTGTTTTGGTGTCTATGGTTGGACTCTATCTCTTTTTAATGTCTTTTTTTCTCTGTTTAGTTACTATCTAGAAGTTCTGACTGATCACATAAAACCTTTTTCACAGAGGAGGGTAGTTAAAAAAGAGAGAGAGAAAGAAAAATTTATGTGTCTTACACTTAAAAGGATCTTTTGGCTTTTCCCTTTACAGCTTCTTTTTCTTCCCCACCATTTGGTGGGGTTTTTTTGTATGTGTGTGTGAATGTTTTTCATTAGTTATTTTAAAGGTAATAAAGATGTGTGACAAAGTTATAGCTTCTGCATTTTTTTCTACTTTTACAGTTGTGTTGGTTTCTGATCATCTACAATGAGAAAGTATGAAATTTATTTATATTAAATTGAAGGTTATTTCTAAAAATGGCTCTAGATTTACACAATTATTGTGGACAATATTTCCCTGCCCTTGGTGAAATCCTCTCTTTAAACTCCTCTGTGTTGGGCTTTCTCATCCTGCAATTCTGAAAACAATTCTGATTCAAGTCCAGCCAATTCCCTAGGTCCAGATCGGGAGTCTGTAGTAAATTTTGTTTTTCAGGAAGGATTTAAATCAACTTGAGGATGATAGCTTTTCAGTAAGTTATTTAGGAAACTGGGGATGTTTGAGAAATAGTTGCTTATCATGTTGAGCTTGGCATTTTGGAGGAAAACCATGGCATCCCACAATCATCCCTTGATCTCTGTAAAGACATGTGATTCTAGGGTGGGTGACCCATGGGTCTGACTAAGTGTAGCAAGGCTGTTTGTGGACATCTGGAGCTCAAAGTATGTCTAACATCTGCTATACTGATGTTAAGATTTTTTGCAACTTTTTTAGCTCAATCTTTATAGTAAATCTTATACACTAAGGAAGCTGGCCTAACCTAAGGAACTTATGGGGCTTTGCATTTTATATTCCTTTTTAGAGAGTGTACTTCTGCATCACAGTCACATAAGGAGCCTTTGTCTCTTCCCCAAAGTCTAGTGCCTTGAACAATGCAGATTGTTCATACACACAAGTGATGCTAAATCACACATCTCAGACCCTGAAAACACTTATAATCATGAAATGGCAAAAAGCAATAAGATTGTGATGCCAGTTTCAGTTTTTCAGATGAGAACATTTAATTTGCTTTTAGTCAGGTTGTTACTGAAAATGAAATCTTCATTTTCCAAAACTTCACCTTTGTCTGTAAATATTTTTAATCTTTTCTACTAATGGTACAATACAAGGTACCTCTTGGCTTTTATATAATTAGCATTATTTTTGCCAGGAACTTAATTATTTTCTTTATAAATAATATTTCACTAATGTTTGACTAGGGACTAGTCAAACCATAATGCCATTAGTTTGCCTCTGTAGTTTATGTCTTATTTATATAGCTCTGAATCCAAGAACTGAAGCATCTTTCAGTGCTTTATTGCTACATTTCTTTATTTACTATATTCAACATTACTAAGTTGCCTTCTGTGCACTATGCATTGTGATAGATGCTAAGGACCAAAATGTGAATAATACATAGATTCTGTTTTTTGAGGAGCTTACATTTTGGTGGGAAAAGGAATACATATGTACAAAATTATTGTAAGAAACAGGATATAAATAACAAATTGTGGAAAAGAGGCTTCTCTCTGTTTAGAGTTGCCCAAGTGGCATTCAAAAGGCAGATAGGAATGTGGGGCATTCTGACCCTTGGTGTCCAGAAGGCCAGGGTCAAACAAGATATGCAGTTACTTTTCTAGGGTCAGAAAACAGGAGATACACCAAGGGAGGGGGTTGAATATTGGAGATGAAGTCCTGGACAAAAAGATGGGGTTTAGGTGAATCTTTTCTTATGAGTAGTGGGCAATCAATGAGGCAGTGGAACATCAATATCAGATATGCAAGAAGAGTGAAGAGAAGCTTGAAGCAGAAAGAGCCATAGTGGAGGATATTGTTCAAGTCCACTCAGAAATAAGGAAGGCCTGACATTTGATAAAGACAGTAGAAACAGAGAAAGGAAGAGATTTAAGAGAAATCAAGGTGTGAGAAATCCCACGATTTAGAGGGCTTCTAGGTTGAAGGTGAAGCTTCTGATTTGCATTATTGTGTGTAGGATGGATGGGGGGAGCCAAAGGAGGAGGAGGTTGGTGGTGGGGCTGGGAAGAGAGATGAGAGATTCTGTTCTGGTCAGATTGAGATTTAGGTGCTCAAGAGACATTCAGGTGGAACTGTCCAGGAGATCATTTAAAAGCTGGCTCTGAGCCATAGAGAGATCAAATCTAGATAATAGATCTGGAACTCAACAGTTCTTAGGTAGTAGTTATAAGCTAATTACCTTAATTTTGTCAGAGTATGTGCCCACATTTTCAAAATTAATTGAACTGAGTTTATGTCATTTAAACAAAATTCACAATTTATGCCATTATGGCCTACAATCAAACAGCATCTCTTTATGTGTTTTAGTGGAACCCACCAACATATTCACATTATCCACAGTTGTTAAATAGTGAATTTAAATTAAACCTCAATGAAAACTATGTTGGAAATACATTGTGTGTTGTTTGTTTTGTGCTAGAACACTATGAGTAGCTTTGAACTATATATGTGTAAGAAAGAATGAGAAATACTTCTATTTATTTTCCCTGATGGTGGGGTTTATAATACATTAATTTATGAGAAGATAAAGGACAAACAGCTTGAATGAGAAGTGATCTCATGAGACAACATCTGAGCTCTTTTTCATGTCATTTTATGATCCCCAGGATGCTAGTAGCATTGTCAGAGGCCACTTGTATTGACAATAGTCCAGAGTCTTAAATCTCTGTTTTTTAGTTGGTGAAATTTTCTCATATTGCTGAGAATCCAGGAAATGCTATAATCAATTTTTTTTAATCTAAAAGCCATCTTTTATTTCTTTGTTTTCTCAAATCTTACCAAAGTTTTTTAACATTTCTTTTTTATTTCTATAGTCTTTCCACAGATATCCTTATGGACCCACTTCTTACCCGAGAAGTAATGTAGGCAGTAATGTCCTTTGAGCGTATGACTCTCAACTTGATTCTGACAAATTATTTAGAGATGCTGATTAGGTTACACAGGGGCCATGACCTTCAGGAGTTTTGCTGATTTGTCTGGTGGTTACCAGTCATTTTTCAAGGTCAACAAGCAGTGAGAAGGTCAACAGTGCTAAGAGAAGCCATCATATAGTGTGTAACTTGGTTTGAGATAGAATGTTGACCTCTTGTCATTAAAGAGGACATGGGGCAGATCACAGCCAAGGCTGATGCCTAAAAAGTGTGATGATACTTCTAGGGTGTCACAGCAGGAATCTCAATAGCTGTTCAATTAAAGTCAGATGTTCCGGAGAAGAGGGGACGTGGCATGCATTACAATAAGCTGAAGGGCATGATCCTTTCACTTTGGAGGGATAGAGAGTCTTACTCTGATGGCCATGTGGTTCTTAATTAGAAGAGTTTGTTTTCTGACAAGACGAACAATATTAGTTTCTAGCTCCATAGCAAAATGCTCATGGTGGATTTTGTGTGATTATCTTATCTTTGGTTATAGAATTGTCTCTAGCATCTCCTCATCCAATCTTCTCCACCCCTTTTTGCTGTACTCCTGCTGTAATTAAGTTTTGAGAGAGAAGAGAGAGTGTGGGAGTTTGCCCTTGTTAAAGACAGGTTAATTCTAGACATGGCTTTACATGTTGACATTTCCCAGTTAGCTCACAGCTCATAGTAGAATTCTGTTGAAACTGTGCCATGATATACTGCCAGCAAGTGGGAGTGGTGAAAAATACTAGGAAGGCTAGTGACGGCTAAAATAACACAAAATAGTACTGCTGTCATCACCTGTTTCGGCAACACAGCCCTTACCAACAGTGCAGCAAGGAGACCCCTACATATTTGATAGTATATTAAGGAAGAATAGTTAGCTTGCATCATTCTGATCATTTTTAGAGTGAAAAAATAGTTTTTTTTAAAAGAGAAACTAAATAATTTTATATTAAACAAGCTGGCCACTGGATGGTTTACCTACCCCCTTTATTTATTTTTATTTAAAATGTTTTGTCTCTATTATCCCTTTCAGTTTGAAATCAACTTTCAGTTTCTTTCCTTCAGGGAGAAGACAATCAGTCCTTTAAAGTGCTTGCTTTGTGTAATAGCCAAATTTTAGGGAAATATAAATTAAAACCACTTGCTGTGATTAAATTTGAAACTAACAAATACTTCCATGCATGCAACATAACCATTTTTTTTCCTGACATGATTATTTGGTGCAAGATACCCTATTTGTAAAATGTTTGCATTTGGCTCATCATAAAAGGTGTTTTCTTTTTTTTTCTCTGAAAAATACCAATTAGCCCTGATTATGTGTTGTCACTCACTTTATGTTCTTTTTCCAATGCAAAGAAAAAATAAACAAAACACAGAAGTTGGTCTTAAATATCAAAGATCAAACAAGATGAAGAAAAAAACCCCTTACCCTATGGACTCTTGGAAATTAAAATATAAAAGTCTCCTGAAATAGCCCTGCTTTATGTAATGTTGCTGTGAAACACAGGCAAAAGCCTGTTTATATTAATCATCCTTTTCTGTAGCTTCCATTGGCAATCAACTGCTGCATTTCAGCTGTAAGAGCTTACCTTACCAATGTTTTCTGTCACTGGGTAGTACTGGAAAATGTTTTCACAGGCCTCAAATATACCAGATGGAGACTATACTGTCTCCCAAACACTGACAAATCATTTATTAATTTTCGTCACGGTGATTAAAACCAGTCAAGTATAAGGGAATCTGGAAGCAAATTAAACACGTATTTATTCTAAGCTGGAAAATTCCTTAAAGTCTTTCTGATTTGCAGAAAGTTTATGTTCATTTATTCTTGTTCACCTTCTGCCAATGTCAGTGTATTTAGCATTTAGCTTTCAGGTGGAAGATCTGCCTTAGAAGAGTTGCTTAGAAGAGTTGCTTATTAAGGGAAACCCTTACATAACTACAACTGTCCCATATTACTGTGACTTCTTATTACATGACCTAGCAATATTCTGCATAATCATATATTGTAAAAACCTAATATTTCTTGGAGTGTGTCTGTCCTTCTTAGAATATCCCTCAAGCTTTACTGTGATAATTCAGAATGTTCTGACCTATCTGATTCTGAATTTCCATGTCTATCAAAGACACACCCACATGGTGCTTTCCATTCATTCATACTTAACTTAGTACCTAAGAAAATTAATACTTAGCATTTGCTGTGATTGATTTACTCTGATTACAATTAAATGATCTATAAAAGGTTCTTTTGACAACATACGATTTACGATAGACTAAGGAATCACTTCACTCAGACTTTTTACCCCCTATTTTTCTACCACTAATAATGAAAAGGATTATAAACATCTACTCAAACAACTCGTTCTTATCCTTCCTAAGTCAGTTCAGACATCACTACTTCTACCTCTACTGTAAGGTGTTTATTCTTCCCAAGATACGTTTTGGATTTTAACTATGTAAACAATATAGAAGCTTATATAGTAGTTTTTGTGTTAGGAATTTCTCTCTCTCTTTTTTTTATGTATCATTTTCTGGTCCTTAAACCCATATTGTATAGGTCAAAAGTTTTTTGAAATTGGAAGGAAAGAAATGACTTAAAATAACAAAAACTTAAAGTTTTACCATTACTTAAAATTACATTATTACTTAAAGTTACATTATTAATATTATCTCTTAATAGAATGAACAGATTTTCTCAGCCATTGGCAGGTGGAAAGGCAACCCAGTGGGTGGCTGCTGGGGAGAGAAGGGAGAAATGTTGCCTTGAGGCCTCCTTCTACCCAGGGATTTATTCTTTCACCAAAGATACTATATGATAAAATCAATTTTTAATAAATAAGTCTTGTTCTGAAAGTCCACACAATCCAGTGTGGGTGGAAGAGAATTAGGAGGTAGATTGGTGAATACAACATTAGAATTCACTGTGATACATTACAAGAGAGCTAAGATGTGCACCTAACTTAACGAGGATAGTCCAAGGAGGACTCCTGCCTAAGAAGGATTACCTTTAGCCAAGCAGAGGCTTAAAATCTTTGCAAATTAACATGTAGGCAAACGTTTACCCACAAAAAAGTTTATGCATTAAACATTAATTTGTGTTTGTATATTAATTTTAAAATAATCTATAGATTTATCTTCAATTTTAGACTACATCAATTCAATGTATTCATTGAATTCAATTTCTAGAAATGGGAGTTTTGAGTGAGACTCATTTTTAATGAGACTGTATATTCAGTAATGCTTTCAGTCAGATTCTAAGGCCTTAACTGCCATAATCAACTAGGATTTTATTAGTGCCTGCTGCCTGTAGAGAGGCACCAAGTGCAGCAGAATGTGGGGCAAGATCTTGGACTCAAGTTAGATGAACTTGAGCCTGGTCAGGCTCTGACGCTTACTAGCCATGACCTCCAGCATGGTTTTTAGTACATCCCCATCCCTCGTACAACCTTATGGTTGTGAGGAGCAAATGTATGCAAACTGCTTGGCATGGTTACTGGTACATAACATTTGTGCAATAAATTTTAACTATTTGTTGAATGATTGAATGAGTAAACATTGTTGTTATAAATTCTTAACAGAGTTAGTGAAATAGGTCTAATCCTTTCTACAAATTGGTTCTTGTGGTAAAACTGAACTTTCTTGGCAATGGATAGGTATTTTATCAGTTTTTAATTCCCAGGATATATTTTTTATTTAAGATAGATAATAAGTCATGTAGTATACCACACAGAGAAGACACATTTTATAAATATGGATTTAAGACAGTAAGTAGCTATAATAAGCACACAGTAAAGAAATACTCAGTGAGATACATAGAGATATAGACCTAGCTAGCTAGCTAGCTATCTGTAATGATTTTTTAGGAAGGTAACTGTAGCTCAGGATAGCAAAGTGGTTAAGAGCACAGACTAATTGGGTTTCGTTAAAACAGCCATTTTTATCATGTCTCACAATTCTGCAGGTTGCTTGGACACACATGGGTAGTTCTGCTGGCCTTGATTGGAGTCTTTCATGCAGTTACAATCAAATGGTGGCTGCAGTGGCAGAGATGACTCCCTCACGTGGCTGGCTGTTGGCGTAGGCTCTTGGGCAAGACTGGAGAGTCTCTGTTCTCCTTCATGTGGCCTCTCCATCTGGCTTAGACTATTCAGCACATGGCAGCTGGATCTCCAAAATAAGTGTGCCAGCTGAGAAAATACCAGTGTGAAAGTGGCTTATTAAGCCTCTGCTTACATAACACATGCTAATGTCTCAGTGTCCAAAATCAGTCATGGGGTGAGCTTGGAGTCAATGGGAAAAGGCATTCCACCAGGACCGGAATGCTGGGAGGTATAGTTGATTGGTGACCACCAAAGTAATAGGGCACAACAGGGTTGGATCCCAACTCTGCCTCTTAATAGTTGTGGGGGCTTGGGAAGTTATTTCTCTTCCCTGTGCCTCAATCTTCTCATTAATAAAGTGGGGAAAATTTGGTATTCTCTTCAGAGTGCTGCTGTGAATACTTTTGTCAGCAATGAGTTAATGAATGAATTAATACACAAAATATGTGCAACAGCTTTGATATATAAAAGCACTGAAAGTAAGCTAGTTTTAATAGTGGTGATGATAGTAATAGTTGTAGTAAGAGTAATAGAATTATTATTAGTAGAAGCAGCAATAAAAGTAAAAAAAGAAATATCATTTTAGGAATAGAGTACAGCTTCACGACAACTGCTGATTTAGTTTCACAAGAGCTTTTAAAATCTCTAGTATGTTGATTTTTAGAAAGCTAACAGGTTGGGTTTGGTTTCCCTTTGATCATATTGAAAACTAATAAAATTTTCCTCACAGTTCAGGGGCTAGAAAACACACACTGAAAGATACATACAATTCATTTAGAGAAGCAAATCAGAATTTACAAAATACAATAAAAGGATCTTTGATTTAAGGAATTAAAGAGCTCTTCCCGGTTCAGTTAAGAGTTTTACAGATCATTAACTACTTGACAGGTCTGTTCAATAAAGAAATGACTATAATTCCAAAATAAGCCACTAATGAGTTTTTAACACCTCCAAGGTACTTCTTAGGAAAGTACCACAAATAGAGGCTAAGAAATAATTAATATTTTTAGAGATATACCCCCTGGGATCAAAAACATCTACTCAATCACCCCAGGCGATAATCTCCGAATTATTTCTCAATTCCCAATCAACTTCTAAGTATCTTTAATCCCTTTCTCTCCATCCCCGTCACCACTTCCCAATTTCATGGACTAATCTTTTTTTCATCCCTATTAATGTAAATCTTCTAACTGGTCTCATGAATTTGGTCTCTCTGCATTGTAGTTCTGCTGCCAATGTTCTCTTTCTGAAAACAAAGATGAGATCTTGTCACTACCCCACCATCTCTCATCTTCCAACACTTTGAGACTTCTTATTTCATACCTGTAAGGTCCAAACTGCTCAGCAGGATGGTGAAAGCTCTATTTTGATACTTAGTAAATGCTTAATAAGAGGCTGTTAAATTAAAGAATGTCCCAACTTGGGGTCTATCATAATCTATTTATGGAGAAGTGCCTGTCGGGTTCTTGAAATAGGAATGACCCTAAGGTCCCTAGACTTACACTTGGATTGCCTGCTAGCTTTTATGAATATTTAAAGTGAAATAAGTTGTATCTCAATTAATCTACTAGCTACGCTTCCTCAAATAAGAGCATTTGACAGTCTGATACACCTGAATAATTAAGAGTGGTACTTATATACCTTTACCATGCATGATCACAAGTTCTGTATAGGAGCAATGGCACCCTCCATTAAGGCTATGATTTGCATAGTAAAAACTTGATAAAGCAAACTTGAATTCGCTGGAATGGTATCATTGTTTGTATTTAGCTAGGAGAGTTTGTGTTATGCTTCCACTTTAAAAAATCAGTGTATTTTCTTGTTTTGTGATGTGATTAATTGTTAGTAGCTTATTTGATGGCTTGCCAAATGTAGTAAGGGCACTGGACATTTGTTTGCTAATCTGTTTACAGGAGAGAGAAAACTTGTGGAGTTTTTTTGATGACTGTGTTCTTATTAACTTCTTTTAAAACATGCTTAACTCATATAGTCTCTGTCACCAGTAATTTTTTTTTTTTTGCAGTAGAGTTCACTCTGTTTTCTCTGAAATTGTGTCCTGAATGAAAAAAACCCGAATTTAGAATAACACTGTTCATATGCCAGTGCCTCTTAAAAATGGGGGGTTGGGTGGTGAGAAATTGCCAAATACTGTGGGGTGCCATGGAGCACTGAGACTGTGAGCTTGGGTTTTTTTATTTAAAAGACAAGTGCAGATTAATATGGCTTGCTACAATAGGCAGGGATGAATAGAAGACTGATATAAAAACAGAAGAATCATGTCAGGGTGTTGGTATTCTTTGGGGTTTTGTCCTAGTCCCTCTTCTTACTTTCAGACTCACCCTGAAGAGTGTTATCCCCTCCCATTGTTTCCATGGCCACCCACATGTGCATGGCTCACAAATGTGTATCATCCCACTTGGATGCCTAGCAGGCCCCTCACCTTCAACATGTCCCTAACTGAACTTGTCATTCTCCTCAGAGCTGTTCTTCAGTGAATGGTTCCATCGTCCATCATCCTCAGGTCTCATATATCTCTCCCTCCACCTCTCTTATTCCTAACATCCAATCCATCCTTTTCTCCACTTCCCAAGTGTCCCTCAAGTGCCGTGCCTTTATTTCTACCCTTTTAGATATTACATCTGTTGTCTGGATGATCCAATAGCCTCTTCCCTGGCACCCTTGCCTCAACCATCATCCCAACCCTAATCCATCCTTTCTGTTGTAGCCTGATGCCAAAAAGCAAATAAATTGATTATGTGCGTTACTCCCCCTCTTAAATCTTTTCATTGGCTTCTCATGTTCCCTGAGATAAATTTAATGTTCCCTAACTTAGCTGAAGATCCTCCAGTGTCTGGCTATGTCCTATGTAACTCTCCATCCCTATTTCACAGCACCCTCACTCCATGCTCCATCCTGCACTATCTAGAATGGTAACTGCTATACACATATGGCTATTTACATTTAAATTAATTAAAAGGAAACAAAAACAAAATATCATTTCTTCAGTCATAATAGCCACATTTTGTATGCTCAGTAGCCACACATGAGGCTAGTGGCTGCCATGTGGGATAGCACGGATTATAAAATGTTTCCGTAATTGCAGAAAGTTTTATTGGAGAGCCTTGTGTTGAAATCCTTTCATTTCCCAGAGCTTTGCCTTCTTCTCTCATTTATACTCTTTTTTATCCTTTGCCTGGAATGATTTCTAATTATTCTTTCCTCCCATCAATGCCTTGTGATTCCCCACCATCATTTTTAATAGACTTTATTTTTTTAGAGTGTACATGAGGAAAAGATACAGAGGATTCCCATATACCTTCCGCTCCTATACACACACACAACACCTCCCATTATCAACATCCCCCACCAGAGCAGTACTTTTGTTAGAATGGATGAACCTACATTGATGCATCATTATCACCTAAAGTCCATAGTTTATATTAGGGTTCACTCTTGGTGATGTACATTCTATGATTTGTAACAAATGTATAATGACATGTATCTATCGTTATAGTATCATAAGGAGTACTTTCACTGCCCTAAAAGTTCTCTGTGACCTACCATCATTTTTTACATATCACTCAACTTCTCTAAAATTCACTCTTCATCTGCTAACAAATCAAGTCCAAATTAGACTGCAAAGCTTTCTCGTATCTCCCTCCTCTGAAGTCCTATGAAATTACAGAGTTGAATATAAAGTAACCAGGACTTTTTAAACTGGAGAATAAATCAGAATTTATTCACAGTGTTGAATATTGAATAGTAGCTTATTTCAAGGCACTGCCTTAATCAAAATATTTTTTGGATACCCACTCTTGGAATTCTCTTCAGAAATAATTTGTCTTTTATAAAATGATTTCATTAATATGTGGTGACATTTCTTTAGGTATCAGTCTCTGTATTCACTATTCTTGGTTCTATCTGATACTCAGTTCTTTCCAGAAATTGAATCTGTCTTCAAAATTACAACTTTAGGTGTTTAAAAGTTATATACAACAAGGGAATCCCATAGAATCCAAAAAAGTTTTTAAACCTTGGCAATACCTGTTTCATGTTTATAGGCAGTGAAGGTGACAGCTTTGAAAAGGATCACACTCACTCATGTTGGTTAGTTCTGATATGTTTGTTTAGAAACAAATAAACCAAAACCTATAGGCTATGGTATCATTCCTTCTCAGATGTTTACAGGTAACTTGATGATTACCTGGTACGTTGCATTGTAAAGTTGAACCTATTTTCAAATTTTAATTAACGTTTTTTTGTTTATGTATTGTACCTCGAAGTACTTGATAAAAACTCCTTGAAAGCAGACTCTTAATCATTTTTAATGTTTTCCATGGCACCTCAATTACTGCTAACAATAGTTAATAAATAATTAATACTTTGCAGTTTCCACAGCGTACCTAGAAATATGATCCCCTATTTCCTTACACAGTCCTGTAAAGTAGGCATTTTTCCTATAATCCCCAACCTCTAGTCAAAAGAAAGTGGAGGTTGGGGCATGGAGTGTGCCATTCTGGGCCTATATGAAGTAAGCTAACAGGCAGAAACAGGAGCTATCTGATCACTTTGGGATTTATAGAGGATACAGCGGCTTTTCCTTTATCCATGCTGGTGATGCATTTTTAAGGGGCCAATGTAGGCCCTTAACAGCCATTTTCCTACTGCTGATACAGGGTACTGACCTACCAGAACCCATACCTTTCATTCACTCATCCATGCTTTGTAACCATGTTGGCCATCAACAAACAGTGCAACTTCACTGATTTTTCAGTAGTATGTGCTCAATTTTTTTTTGTTTTGATTTAAATATAAATCTTAACAGGATTCTCTCAGAGGCTGGGTTTTGGGGGTATTTTTTTCTTAGATATTTCTGGGACTTTTCAATATGTGGAATGAACATGTATTGCTCTTAAAATTAGAAAAACTGATGGGGCGCCTGGGTGGCTCAGTCGGTTGAGCATCCAACTTCGGTTCAGGTCACGATCTTGCGGTTTGTGAGTTTGAGCCCCACGTCGGGCTCTGTGCTGACAGCTCAGAGCCTGGAGCCTGCTTTAGATTCTGTCTCTCTGTCTCTGTCTCTCTCTCTCTGCCCCTCCCCCACTCATACTCTGTCTCTCTCTCCTTCAAAAATAAACATTTAAACAAATTTTAAAAATAATAAAATTAGAAAAACTGAGCGCCTGCATAGCTCAGTTGGTTGAGCATCTGACTCTTGATTTCAGCTCATGGTCATGATCCCAGGGTAGTGGGATCGAACCCCGTGTCAGGCTCCATGCTGAGCATGGAGCTCACGTGCACTGTCTCTCTTTCTAAAATAAAAAATTGAAATAAAATTAGAAAACCTTATTTTTTTACTTGAGTCATTTAGATTTTAATAGCATCTTAAAAACAAGAATAGTTAAAAATTTTTTGAGAAGTCAAATAGTGGACACTGTAGGAGTATTGTTCATTTCTCTCAAATCATAGCAGAGTAAGTATTGCATTTCACTTCTCACATGTTAACTTTTATAATCTGATTATCTACCTCTACCTCTTTATAACAAATGACTTTATTTTCAGTGTGAGAAAAGACTTGCTACTTTACGATGGAAACTCCAGGTGACTTCTATATATCCCAGGTAACTCCGCGTTTACTGTGTTCTTCTTCCACATCACTCACTCTTTGCTAAGTCACACCCTGAACATTCCTCCCGTTTTTTTAAATTCATATATAATTTGAGACATATCCATTTCTCAGGTTTGGCGACAGTTCAGGACCAAGGGACAAGGTCACAGAGATTATAGACTGTTGAATGTGTGACAAGGCGGCTCATAAAGAATCTGGTCAGATGTCCTTCATTTGCCTGTAATTAACTACAGCTGCTTTTTATGTTGCGAGCTGATCTTTGATCTGCTTTCCCCTTCAGACCTCTGTGCACAAGGTAGTTAAAAACAAACTAGGAGGCCAATTTTAAAGACAAAAAAAAAAAGAAAAAGAAAAGAAAATCCCTTCGGGGTAATCAAGTGACAGTTGAAGCAGCCATAAGCTGTTAGCTTTATTCATTAGAGAACTTTAAACATGTCAAGAAATAGAATAATGTCCCTGCTATTAGATCAGCCTCAACAATGAAGATTACAACAGCCTTGGGACGCATGAGTGGGCAAACTTTTTGTGAAAACAAGTTTATTGAGGAGCATTGTACTATAGTGGCACAGAATCTAGCTTACACAGTTTCATAGCAAGAATATTGGTTCAATATGCATCGAGAAAGTTGGCCCTCTAGGAGTGGCAGATTTACAGTGCAACCTTGCTCTAACCCAAATGGCCCCTGCAATTATGTTAAGAAAAACTTCCTACAGGTTCTACCGCTCGAGTGGATGGCCTCTGTTACACCACATCGCTCTTGCCGAAACATTTACAATAGTGCATGATCCAGCATAAATTTTAGTTTGGTAATGACCATGTAAATCTTGAAATCTTTCACAGGTTTATGTAATTGATATGGTCTTCTTCTGAATCAAAATTCTAATGTCAATATCAACAATCTTAAAAATAGAGCATTCGTTAGAGCAAATAATCTTGGACTAGAGTTTAAGAACTGTATCGAAAGAGGGTCAATTCTAATCATATCTAAGTGGATTCCCTGGTATCATTTTTTTCTTCTTTATCGTAATCTGTAGCAGCCTACTCATTATTTGGGGGCTCTTAATAACATGAAAGAATATTTGATTTAAAAGGGAGAACATCCAGAACTTCCCAAACCTTAAATTTTCACCATGCATTTTCAATTTTCAAAGTGGCTCTTCCTCCTAGTAAGTTCCAGAGAAAAGTCAGCCTTATGATATCTCTTGTCACCTACAAAAATTAAGAGAAACAGACACCTTCCTATATTTCATATTTTTCTTATTCTTAAAAGTGACATTTTTGCTCAGGTCAAAATTAGGAGGCTCTTTCAGTTGCTGATTCATGTCAAGTTCTTCCAAATGATATGTTAGCAATCCATTTATTCCTTTATACCTAATTGATTTGTACAAGCTTAACTTATGAGTGAGAGTCATGACTTTCCGTTGGATAAACTTATGGCTTTTCCCCAATCACATCACTTACCTCTTTCTTGGATCTTGTAATCATATTGTGTGCCTTGCCCTTCAATATTCCTGTTAGAGGATGTTCTTTCAACAAATAAGAATTTGCTAATCTGAAGAGCAGTATGTGTGGAGAATATACTTTGTCCTTTAATACCTGAATGTTTATTCTAAATACTCCATGTTTGAGGTTTGAAAGAACTTTCTAAGAAGAAAAATAAGGGGAGGTGACACCTTATTTTATATATTTTCAAAACAGAATGATTATACTCAGTTAATCATATATGATTTAGACTTCATATCTATAGGCTAGAGACACTTATGTGGCCAAACAAGGGAAGCAGGAGGGCCAGATTCAACAATGGGATACAGGGGGCACATGTCCCTGTACTCAGCTCTGGCTAGTTGTTGTCTTGCAGAAAGGTGACTCAGGGATGCCAGATATTTCAGTTTTTCAGGTAACCTGAAATCTGATTTTTTTTTTATGTGAAAACTCCTGATTTCTAAATGTTGACAACCAACTCATTCTTGAAAGAACACTGTGTGAACTGAACAAAACACATCTGTAGACTATTTTCTGGAGGTAGTGCCTCAATCTTCTTTTCAATGCTTATTGCTTGGGCAAGCTATGACATGGTTTTCAAAAAGTAGATAGAAGATTTTGAGTTCCTTGTGGATGATACTGTGTAATCAGAAGTGTGCACACAAACTGATAAAAAGAAATAATGGCATCAAGGTTAGGAATAGCAAATGCTTATATAGTGATGACTTATAGTCTTTCACACTCTAATGGATCCTCAGAACACGCAGTAAGGCCAATAGGAACATTATTTTTATTCCCATCTTATAGAGGAGGAAATTGAAGCTCGATGGGTCCTTATTTCAAGGACACAGAATCTTTAGAGAAATTGTTGAAGGTCATGGATTTCTCTTGTCATAAAAATGAACACTAAAAAAGAAAAATTTAGCATGTAATTTCTAGGAATTCGTGGACACCTTCCTCTTTCCAAAGTTCAACCACAGGTTAAGAACCTCTGGAATAAGTGATCTGTGAAACTTGATACAGAGCTCAAACAGAGATTTTCAGAGGGGTGTGTGTGTGTGTGTGTGTGTGTGTGTGTGTGTGTGTATGTGTGTGTGTGTGTGTGTTTCTACTACATGCTTCCCTCCTTAGAGAAAGGCACAGTTGAGACAGCAGCCAATAGAGTAGAGCCTTCCCAGGCTGAAAAGCCATCTGCAATTCCATCCCTGCCCCCCCCCCCCCGTCCCCACTAGAAAGACTAGATTCTGAGATGAGGCTGGAACTGGGGAGGATGCCATCAGTAGTACAGCCGGAACCTTCACCATCATGGTCTCTAGAACACTTCTCAGGGTTATCTGAGAAGTTTCAGAGTTACAAATAGTGATAGCAGCAAGAAGAGTAGCCACTGTTTATCCCATGATTATACTATGTCAGACACTGTGCTGAGTGCTGAAGTCAGTACAGTTTGTGCCTCCATCACACAGATAAGGAAACTGCTAAACCAAGATTATCATTCAGACTCTGCATCCAACACTGTTAACCACTCTAATTCTGCCTTTCCTTCTGGAGTGAGCATATGGAGGAGATGGACGTGCAGGGGAGGATCCTTTATTCCATAATTATTCTTAAGATACATGATAGTATGAAAATTCCTGAAAGGTCCATTGATTTTCCTTCTAAGACACAATGTTGTTAGTTTTCTTTTTTCAGGTAGTATGGCTTTTTATTTTTTTTTTTTTTTTTTTTTTTTTTTTTTATTTTTTTTTTTTTTTTTTTTTTTATTTTTTTATTTTTTAATATATGAAATTTACTGTCAAATTGGTTTCCATACAACACCCAGTGCTCATCCCAAAAGGTGCCCTCCTCAATACCCATCACCCACCCTGCCCTCCCTCCCACCCCCCATCAACCCTCAGTTTGTTCTCAGTTTTTAACAGTCTCTAATGCTTTGGCTCTCTCCCACTCTAACCTCTTTTTTTTTTTTTTTTTCCTTCCCCTCCCCCATGGGTTTCTGTTATGTTTCTCAGGATCCACATAAGAGTGAAACCATATGGTATCTGTCTTTCTCTGTATGGCTTATTTCACTTAGCATCACACTCTCCAGTTCCATCCATGTTGCTACAAAAGGGTAGTATGGCTTTTTAAAAAAATACTGGGCATTTAAGAAGGTAAAGGAAAACCCAATTGTACCCAGTTTAGTAGAAATTTCATATGTATCAGTCGTTGCTAAACCCCTGTTATGCTGCCTAAATCAGTGATAATCTGTGTATCTTCCATGTCTTTTAAAGGCCAGACAGACCAAATTTATCTACAACCCAACTAAGTGTGCAGTATTTCCAAATACTTCAGGAAATAATACATTGTGGATTTTATTTCTTCACTTTTCGCACATGGTATTATATGTGTCATGTAAAATGTGATACTTGCCAAATTAAAATGAGCATATGCCAAACACGAACAGCTTACACAAGATACAGAGTGTAAAACTTTTTATTTATGTGGAAAACCCCAGTAATCAAGAGTATATCCCCTTAACAGAAGTGCATAACTTGTAATGAGTTATGCAAACTGGTTGTTAAATGAATAATCTTGGAGTTCATGGAATTTGAAGAATTTTTTTAAATGTTTATTTATTTATGAGAGAGAGAGAGAGAGAGAGAGAGGAGGAGCACAGAGAGAGGAAGAGAGAATCCCAGGCAGGCCTCATGCTGTCAGTGCAGAGCCTAACGTAGGGCTTGATCTCACCAACCTGTGATATCATGACCTGAGCCAAAATCCAGTCAGTCGCTTAACCGACTGAGCCCAGGCACCCTCAAAGAATGTTTTTTAGGCACACAGTGTACGGAAGGCTAATTTGCTATATGGATGATACTTGAAATAGAAATGTAAGCTTCAAGTGAACATCCAAAATGGAGAACTTGAATTTTTAAAATATTTCAATGTTATTTAAGTGACAAGAAATATAAATAGTAAAATAAATTTTCTTGGGAGTTATTTCTACTTAAAATTTTTTGTTTAGGTTTAAAAGCAGGATTTTATATTAGAAATCCAGTCTAAGCACAGCAAACTGTCATCATTTGTTAAATACAGTTCCCCACTAGCTGGTATTTCATGGTTTCTTAAAGCCAGGCAAGATTCTGAAAGAACATAATTGCTTTGTCTTAGAATTAAATGTATTTTATAAAATTCTATTTACTTTAATTTTTTTAACCTTTATTTATTTTTGAGACAGAGAGAGATAGAGCATGAACGGGGCAGGGGCAGAGAGAGAGGGAGACACAGAATCGGAAGCAGGCTCCAGGCTCTGAGCCATCAGCCCAGAGCCCGACGCGGGGCTGGAACTCACGGACCACGAGATCATGACCTGAGCTGAAGTCGGACGCTTAACCAATTGAGCCACCCAGGCACCCCTCTATTTACTTTAAAGTACACAATTCATGCATTGTGTTTATGTTTATGAAATTAGCTTTCACTGTCCATCTCATCCGCTAACCTTTTCTGGTAATAGTTTACCATAATTCAGATTCCCTCAAAATATATCATTTTATTGCCTTTATCCCCTAATGGTTGAATTACTGATCCTGTGTAATTATACCACTACTTTGAAAGTTTGTCAGCTTTCACTTCATGATTTTTTTGTTTAACTTCTGCTGCTACTCCTCTGGATCATGTAAAAGATTATCCTACTCTCAGGGCACCTGGGTGGCTCAGTCAGTTAAGTGTCTGACTTTGGCTAAAGTCATGATCTCACAGTTCGTGGGTTCAAGCCCCACATCGGGTTCTGTACTGACAGCTCACAGCCTGGAGCCTGCTTCAGATTCTGTGTCTCCCTTTCTCTCTGCCCCTCCCCTGCTTGTGCTCTGTCTCTCAAAAATAAATAAACATTAAAAAAAAATTTAAAGATTGTCTAGATTTTTTTTCTAGGGGAAAAAGTGTGGGATGTATCTTAAGCTTATCACGGATTTATTTCTAAATCTTGCAAATTAACATGTTTCCTTTCCTGTCATTGTTTCCTCTTATCCCTCCTTTCTGCCCTACTGGTCCATGCCTCCTAAGTTCTCCTTTGGATTTTCATCTCATGACCTAATGCCTCAGGGTTTTTTCCCCCCCATGGGGCAGCGTTTGCACACAGCTGTTCTGTAATGTATAGCATATATTGGCTTGAGAATGGAAATTTCACTTCTGTAAAGTGGTTTGGGATATAGTTTTGTGCAAGATGCTATGCCAAACTGAACTGTGGATTGTAACATGCAGCCAGTTACCTCTGTTTGCCCCTCCAGGAAGCAGTGTACAGTTTTAATAATCATGATGCCCTATTGCAATGGCTTCCAGAGTTATTATGTAAACCTTTCAAGCACGGATTATGTCTTCCCTATTTCTCCACACCTTCCCTGATACAATAAATATTTTATAAATGACAAGTTTAGGTGAGCCAGGGCCTTATCCACAAGTTAACATAACATCTCATGCAGTATATATATATTTAAAACTTGAGCCATTTCATTTCCTTTCCAAGTTTGCTGATCTCACAGGAATATAGAATAACCAAACTATAAACTAAGAGCTCCTAGTAGGAAAGTGTTTTTTGAGATGAAGTGCAATTAATTAGTCCCAGTACCACTGTCATTGGATGGTTAGCAGTATGGAAAGGGAGTCAGTTAATTAGGATTAAAATTTAATTATTTGGAGAAGGAAGCAACAAGAGTATTGTTTAAATATTTCAAACCCAGTCTTATCTGTCAAATTACAAAGAAAAAGATGTTACAAAAAGATTTAAAACTCTGAAATTCTGTTTTCCATAACCCTTCATCCAGAGGTAAACATGTGACTAAAGCCTGACCAATCGGATGTCCACAACCTCTTGCCCACAGTGATTGGACTAGGGATTCACAGGTGACCACTGTGAGGCCAATCAAAGCCCTGCCAGGAATTTTTCTGTTATTGGAGAAGTGTCTGCTTGCCTCTTGCATCTTAAAGATTACTGGGTAGGAACAGGGGGATCTCCCAGGCAGATACCTCTCTGTGTTAGGAAATCTCTGTAGCAAGAGTGAATAAAGACAAGCAGAGACAAGCAGATGAGAGAAAGGGAGATAAAGTCTTGGAGCCAAGTATCCCTGCCATTTCCGTCATTTCAATTATAAGCCAACAAATTCCCCTTTTGTATTTAAACTGATTTGTGTTGAATTTTGTCTCAAACAACCAAAAGAGCCTTGACAAATTATTTTTGTTGGAATTGAGTACCTGCACGAATAAGATAAGCATTGTTTCTCTCACACAAATTCTTCCAGCTTTTCACTGGTAAGGTAAAACAGAAAACATGGAATATGTGTTCATTCTAGAAAACACTATTAGCACCATCAAAACACCGAAAGATCCTTTCGGGGGTATCTTTCAAGCCGTGTGAAACAAATAATGAATAAATTAAACTCTGCAATGGAAGAAACGGTATTGTTTCATTTTCTAGACAATGGCATTTTAGACTCTTTGCTCATTTTGATAATTGTATTATGGTCCAACTTGAGCCATATTTTCCACATCAAGTTTAAATATCTTTTTCTTGATTCAGTTTTCAATTACTGGTGCTCCAAAACCCATTACAAAGCAAGAGAAGCCTTAGGCATAGCTTAGTGAACCCCGTAAACTTCATAGCCCTGGTCTTGATGGCATGCTTCATGATGTCACTCTTCTTTTTCTTTTTTCACTTTTCTTTTACAAATTCTCTATTTTATTTTATTTTTATTTTATCTTTTAAATATTTACTTTTGAGAGAGATAGAGAGTGGGGGAGGGGCAGAGAGAGAAAGGGACAGAGGATCCTAACTGGGCTCTGCCCTGCCAGCAGAGAGCCCAATGTGGGGCTCAAACCCATGAACCACGAGATCACGACCTGAGCCGAAGTCAGATGCTCAACTGACTGAGCTACCCAGGCACCCCTGTCACTCTTCTTTTTGAGAAAAAGCAGAATTCTCTTTCCTCCTTGGTGGTAGGTTGAATTTAATTCAGAAAAGTTACCATTTGTGAATTCATAATGTAGTTGACAACTGTGTGATTACATTACCTGATTTGGCATTTGCATGTGTTAGGCCTAAACTAACTGATAAAGCCTAACTGCTGTATCAAAGAGACCTAACAATACAGTGTCTTAAAGAATGAAAAGTATATTTCTCTTTCATGTAAAGTCCTGATGGCAATAGCTTAGTTTAGTATCAAATCTCTGCTCCCCATAATTACTCTGGGACACAGGTCCCTTCCAGTGGTTACTCCACCATCCTCTAAGGCCCTGTCTTGTCACCTATCTATAACGTATAACTTGAGTCACTACTGCACTGAAGCTCCAGTTAGTGGGAAGGGGAAATTAGTTCTTAAATTAGGTGGATTCATAGTCTTAGTCTCTGTGATTCTCACCTTACATGGGTGAGAACTTACTCATGTGGTCACACACAAGAGGTGCTAGAAAATGCCGTCTTTCTGAGGTATCATGGCCATGGATGAAAGACAGAATGGATTTTGGAGGAGCTCCAGTATTGTTCCCAGGCTTATAAGTGCCATTTTAGTTTCTGCCATTGTTCCAGATGTCTCCTGTAATACTTTTGTGTATAAGAGGGAAATGAAGAAATTGATCCTTATAGATAAATCAAAGTCTTACATGAAGAAATTAGAGTTATAATATAAACATTGCTCTTCCCTTTTTATTTATTCAAAAATTGCCTGAATTGGTACAGCCACTGTGGAGAAAAGTATGGAGGTGCTTCAAAAAAGTAAAAATACAAAATACTACATGATCCAATAATTCCACGATTGAGTATCTAAAGAAAACAAAAACACTAATTTGAAAAGATATAGGCACCCCTATGTTTACTGCAGCATTATTTACAATAGCCAAGGTATAGAAGCAACTTGTGTCAATATGATATGATTTCACTTATATGTGAAATCTAAAAAAAAATGAACAAACAAACAAAAAACAGTATCCAACCTATAAATACAGAGAACAAGCTAATGGTTGTTAGAGGGGAGGGGGATGGGAGGTTGGGCAAAATGAGTGAAGGGGAGTGGGAGATACAGGCTTCTGGTGATGGAATGAATAAGTCATGGGAAGAAAAGGCACATCATAGGGAATTTAGTCAGTGATATTCTAATAGTGTTGTGTGGGGACAGATGGTAATTACACTTGTGGTGAACACAGCATAATGTATAAATTGTTGAATCACTGTGTTGTACACCTGAAACTAATGTAACATACATGTAAGCTATACTTAAAAAAATTATCTGGTAGCTAAATCTAGTCTTTGAGTGAATGTCAAAGCCATGCCTTTCCTATGAGGTCAACAGAGTCTAAAGTATGAAAAATAGTTAATATTAATTTAGTTTTTTATGGATGGACAAGGCCCTTCACAATATTATATTTATTCATCTATGTTTTCAGACTTTATAGGCACCTTGTAGAATTCCAGGGTAGATTGTTATATTATTATTTATTTATTATCTAGATAATGTTTCTATGAGTAGTAACACATTCAGTGCTATTATAACTAAATGTTTGTGATAATGAAATTTATCTGCCTTTGTGTTTATGTAGTATCTTATACTTTAGTACCCAAATACTGTTTCTTGTTGGTATTTAATTTACATGAAGTATAATCAGTTTCATTTTTGCAAGTTTTTCATGTGGACATAAATATTAGTTTAATCTATATTTAGTAGAAATCTTGTGTGATTAAACTGTGTGAACGCCACATAGCAGTGAGAGGAGTCTCTAAAACTAAGTCAACCTTCTTTTTTTTCCCCCACAAGCCAAACCTTGATAAAGAATGTGGTATATGGAATTTACTTAAAGTGTAGGTACAGTAAGCTGACTCAGTAAGCTGGAGTTCATGGGAGCATGGCATAAAGTCTGATATTAAATACGTGTTTAAAAATAAGAGTTTCTGTAGCTATGGTACTACTAGGTCATTCAGCAATTATACAATTAAGAACAAACACCTAAAGGCAAGTTTTTAAGGCAGTGTGATTTATTAAATGCAGGAAACTTGGCTATATATTAATTAAAGCAATGATGGCAAGTATTTTAAGTCACAAGTCTTTTACTCCATCAAGATGAATAATAGATTGCAAGAAATAATACCAATTAGAACAAGAAGAAAAGCATTGTAACTTCATCCTGCTCTTTCTTTGGTGGCAATTGTTGTTTGTGACTTATAGATAAGAAAGAACTAGCCTCTTGTGAACTAAAATTCTGAATTCTTCTCTTAGCAAGAGGTTATGGATTTGCCTGAGGACTTCTTCCTATTTCTAGACGTCTGTCTGATGACTAAGGGCAAAGCTGGCATTGTAGCCACCTTTATTCTCCTCTTTTTAAAGTGCTCATATCCTTGGAAAAGAGCAGAGAAAGGAAGCTGTTTTCTGAGAGATGGAAGCCTTGCTGTCATTACTAAATCTGTGTGTGTGAAGCCTAGAAACATCTGCATGACAGTGTGGCAGATCATACCGACATGATGCCACTGAACGTAAAGTTGGGAAGGGAGGCATGCCGTCTTGCTTGGAAAAGCCAGCTTCACTACGTGACTGGGGGGTAAGCAGGGAAGGACTGGGTTCTGTTCCTGACTCTTGGGACAAATGGAGAGCTCCTTCTTTCTAGGTAATTCAAAAAAAAGGAGAAACAAAAACCAATATTATAAGTGAGAAAGAAGTCCTGAGGCAGAGCAGGATATTTTTGTCTTTCTAGTTGTTTGAGAAGCAGTAAGACAACAGAGTCACCAGAATGGGGCAAGTGTTCTGTAGAATGGAACTCGACAGGCTGCCCTTCCCCTAAGCCACAGAGTCCTAACCCCTTTCAGCTGCCCTTCTGCATTTCCATACACTTCCAATGTTGAAATGCTGGTCAGCTTGAACTTTTTTTTTACTTTAGATAAACAAAATACAGGCAAACTTCCTCTGAATACACACACACACACGTGTGTGTATGCATTTATATATATGTATCTGTATGCATTTATTATACATATATGTAGATATATCATATATATAATAAAACAAGTGATACGTCTATTTCTCTCTCTTTTATTCACATTTCCTTCCCCTTAAAGACACTTCTGAAAGTATTTTCCTGTCTGCCAACTTAATCCACAGCTTATTTCCCCCTGGTGTTTCTCTTTGCATTACCAATCGTGTTAAGGACCACCTAGAGCAATTAGCTTTCCATAAAAGATCAACGTATCTGAAAATTGATCCACTAACCCAAATGCACTTGGAGCTTGCTTGAAGTCTAATATAGAGTTAAGTATAACGAAAAGGAAAAGGATAATTTCCTTTGAGTTAAAATACAAAACAATAATTTTTAAAGATGTTACATTGAGCTGAAATGGAGTTTAAAAAGTTATTATAAAAACTTTGTTTATAAGTGAGATTTTCATTAGTTTCATAATTTTTCATAATCTTTCTTTGCATACAAAGGGTGATTTTAAAAAACTCACTTGTTTTTAAACTCTGCCTCAACTTTTCTTCATCCTTTGTATATGCTGAATCTACTATGATTTCTGGATCATAATATGTACATATACTATACCTCTAAAATATATTTTTCTAAATTCTTAACTCAGATAATAAACTCTATATGAACAAGGGATATGCACTAAGAAAAGTGTTGTACTTCATTTAGATATGTGCTAACAGCCTTGCTTGT
The DNA here is from genome assembly GCF_018350195.1 of Panthera tigris. Lineage (NCBI taxonomy): Eukaryota > Metazoa > Chordata > Mammalia > Carnivora > Felidae > Panthera > Panthera tigris. The sequence goes on along the minus strand of NC_056665.1, from coordinate 85,771,870 downwards.
GTTAGTTTCTCTAGAAAGATACATGCTAACAGTAAACTTCAAAATATTCACTTCAAGATTTTTCAAGAAAGGCTGTGGCTTGCCCAAAAGCATAACTTTTAACAGCATCTTTCAAACCTGCCAAATCACATTGCCTATTTGTCCAATTCAGTGTGCATAATATTAATTTACTGTGCCACAAAGGTAGTATGCCTTAACTGTTATTAGGGGAAAGCATAATATATTTGATTTCCCTTTATGAGTCTCACATTGCTTATAATTCAGTAGGGCTACCACATTTTCTGGGCAGGCTATCAAATAGGATGTTGTAATGATTTGCTTGACTAGTAGAGTAGATGAAAAAATATCAGTTCTGTCTGTAGCTGTTCTATTTTTGAATTTCAAATTTGCACAGTTTGAAACCATTTATTCCTCTGTGGTTCTTTTTAAAAAAATAAAAAGACTCATTTATATTTTCAAGAGTTAAACACATTATACAAAATCATTTAGGGTAATGGTTAAAACAGGGTTAGAAATTGAGAGAACAAAAGAGAAGTCTTAGATTTAAGTTGAAAATGCTAAGGAAGGGACTGTAGAACAATGCAAAGAGTTTTGGTTTGATAAAAGGAAAACAGATTTTGCTTATAACTGACATCTTGGGGATCTGACTGCCTCAATTCTTTGTCTGCATTGCTATTCCTTTGTAGTTCACAGAGATGTTGAAATGTTTTCTGCTTCATAAAATGTTACTTGCCAAAATTATCTTTGGAATAATCCCGTTCTACTTAGGGATAGGTGTGGACTCGGAACCTACCAGCAGACTCCCTGTTTAAAGCATTATCATTGATTCCTTGAATGACTGACTGAGTTCTCATTCTGTACACTAAATTCTTAAAACTTTATCTTCTATATATCACTAAAAAGGAATCTTATCATTGTAGATTTTATATAATGGGATTTCTTTTTTCAGCAAATATTTACTGAGCAACTTCTAGGTGTCAGGCATGTTTTAGGTACTTAGTGCATATCAGTGGACAATACAGATAAAGATCTCTGCCCTGGTGAAGCTTATATTCTACTGGGGGAGACAGATATAAAACAATAAATATAATAAGTAATTAATGTACTCTGTTAGAAATTGATACAGCCTATAGAAAAAGAAACAGACCAGCATGAAGAGTTTTATTAGTGCTGGGGTAAGGAGGGGCAGGCTTCTCTGTTAGAGTGGTCAGGGTTACTCATTGACCACGTGAAGGTAGTTGGCCAAGTAGAGACTGGGGGAAGAGCATTCCAGGCAGAGGGGATGGAAAGTGCAAAGACCGAAAGCTGAAGTAGTCCTTGCAAGTTTGGGAAATAGTGAAGAGGTCAGTGTAGCCGAGTGGAAAAAGTGAGGGAGAGAGTAGAAAGAAAATTGGTGAGAGAAGGAATGCAGGCCAGGATTGCATATGGCTTTTCTCTGGGAGACATGGGGAACCATTGCTAACCAGAGGAATGGCATGAAATAACTTCCACTTTAAAAGGATCATTCAGGCTGCTGGGTGAAAACAGATGGAAGGGGTCAAAGGTGGATGGAGGGAGACCTGTTAATGAGGTGTTGCAGTTAATCAGCTGAGAAATGATGATCATGACTTGGACCAGAGTAGGCGCAGTAGAGGAAGTGAGAGAAGGTAGAAGTCTGGATATATTTTGAAGTAGAGCCAATGGGATTTCCTGATAGGTTGGAATAGGATTTTGAGAGAAAGAGGAGTCCACAGTGAGTCTAAGGTTGAGCAGATTGGTTTTGCTTTGTGTTTTGTTTTGTTTTGTTTTGTTTTGTTTTGTTTTGTTTTGTTTTAGTAGGGGTGGGAAGGAAGAGGGTCCAGAGTCTAGTTTTAGGCAAGTGAAATTTAAGAGGTCTGTTAGATATTGAAGCACAGATGCCAAATAGGCAATCAGATACTTAAGTCTAGATTTGAAAGAGAAGTCTAGACTCAAAATGTAAATTGACAAGTTGTTAGCACATAGATGGTGATTAAAACCATGGGTTGGAGTGAGATCGCCAAGGGAGTGAGTGTAGATAGAGAACTTCTTGAATGATTTTCATGTATTTGATGCTGTTTACTCAGTGGACCAATAAAGGCAATACTCCCTCTTCGGAAAGAACTGTGGTTTGTATTTGACTACACATTTTCACAAGTCCAGGAGATGCCCTTCACATAGACTATAATATCTGGAGCTGAATACTACAATGGCTGGTAGGGGGTAGGGGAGAAGTATAAAAAGACCGTTACATATTTCTGTACATTGCTAGGCATAGTTTGGTATGATAAATGCTATTCTTGATATATGTAATAGAATTGTAATGTAACGTAATTGATAATGTTAAATATTTTATAACTGGTATATATAATGGAATCATAGAGAAAGATAACAGTGACTTGACTTGGTGATAAGATGGCGGAGTAAATTTAGAATACTCTGTTCTCTGATGTTTCTTAGAACAGATTAATGTATAAAAACATTGTTTATAGTTAAAATTAAGACCTTTAACTGAAAGATCACTCAACACTGCCTTTAATGATCTCTGTTTGAATCTACTTTCAGGGACCCAGTTTGTCTTCCACATTCTCCCATCCCGTTGCTAAAAAGGTTACTGAAGCCCATTGCAACACTGTTCATGTGTGAGAGCAGAGGTGGGCCAGGAAGGAAAGCACAGGGATGCATTCTAGGTTTCTGTACTTTTGGATTCCATTAGGAGTCAGTAGGGGTCAAATATGTCCTGTGGTCATCAGTCCATCAATGTAGCAGGACACTTTCCAATGTCTCTTTTCTGTGGCCCAGGATGTAAAGGGATAGGGGAAAAAAAAGATCTTTTGCTTTATGTTGTAAGCATTTAAATCTCTAGAATGAAAAAGAACAATCCCATCCTTTCTGGAAAGTGATGCCTTCTATGTGATTTTTCTACTTCCAGCTCTCAGGAAAAAGGCTATCGTTGAGATGAGGTATCTGTTGGTGGTCATGGGCAAGTAGGTGAGAACTGTAGACACTGCCTGCTGGAAATAGATACATTGATAAATATATATATATATATATATATATATATATATATATATATATTTATATGTAATTTTTTAAGTGTCTCTACCTTACAGAAGTCAGATTTGTGACCAAGGACAAGTAATTTGAAATATAAAGCACACTCAAACTACAGAAGAATTACAATTTTACTTTAAACTTGTTAAATATGTGTCTGTATTTTCTGTCATTTGTTTTATAAGAACCATGATATAGTTCCTTGAAGACAGTTGTCAATTTGGGATAAAAGTAAAGGTTTATGCAAGACTAGAATTGATACAGAAATTAAATAGCAATATTTTGCATTGTAAATAGCAGCACTAAATCCCTGGGCCTGAAACAGTTTTATGCAGATTGCTATTCTCTCTCAATGTCTTCCCTCTACCTGGAAAGCCCTTCTCAATGTGTCGTACCTGTGCCCACCTTTGAAATCCTTCAGCCTTTTAGGCACCCTTGATGGTGCTTCAGGCTTTGTCCCTAGGACCTAGCACAGCACCTAGCATGTACACAGCCCTCAAGAATTATTTGTCAATTAGGTGCTGATTGGTTGCCTTCTTTACATAGCTGAACATCTGAGCATGTGATGAACAATATTGCAATTTTGTATTCAAGTACTTAATGTACTTTATTTCATATAATTTTTACCAACATTTCTTGTCCTTACTTGCTTATTTGTATAATACTCAAACTAATGACATAAATGTAGAATAAATAGCTGTCAGTTCAGTTTATCTTGAGAATTACCTGAGATAATGGCAGAGGCAGTAACCCTAATCAGCTTTAATTTATTTATTCAACAAATTTTTATAGAGCTTGCTGAGTCCCAGCCATTATGCAAAGTGATGGGATGCAAAGGTGAATAAGGCAGGTGGAGTCTCTGTCCCCCTGGAGCTTTCAGGCAAGAAAACACAGTTGCAGTGCCATGTAATAACACAAGTTCAAGGTACTGTGGGAGCACAACAAAGGGCACGCATATCAGTTAGATTCAGATTCAGGTACAATGGCAGAAAACCCAAATAGCAGTAGTTTAAAAGAAATGGACGCTTCTCTCCAACATGGATGCCTGGAGGTAGATAGATCAGATCTCCATGATTTAGAGACTGCCTCTGTCCTGTTGCTGTGTTGTGTGCCCAAAGTCACCTCATTGTCCAAGATACCTGCTCCAACCCTAGGTTCACATCCCATCAGTAGGAAGGAGGAAAAGGGAGGAAAGGAACAGCCTCCCTATTTTTAGAAGTCTTCTCAGAAGCTCAAGTATTCAAGTGCGCAAACCACTTTCACTTATACCCCATTGGCCAGAACTTGCTCACATGGTAATGCCTACCAGCAAGAGAGGCTGAAAAATGCAATATTTATTCTGGGCAGCCAGGAAGAAGAAGGAGGGGATGAATATTAGGGGACAACTAACAGTCTTTGCCCGAGGATTTCTGGTAAGATGGTTGCCCAAATTGAGATCTGAAGGGAAGTAGGATTCTTGGAAGAAGTCTGTGTGTGTGTGTGTGTGTGTGTGTGTGTGTGTGTGTGTGTCTTTACAGGACATTTCAGAGAAAAAGGAAAGGCCCAGAGAATTGAACACTGAGAAGAAACTGTTCTTTTACCAATCATGATTAAATCACTGTATGATAGTGTCTGTACTCTTCTTAGGAAAAGATGTGGGCTCAAGTTAAATCTGACGAAGAGGATGGGGTACATGTTCAGTACAGTTTTGTGGTTAAATAGGCCAAGAGTCCTATTCAGAAAAAAAAAATGGAGGCTGGGAGACGGTTTACAACAAGGTCATGTTAGTCCTTTTCCAGCAATACTGGCTCAGGTGAAATCATGTATGTAAGCCAGTTGAAAGAAGGGAGCAGTTAGGGGAAACCCCAAGGTAAGGTTCAGGGGCTAGCCCATACCTTTCTGTGCTCATGACTGGGTCACATTACCAGTTTCATTTGAATCATACAGAAATGGTCATGGTCACTGAAGTGACATGGATCTGTAAGAACAATGAAAACATTTACAATATGATAAATTCACAATATCAACCTGCTTTGGGATTTCTTAATTTTCATAAATTCTGGCCTTATAAAATTAGTCTTTTATCTAATTTAAATAAATCTAATAGAAATTCTTGCTAGCTTGTTACTGTGATAAATAAGCAATTGCCTCAAAAATAACAAATGAAATATCTTGAACTTCCTTATATATAGCATGTTATTTGGAAAATGTACTTTTTAAACATGTTTTTATACATTTTTTACTGTATTTTGGTTAAGTTTTGATTATGCTTTTTATCCACAAAATGAATAAAAGATGCAGATAGTCCAATACATTTAAAAATAAACCTATCTTGAAGATATTTTATCTCTAAAGTGTCTATTTTTCTGGTTTGAAGATCAAGCACATAATTTAATTTGAAAAACAACCAGAAAGAGTTATAAGGAAAGCTCTGGTCTAAATCTATAATTATGTAGGTTCTCACTTCTTTTTCATATTCCTTCTCAAATATCATGAAGTTATAACCTTTTTTTTCCAAGGAAATTGGTTCCATGGTTGATAGTTAGCAATACCATTTTTGTATTATGCATTGGTAGAGGAGATTGAACCTTTTTATTTTGTGTTCATCTGTGGCTGGTGAGTTTAATAAATGCTAAGTTGTGAGAGCAAAACTTCTAGGTCTCATTTGTTTTCAGACTCGTGTGTCTTGAGTTGGCAGTTTCAAAGTCATCTTCTTGCCTATGTTAAACTTTGAACTTTATGAGAAAAGAGAAATCATTAAATCTGTGTCCTCTAACCCATTATTTAGATAATGACTTCATCCTAGATAATAGAATTGCCAAATAGTACACAGTACAGTTCAGTTTCCAGGGGTCACATCTAGGCCTATGACAACATGATTCATCTTGTTCTACTTTTATGGTTATTTCCATCAATAATTATCAGAATCTCACAGCCCCTAGCTATCCAGTAGAGGACAACAACCCAACAACCAGCCATTCTCACCCTGAGTCAATCTGGATTTAACTCTGAACTCTGATTGAAAACCAAAACTTCCATATCATTGCCAACATATCTGTCCTTTCTGCTTATGATGCATTTTGCTGCTTACTTGAATTCTTCAAGATTACTTGTTTTGATTAAAGATGACAATGAATGAACAACCAAGAGATTCTGGACAAATTACATTTGATAATTTAAGTCCTACTTTCCTATTGGCCAAGTTACAGTTTAGTAGGTAGCTGTATAGATGGGCATTACAGGTACATGAGACATTGGGCCATCTATGCTCTGATGAGAGATCATGCTTTTACTGGTAACCAAAGGGTAGCAGTTGGAGCCTCAGTGCTCATGTTTGTATGTGAATGTGTGATTGGGAACAGTGGGAGGATTAGTAGACATATTATTAGATTGTTGGGAGAGCATGTTAACAGAGGCTAATATCTCACTTCTTAAAATCTCTCAATATGGGCCACCTGGGTGGCTCAGTCAGTTGAGCATCTGACTCTTGATCTCAGCTGAGGTCTTGATCTCAGGGTCGTGAGTTCAAGCGCTGTGTTGGGCTCCACTCTGGACATGAAGCCTACTTTATTTTTTTTTTTTTCAAAACGTTTTTAATTTATTTTTGGGACAGAGAGAGACAGAGCATGAACGGGGGAGGGGCAGAGAGAGAGGGAGACACAGAATCGGAAACATGCTTCAGGCTCCGAGCCATCAGCCCAGAGCCTGACGCGGGGCTCGAACTCACGGACCGCGAGATCGTGACCTGGCTGAAGTCGGACACTTAACCGACTGCGCCACCCAGGCGCCCCGAAGCCTGCTTTAAAAATAAAATAAAATAGGCGTGCCTGGGTGGCTCAGTCAGTTAAGCGTCCAACTCTTGATTTTGGTTCAGGTCATGATCTCACTGTTTGTGAGTTTGAGCTCCACTGCAGGCTCTGTCCTCACAGAGCACAGCCTACTTGGAATTCTTTCTCCCTCTCTCTCTGCCCCTCCCCTGCTCACGCTCCTGCACTCTTTCTGTCTGTCTGTCTCTTTCTCTCAAAATTAAAATAAAATAAAATAAAATCCCTCAGAATGTCTTCAATGAACATGGATACATTAAGAAATAAGAAAAAACAACCAAAGAACTATTTTTTTAGAATATCTTTCACTGGCATTTTATGGCCTGTGGGATGAATTACAAGTGACTGAACATGAATCTGACCCTGACCTATACACTTACAGCCTCATCTCTTGCCATGTCCTGCCTTCAACCCTCAGCTACTGCAATGCTTATCTTGTTCTTTCCTCTTTCCTTCTTTTTGTATGCAGTGTCTCCTCCATGCCTGATGCTCATTCTGTCCTCTTTCGGCCTCGAATCCCTTTCCACCTCTCACCCAACTCCAGGCTGGATCAGGAGCCTCTCTCTGCTGTGTTCCCATAAACTCTGACCATTGCACCTCCTCCCATGCGTTATTGTTTGTTCTTGTGTGTCCATTCCCTTCACTAGACTCTATCCTCAATGCCAGACACATAAAAGACAACCAATGTAAGCTTGTTGGATAAAATGAATGTTTCAGTGCATACTAGAGGTTGGAAAAGAATTTTAAGTAACCAGAAAACTATAACAATCTAAGGTAGTTACCTACTTACTACCAGAAATGCCCATTAGCAAACAGGAAACGAGGAAAATTTTGCAAATAGGTATAGATAAATGTGAATAGATTCTATGAATTCTGTTACTGGTTTTAATAAGTTGTTGGGATTGTTAGTTCCTGTGGTAAATTTTTTGAGAAATATATCAACTAGTGCTATTTGGTGTTTAACATGTTGCTTCTTTTCTAATGCCACGTTAGCGGGAGAAACTGTGTCCTTGCTTTGCTAAACTGATTCTGAGTATCTTACTACCTTATGCTCATGAGATGCACATAAGTGCACTTAATAGAAGCTTCTTGCTTGGTAAGAACTATATTTTATACGTCTCAGTTTCCAGGGTAAATCCTATTTATGAAATTAGAGCTTTATCCTTTTCTAGCTAATGTAATAACATTTAAGTTAGAATTATAAGTAAAACATATAGTACCTTAAAGGTACGATAGACCATTTAACTTTTCCCTTTACAGGTAAGGGACTGATGTCCCCAGGGGTAAATTTTCATTCCCTGAAGGCACCAGGATGAGAACTCTGGTCACCTGATTCTTACTTCAAGGTGAATGTGAATTTTAAAGCAAGAGGAAATGTACTGAGACTTTCCTGGTTGCAAGTAAGAAACCCACCCGTGCAATCCTGAGTAACAGATCTTATTCTGAAGTTAAAACAGTGCCCAGTGGCTTTACTATTGTGCCTAGCAATTCTGTTGCCTCTGCTGTCCTACATCGTTCTCCTCCCATCTCTAGGCAATGGGACTGATTGGGTCAGTGATTTGGTTACCAACCACTAAAGAGCATTCCTGCTGGGAAACCTGTGGCACAGGCATTAATATTGGATCCTGTTAGTTTCAGCCAAAGGAAGACAGTTGTTTTGGGTCAATACATAAGAACTTTGGGCTAACTGGACTTTACCAGTATGGGGAGTAAGAGACATTTGTATATATAAATATGGAATGGGGAAGGTGAACTAAAGCACAGCTAAGCTCAAATTGAGTTAGTTTGCAAATGGAAAGAGTGGTAAGTGGTCTGTGTTTAAGAAACTACCCACAAATAATATGGCTTTTGGGCAAATCAACCAACACTGTCAACCTCTGTTTGCTTATATTCAAGTAAAGATGAAGATAATACATACTCACCTTGCTTAGTAGTTTTGCATACCTGTGATACTGTGTGTTAAATGACCATCGCTGCCGTCATTATTTTTACTACCGCTAGTACATAATACTATTTTTACTGCTACTATTGTTACATGCCAGTAGTTTGTAATTGAGCAGTCTTCTCTGCTCAGTTAGACAACAGGAGGGCTTTACAATGGATTTGCAAGAACGTATAGAAATTCTAAGTGTGCAATTGTTAAGATCATGGGCTTTTTATGAGGTTACTGCATATTTCTTAGCTGTAAGATCTTAGACAAGTTGTTAACGTTGTGTGCCTCAATGATCTCATCTGTAAAATGGGAATAATTATACCTGCTACCCAGCAAGCTCTTGTGAAGATTAAATGAGATAAACTAGGCACTGCTTAGAATACTGTCTAGCATGCAAAGAACACTTAATATATATTCTCTATTAAGCTATTAATGTATTAAATATGCATTGGATCCTTGTACCTACCCAGGGAGATAAACGACATCATTATCTTTATTTCATGCACACTGAGATTGAGGCTATGATTTGTCATGTTAGTGAGTGGCAGAAGTGCTGAAACCAAGCTTCTCTCCCTTCTTTCCTTCTTTTCTTTCCTCCTTTCCTTTGACATATATTTATTTATTGGACTGGAATGGTACACAATAGTTCCTGCCTAGATGATTGGAATTTTGGACATCTGATTCCTTTTGCATTTTCTTTCCCCTACAGCCCCACCTCCATGCTTGTGCCAGAGCACTCATACTTTTGTCTTTTGCTACTAGTCTCTGACTACGAGCTGTCATTTCCAAAGCCCCAAGTTTTATTTGAATCTTCATACTTGAGAAATCAATGGGGTCAAGGAAACAAGAACCAGTGTTTACATAAGTGTTTATTGGACTTTTCTTTATCGTCTTTCAGGTCTTGTAGAAATTTGCCTGATGCACCCCCTCGACGTGGTGAAAACCAGGTAAGGTTCTGCATGAACAAGCTTTATTGACTTTGGCTGATATCCAAATTAAGATGTCAGAACACTAAATGCTAGAACTTGTCCTAGGCCAGTAGCTTCTCCCAATAATGGCATTTATATTTACTTCTTAAGGAAAATGCTATCTGACAGATAAAATGTGAATAGGGAAAAGCATTTTTGGAAAGAGGTCATCAGAAGGTATGTGATATTTTACTGACTTCACATGACAACCATTAGGTATGATTTGTGGCTAAGCTGGTAAGCGGGATAAATTTATCAAAGTGATGTAAAAACTGAAATTCAGTGAATTATGACAGCAGACTTTCATTAGGCATTGCATATAACAGATTGCTACTTAATAGTCAGCATTTTGATGTGAGACTTCAAAATTTCGGGGCGCCTGGGTGGCTTAGTCGGTTAAACGTCCGACTTCGGCTCAGGTCATGATCTCGCAGTCTGTGAGTTCAAGCCCCACGTCGGGCTCTGTGCTGACAGCTCAGAGCCTGGAGCCTGTTTCGGATTCTGTGTCTCCCTCTCTCTCTGACCCTCCCCCGTTCATGCTCTCTCTCTGTCTCAAAAAGAAATAAATGTTTTTAAAAAAAGACAAAATTTCAAGTAAACTTCTTAAATAGTGCTTAAAGTGGCAACCGTTTGCCAATGCAAAATGCCATATTTCTAGGAAAATGCATTTGCTCTTAAAGGAAGATGCAAATCAGGGCAATGTAATAGTTCTATTTACCATTTGAAAAAAGTGAAAAAAATTCATCTGGGTTTTACTATGATCTAGAGCATTTTTAAAAATAAATCTGTGGCTGAATTACTGAGCTCTCTATTTTTTAAATTAGAAGCTGTTAGAGTTTAGTGAAAGTTTCCATTTATTTGCATTGTGTCAAACCTAAGAGCAGCGTACCTACGTTGGAGCTCAATAGCAAACAGTGCCTTGCAACCAATGGTGGTTGAACAGACCCTCACTGCCGAAGTTAGAAAATACTTGAAGAGTCAGGCTGATCATTGAATGGACATGTTGCTTAATTTCCCTAAAGAGGCAGCAGAATCTTAAGCTGCCTACTGAAAGCAAGGCTGTGACATGCAAATAATATTGCATTTCTAAATGAGAGAAGATGAGAATTTGGCCCTGTCTTAGCTTGAGCAGCTATAACAAAATACTCAAAATACTCATAGACTGGATGGCTAAAGCAACAGACATTTATTATAATTCTGGGGCTGGAAAGTCCAAGATCAAAGTGCCAGTCCATTTGGTTCTTGGTAAGGGCCCTCTTCCTGACTTGTAAACAGCCACCTCCTTGTTGTGTCTTCACCTGAGGGAGAGAGGCAGCTCTGATATCTTTCCCTCTACTTATCAGAGCACTAACCCCATTATCAGCACTCCACCGAGTCTAATATCATGACATCACCTAAACCTAACTACCTCCCCAAAGGCCCCATTTCCAAATAACATCACACTGGGGTTAGGGGTCCAATATATGAATCTGGGGGGACACAAACATTCAGTCCATTACAGCCTCAAGTCACCAAACCCAAACAGAGAAAGAAAACCACAATTACATTCAAATGTAAAATTGCATGCACTCCCTGGCCCATCTTTTTACAGTGTTCAGAAACAGAAAGCAAAACTCACTGGCATTTCCTTCTTAGACTGCATGCCAACCTTTGAAAAGCCAAAATATTGTTTCTAGCCTCACTGAGGAATAAACTGGTTTTTTTAAGGTTAATTTCCTAAATTGGTGACATGTTCGAATGAGCACAGAGGAGAAATAAGAATGATTTAAATAAGACATGATATTGAAATTATGCTCACTCATTCAGTCACACAATCATTCATTCATTTACTTATTAAGTATCTAGTGCCTGTGGGTTCCAGGTGAGCTCTGTCCTAAAGAGCTCACAGTCTGATGAGTTAGTAGGAATTTCATCACAGTAAGTTTCAAAAATTGTATTATTTCATGGTACTGGGTTCGAATAGAATACTTCTTGAAATGGATGTGCCAAGTAACTGGGGCTTTACATCTTTTTTGTTACATGGATATTTTGAAAATAGCATTCATTGATTGGAATCAGTCACATGCTGTTGTCTAACTTCAGAGGGGAGGGAAAATATAATTCATCCAGGTGCCCTGAAGAAGAAGGGAATTTGATATGGGATGATATTTGACCCGTATAGCAATAAAAAGTATATTGAATAAAGACACAATCATAGAGTAAACTGAAAGTCCAAAATAACGTGCAACTGACTTTGCAACAGAAGTAGAATATGCAAAGATTGGCAGCCTATCTCACTGGGTACTAACACAGAAGTGACAGGGAATAGATAGGACAGACTAAATGCTGAAATCACTTCACCATTATATTGTACAGGAGATGACTACATTTCTAAATAAGATAAACTGTAAACTGTAAGAGATAACATATGAAACCATGCAGCATTGGTAATTTTAACATGTCACCTTCCTTAATGACATCAGGGGCACTGGATTCTAAATTGTTGTAGGCATTGTCAACGTGGGAGATGACATACACCATGCCAAACCTCACTTCCTTCAGAGTGCTTTTGTGGGCTGTTTTTGCCTATCCTTGGATAATATTACTTCAAAGGTAGTACTCTGAATTAACCTGAGTATGGAAATGGCTCATTTTCAATAATATCTCATGTGCAGAAGTATAGCAAACTAAATTTTTACTTCTTGGAGTTTAGCCTTTTCTTTTTGGATTCTATTTCTGTCTAATTCTTTTCATTGTGGAATGAAAACGCATTTCCAAACTCATCCTTTACAGAGATTTTTTTTCTTTTTCTTTTCCTTTTTTTAACTTTGTAAATGATCAATTCTGTTACCCCAGGCTGAGAGCCAAAGGAGATGGTGGTATTACCTGAGCCCAAGGGCCAGGGTTACCTGGTGAAGCTGGAACCATAGTAGATCTGTCTAGTTGTAGCTGGAACCCCAGCCATTGCCAGGTTCACTACCTGAGGCAGACAGACAGAGAGAAAAATCCTCTACTTTCTTATTTCTCCCCAGTCTTCAGTCTCCCACCAGTGCTTCTATTTGCTAAACTGTGGAAGCCTAGGAAACCCAGCCTAGCAGAAGGCAGTCTTTTTGCATAATAAAGCAGGACAGAGCAAGGGAACAAGAAAATGGGTCTGAAAACAAACAGAACCAGGACAGAGAAGCCATCATTCTAGTGAGATTTGGAGAAAGAGATGCTGTAAGTGTGCATTTTCCTTTTTTTTTTAATTGAGATGTAATTGATATAATATTATGTTAGTGTTGGGTATATAACATAGTAATTCGATATTTGTATATATTGCAAAATGATCACCACAATAAGTCTAGTTAACATCCAACACCATACATAGCTACAAATTTGTTTTCTTGTGCTGAGAACTTTTAAGATCTACTCTCTTAGCAACTTTCAAATATGCAATACAGCACTATTAACTGTAGTCACCATGATATACGTTACGTCCCCAGGATTCATTTATTTTATAACTGGAAGTTTGTACCTTTTGACCCCCTTTACCCGTTTCACTCACTCCCTACCCCCAGGTTCTGGCAACCACCAATCTGTTCTTTTTACTTATAAATTTCATTTTTTCTCTTTTTTTCTTTTTCTTTTCTTTTTTTAGATTTCACGTGTAAGTGAGATCATACGGTAGTTGTTTTTCTCTGACTTATTTCACTTAGCACGATGCCCTCAAGATCCATCCACATTGTCACAAGTGGCAGGATTTCCTTCTTTTTTATGACTGAATAATATTCTGTTGTATATAGTGTATTCAATTTCTTTACCCATTCATCCATTGATGGGCACTTACGTTTCAAGCATGCATTTTTAATTTTGTAAGAACTCACTCTGCATTTTAAAAGATGATTAGAGGGGCGCCTGGGTGGCTCAGTCAGTTGAGCGTCCGACTTCAGCCCAGGTCATGATCTCACAGTCCGTGGGTTCGAGCCCCACATCGGGCTCTGTGCTGACAGCTCGGAGCCCGGAGCCTGTTTCAGATTCTGTGTCTCCCTCTCTCTCTGACCCTCCCCTGTTCATGCTCTCTCTCTGTCTCAAAAATAAATAAGCATTAAAAAAAATTTAAAAAAAAAGATGATTAGAAGTTATAATTAATAATTTTTTTTATGAAGGGATTTTAGGCACTGTGGCACCTGGCTTAATATAAGAACTAGTGTATCTGCTTCATAGAAGTATAGCTCCAGGGATAGACCCATGTTGGCATAAGCTAGCCACATGGCAACTGCCTTGCTGTAAGTGTCCCACCTTATGTTAGCTGAGGAGACTTGACTGAGATGCTATTATATACATGACACTTAGGTAGAATCAAGGTCTCTTTTGAGATTCTTCCTAGAGATAGGCCTATACATTATTTTATGGTTCTTTTAAAGTTATATGCAAAGAACTTTGTATACAATTGTGGGTTAACCTTCTGGTTAAGAACACATAACTATAAATGACAAAAGACTCTATGTCCTTGTATAATTAGAAAGACCAAAGTTAGTTTCTAGCTTTGTATTCTCCCAAGGATTTAAATAAATAAACAAAAACAATAAAATAATCATATCTCTCTCATATTGTCTCTCATTCTCTGTCTCTCTTCCTCTCTGTCTCCCTTCAACTCTCCGTTTCCTGCATAGGATTCATTTGGGGGTAGGGTGCTTCTCTCACTTGGCACCAGATGGCCCTAGCAGCTTCAAGCTTACGTGGGCCTTGGTGTTTGTGTATACAAACACCAGAGGATAACCTGGCAGTTAAGGACTCTGGCTCTAGAGTTAGGCAGCATGGGTTCAAATCCTGCTTCTTCACTTACTATCTGTGTAACATCAGGTAAGTTACTAAACTTCCCTGTGCCTAAGTTTCCTAAGCTTTAAATAGGAACAATAATGGTATGTACATTATTGTGAGAAATGAATGGGGATATACATATTTATGGTATTTATATATGCATATGTGTTTATATGAATATATATATATGTATATAGTGCACGCGCGTGCGCACACACACGCACACACACACACACATATACATGGCATTTAATACTGTGTCAGCAAAGGAAAAGGGACTACAAAGACAAATGGAGTTTGTAAGGTAGTCAGGGAAATACGAGGGAAAATAAAAAGTGTGGGAGAGGGGAAATGTTTAATATGGAATCAGGCGGTTTCAAGTTTCCAAGCCGGAAGACTTGTGTTATATGAGCACTACATTTAAATCTTTTCTCAGAGGGGTGTTTGCAAGTAGATAGTCCTTCTGGGTCTGAGGGCAGGAGAGCATCAGTTTCATCTATGCGTTCCTGTTGACATCATTCCACATATCATTTTAGGGCTATGTGCTGACATTATTTAGGACTGTGTGTCACAGCAAGCATCGTGCCTGGCCTCCAGGAGCTGTGCTGTTGTCATTAAAAGACATAAAATTTCATAAAAGAGGTGGGAAGTAAGAATCTGTTTAAATAAAAGAGGAGATATTACTTGATAGGATGGTGAGCAGAAACATCTCAGGCTTGTAGTGCAGCTCCAGAGACTGGATTAGGGAAGAGTGAGGTGAGAGGGTTTCCAACAGGTGTGCCAAAATGAAAGCGGGGTGGGCTGAACCCACAGGGGACTGAAGGTCCTCAGAGAGCATGTGTGACAAGCTTCGAGATAGAAAGCAAAATGCTGGACTTCATCTAGGACAGCACTGGCTAATCAAAATAAAATTCCTGACACACATATGATTTTAAGTTTTCTAATAGCCACATTTTAAAAAGTAAAAGGAAACAGGTAAAATTAAGTTTAACAGTGTATCTGGTTTAACCTCATGTATCCAAAAACATTGTCATAGCAATGTGTTTATCAATTTAAAAATTTAATGAGATATTTTACAGTCTTTGTTTGAAAATAATTTGCCCAAGGTTCTACATGTCCTTTTTTTTTTAAGTTTATTTATGTGTTTTGAGGGAGACAGAGAGCCCAGGCAGGGGAGGGGCAGAGAGAGAGGGAAACAGAGAATCCCAAGCAGGCTCTGTGCTGTCAGCATGGAGCCTGATGCGGGGCTCAAACCCACAGGTTCATGGTCATGACCTGAGCCAAAACCAAGAGTCAAGACGCTTAACTGACTGAGCCACCCAGGCGCCCTTACATTCCATTTTTAAATACTTAACCCTTGAAATCTGGTGCATATTTTAACACTTAGGGCACATCTAAATACTGACTAGTCAGTCTCATTTCAAATGCTGTGTAGCCACACATGGCTAGTGGTTACTGGATTAGATAGCATGGGTCTGGAATGCAATGGGAAAGAAATTCTTTAAGGGGAAAGAGAAGTGGTCCAGTGGTTCCTCAGTTAGAAGAATACTGTTGCTTAGAATGCGTTGACAGTTGCAATTAAGCAGGGTCCTCAGTGGAAGGGAATTTTACTGCATATGCATTTGAAGGTTTGTACCTGTGTGAAGAAAGTGGCAATCAGAAGCTTCAAAGATTTACCCATATCGCAGTCCAAGGGGATTTTAGCTTAATATACCTTTCACACTTTTATTCCCTGGAAGGGAAATGGTTCCTTGTGCTTCAGGAAGAGAGCATTACTAAGGTGTTCATTCTGTTTCGCCCCCAGTCATTTTTAATCACTTTTGTTTCATTTTTGAATGTGGCATAAATCAGGTACAAACTAAATAAATTACTGATCCTGTAAAAACTGATCTTTTAAAACTGCGTCCTGTCAAAAAGCTGCAAGGCACATTTTCTGGTGGGTGCTAGGGAAGGCAAGAAGGGGAGAGGCGTTTCCACATCTCATTACAGACATACAGTTACAGGCTGCTGGTGAGTGGATCGGCCGGTACATACCTTGGCTTCCATCCTTCCTCCCATCAGGACTTAACTTGCACTGAAAAGTCTTATCATACTTCTCTCAAAACATATTAATCACTGTGTGAATTCTAAAGACTCACATGGGTTGAAAACTTGGCATCCATACATTGTTATATGTGCTTATGGGGCTTTTACTCAAGTTGTTGAGATTGATTTACACTCTGTTGGTGGCTCCCATACCCCAGACCTGCTGAAGCCAAAACTCTAGGGGTGGGACGTACCAATATATTTAACACCCTCTTGGGTGAATCTTAAGCAGGGAGCCCAGACTAGTCACTGGGTCAACCTTTGGGAAATGTTGCTGAATACCCTTATAGGCAGTTCTGTAAAAAGTTTTCATGTAAAGAGTTCCTTCCCCCCACCCCTCTGTGCATGTGTGGATGTGTGTTAAACATCTCATTTACCTGTGGTTCTCCTTGGTTTCATTTATGTAAACTGCTTTTGTTCGTAATGAATAAAAGTGGAAGGACAGAAGTTCCCTGCAGAGCTCATTCTGTGGTTTGTGAGAATGATATGGGAAAGTATTATCTACAGCCAGAAAAAAACATCTATTGTCCTACTGAGTGAGGTTACAGAAGCAAAAATCAATGCCAGAGGATGGGAGAGGAATGAGCGTTGGTTGTCACAGAGAGAAGGTAAATGGCTGTGATGGGTAAAAATGATTTAGAGGCGTTAGCCTGCCACAAACTTTATTAAAAAGAGAAATCTGAGGACTGCTGTGGAGACAGGCTACTTTGTGGGGAGCCCAGAAGAGAGTAAGGAGCAAAGAGCTGGGGTGCATCCACAGCCTCCCTTTATGGCAGTAGAGAGGGAACAGCCATGAACTTGAAAATGAACACTTAATTTAAGAGACTGGAGTGGGGACATTGAGCAGCATTGGGGCCCACAGAACAGCAGGGAGGAAACAAGGAACGAAGAATGTTTTCCCCCAGTAGATCCTTTAAAAAAGAAAGAAGAAGAAGAAGAAGAAAAGAATCCTTTCAAAATGGGAATAGAGCAGCAGGGAAAGTTAGGCTGGAGTAGAGAGGGGAGGCAGTAGAGTCTATAGGATTCAATAAAAGTAACAGAGCCGCTGAGAGGGTTATTTCCATATGTTAACGATTTGTCCGTGGTATAAAACATTAAGATCACATTCAGGGTTAGACCATGGTTATGCCTGATTTCTCATCATCCGTAGAAATTCGGGGCTAGACCACTGTCATGGCTTATTTCTAACCATGGAGAGAATGTGTCTGAAGTAAAGCAAGCAAGGAGTAGAAGCACATTTTTATAGACTATGTTTTTATTGGGACTTTGTCACTGTAGCTAAATCAATCAATGGCAACATATAATGGTATGAAATGGTCACAGTATCCCCAAATACCTGTGAATATAACTCCACTTTCCCTTTTGCAGTTGCATGACCACATTAGGGTTTCTTGCATGTGTTTTACTTAACTGCAGTGTCTTTTTGTAGTTATCGAAAGCAAGGAAGGACTAGGTGGTGACCACGCTGCATCTCTGTGTTGATTGTCATGCTTTTCCCTGCAGTCATCACTAAAGATTTATTTATTAGCGTAATCAAATCAGAACAGTGCACAAGATGGATAATATAGGTGAAAATTGACTATGCTCATTGTTACCTCGTAGGATTGCTGTGAATGCATAAGTGAATCCATGTATGCTTTAAAATGCCATTTGCTCCCACCTAAGTACTTTATTACAGATCAAATGTGTCATTGCCAATGAGCACATGACAAACTTTAAAGGGTCCCACATTTGTATAGTGATTTAATTAAAAAGACGTGTAGAATCTAAGCATGACCTTAAAACTAGAAAAAATAATCCTATTTTGTGCCCTGTTTAGAATGCAGCATGTCTATATTCTAGATTGGTGTGCCCTTCTGGAGAAAGGCAGAGAGTTTAGAGATATTAGGCCGTGACCCAGTGAAGAGATTTCTTTAATATTATTGCTGGCATATTTACGTGGACGATGGTCCTGCCTCTCTTTGGGATAACAAGTGTTGTATCAGAATTGTGGAAAACCCACAAGGGTTGATAGTAGAAGGTCTTCCCCTCCCTCCCATCATTTGGTGGTCCTTCCATTGGACATAAAGCCAGGCCCTAGGCTGGGTTGGTTACGATAGTTTCCTTACCCAGAGTACTTGGTGCATGTCAGTCTTTGCTGCTACTAAGTAGCTTTAATCTTTTCTCCAGTGGCCCAAGGATGAGGAGGAGATAGAATGTGAGACACCTAAAGACCTGTTGCTCTGAGACATTGGGAGGAAACTTGGTCCCAAAGATCTTAGGCAGAATATTCTTGCTACCATCTGCTAAAATTATTTTTCAGATTCATTAATAAGGAGAAAATCCTTTTAAAAAATCCAGTCAGTTCCTCCCACATAAAATAACAAAACTCTCAATTTTGTTAAATCAACTGTAACTCACTTTATAATCTTGAACTCTTAATTCTGATTTTTTTCTTTCTTCGTTTCTTTTTTATTTGTAAACAGAATTCTTTTTTTAAATCACTCCCTAGAGGAGCATGCTATTTTTATGACTCACAATGTGGAACCTCTGTAAAGTGTTTAATCTTTCCTTCATTTGTGTTTTTGTCTAAATTTTTAAAATAAAGATTTGGTGTTTGTTTAAAGTACAGTAGCTATTATTCTCCAACTAATTAAATGGGCTTAGAAGATTCTCCCTTAGGCAATAACATAACGTGTGTTCCGTTTTGATACCTCTCTCTTCCTCCTGCTTAACTGCAAAAGCTTCTCCTTCTGTGTGATCCCAGCCTGAAGGATGAGAAGGAAAAGAGCCTATACATTCTTCATGCCTGTCAGTGGGCTTCTCCAGACATCTTTTTTTTTTTTAAGCTGAAAGGTAAATAACTCTTAAATGGCTTTCTTATCTTTGTCATGGGAAAGTGAATTACTTCTAAAATGAGCATCAGCATGAAAACTATTTCCTCTGTTTCTCCCCACCCCCCACCCCAGGCCCCATCCAGAGTTTTATCCAATTGTTTGTAAATTTTCAACAGCTTCATGAATCTACTTATTTAGCCAATGACCATCACATGTTTCCCTATAATGACGTATTTTGTCTTAACTGTGACTTAAATTCCAATTTTGGGCTGTTAGTCTGTAGTAAGACTATAATATATGAGAAGGAAATAAACTGATTTTGGATTATTTTGAGTTAAAAACAAATGGGATGTTTTTCTAAGCATTTTTATACAATCATAAAGTTTGCTCAGATAATCTTCTATTTTAAGTACACATTTTGAGGGGGTAGAGAATTTGGAACTCATATCATGTCTATTTTCAGTGGCTATTCAAGGCTTTTTGAGATAAGGCCTTGCTCTAAATTCAAGAAGTAAAGCAAAAGTTCGAAATGTTTGCTTTTTATTTGGCTCTCATACTTATTTTTTTATTTGGCTATCATACTTATTTTTTTATTTTTACTATTTTTTTTTAAATATAATTTATTGTCAAGTTACCTAACATACAGTGTATACAGTGTGCTCTCGGTTTTGGGTGTAGATTTCCGTGATTATTTTAAATGATTTTTAGCTGAGCTCTAAGTAGTCTGCCACCAGTGAAAATAAAATCGTCTTATCAAGGGTGTTTCTTCTCATCTGCATCTATTAAAAAGAGCAGGTCCTGGGGCACCTAGGTGGCTCAATCGGTTAAGCGTTTGACTTTGGCTCAGGTCATGATCTTGCAGTTTGTGAGTTCAAGCCCCATGTCGGGCTCTGTGCTGACAGCTCAGAGCCTGGAGCCTGCTTCGGATTCTGTGTCTCCCTCTCTCTCTGCCCTCTGCTCACTCTCTCTCTCTCTCTCAAAAATTAATAAATATTTTAAAAATATTTTTTAAAAAGAGCAGGTGCTTATCTCAAAAGGACTGGAATATTCCCTACATGACATGTACAATGGGGGAAGCTCTTCCTGTAGCGTGAGAAAACTTGAAAGTGTTGAGAAAGAAGCTGCTTGAGAAGTGAAAGCTCTAACTGTGAGCTGAACCTTAGAACCTCAAGCCATGCCCATGGGAAAGCTGCTTTTGAGTTGAGCATACAGTGGGAATCAAGCCTAATGAAATCTAAATTGTTGGGATTGTAGCACAGCTGAAAACTACGGTTATGGATATTCTAGAAGACTGTTTTTCCTTTTTGTGAAGCAAGAATAAAAATCATAAAGTTCCTTACACAAACATAAATTCAAGACTGATAATGTAGTAAGTATCTTACCTGAGAGCCTTGACCAAAAATTGGTAAAATTGTTTAACATTCCTGGAAAATCGATTCATTCTCAAAATATTCTTGTTGGGATGGTTAAAATAGCCTGTACTGCTTTTGCTTTGCAGTCAGGGCACAGCTGAGATTTAGTTTTGACATAATGAAGAAGTTTGCAAGATGATAAATAGAGCCGTATATTCTCTGGATGCAGCATTGAATACTCTGCGCCAAGTTCCTTCAGAATAAAATTTTCCCATTTGGGGGTGATTGAATATTTTCTCCAGTAAAATTTTTTTGTGTACTTAAAAGGTTACATACTTTCCTTTTGTAGCAAAAACCATTGAAAAGTAAACTGAATATCCTCAATTTGAGGTAATCAAAATCTATCTGGGATATCCATTTCTCTTTTTTATGTAAAGATGCAACACATCATGGTACAAGTCTCATTTGCAGATCTAATTCAGTGCTGCTAAATATTCAAAGGAAAACAGGCTTTAGAATGTAAGTTATCTATCTGTGCCCTTTTAAATTCTGAAAAGTAAATATATGTAAGAAGAAAGTACTGATTTTCTTTCTTTAGATGTTCTATAGTGGGAGCTGGTTGCAATTCTGACCCATTTTCATTCTGAAAGGACAGGCTAGCAGAGATGATCCCTTTTTGTGCACAGGCTTTCCAGGCTTTGTGGACACTGTCAAGGGAGAATGTAGTAACACATATCAATTCAGAGAAGATAAAGACAGGAGACCGGTGTTCCAGTTCAATGCTGTTGGCCCCAGATGAGTGAGTCAATGAAACTGCTATGGGTCTTGATTTCTTACCTGGAAATTAAGGGTATACCTCAAAGAGATCACAAGGCTTCTTCCAATAAGATGTTTTATGTTTTCAAAGGCATGTTGTCAGTGCTTAAAAATGTGATTTTAGGAGGCTCCCGGGTGGCTCAGTTAAGCGTCCGACTTCGGCTCAGGTCATGATCTCATGGTTTGTGAGCTCAAGCCTCATGGCAGGCTCTGTGCTGACAGCTCTGAGTCTGGAGCCTGCTTCAGATTCTGTGTCTCCTTCTGTCTCTGCCCCTTCCTTGCTCTCTCTCTCTCTCTCTCTCTCTCTCTCAAAAGTAAATAAACATTAAAAATGTTAATATGATCATAGTACATATCCAGCAGTGGGATTTCTCTACTCCTTGAACATGCCAAGCTCTCTTCCTGTCTCAGGACCTGTGTACCTGATATCCCTTCTTCCTGGAATAACTAGCTTCTCTTCAACCTTCATCCCTAGGTTCAGCTGTCATCTTAGAATCTTCCCTGGCTGCCTCATCTAGCATGGCCTCTGGTGTTTCTCTATTTCTCATTACCCTATTTATCTTTGCACTAGTCTTATGTTGCAACTAGTCATCAATTTGATTTGCTTGTGTACTCATTAACTGTTTGTTCACCTCTACTGGAATGTAGGCTTCTAAAAGCAAAGCACCTTCTTTCTCTGTTCACTGATCCATGTATGCAATGTCTGGAACAGCGTTGGCATAAAGCAGGTGCTCAATAAATACTTAGTGAATGATTATAGTTTAAGAGTTGACACTACATATATATTTTTAAAATTTTGTGTTTGGAAAAATAAAACAAACAAAAACACTAAGACTGACTTTTGAGCCAGACTACACACAAGAGCAGTTCACATACTTTATGGAATTCACATATTTCTTTGGCTACATAATCTGGGCATTTTATATAGCCTAAGCTGTTCTTTCTTCAATGCTTAACTTGTGGTTTATTGTTTTCTGCCACAGAGAATTAGAAATTATATTCATATATTCATTCAGTGCCAGTGAATTTTCCAGGACCTCTGTACCAGCTGCTCCTTTAGTAATCCTGCCATGGAGAAGTTGTCATCTGGATTCAGGATAGTTGAACCTCTCTCAGTCCTGTCCATTCTCCTCTGCCAAAGCTTAACCAATCTTTCTTCCAGTCCAGCACATGGATGATCCCCACCACTAGGCTAGAAATAGAACTCACTCTCCTGGGTGACCTGTGGATTGGTGGGCATGATGCTGGTGACAGGTGGGTTGCATGAAGACAGCCTGGACACTCCTTAAGGAAATGTTTTTAGTGCATACAACCTTATTTTTACCTACACAACTTAATGGGCTAGTTTGCAGGAGCAGGGGAGAGGGGCGGGCGTTGTGTGTGTGTGTGTGTGTGTGTGTGTGTGTGTGTGTGTGTGTGTGAGTGTGTGCGTTTAATGAATAATGCCAGTTGGAGTAAGCAGAGCCTGTTGAATTCCTCAAGGTAGCTCTTTTGGTTAGTTCACTAATTGGCCTCTTAATGAAATAAAAGGCATAGAAATCTCTTTCTTATCAAGATTTATTATGGATCTTAAGCTTTATGTCTTTCAGAGACAAGCAGGATTAATAGAATAGTAGAGTCAAGTAGGGCTCTGACTTCTTTTCAAAACAAAAATAATGCATGGCTTACAAAAGTAATATTTTCTAGTCTCTTCTGGAAGAAAGAGATTTTATTAAGAAGATGTTCATTTCTGCTTCTGAAGCAATGATTTTGGGATAATTTTTGGATTTTTGCTCATGTTTAGTCCTAAAGAATTTCAAATTAGCATTTGTATTTCCTTGTTATATACTGAAAACTTAAGTAGATTATTTCTTTGATTTCCTTTTGATTATTTATTGATTTCCTGTACTAAAAAAGGTAAACTATTAAGTTTAACTTAAAAAGAAAAAGAAATGACCCTGAGATTTATCCTCAGGTTAAAGAATCAGTATAAAGAACGCTTCCTGTACATTTTGATTTCCCAGAGTGTGAGAAAACTGTCCCTGTTCAGATGCTTGCCAAGTTCTGAGAGAACATTTAAGAGTGTTTTTTGGGTAGCACAGGGAGATAGTCAGGGTCTTGTATGCGGGTGTTCCAGGTTTCAAACTGTAACAAGGGAATGGAAGAAAAGAGAGAAGCATTCCCAAATCAAACATAACTCTCAGGAAATGAGCCAGAACACCTGTGAGAGGTCGGGGGTCAGAAAATACAAATGCAGGGTTCGATATTTTGATCACATTACACAAAAGAAAATGGTCATTGATAGTGGACAGAAGAAAATCTGGAATTTTGTGGAGAAGTTAGGAACTAAGGGTTCTATCATTCTAAAACTCCTTTCTCCCATGACTCTATGATGTTTCAGAAAATATTTTGTGAATTGACACTGAAACTTTCCGGTGGTCTCTTGTTGCTTAAGCATCACATTGAGGAGTTATTTATCTCTTTTCTCTTAACTCCCAGAGGTTCACTTCTGGGAACCTTCTAAGCTGGATTCTTTGGCCAGTTCTTACAAGGCTCGGGAGGGGGGGTGGTGTCCAGCAGTCAGAGATGGAGAGACATCACAGCCCTGAATCACAGCAGTTCACTTCTGTGGAGAGAAAAGCGGTTTGCAAATGTTACTTCATGGGACCTCCTAGGGAAAAGAGGGTGTTTTTTCCATCTCATTTCCCTGTTCCAAATTCTCTGAAATGTGCTTGATTTTTGCCAGGTGTCAAATTATAACCCTCCTTGTCAACCACAAATGACTAATGATCAGCCTAATGACTATGCAAAGTTTGAAACTCACATTTACATCTTAACTTACTGGCTACATTGTGTTTTCATAAATTGTGAAAAAAAATTTCCTGAAAAAGCCAATAAAAACAAAGTTTTAGAGTCTTAATTGCAATGCTCACTTGCAGTTGTTGACCCCGTAGGTGCTCGAGGAGAAACAAAATGGGAGCTGTGGCCAGCCCATCTTCAGGCCCGCTCCGGCCAGCCGAGCAAATGACGCCAGTGCCCCTCTCCTGGGGAGAGTTAAGTGATGTCAGCACCGCTGGGCAGAGCAATATTTGACCCTTAAATGGCTTCATATACAAGCAGCTGTTTTCCTCTTTCCTCCATTCCCTGAAGGAAGCTGGAGGGCTGAAATATCTGATACTCTTTTTTTTTATCCCCCTAGATAAAATATATTTAATCGAATGATGACCACTTTGCTCACTGGCCATTTGCTGTTAAGCAGTTATGCTCAAAAAGCCTGCGCATAATTTTCTTTTCATTATAATATGTGTAAAAAGGAGCAAGGTCTCAGCGAGTTTTCTCCATATTTACGCCGGGCCCCCAATGTGTGCCTTGAGAGCTCATAAAAACAAATCTGCCTCTCAGCCGGGCAGTCGGTAATGGGATCTGGAGCCTCTGTCTGCAAGGTCACCTGTTTAAATAGAGACTCCCGTGGTGCTGCCTGAAAGGTGTTTCCATCTGAGGGCCTCTGGCTAGCTCAGTGTCTTTAGGAAGTGAGCTTCCAGTGCTGGT
The DNA here is from genome assembly GCF_018350195.1 of Panthera tigris. NCBI lineage: Eukaryota > Metazoa > Chordata > Mammalia > Carnivora > Felidae > Panthera > Panthera tigris. Next base: position 85,746,736 of record NC_056665.1, on the reverse strand, counting down.
GCAGCGTTGGCTGTCCAGAAGAGTCTCCCTATTGCTCATCTCCACTACAGCTAATGATAAGAAATCTGGAGACCCAGCCCCAGGCAGATCCAGACTCCAGGCATAAGACAAAGCACGCTTTAGACTTCAAATACAAAGAATTTCCTTCCAAAATTAAAATAGAACGATATTCCATTTGGCTATTGGAGTGCACTATAGAGTTATCAAACAGTGGTACATTCAGCAAGATCCCGTGGAAACATGAGGGCTGTAAAAATCATCGTGTGAAAAGATGCCAGGAGTTGTTCATAGGAATTAAATGTCCTTTTGCACCGGCAGCAAGCTTTCTTGGACAGCACAGTGGACAAGCCTACTCCAAATTACACACACACATAGAAGTAAGCCAAATATTTGTGACTCTCATTTGTTCTTTCCATCTGAGTTCATATTTTCTGTGTGCCCAGCTTCTAATCTCCATAGATCCGTCCCCTTCCTGTCCCTCTACCTCACAATTAACCCCAATTCCTGCCTCCTTCAGATTCTAGCTGAATTCACTCAATGAACATCTCTGTGTGCCCACCTCTGTGGTATCAGCAATGTGCCAGGGTGTGGGGATCCCGGGGATTCCACATGTCGTTCACTCTCTATGCCCATCTAGCACAGCCCTACCTAGCTGCAGATCTCTTCAGAGCGGTGCCAGTGCCCCTCTCGTCGCTGGCCTCTCCCAATTGAAGGAGGGGGGTGGTACCTTGGTTTTGGCATTTCAGCGAAGTTGTCCCCGCCAGTGCCCACTACCAGAATTAGCAATCTCCAAAATCTGCCCCACCCCCATTTCCTACAAACCATGTCTGAACAACCAGGACTCAAGCCTTCACTTGAGATCCAGATCAGGACTGGCCTGACTGCTTTAGAATCAAAGAATGAAGTCAGGGTAGAAACAATATACAGAAGGACAGCTCAAGAGAGGGAGAGCAAACAAAGACGGCAGTTCCTGGTTAGGGTCATAAAGCTCCTACTTCCTTTACAGACCAACAATAAACAGAGTCAGTCACCAATCAGTAAACATTCCTCACCACACGAGGGAAGATTTGTGTTCAAAGACAGCAGATTGGATGGCGATTTCCCCACCCTGCCTTTTCCTTCCCCCAACTTAATAGGGATCCTAAAGAAACAGCTTTCTTTGTAAGGTTAGCCAGGGGTTCTCAACGTTGGCTCTGTTGACGCTTTGGGTTGGTTAATTCCTTGTTGTGGGGGGTCTCTCCTAAGCATTATAGAATGTTTAGTAGCCAATAGCCTCTATTCACAAGATGCCAGGAGCATCTTCCTCCCAGTGTGACAACCCAAAATGTCTTCAGACATCACCCAATATTCTTTGGGGGACAAAATCAGTCTCCACTCCCGTTGAGAACCACTGGGTTAAACAAAAGAGCAAATCCATTGGTCTCATGTCTAATAGACATAAATATTGATATGTCACATGTACTGTCACATATACCAGTGTCATATGCAAATCTCACATATACCAGTGAGACACCAGAGACATAGTACTGTGTTCAGGGAGCTGCTGCGCAGATGGCGAGATCTGTGATTCTCAAACTTCTGTATGTGTCAGAATCACCTGGAGGGCTGGTTAAAACACAGATGGCTAGGCCTCACCCCAGAGTTCCTGATTCGGCCAGTCTGGCTGTGAGCCAATAATTGACATTTCTGACAAGGTGATGCTGATTCCTGCAGTGGTTCCTGAAAACCGCTGGGCTGGACTTTTCTGGATTGGCACTTGACCTACCAGTGGTGAGGTAATCACAGATGAGGAAGCTGTATTGTTTTAAGCCTTCTCTGTGTCTGTATCTTCCTCTTCATCACCCACTGCCCAGTGTCATTTGGCCTCTTTTTCCCAGGACCTCCTTGAGGGCGTGTCCTCCTTTGTTCTCCTTGGAAAATGTTCCAAACTTTTCCCAACTACTTGGCACCACTAGAATTTTCTGTCTGGCGTTTGCTCCTCGGGTTCATTTCCTGCTCCTGAATTAACTCATGCCTAAATGTCAGGAAATACTAATGGGCACCCAACTTCTAGGTGCTTGTTAATCCTCCTCAGGTTTCACAAAGCAAACTCCCAAACTGTGGCATACCGAAGAGGTGGCTTGCTCAGCAGGGAAGAACATATTTGATCACTGACATTGTTCATAGTTGCCGGGGCATGGTGATAATAAAAATTATGTCAAAGCTTATTATTTTTAAAAAGTTCTGTACGGACAATGCACCCCCCTATTGTCTGCACCTTGGGCAAACTGCTACCATTACTCCCCCGTGGTAGTTTCCAGAGATGGCAGAATTTCCCCTCCTTGCACCATGCCCAAGAAAAGACATCAATTATTCTCCTACATTGCAGTTTTCTGTACAATGTAGGTGTCTTAGGAAGTGCTTAACTGAATTCTGTGACCATCTGTGGCTCCACTTTGTGGATGAGGTTAAGTCCAGGTTCCTTTGCACCAATGTAAGAAGTCTTTCTCAGAGGACCCCAACCTACCTTTTTCAGAATCTGCTGTATCTGCTGACTTTGATGCAAATACATTCTATCTGTGCCAGATTATTATTTCCCAAACATGACCTGTAACTACGCCTAATAGTGATAATAGTAATAAAAATTATTAACAACTATCTTATCAACATTTACTGTGTGTTGTGTATAATTCTTGACCATGCTGTCTGTTTTAATCTTTCAAAATCCCACAATAGAAACACTATTATCCCCATTTTACAGATAAAGAACTTGAAACTTAGGGCAAGAAAGGAGTTAAGGAGCGAGCCAGGATTTGAACCCAGGCAGTCTGACTCTTCACATGGGACCTGTCTGGATTGGTACTTGACCTACCAGTAGAGGGTTAGCTATAGATGAGAAAGCTAAATTGTGTTAACCCTGATTTCTTCCATCTTTAATTTTATGTGTTAGGCACTGTAGACACTATTTATATTTGTAATGATTACTCTCCCCCAGCTTCTCATTGGCGGGACTCTCTTTCAAGACTCAACTCAAACATAACTTCTTCTGTGAATACTTTTCTACATCTGTAGATGGAAAGACACTGGATGAAATTGTGCATGTGTGTGTGCAAGCATGTGCATGCGTCACACGCATGTGTGTGTCTATAATGTGTATGATATGTGTTTCAAATAATAATATCGTTAGATTTTTATAGTCTTCTCTGTCAAAACATGAGATCATCTCACATTTGTATTTGTACTCAGAGCATATAGCACGATGCCTGGTACCAAAGAGATATTATCTAAGTGTTAACTGAAAGAATAAGTAAATAAAGGACTAATATATCCCAACTTTAAATATTGCTTTAAACATACACAGGCCACATCAGTCTACCAGTTGTCAAACCGGAGTTGAAATGAACACTTCAACATATACTTCTGGTTTCTATAATTTAAAAGATTTTCACCCTACCTACTTTTGTAAAAAAAAAAAAAAAGAAAGAAAGAAAGAAAAGACAATATATGGACTGTGCTCTCTAATCCAAGTGGAACAAAAGCACTAGATGCATAATACAGCAGTGTTTGTTGGAGGGTCTCAGAGGACACCTAAGGCCTCTGAAAAATAGGGTGTTGGCTGATGAAAGTCCCAGGGATCAGACCATTAAAAAGCTGTGGCATTTGTCACTGGTCCAGCAGAACCAAGGGTAGCCACGCTGGAGGAACCGCAGCCATCAGAGTGCATTTCCCCCTATAACCAATTATTCAGTGGAGTAAGCGTGTGTTTGCATGTCCGATGAGTGAAGGAGGGGCTTCTTGGGAGCAAGATGGCACTTCTGTGCTGAGAAGGCTTCAATCTGCTGTGAAGTGCTTTATTTGAGGGCGCCTGGGTGGTTCATTTGGTTAAGCATCCAACTTCGACTTGGGCTCAGATCACGTTCTCACAGTTCGGCTCAGGTCATGATCTCACAGTTTGTGAGTTTGAGCCCCGCATCTGACTCTGCAAGGTCGGCGCACAGAGACTGCTTCGAATCCTCTCTCTCTCTCTCTCTCAAAATAAATAAACATTAAAAAATGCTTTATTGGAGTACAACATTGACTCAGACAGCTTTGCAGATTTTGCAACTTTAGCATTGTCCTTGGGAGATTTTAATGGAAGCAGAACCCTGCCAAAACATTTATCTGGACTGTGATTTGTATCTTATCATTATAGTTTTCAAAGGAATAATTTAATTATATGATTTCCCCTTGAACAATTGTTGTTTTGGTTGTAGTGCCAAATTCTTTTGTAATATTCTATTTTATTTTGGCTACCAAGACGATCTTACAGTATAAGTACTTTGCTGCACTCCCGGTTTCACAATAAGAATGTCACAATTTATTATCAGGGATATATGTTCTAACAGATTTACAATTTTCCTTTTTCGGTGCATGGAGGCAATTTGATCCTATTTCATGTTTATGATATTCATTATATTTAAATTCAGTATGTTTGGTTTCCATGTAAAATTTTAGCAGTGTTTCCTGTATGGTTTTTTAATATATATATTTAAAGCTGAGTATGGTTAGCTGTGTGTTTGTCTTGGAAATATTAGAGCGACAATTTTCTTATCCAGAATTTCATGTATTATGCTAACACATAATGGTATACTCCTAAAGAATACTGTGATCATACTGTAAACACACAAACCAAAAAGCCATAGGAATTTGTAAGTTTCTGTGAAGGTATGCTTCCATTTGTGTAAGTTCTTATACTCTTGTGAAAATTACATTTTTCATGTAATATATGAATTTTTAGCCCTCTAAGTGAGTCCAGTTCAGCTACATAATGCTAGGAACTCTAATTGTACTTTCAGCTGTTATAGCTACATAATGCACAGGAATTACATTGACATTTTAATATGCTGTCACTTTAAGATACACCATGAAGTGTGAACAGAGCACAGGGCACTTGAAGCAGGTGTGTCTAATTGTTAGGGGTAGGTTTTTTTGTTTCTTTTTTTTCCTTTTTTTTCTGAAATACCAATGGTATAGTTAAGAAAAGGTGTAGAATCTAGAAAGAGTGTTTCAAAGCTGATGCAGACTAACCAGGTTCACTTTTGCTAGCTGGTAGAAACAGATTGGACTTCATCATTGTTTTTATTGTTGTTCTGGGCCGTAGGTGATTTTGGTTGGTAGGTCCTTCCTTCTCCTGCAGTGCGTGAAAGGATACATAGCATGCTCATTTGGATAGCAGTGACTGTGTTTCCAATACTTTTTGGCTTTGACTTAAGGTCTGCAACTGCAAAAATAATCATGTTTTGAGGGAGGTAGATCCATTTTATTATCTAAAAAATATGTAACTGTTTTCACTAACTCTTCCAAATGTTTAATATGCTTGGTATCCTTCCAGAGTACCGGGTTCATTATTTGGGAATTAGGAAAACCTCCTTAAAGTAGCTGATCTATCCCAGGAAAAGACTTTGTTTTTGGACGTGGTCACCAGCTTGGCAAGCAGGCAAGCAAACGAGTATATATAAAGCAACCCTTCGTAAGGTTTCGGGGATTAACAACTCAGAGAAGACTCTTAGCTGCTTATTTGGAGAACACACGTTAAAATGTAAGTCTCTTTTTTTTTTTTATAGGAAACACAACATTTTGAATACAAGATATTGTGCCATTGAGAGTAATAATTTCCATAGTTTTTCTAGTCCCTATTTTTTTTCTAGTTTGTCAGTTTATTTTATAATCAGCCACGTTCAACTGATTGATTCTCCTGACACCCAGGTACAGCATTTTGTTACCCAGAAAGTTATACTTTTCGTAAAAAATAGCCTTCCTTATCCCAAGCTAACAGGTGTCCCTGCTCCTTAAAAAGACATGGTTTAGAGCTATCGAATATTCCAAGGTAACTTTCCTTTCTGCATTCTAAAATTTTTGCTGCTTGACTATAGAAACTCATGGGTATCAACTTGTTAGTCAGGCTCTAGTTAAGGTAAAAGGAATTCTGATCAAGTTTGTTCAGAATTGTCTCCAGCTGTGCGGGTTTCCGTCCTTGGTTGAACAGAAGCTGACCAAACTCTCCCTTAATTGCTTGCCTCTTTTTCTTCAGCCACTGAAATTAGGTGTGATTGGGCCGTAACAAATCATGTGACACATATGGCTCCCAGGTTATCTTACATACTTTATTTTGTGCATAGAAAAGACTAAGTTTAATAAACTGTTAATGACTCCAACATCTGTTAGCTTGTTCACAATCAGAATATTTTCCTTTAAATAGAGACACCAAGCAATCCCTGCACAGAGCATATGCATATTGTATCTCTTATTTGAAGAGGAATGTAGAATGCCATAATCTTTAATCACTGTTTCCACCACTAACATTTTTAGTAGGGGGAAAGGATAGGTAGAAAACAGGATTCTCTGACACCTGCCATGGTCCCTGTATTATGCATTAAGTCTGAATTTCTAGTAGTGAATGAAGGAGTCCCATGGAGTATAATCAAGACCAAAATATTGCTTCCTAAATAGATGCAGAATCCCTGCTCTCTTTTTTGGCTGAATGGTGCTAAAATCCATTCAGAGATGCTGGTAGGCTTTTGTGCCCTATACTATAGCTCTATTAGATGCCTGGAGAGTGCAGGTCATATGGAGAAAATAATATGTTATAACAAAGCAATGCACTATCAGTCAATTTTCCAGGATGGTTAGGAGGTACCATGGTGAACATCATTTCTGAAGGATTGGGAGGAAAAAGGTGGTCAAATCTGAGTTCTGACTGAGTAGCTCTCTGTGATTATAAGCTTTTTTCTTAACAGGGACTGCAGGCAGCACTTTTCTTTCAAATTTTTCTACTGCTTTCTGGAGCCAGCAAGCTAACGTGTGGAAAGAATTTCAGTTTTTGAGCAAGACAGGCCTGGGTTTGAATCTTGACTGTATGACTTAGTAACAGCGTGACTTGACCAATTACTTAACTCATCCATATTTTTCTAATCTGTAAAATAGAGGTCGTGATACCCAACTAATGGGACAGTTGTATTAACTATCATATACGTAAAATGCCATGACATTTCTGGCAAGGAGTCAGCCCTTGGTAGCAATCACTAATTCTTTGCAAATATGGGTTGGTGTGATTAGAAGCACTCATGAATATCTTGTTTTCTTTCTGAGCCACAGAGTCAGGATAACATCTGTTTGGATTAAGTTTAGGCCTCTTTCCCATCTTTGGGGCTCTCAGGATAAAGCCCACAGTCTTCAGCTCTCACAGGGCTGTCACATCTGGCCCCCTGCATGCTTTATCTTCCTCCTCTTCTATCATTCTTCCTCCTGAACTCTGTGCCACAAACACCACTCTCTTGTTTCCTTCTGCCTTTGCCCATGCTGGTTCTTCTGTCTGGAATAGTCTCTCTCCACCTCATTCCTTCTCCTCTTCCCCTGGGCTAACACCTTATCCTTTAGGTATTTGTTTATCCATCACTTCCCCTGGAAGGCCTTCTCCCCTTCCTATGTTAGGGTCAGGTACCCACCTGCTACTGTGCACCATCCACTAACTTTCCCTGATCACAGCACTTCTTGCATAAAGTATTGCTAATTACCTGTTTACTTACCTGTACCCACACGAGACTGAAACTTCTGTGGCTATAAGAGCCATTTGTCATTCACTTGACCCCCAAAGACTGGCACATAGCTAGAGAACAATAAAGATTCGGACTAATTAATTGGTAGTTTAATTAAACAGTGAAGTAACAAGTAACTGAAAGTAAGTAAAATAAGTTCAACTTTTTAAAAAGTCTAAGCCTTTGATTCTAAAATATTAACTGAACATGATAATAGATCCTAACATGTCTGGCATGCATTTTAGCGGGAAATAAGCTCTGGATAACTGACTTTCAAGATCCACCAGAGATAAAGATTCTCTCAAAAGGTAGCATAGCCCAAAGCTTTGGAAATGCCATTTCTACCTTATTTTACTTTGCATCACTTAGAATTATTAAATGAGTTTTTGAATATGATAGGCAATCCAGAGACTTTATTTCACTGGACTTATATGAAAAGAACCAAGTTCTTACTTCTCGTTTTAGAATGGTATTTGGTAGGGGGCGCCTGGGTGGCTCAGTTGGTTAAGTGTCTGACTTCGGCTCAGGTCATGATCTCACGGTCCATGAATTTGACCCCCATGTCGGGCTCTGTGCTGACAGCTCAGAGCCTGGAGCTTGCTTCAGATTCTGTGTTTCCCTCTTTCTCTGCTCCTTCCCCACTCCCACTTCTCTCTCTCTCCCTCACTCACTCACTCAAAAATAAATAAACATTTAAAAAGTAAAAAAAAAAAAAAAAAAAAGGAATGGTATTGGTAAAATAATTTATGTCAACTGGACTGATTATTTTGAATTATTCTCAGACTAGTAGTGATAGTTTTTGCTTCTAATGAAAGGTAAATATATAAGCCCTTTTCATCACTATTTCCTTAATATCCAATTTCTTGAATCAAGGTGTCACATTTGAATTACACATTTCAAAAATGTGTAATTCATCCCCCCGCTGTCCAAAAGAGCCATGCTTTAAAAATGAAAGGATTCATTATGTCAGTGTCTCATAAATGTATTCCGCATGGTCCTCTCCATATCAAATGAAAGGGGAACAAATACATATGAGCAGATGAAGACAGGGAAGGAATGAGAACTATCTGGGGATGTACCTGAGTAGTCCAAAGCAAACTCAAATTCTCATACTTGATCTTTGAAATTTATTTTATTTTATTTTATTTTTATTATTTTTTTAAAAAATTGTTTTAATCTTAATTACATGTCATGCTATATCAATTTTTGTATTTATCCCAAATCTTAGAATAAATTAGAAGCTCCAAGATTATTCACCATGTTAATTTTACAACTTTGAAAATCCCCTGCCTTTCTTAGTTGGAAAAGCACAAAATTAAGAGAATATTCTAGGCCTGAACTAACAGTGAGAGAGACAAAAAGTCAGAATTCGATCAGATTACAAAGAGGCCCCTCAAAACCCAAACTTAAACAGAAACCAGAGTGGATTTGAGCACATGAGATTCCAGACAGCCTGATTCAACTCAATTTCACAACTGTTTATTGGTCTCTTAATATGTGAAAATGAAATGAGATTTCACTTGAACCAACCATACCCTGATCAACCATTAAGGAAGTCATTACCAAAATAAGAAATGTAATTTGAAATATATCACTGATTTCTTGAGCAAAGGACTGATATTGATTCCATTCACAGGTATCTTTTATAAGAAAGAGAAATCTGTTGACTATTTGGAAATAAGAATGGCTTTACTGCATTTCTACCAAGAGTAGATGAGACCCTGTTCTGGGCCAAGTTCTGCTTTGGGGAATTGCATTCCATAAACCTAAATACTGCTAGGAGTTCCCTGGAGACTCTGCATCCTCCCTCTCGTTCTGTCCCCGATGCAGAGTGCTGCTGACAGCTGTTGGACAGCCAAGGCAATTCACCTCCAGAGTTGCATAATTTGGAAAGTGCTTTGGGATCCATTTGGTTGAAAGGTTGTTAATTATGATGATTTATGACAGTGGAAACGAATCTGGGCCTTGACAGTATGGTGAATATACTTAATGCCTAATTCCTTTGCTTGTCCCACTGGAAAGTCCCTAAATACAGGGGAAAAAATTCTAATCTTATTGTGCCTTATGAATAGGGTCCACAGTTGTGTAAAACAGAATATTATTGACCCTTTGAGGTGAGGTGATAACTTAAAAAGGGGAACATCTGGGAGTTGATGGGTAGTATTTAGCAATACTATGTGATTATTTCAATTCATGGTGTATTTGTCCACCTAGTTTTCTCTACCTAGTCATCAAATTAGACACCCTGACTATTCCCTCTCTCTTACTGCACATAGCCAATGATCATCATACCCTTTTGTGTCTGCCTTGGAAATGTCTCTTAAATCTGTTTTCCTGCCCCCCACTGCCCTTGCCCTAATTCAGCCTTTATCACCAATTCCCAAGGGCCTGCCTTCCATTCTTGGTCCCTATTCAAACCTAAGTGTCTACTGCTCCCAGCGTTATCTTCCTGAAACAATAAATGAAACAAAGCAAAAATGTAGGTGTTTCACTCACCTCCACGTCTGAAAATGTCCTATAAAAATCATCTAACCTCCTGTGCAAAGCCACAGACAGGTCTTCTTTTGGCTCCAGTCTTTTCCACCTCACAGAAGTTTACCCCTGCGTACCCTTTGCTACCACCACAGTGACCTTCTCACCTTTTCTTCAAACATCCCATGCTCTTCTCAAATTCTGTGAGCCTTTGAACAGAGAAATCCACCTCCTGGAGGGTCCTCTCTTACCTTCTTTGCCTGGCAAACATCTACTCATCTTTCAATGCTTTTGAAATGTCACTTCCTATGCCCAGTTCTCCCAGGCAGAGTCAGGTAATAGTGGCATTTATCACATTGTGTGACGTTCTTCTGTTTTCATATCTATTTCGCCTACTAGATTTTAATTTACAAAGATAGGGACTAAGTCCTATTCATTTTAGTCTGTTCAGTAGACAAAGTAGGTACCAATAAATGAACAAATGAATGCTAGGGCCAATAACTACCAAATAACCTGGGTTTAGGTTGCAGACATTATAAAAAATGTAGTAATCTACTGATGGCTGGATGTTTTGATGGAATTATCAGATTCACCTAAAAAAATTCTAAACATCAATGTATTCATCCATGCATCTATTCATTCATTCACTTCCTAATGTTAGGGTATACAAATCTAAATTCCTTAACCAAAATTCTTGTGCACTGTTGGTAGGAATGGTAAAATGGTAAAGCCACTATGGAAAACAGTATGGGGCTCCTCAAAAAAATAAAAAAAGAACTACCATATGATCTACCAATCCCTTTTATATATTCAAAAGAATTGAAATCAGGATCTCAAAGAGATATCAGCACTCCCATGTTCATTGCAACACTATTCGCAATAGCCAAGATACGGAAACAACCCAAATGACCACAAACAGATGAATGGATAAATAAAATGTGTTTTACATATATATGTATGTATATATATACATACATATATATAAATAATATAAATATGTTTTACATATATATGTATGTATATATACATGCATGTATATGTATATATACATACATATATATAAATAATATAAATATTTATATTATATATTACATATACTACAATTATATATACAATATAATATATTATATGTAATATATAAATAAATATGTTATATGTAATATATAATATAAACATATATATAATATATATTATATATAATATAAACATATTAATATATGTATTTATATTATATTATTTATTATTATTTATATTATATAAGATATATAAATTACTATTTATATTATGTAACATATAAGTACATATTTAGTAATATAAATAATATAAATAATATTACATATAATATAAATATAAAAAGAAGGCAATCCTGCCATTTACTACAACATGGATGAACCTGAATGATATGCTAAGTGAAATAAGCCAGTCACAAAAGAATAAATACTGCATGATTCCATTTATAGGAAGTATCTAAAATAGCTAAAACCATCAAATTCATAGAAGCAGAGACTATAATAGTGGTTGCCAAGGGCTAGGGGCTGGAAGAAATGGGAGTTTTTGTTCAATGGACATAAAGCTTCCGTTATCAATGGACGTAAAGCTCTAGATGAATTAGAGCTGGAGAGCTGCTATATAACATTGTGCCTATAGTTAACAGTATGGTATTGTGCATTTCAAAAATTGTTAAGTGGGTAAATTTCAGATTTGGTGTTCTTACCTAAAAACAAAAACAAAAGGACACAAGGAAACTCTAGAAAGTGTTGAGATTTGTCTGTTACTTTGCTTGTGCTGATGGTGTCATGGGTTTTACATATGTCCAAACTCATCAAATTGTACACATTAAATATATACAGCTCTTTGTATATCAATTATACCTCAATAAAATTGTTTTTTAAAAAGCTCCTGAAGACAGGTGTTCCAAAATTCAGCAATTCTTATATTTTATAATATGGTGCACCATGTGTATGACAAACACCCCAGTAGGGTCTGGAACAGCGTTCCATAATCAAATGTAATACTTCTGCAACTAAGCACATGCACATTCACACTAAATGTAATGAAAACTACAGATAACTTCATTCTTTTCAGGGAAGACTTTGCCATCAAATGAGTTTGCCACAAACTTAGGGGAAAATCGTGGTTTGGGGATGTTTCGAGCATTTGGATTTGGGAACTGCGGAAAGGGATTAGGGCCTGTAAATGCATTAGCCTATTTGTTTATTGTTAATCTCTCTCCCTACAATGTAAACTCACTGGAGCCACAGACTTTCTCCTGCTCACTCCTGTATCGCTAGCATTAGAACTGCGTCTGACATTTAGGATGTACTCAATAACCTTTGTTGAGTGAGCGAATGGATGGATAGATGGATACATGAATTAAACAAAAGTTTGGCTTGCTGTGGAGATAATCTGAATAACAGAGACTATTACGTGTTTCTAAGCATTATTTTTTTTCATAGACTCTAAGTTCTTATGGGTCAGGGTACTTTGTTTTGATCATGTTGTGCTCTCTGATGCTTTGTATAGAGTTAGTGCTGTCTGCATAAAAGGAATTATAAATTCCTTTCACAACTAGAAAGTAGTAGTTTGCATTTTTTGAGAAAATTTAAATTCCTTCTAGAACATTGCAAAGCAGAGTAATGTGGTTTAAGGGTTTAAAAGTAAACACGATCAGTCACTCTTCACTGGAGCCCTGGGTATAAAGGAGCAAATAAATATTCTAATCACCATGTTTTAGAAATATATTGCCTTATACTCCAGTTTACTATCCATGTCCCGTGCTGAACTATAAACTTTTATTTCCCTCAAACAAACCCCCAAACATTTATCACATTAAAAATGAATCATCTGTTATGCTCCAACCATAAACTGAATAATAAACAGAGGCAGGAATTATGATCTCTGGAAAACTGGAGAAGCGCCGGCGTGTGATCACAATATTCCGCCCCATAAATCTTCAAATCCATATTTACATTGAATTCCCAGACTTGCCTGTCAAGAGAATGTCTAAAATCGCAGCTAATTGTTTTACAAGAATAAGTGAAAACCTTATTTACTGAAAGAGGAGTTGGAGGCAAATAAGATAATTTGGCCACCAATTGGATTATATTCTTCTATTGAGGTTTTATTTAAAATAATTCAGTGTGAGGCTCTTTTAAATGCGGAAAAGTTCTCCGCATTCCTGAAAATCCCAGTGCCTCATATATGGCTTGGCACCTTTTAGACTTCTGCTGTGTGCAAGCTAGAACATTTTTAGACTATGGTTTGACTTATGGCATATCTGAGTCCGTGTAGTAGGTAACTGGAATATAATCTCTACTATATTTTAAAATGAATCTCAAGGATATAAGGTGTGTATCTCTGCTCATGAAAGTAGCGTTTGATCTTTGCATTTTTCTATGTGGTTTTTTCATACATTCTGACAATGATACATAGTTTTTTTCAGAAAGCCATCCATCTCTGTGTTGCTACTCAAAGCAATCAAGGATGGGCATATTTTAAAATTAATAAAAACAAATCCATGCTTGATTCTCTGGGAGATGTAGATTTTTCCAGGGTCAGTTTTAGTTACATTGTTAGCCTGCCTTACATGCATATGCCCCTAGGAAGGTGGAGAAGGTACTTTGCAGGCTGGCTTTCTGCAATGTTACGTGATTGCAATAGGTCAAATCTGACATGGCGTTGAAAGAAAGTTCCTTTGGCAGATAATGAATGAAATGCAGCACAAAGCATGCCATCACCTAATAAAAACATCAGCTTGTGAGAAATGTTTACTGCCCTTTTCAAAAACTTCCCCTTGGATTTGGGCATATGGAATATTACATTTCATGTGCAACTCTGGCTTCCCATGCAGCCTTTGAGTACTTGCTGTGTCCCAGCTAAAGAGGAGATTCTGTAAGGAAACTATTAGCCGTTGGCCAGTCTCACAGGCTCATGATTCAAAATGACCAGCATTCATTAAACTTTATTACTGAGCTGCATGAAGTTTCTTTGGATTAGGAGGCGGCATGACCCTGTGTCCAGATTTTTGAATGGTGCTGAAGCTTTTCATTAACCTGGAAGCCTTCTATTTACATGGTTCACAGCCTGGTCTCAGCTCACTTGGAGGTAACAAAGGGTGTCGGGACAGAAGGGCAGTGGGGGTCCTGCTCCTGTAAGGCTTCCATCTGACTCTGATCAGGTCAATGTTTTAACTCTTGCCTCATTAGGTAAAATAAAATGGAAATGATTGAGTACTCAGGGATCATATTTCAGATTTGGCTTTGTGTCTTCCAAACACCTTCTCTGGGCAACACAGTTTAACGTGATTTGTTTGCTGGTTCATGCCTTGTACGCTGCTGGCATTGCTGGTACCCACCTGTACCCAGCTTCTAGCGAGGGTGCATGGAAGGGAACAGTGAGACATGCTGTGCCCGCATACTATCTGGAGCAGGAGCAAGTCTCCTGGGCAGAAAACTTGTCAGAAGGAAGAAAACACTTTTATTTCTCTACTGGAAGGGGAGTTATAAATGGGAGATGTGTTCCTAAGGCGGGAAAAGAAAATGAACGCTGGGTGAATTGTTACTAATCTGTTTAATGCTGGGTCGGCATGCTAATAAAGGAGATGCTTTTGAAATAACTAGACTTCTTTAGTAAATGTAAAGCATCAAAATCTGTAGTCTTGCCCACCTGTAATGAGATAAACTGACATTGTATGTCTCCTGATGTGACACATGAAAAGGTAACAACATCTCCTATGTGGTATTTTTATCAAAAGTGTTCATGTTTAACCTAAAAAAACTGTAAGGAACCTCAATCAGTCAAATTCAAATTGTGGGACATTCTACAAACAACTGTGTCTGTGTACTTCAAAGAGGTCAAGTGTCTTGAAAGAACAAATCAAAATTCAGGGAACTCTCTTAGATTAAGGGATACTGAAGAGATGTGACAATTGAGTATAATATGTGGTAGTGTTTGCAACAGACAAATGACAAGGAATGTTATTGTAACAGTTAGAGAAATATGAATGTGAGCTGAACAGTAGATAATATTATGTTACTGATGCTAAATTTTGTGAGTGAATTGATGGCACTTTGTTAAGAATGCCTTTGTTCTTAGGAGATATTCTGAAATATTTAGGAATGAAGTGCCATTATGTCTTCAACTTAATATCAAGTGACTCAGCAAAATAGCAATGTTTTGTATCTGTTGACACACACACACACACACACACACACACACAGAGTGAGGGGGGAGGAAAAACGTGTGGCAAGATGTTAAAAACTGATGACTCTAGATGAGTTCTACAAATGAGATTTATAATTATTTACCTTGTTGTACTGTTTTAATAACTAAATAAAAATTGCATAGGCAAAGTGAAGAGCACACTGATTAGCAATGAATGTTCTCTGTTGCTGCTGTTACTCGGGGTAACAGTAAAGTCGAGAGCCTCACCTTCCCAAGGGCAGCCATGGAGTTTCCATCCTGGAATAGCCTAGCTGATTAGGCTTCTCACCCTGAAATGACAGCTATCGTGAATGTCATTCCTTGATGTATGAATTTTTTTAACCAAGGATTTCTTTATAATATTATCCAGGATCCAACCCGTATAGTATCAAACATGTCCCCTAACAATGTCTTTCCTCATAATATCCAGGGCTGGCTCCCAGGGAATAATGGACCCAGGTGCCTTAGTCTCCTAGCCCCACATCTTCCTCCCTCCCCTAGCCCAGGTTTCTGTTTCTGCAGCATCAGGATGGGAGGGCTGTGTGGATGCACCCCTTGAGAAGCCATGCTTTTCTACCCTGTTTTCAAAGCTTACCTACTTTATTCTTTTCCTGTTTATACCAAGGATTGTGATTTTGCTCCTCATTTTATGCCACCTTACCACAGATGCTTCTTTCTCCTTTTTTGGTGCCAATCTAAATATAATAGTGAGTCCTCTTTCCCAAATAAGTCAGGAGGATAGTCCTATCTGTGACCTAAGCTCTTTCTGTCTTCTGATTTCTCTCTTCCTTGTCTGTGCCTCCCATCCTTTGACAGTCACTTCTGTGAAGTATGTAGAATGGCTACCAGAACTCCACCTCTCCATCCAGCTTCCAGGCAAAAAGAGCATGCTTCCCAGCTGAGTCAGTCACATGAAAGTAGTCTCCTGGGAGACTCACCTAATAATTTCTGCCAGCACCTCACCAAGCAGCACGGAAAGTTGACAAATGTAGTCTTTCCCCTGAGCGCTTTGTTGCTCCAAATGTATCAGGGAATTTATTAGGAAGAAGAGGAGAGAGAACACCAGCTAACAACATACAGTGTTGTATATCTTTGGCTCATACATTTGAATCTATAAACTCTGGTATGAGGGGGAATGCATTAAAAAAATAGGACATGTCTCCTATGCCACCTAATCCCCTACGAGCTTACAGTTTATTTAAGGAGGCAAATGTTTGGGAATATTAGAAGAAATTTGGTGCTAATCTAAATGGAACTCAGAGAAAAAAACAGAATTTAAGTCTTCAGGCAAGGTGTTGGGCCTTGCATAAGATTTAGATGAGCGATATGGTAAGAGAATTTTCTAGAGAAGAAAGAGCACAGGTAAACCCTGGGGGAAGAAATGAGCAAGTAGTCAGGGGTCAGGGCCTTGGCCTCACCTGGACAGAGGAAATGGTTTGAATAAAAGGAAAGGAAACTAAAAACACAGGTAGAATGAGGATGGATTATAGAGGATATTGAACCCAAGACCCCTGTGTTTTGTCCTGATGGACTAGGCAATAGGGAGCCATTGTAGGTTCTTGAGCACTGTATTAATTAGGTGAACAGGGTATTTTAGGAAGACTGCTAGTTGCAAATAAAAGTAAAGAGGTTGGAGTTAGTAAATGAGTACAGTTGTGAGTTAATATAAACATGTGTCAAGAAATCAGAGGAAATGGGGGTGCCTGGGTGGCTCAGTCGGTTGAGCATCCGACTTCGGCTCAGGTCATGATCTCGCGGTCTGTGGGTTCAGGCCCCGCATCGGTCTCTGTGCTGACAGCTCAGAGCCTGGAGCCTGTTTCAGATTCTGTGTCTCCCTCTTTCTCTGACCCTCCCCTGTTCATGCTCTCTCTGTCTCAAAAATAAATAAATGTTAAAAAAAATTAAAAAAAAAGAAATCAGAGGAAATGGAGAGGAAAAGACAATGCTGAAAGATGTTTGAAAGGAAAATTGAGGGAGTACGATGTTTAGGGAATGAAAGGAAAAGAAATGAATATAGGCCGATTCTGAGGTTTCTGGCCCGGAGACTAGTGGAGCCTTTGGCCAAAGGGGATACTTGTGAATTCTGGAAGACTTTGAGGAAGGACTGTACAGAGTGGATAGAAAAGATATAACAAAAGTCACTAAGTAATTCTTATAGAATTGGAAGCCCCAAAATTATTTCTACCAAGTTAATTGAGACCTGAACTATGCTTTATGTCCGTCCATTGGTATTTTCCAGTTAGAACGTACCCAGTAGTTTGGGTATTGGTTTCATTTTGTTTTGTTTGTAAAAAGGATAATGTCTTCATAGAAATGGATAGCTGATTTTTTTTGAAGGTTTTATGTACTACATATAGTAGAGAAACTAAGGACATGTTGATACTTTGATCGTACTCAAGAAATTCAAGGCTTACTATATTAATTCTTAGAAAAAGAGAAAAGAAAATCTCATTTAATCAAAGTTCCTAAAAGGAAAATAATGAACAATTAGTGCCATAATAATAATAAATTAAAAGATAAAATAATAAACATTTAATTTAGTGGCATACATAATTTTATTTCATCCTCCAGTACTCTTATTCTTAGGCTTAGAGCAGGTAAGTGCTGTGCTCGGCTATGCAGCTGCATGGTGGAACCAGCATTCACTACCAATGTAAAAACTGCCGCTTTTTCATCTTCTTAGTTCTTCCTCCCTTCTCTCTGGCTCATCAGATACCAGATCTATTGAAAAACTATTCATCTCTCATTTTTGGAAATCACAGCTTATTTTTTTTAATTTTTTTTTTCAATATTTTTGAGAGACAGAGACAGAGCATGAATGGGGGAGGGGCAGAGAGAGAGGGAGACAGAATCTGAAGCAAGCTCCAGGCTCTGAGCTGTCCGCACAGAGCCCAACACGGGGCTCGAACTCACAGACAGTGAGATCATGACAAGTGCCGAAGTCGGACACTTAACCGACTGAGCCTTCCAGGCACCCCGGAAGTCACAGCTTATTGAAACTTAGAAAGACTTTGAGAATCTCATGTATCACATAATTCTATTTTGTAATAGTAAGTGGGAAAACTGTTGGAGAGCAGCATTGGGTTGTTTAGAGCCTAATCTAAGGAAATTGATGTTATCAAACCATTTGAAGGACTTTTCAAGAAAGTTTATATGAATCAAGTCTGTCCAAAACAAACTGATTCTTCTGTTCTCGTTAGTGAAGCTAGTAAGGAATTTGCTCAGGTTACCCACTTGGAGAACTATTTTTTTCTTTAATGATGTGGAGAACACAAATATTTGTTAGATAAAAGATAATTCCCAGAAGGGATAGCATAACAGTTATTTTGCTTCAGAAATTCAAAAGATAAACACAAACAAATATATTTGTGGTTGAAATAAACTCTTCCTTTTGTTATCCATCAGAGAAGTTTCTTACCTCTAATCACAGAAGATTGACTCTCATAGATTTTCCCCAGTGAGTTCTTGGATAAGAGTTTTTCTTTAAAAACTCTTGTTTTAATTTTTGGCGACAAATTCAGTTCTACTCTGACTTGTCACAGGGAAGCCTAATAGAGGATGTTCTTGTGGAGTTAATTCTGTGAACCTCAGCATCCCTCTGGAGGGTCAGCTCTGTGGTGCTGCTGTGGGCAGTTGGGGCTTGAGTCATCTCTTGCCCCTCAAGTCACAGTTCATTTGAACCATCTCCCAGAAGTGAACTAGAGTCTCTGAATCTCCAGAATATGTTTCTTTTGCATTGGAGCTTTTTGTCCCAGTTATTTTTGCCATCGTTTGACTGGATTCAGGGGCAGACAGGGAATTTTTTTCAAAAGCCAGATTAACTTTTCAGAGTGAAAGGGTGTCACTTAGTGTTACAGTGTGGCCTTTTACGAAATTGAACCATAGGAAAGTTAACTTAGTTCCCTTTCGCCAGTTCCCTTAAGCTGTGGAAATGATTTACCCACCAAAATAGTCATTATGTAAATAAAACGGGTTCTTTGCATTCCCGGTTCTGTGCCCCTGGGAAAAATACCCATCAATAGTAAATACCCACTGAATATTTATTATATCCCCCCCTCCCCCATATACCCAAACGCAAATCCTATCTGTTTCTGAAATTTGGCTTGAAAGATGAGTTAATGTGTTAAGACTGTGGGGATTTATAATAAAATTTGTCAATATAATTTGAATGAGAGTCTCTTCTGGTTGACTGTAAATGCACTTTAATTAAGATTTAATAACCTTCATATGGGAAATGGAAAATTATTATAAGTGATCTTGGATAAACTCCAGTGACTCTTTTAAAGGAAACATCAAATAAAAATATTGTAAATATATTTTATATAGTAATTATGTAGATTAAAGAACTTCATTCAGCTGAATGCTTTTTGGCAGATTATAGAATACACACTCCATGGCAAGTGAGAGGTTGAAAGAGGTACTAACCTGTAATAACTTGAACTCTCCATTAAGAGACTAGTAGATGTACTGGTATAATGTACTAAAGGTAACCAACTAAAATTGCTTATTAAAAGAGAAAGGTGTGTTTCTTCTGGAAGCTACTACTACTAACAAATAAATAAGACTTCCCACTCAACTCTAGAGATAAGAATCACTGCTTCATGCTACCATGAACAGGAATGCTGGCTAATATGCCAAATAATATCTCCCTGATCCTGTAGCCTAGAATACCAAAGTAATGTAAATTGCTTCTAACAGTGATCTTTTCCCATCTTACAGCATCCCTGAAGTTTACTTTTTCCTATCCCTAAAATTGATTTTCAGCAGACTAGACCATTTTTCTGTGGTGTCAGGCTTATGATATCACATCCTGTTCTTTGTACCCCACCTACTTTACCTCAGGTAGGCTCGAGTTTGGCAGGAAGAGACCACACACTCATGCTCTGTACATCTGTAGTACGGTCCTGATTTATCTAGCAAAAGCTACACGGTCTTAGTAGAAGCTAGGTGGCCACCCAGAGGAGGTGTAGGTGCAGGCAGTATGTCCCATTGTGGCTTCGTGAAGAGCCCAGAGACCCCAAGACGGCTGTGCAGGTACCAATACTGGTGTTTGAGAAGGTACTGTATGCTGTGCTATAGCTCTTTCATAATTTGCTTTTATTTCACTCTTCCAGAAGAAGGTAAGAAATCTTTACAAGCATCAGGACTCCTTGACTTTCCATCTGAACTCTACGTCAGCACACCCAAGTTCTCACCCAGGAGGAAAAAGCAGAGTGAGAGCCCTGGCAGCCCACATCTCACCAAAGTGAGAGCACTTTGCCCACCTTTGGCTATCTCCATTTCTTCACAGTCCACCTCTTGACTCTGCCTTACTTCTTTCCATTCCTAAACTACTAGTTTAGTTTAAGGACCGTGACCATAAAACCACCAGCCTACATCATCCTTCCATGGGGAAAGCTGTGGCACACCTCAATCTATAATCTCTTGCATTGACTCTGGGATGATGACTTGGTTCCCAGTGCTCATTGCTAATGCAGACCTGGGGCCCATCCCCAGGCCCTGTTGCCCTGAGACTGGGTGCTGGAGATAACAATGGATACTGGGTCACAGGACTGAAGCGCTCATTCACCAGAAGAACCAAAGGGACAAGACAGCAACAAGTCACATTTTGAGATCATGGTAGCAGAAAGCCTTCCAGTGTGACATGGTCAAGCTTTAGCTATATTGGTGAGTCATGGGAGTGTAGTGGGGACAGAGGCCACTGCAGCCGAGAAAACCAAGGAACTGCAAAGTCAGGGGGTTGTCTACTGCTGCCCCTCTCTGACCCCAGACTAGGTCAGCCCAAGGTCTGCCTAAACTTGCTTGCCTGTACTCACCAGCCCTGTCCACATCTGCATCTCACATCTCCTCATCTTCTCCTTCTACCCCTTTGCATGAATTTCTGTGATACTCCTCACAAGCCTCCAGAGGAGGCTGCTGCTTTTCCTCTTCTCTTTTCACACAAGAGACCGGCATGTTCCTTACCTGCCTTGGCCACTGTTTCTGACCCCCACTCCACAGCTTTCTCTTTCATCCCTTGGCCATTTACCAACTGCCCAGACATGACCCCACAACCCTCCAGCACTCTAGAGCCTGCACCTGATGGCATTATCAGCCTTTCAACCTCAGTGTGACCAACCATTTAACCTCTTGTCCCTATGGTTCCTGCACCAGCCCCAGCCTTTGTCCCCATGCAGGGTGGTTGACTTTAAACTCACCTCCCTGATGTCAGATATGAAATTCCCTCTTTTCTTGCTTCTTCACTATGCCCCTCTCCTGTGTGTGCTCCTGTTCCTCATCCCTTTCAGAACCACTGCCCTTCAACTCCTTCTCCTCCTAGTCCTCCACTTTTGTTTCTTCTCCTAGTTCTCCTAACTTTGCTTGGCTCTCGGTCTGGATGCCCGCCACCAGTCATTTCAGCCACGCGCAAGCCTGGCTCCGTGTCCCACTACAACTTGGCAGTACTTCTAATGAATTCCTTCCTGAGTCCCTGCTTCACTCCCCGCAGCAATCCCCGTGGGCTCCCTTGTGCCGCACAAGCCTCCTGTCACACCCCTTCCCATCATTTTCTGCAGGCAAACTTGCCTCCCTTTTCTTCTGAGGAAACCAGGGACCCCAGACATGATTCTCTTCCCAACTCTCCTACTCTGGCTTAAACCCGCATTGTTTCTCTTGCCTTTCTTTATTCCTGTTGCTAAAGAGGAAGTATCTGGTCTCTTTTCTGCCATCAGATCCTCCTGATTCTACTCCTCTAGAAATCACTCTCTCCCTTCTTTCCTTTGCTTCCTTGGTTTTCTCCTCCAACCTAATTTTTCTAATTACAAATATGCTCATCTCCCGCATCCTTTAAAAAAAAAACCTTCCTAGTAGTTCCTCTTGTTTATTGTCCTCTCCTTAACTACCTAGCTTTTTAAAAAAACATTTTAATGTTTATTTATTTTTGAAAGAGAGAGAGAGACAGAGAGACAGAGAGCGTGAGCAGAAGAAGGGGAAGAGAGAGAGGGAGACACAGAATCTGAAGCAGGCCCCAGGCTCTGAGCTGTCAGCATAGAGCCTGATGCGGGGCTTGAACCCATGAATCGTGAGATCATGACCTGAGCCGAAATCAGATAAACTCACTGAGCCACCCAGGTGCCCCTTAACTACCTAGCTTTTTGATGAAGAATACTGTTACTGTCTGCATCCATTTTCTCTGCCACCTGCTCTTTCTTTGCCCAGGTGCAGTGATGCCCACCTCCACCATTCTACTGAAACAGCCTCTCAAACAGGGGCTCATATAGTACTTCAGTCTAGCAGAGCTCAGACACTAGATCCCTCCATCTTCTTTACATAATGCTTCCATGTAAGCACTCAACACATCTGTGTTTAAGAGTCGTATATTCTATTAGTCTGAGAATATATATGAAATGCAATTGCATTATGGGCCCAAATCTAAAGCCTTGAATCTGGCAAATAAGAATGTGAATTTATAGAAACATTTCCTAATGTACACAGGACAATATTTTGAACAGAGGTGCCTTGCTGTATCATAAAACCAAATTGCGCTTTCCCATAATATTCATGGTCTGAACCAAGCTAGGTTGTAGTAAATACCAAGGGATATCCTAACCATTCTGCATTTCTTCTTCTGCTGCTTACTGGCAAGGTACAGAAGTAGCTGGTCTCACTTTGGCAACAATTGGTCCATTCATTAACATCAGCTTTTTCACAAAAGCACTTCTAATTTATACTAAACGCTCCTAAATTATAACTTCATCTATAACAGGAACCACATATTCTGTTTATCTGTTAGATTTTCTTTGCTCCAAGCATCGTGCCATGGAATCAGGATATGGTCAAATGTAGAGGCTGATTATTTGCCAATAGTAGCAGAGTATTCACCCTGTGATGATATTTGGTCAGACTCTGGAGGGGACACAAAGGTAAGTTAAGATGAACTCCCTGCTCTCAGGGAGCTCACAGTCAAGTAGGAGAAACATGGCCTGGAGACCACAATTGGAGGGAGACAGACAATGGTAAGTGTCATTCAGTGGGGCTCCTTTCTAGCCGCCAGCAGGAGAGCCCCCTCAGAAGATCATCTTCTGAGAATGAGGTTTGAGCAAAGGCCAACAGATGTGATGTCTCTGAACATACCTGTTATTTAAGAAAAGCTCTCTTGAGAAAAGGATATTTTTATCTGAAAAAATCAGAAATCTCTCTGAACACATCCTTCAGCAAATGCTAAGCCACTAAAGTCTTATTTAGAAGACTTTTATTTAGAAGGACCTTGTGAGTTTGTCAAAAATGAATTGTGTCATTTGTGTTTTCTGGAGAGCGCCTTTTCTGTAGGCTAAATATTTTTGTTAAGGCATTCCTACCTCTTGGCATTGTGTCCATTTAGAGGCTTTATGACCAAAGAAAGGTTTCTGCAGGGGAGGCAGGGGCCCTATGGAGATAAAATGCCTTGTGTTTCCCTGCAGGAGGTCTAGCTCCCACAGACTAGTTTAA
Organism: Panthera tigris; assembly: GCF_018350195.1. Taxonomy (NCBI): domain Eukaryota; kingdom Metazoa; phylum Chordata; class Mammalia; order Carnivora; family Felidae; genus Panthera; species Panthera tigris. Next base: position 85,723,043 of record NC_056665.1, on the reverse strand, counting down.
TAGCCATCCATGCACTGAGAAGATCTTATCTTGTGTCCTATTGGTTCAGGGTCACTTGTTGGCTCACATTATATTGAAATGTGGGCAGAGAGAGGGAGTAATTTGTTAATGTCATGTACGATGAACTTGGTTAGAAAGGGAAGTATACCCGCTTTATAATAACACAAGTGTTTCCTTGCTAATCCCTTGGCAGGTTCATTATCTGTGCAGCCCCAGGCAATGGTTAGCCTATCATGAAAGTGAAATTTAACCCTCAGCATGAAATTAATCCTCAAAGACTTATGTCTGCTCAGTCTAGAAATAATACATTCTAAGTGATTGTATAATCCCCGACTCTTTCTTTATGCATAGGTGTTAAATTGTAATCAAGATGTTACAGAGCATGCTAGGAAACTGATTTTTGTTTACTTGAGAAAACTGGACAAATCTATAAGAATAGAATAACCGATTTCCTAGCTTAAGGTTGTAGATGTAAACCTGATCTGGTGGGTTACCATTTGCTGGTGATCGTACTCATGTTTGCACTGCATTTTACCTGATCTCTCTCTCTATATATATGATATGGATAAAGATTTTTTTTTTTTAAATATCACTTGGCAAGGAGGCTGTTTCCTTCAGCTCCTTGACATTTGACATGGAAAAACTGGGAAACGCTTTGAGAATGCCAAATGGGTGTAAATGGCTCCTTGTAGAGTCAGGAAACCTTTAACAAGGGTTTAAGAGTAAAAGGAAGTGGGGCTGTGTCCCTTTTCCTGTTTCACAAGTCAGGGCTTTATTCTTAGCCTTTTCATGAATCTTTCTTTCCAAGGTGTATGGGCAGTTAGAAGGAGAGAAGGAAGAAGAGGTTAGGATTGAGAAGGGGTGGAAGGAAGCCAATATTTACTGAGAAATATATGTACCAAGAGTTTTATACACATTGTCTTATTTAATCCTCACTTCAAATGGCAAGGTAGGTATCACTTTTCCAGATAAAGAAACAGAAAGGTTTAAATTTCCTGTCCCTAATTCACACAGTGGATCACTGCCATAGGCAGGATTTGAACCCAGGGCCTTCTCTACCTATGTGTATCCTTACCTTGCCAAACCCCTTATCAGATTTGTGTTCCAGATTTTGGTTCTCTCATGCCTGGCCTAATTTAACATCCTTTTTCACTACTGCTTCCTGTCAGTCGACATTGCCTGTCACTCTCCTGTGGGAGGAAATGAAATTGGTCTGGCACAATTTTCCCTTCACAAAGCCAAGTTCAGTGGAAGCCAATGCCCTTTCCTAAGTAGATTCAAATCATCTATTGAATAATTTACTTTCACGTCTGCCTGTTGTTCAACTACTTACTTCTTTTTGACTTTATATGTATCTTTTTTCCTAACTTCTAGAACATCCCTCCTAAGCTTTCGAAAATCATGTTTAGTCCTTAGGAAAAGGTTTTATCAGCCCTTACTGATGTACACATATTTCCTTTTAAAACCCTCTAACAAGGCTCTTTTCTGTGCTGGTTTAACTTCCCATCCACCCATGAAAATACTCTGTTCACTGCCCCAGAACTGTCCTTCCTGGCATCACAGTTTAACTGCTTCAAATAAGTTTTCTCCATTTAACTGCATCTATTCTCCAATCCATCAACCCAATTTGTATATCCTATCTCCTTTAAGCGTTTATTTATTTTCTCTGTGTGTGTGTATAAAATTTATTTTAATAGTACTGTATATTTACTTTGAATTCCCTTCTCGTTGACTCTGATTTTTAAACTTCCTTGTATGTCATATTTTTTAGTATCCTTATGCCTGCCTGGGATAGTTTGCTGTAGGATTTTTAGATGACTTGAAAGTTAACTTTAATGGTCTTATCTGGAAGTTTTACATTTTAGTGAAATACTAGTATTTCCCTCATTTTAAGCAAAGTGAAATTATTCAAACTCTGGTAAACAATGAACATTTATGTTAATAAAGTCAAAGTAGATTCTGATAAAGTGTTCTATGTTTAATAGCACAAAAAAGGGTCCCATCCACTCTGTTTTCTGAGATTTATTTAGTTACTGTACAGTACCACAAGACATTCCTTTGAAGTGATGATTTTCACGAGGGTAGAAACATTTATAGTGTTTACAAAAATAATCTTAAAAAGGCATAAAGCTCCAAACAGGCAGTAAAAAATTGTTGCAAAGTAGATTCTTTTGAGTACCCAAGAATGCCTTCCTGTTGTCATTGTTTATAATTTTGTTTGTTTTAATTACTTCCCAATTGTCAGCTCACAGAAAAGTGTGAAAAGGTGCAATGATCACACTTTAGATTAATTAATACAGAATATTATAGAAAATTGTTTTAACTCTTGAAAATCCCTCTACAACTATAAAAGTGCAAATGAGATTGTCCCTGCTGTTTTAGCCAGGGCTGTGAAGCTCAAAGCAATAGGGTATTTATAAGAAAATTCCAGACATAGCAGTGCTGCCATGATCCATATGACCCAAACTTTCCAGTTTTTGTCTTTTGTCCTGTCTAAGGAAAAACAAAAGGACATACCATGTAAGTTAGAAGGTCTCAAATCATTGTTATGACTCATTGTAATGAAGATATGTGTATTATTTTATAGAGTCATTAAGTTGATTTGGAAGAAAAAAGCACTTTTTAATTTTCATTACACTCTGGTGATTTTCAGGTCACTATCTCTCTATAAACACTCCAACCTCTCTACAACACTGTCCTGAGAAACTGGCTGTTTCTGTTTTCCAGTAAGAGATTAGATTTTTTTTTAAGACTATAATGGAGCGCCTGAGTGGCTCAGTCGGTTCAACATCCAACTCTTGATTTCGGCTCAGGTCTTGATCTCACGGTTCGTGGGTCTGAGCCCCACATCAGGCTCTATGCTGACAGTGCTGAGCCTGCTTGGGATTCTCTCTCCCTCTCTCCCTGCCCCTTCTCCCACTTGTGCTCACTCTCTCTTTTTAAAAAATAAATAAATAAACTTAAAAATAAAGACTATATTGACAATCCCTTATGTTCGGTTGATTCTATGTAATTGCTAGTTTTATCAAACTAGCAAAGACACAGGCATGGAAATGACTTCAGCCTATCTGTGTATTGATCTTTCTCAAATTTTATACTTGGAAAAGATCACACTGATTTTTTCAGCTGCAACTCAAATAGCTTGAAGGAAAAGAACATTGTGTATTTAAGAGTCTTTTCAATGTTCCTAATTTGGTTTGGAATTTAATCCAGTAGATTCCATTTTGGATTTCTCAGAAAACATTTTTGTCAGCCTTACAGGCACTGTGGCTTCATTCTAAGCTGATGCATCTTATGAAAGATTGTTCAAGGGACACCAAAGAGATATTTTCACCTTTGATCAATTCAAAACTGGCATAATAAGGTTATCTTGTGATGAAATTTATTTTATTTTAAACCTACATAGACAATTGAAATAATGAGAGACTATACAATAAGTGATACCAAGCTTATAAGAGGGGAACTGAATTTGAAATTCAGGATAGTTTTCTAACTCTTGTACCTACTCTGTGTACTAGAGATGTTTCCCCACAAATGCTACATATATCAAAATGAAACTGTATGCCAAAAAAAAAATATTGTATTAGCTTTAGATCTTAGCTTTTAAGCCTGAACTTTCCGATCAAAATATAATGGAAGTGGGACACCTGGGTGGCTCAGTCAGTTAAGCATCTGACTTCAGCTAAAGTCATGATCTCGCGGTTCATGAGTTCAAGCCCCACATCGGGCTCTATGCTGACAGCTCACAGAGCCTGGAGCCTGCTTCAGATTCTGTGTCTCCCTCTCTCTCTGCCCCTTCCCCACTAGTCTCTCTCTCAAAAATAAGTAAAACATTAAAAAAATTAAAAAATAGAATGGAAGACATAAACATAATTTGAAATTTGCTCTTACCCACATATTAGAAAGAAAAAGGACATACTTGCTATAATACATCTTCTGGGATGCAACAGATAAAGTGTAGTCCTAGAAAAACAATGAAGTTATATTTAATGGCACAATGTTTTACATTTCTTTAGCTCTAAATTTAAATCTAAATTAACTAAAATAAAATAAATTCATTTCCTCAGTTGCACTAAGCATATTTCAACTGCTCCCTAGCCACATGTGACTAGTGATTTCCATTTTGGACAGTGCAAATTTAAGCCTTTATGGAATTTACTCAAACTATAGTGTAATTTTAATGGCCATTTTGTAGGTAGTTCCTATTTAGAAGAAACATGATAAAATAAAGATAATCTACTTTGATATGTCCACTAGAAACCAGCATAAATAAAATGCTTTTGTGCTGAACTGATTTCTAAGTGCACTTTTTCCCCTTATTTTAGTTATGCATGTGTGTGTGCTGGAAGGTTTGGGGGGTGGGGGTGCTGTGACTATATGATCAATCTATGACTTTAGAAAACAGATAGCCATCTCCCATTTTGAATCCCATCATGAAGTCCTACTTAATCTAAGCTTCTGCATATATCCCAATCATGAAATTGATGATGAGGGATATTGAAGAGTAGATAGTGTGGGTTTCCTATGGTATATGGCATGGTAATAACATTCCTTAGCAATATATTAAGTTGGAAAAATAACTATCCTACAATATTAACCTTCTTTCAGTTTATATAAAACATTCAACTTTAAGAAGAGTGAAAGAATATATTTTCTTCCATTTTGTCTTCTCCCAGGAGAGGAATGAGAGTACTTTCTAGTTCCTCTTTTCCTGAAATGGGAAAAAGGGTAAAACTGTTACAATATACTTACTCATATAGTAGGATACAATTTTGGAAAAAAAATCCTTAAAATGGAATGTTTGGATTCTGTACGTGGATATTCACAACATCTTTATAATGCTTTAAGTTAGGCACTTTATCAAAACTGCTTGTGTAAGGCACTTTTCACATTGAGTGGAAGTGTTGAGATGTTTGGTATATAATAATTTCTGATTACATTGTGTGCTTATGTAGCATCTTTTGCCGGATACTAATGACAATAAAAAGAATGTGAATGATACCCCCCCCCAAAAAAAAAAAAGTCAAAGAGAAAATTGATTAGTTCTTTGGATGCGAATATTGTATGACATACCCATGGCATATCCAGGTTGGTACAAAGATGTTTCTCCCCCTAAAAAATAACATGGCAAAAGCACTAATCTGTGATTATTTCTACTTTTTGTCCTATTTTGTTTTTATGAACATTTCCATTTTGAAATCTAAAGACTCGAATTCTAAATGGTATAGTAGGAACACACGCTGTTCACAATACACAATCCTGTAGAAAGCAATAATGTGCTCTTTCAGTTCTAAGGTAATCCACTGGGTGGGGGGGAATACAATAGCAGATGGTGGCAATTATATAGTTGAATAGGAGTGGGAAAAAAAAGGGGATATTTTACCAGAAGATTTGAAGATGTATTATTTGTAGATGTGTTTTGAGATACCTGAAAACTTCCTCTTTCTCCGCAAGTTGCCATTACTTACAGGCTCAAAGGGGTGGGCTTGAGGCCATGCTTGCACAATAACTCCATCCCGTGGACATGGCTAAGACAGCCCGTGGTAGACAGCTGACGCCTTCAAGAATTTTAACTAGGATATGGTTTTGCAGTGAGAGAACCAACAGGAAAGAGGTAGTTCTCTCAAATTAGGACAATTTGAAGAGGGTTTATAAATGGATTCACAACAAAAGTGTGGGCAGGGTATAAAGAAATTACATGGAAGAGTTCAGGATCCTGAGGCTACCAGCAGCAGGAGGTAAAGCTGTCACTACCTCTAAGCTCAAAGGCATGCCTGAAGGGAAAGGTTACCCAAATTTGAAAGATGAAAGTCGTGAAGAGAGGGCTTCTTGAGCGGGGCAGTGAACTTCTGTTGACAGAGACAAGGCTGAAGAAACCTCACAGGAAGGAACCAGACAAATAAATATCCCAAATTCATCTTCCTCCCTTCCTCCTGTCACCTGTCAGGGCTTCTCATTGACCAAATCCAACTGGAAGGCAGAGAACATAGGGTTTATTTGATGTAATCAATTCAGATCACCTCTCAGGTCAACAAACAGGGTGGAAAAGGATGGGGAGTGTGTTTGGAGGAGCAAATGAAAGGTATTTGCCTCACATAGTGGCAGAAAGGAGTTACTGGTGGGCACTAGGTTTGTGTCGTATTACACTATGGCTGGGTAGCTATATCAAAGTCAGTGCATCTGTAGGGGAGCAGGAAGCATGAATAACCAGAAAGAACTGGTCTACAGAGAGAGGCAAAGACATAGTACAGTGTTGGTCCTTGGCTCAGTTAAGGCAAATCTAGGTACAATAACAAATAAACCCCTAAATGTCAGTATTTATCCCAATAAAGTATACTGATACAATAGTTCAATGTGAGTATTACCAAATGGTAGAAGGTGTTCCTCAGTGTGTGATACAGGGATACAGTCTCCTTCCATCTTGTGACTATACACCCACTAAAGCTTTGGAGTCCTCTGCTTGCTTCTTGCAGGTGATGCAGATTTGATATCATGTGTAACTAGTGTTGATATAAAATGTATCTTGCAAAGTACATTGCAGGTGAAACAGGAGAGAGAATGAAGAAACCCCACTCATTATTTAAAAATCTCAATCTGGAAGTGACACATCGCTTCACTTGGATTCCACTAAAAAAGAACTAGTCACATGATCTACACCTGGATGTACTGGGGGCTGGGGATGTACTTACTATCTGACTGTGTAGGCATTTCTCCAAATCAACTTCACACAATGAAAAAAGGAGCAGGAGATTTTAGTGTACTGCTTATCGCTTCTGCCACAGTCCCTGATGGATTCCCCTGTTCCAGTCCCAGTTCCCAGGAGACCTCATTATACTTCCTTGTCACACATGGTCTCTGTAATAACCACTTCCTCCCTCATGTGAGTTACCTTGAGACATGGCAGCCCCTAGCAACCAAAGCCCTTGGCGAAGCCATGTTCATTTAGGATAGTTATTGCAACATAATAAGAAAGTCATCTGTTTATACCTTTAAATTTCTAGAATGTTTAAACTTGAGATTTTTAAGAAAATTGTCTTTATCTTATTTCTATCTAAAAGTGTAATGTCTTCACTTGTGTATTTGTTTACCTGTGGGAAATTTTTGTCTTCAGTCATACAAACGTTCAGACATTGTACAGCTTTGTAATTCTCTTGATAGTTAGCCGAAACTGAATCTGACACAAGTAATATTACTAAAAATATGTACACGCTTGAACCAGTCTTCATTTTGCAAAAAGTTCTCTTGGCATCACATTTAAAGTTGTGAATATACTGACTTCACCATTGAAAATACTCATTTCTCCCCTTCCTTTATTCCAAAAGTTGTCTACATTCAAGGGAATGAAAAAAAAAGCAGGAATACCTGCCAACTATTCTATAAATTATATCAAGATTTTTTTAATAGACATTTCAAAGTATGGAATTGCAGCTGTCTTGTGATTTCTGCCAGAATTTGACCTAACACACATGAGTAAGAGTAGGCTTAGCAGTTCCAAAAGTATTTGTACTGGGAAGTAGAACCCTTTGCAGTGGTCCTTTCTCTTTCTTTCTGTCTTCTTTGCTTCCTTGCTTCTTTCCTTTCCTTTCCTTTCCTTTCCTTTCCTTTCCTTTCCTTTCCTTCCCTTTCCCTTTCCCTTTCCCTTTCCCTTTCCCTTTCCCTTTCCCTCTCCCTCTCCCTCTCCCTCTCCCTCTCCCTCTCCCTCTCCCTCTCCCTCTCCCTCTCCCTTTCCCTTTCCCTTTCTTTTCCTTTCTATAGTCCTTTCTCTTCTCTCCCCCAAAAGGTATAGTACAGTACCATCAGAGCCAACAGAAAACCACAGTGATTTGGTCAGAATTCTGAAAAATATAGGTTTTTTTAAAGGGATATTTTCCTCAAATTTTCAAACTAAACATGCATTTATGAGAATCTAAATAACAGACACCACATAGTTCATAATGCAAAAATGGAAAATGTACCAAAAAATAAAAAAGGGCATTTTGGGGGGAAGAAACAAACAGAAACCACAAAACAAATAAGGGAACAGAATGAAGAAGGAATAATTATGGCTGGCATCAGCTGTGCTTTGTGTCATCCTCATCTTCCTTGTCATCAGTTATAAATTAGTTCTTGTTCAGCTTCCAGGAGTGACAGGACTCTCTATTAAATGCACAGAGTAGAAGGATCCCGAAGGGATAGGAGCACATGGCAGCAAGGCTGTCTTCCCATGAGTGGGACAGACTGTACCTGCCTGAGCTGCTCCACTGGGCCTGACCACTGAGCCTAGGAAAGAGGAAAATGGAGGCTGCCTGCCCCCTTCCCTCCTCTCAGGACAGCCCATTCTCAGGGAAAGTTCAAACTCAGCCAGAGGCCACTTATCTCAGAACCTCAACTCTGGCACAGAGCTGAGAAACAAACCACTTACGGAAAATGGTCTCTGAACAGCCAAAATAGATGTTACAAAGGCCAGGCACTGGTGCTCATGAACTTGACTCATAGTATGACCCCTGCAGCCCTCACTAAGAGCCATGACCAAGCTGGGTTATCTCATCCTTCATTCACTGCTAGTCCTAGGTGGTGAGTTAAAGGTCACAGGAGGAATGCAGGAGAGAAAAGGAGGTGGAGGAGATGGAAGCAGGAAGAGTGTCGTCTTAGGGGCAGACACAGTGATGTGCAAGCAATGATTGCTCATCGCGTAGCAATAAGGGACAGAACAAAACCATACAGAGAAAACAAAGAACCAGAAATGCACTGTGAGGTCATTAGTGTAGGGACTGGCCTGCTCAAGCCTGGGAAGGCCTGAGCAGATCCCAGTGTAACAGCACAGAAGGATAATTCCCATTCAGAAGGCCCCCTCTGACACCAGGCGCTGTGAACATGCTACGGGAGGTTTCCTGAGTGCTATTCAAGGATGCAAGCAAGAATACGACAAATCTGGGAAGACTTACCCATTTTATGTTTTAATGCTACAGGTTTGTCTCCTATTAGAATGCAAACTTCTGTGACAGGGTCAGTGTCTGAGTTAACCAGTCTTAACATGTAAGTGTCCAGTACAGAGCAGGCGCTCAATAAACGTTAGGTGGCTTGAATTCTTGTTGTAAATTTCACCGTTCCAGAACACTTTTTGCTCTTCTATACTCAATGATAAGGTTTTACTTGTGGAGAAAAGAGCTAAAAGCCCCAATGTTTAAATTTAATCTTCATACTTAGAATTCATGATAACAAATGCAAGTGAGTAAAGTTTTATTGGACACAACCAGAACTCACCCTAGAAAAAGTTTGCACTTGATCTTAGCCAAAAGGCTGAGAAGCAATAACCCTAGCAAAAGTTTGAAGAAGGTTTAACTCTTAATGTGTTCAGTGTAGATTTCCCACTTAGGTCTCATTTGAAATGAATGCCTTGTGTTTAGTCTTTAACATTTTAAGGAACCTACATTAGCCAAGATACCCAATTAATCTGGATCTTAATTCATAGAGAGCTAGGGTGTTTTTTTTAAGATAATTGTTTTAAAATTCAAAGTTACATTTATGCAAAAGCTGCTAGTTGGAATAAGATCATCATTATATGAAATTAAATGACTGGATCTGTCTTGAAGTGCTTTGTTACCCACCAAACTATCCACCTGTAATTTGGCCAAAAACATTAGTTGTCTTTTATTAAATATTTGGTTAATTGGTGAAACACCGTTTCCTGTACAAGTTCTGTGGCCAACTTAGGCCTGCTCTTGGGTGGGAATAATTTAGGCATCTCTTCTGCTGCCAATGCTCTAAGTGATTTTTAATTATTTTTAACATGTTATTTGATGGTAATTATGAAACCACACCCTTCCACTGGGGCTCTCTTGAGCATGGGTTCGTGTCATAATGGAATTTTCAATGGAATATAGTTGAGCAAAAGAGAGAGAGCTAGAGAGAGAGATGAGAGAGGGTGGGGCTTAGGTGGAGAGAGATAGGAGAAGTTACAGAGTTAGTTGATATTGACCTTGACAGTGTTCTCCAGGCAGACAATAAGCTGTTAATCACTTGGGGGGAAAAAACTCATAGAATAGATGCTAAATAAGTATAGAAAGATTTTTTTTTTTTTTGGTCCAGAATATATCAATCGAGTTGTCTACAATGAGAGACCTGAAAGGAATCACATGATGTCTTGTTCTTCAAATAAGACTGCATCTGAATTCTTCCACAAAGATGTCTATCCCACCTCCCCCATGAGAGATCTCTCTCCACCCACAGTCTATACTCCTGACAATGAGGGATCAAATCACATTACCACAATCAGTTCATCTCTGAAACTGTTCTGGCTCTCCCTAAAACAGTTCATTCAGCGCTGAGTTTTTAATAGTTTTAGAGATAAACCTCAAAGTCAGTTGGGTGGCATGCAAGTAACTATTCCCTTTTTAACAAATGAAAAAAGCTTGAGTTTAGGGAACTAATTTTACCAGGCATTCTCTGAACTAGAGACAAAAATTTTCAAAACCGGTGAGAGATTTCAGGGAAACCTATTCCCTCTAGTCTGGTGCCTTTCTACCTCCAAGCTGATACTTTTTCTTTTACCCTTTTTCAAGTGATTTTTTACCCTACAAATGTAAGGAACCGTGAAACTGAGGAGCACCCTCAAATGAGATCACATATACAAAAATGCTCTCGGGGCGCCTGGGTGGCTCAGTCAGTTAGGCATCCGACTTCTGCTCAGGTTGTGATCTCACCGTTCGTGGCCTCGAGCCCCATGTCAGGCTCTGTGCTGACAGCTCAGAGTCTGGATCCTGCTTCGGACTCTGTGTCTCCTTCTCTTTTTCTGTCCCTCCCCCACTCACGCTGTGTCTCTTCTATCTGTCTCTCAAAAATAAACATTAAGAAAAATTTTTAAAAAACAATAAAATAAAAAAGTAATAAAAATGCTCTCAAAGTTGAAAGTGATTTACAAGTAAGCAGTATGATTACCACTTTTTTTTTTGTCATTCTGGGGTCCTATCCACCTATAAAATGCTTTTGAAAACTCTGTCCTCATTTGGAACCAATAACAACTGATCCAAATCTTTGTAACATATGAGGTCAATCTTGGTATAAAGTTAAAACTTCCCTTGAAATTTTCCTCAACTATGATAAGCATAAGCATGTTTTCTTCTTTACTAGCCAAGTTTATTATCTCCATTCCCCAAATTTCTTTCTAGCATAAGCATTTATGCTTATGAATACAAAGAAACCACCCACTCCCTTAATTGTTCTTTCTTTGACATTATTGAAAGACATCCTTCCTTATCAGTGCTAAATAAACCATAAAATAGGCACATTTGATCAGTTAAAATAAAATGGAATGGCATATTAGGTCTCTAGGGACTTTATATTCTCTGACATTCTCCCTCCCTGGGACCCCTGGCTTATGGTCTCTAGTGCATAATTAAGTTTATGTGAAGTGGCTCAGTTCCCAGGACAAGTAGGTTCTGGTAGATTTGACTGCTTTTGAATTCTCTGTCCTGGAAATCTTTTACCGTGGCTAGACACCAAGAACTTCCATCTCATCGTAAGCAACGAGCTGAGGTTCAACAGGTGAGAATGACGTCATGTGGTCCTCTGTCACCAGGCAGTAGGTGCTATGTGATGGACATTAGGAAAACCTGTCTACCCAAGGAGGTAGGTGGGGAGGCTTGGTGAAAGAAAGAACATAGCTAACTTTTTTTGGAGGGAGGAATCTAATTTTTTCAAACTATAATTATTTGAGGAATATGGAAAAACAATGATACTTATCAAGACTGGTAATTTTAGTATTTGATTGCTGAAGCTGATGTATCCCTCTCTACTCTCATTACCTTGTTAATGGGTTATTTTCCAACCTGTGATCCATCCTTCCCTCACTTCCCAAGTGTGATTTGATTTCATGCTAATTAACCACTGTAATGGCCAACCTACATCAGTGCACTTGGGAAAATGTAGGTAGGTGCATCTGGTCATTTGTTGACACTAAATGTGAAGTTTAATTGAATATATGCATACACACACATATGTATCTTCAAAGAGTGACAGCACTATATTATGATGTTATAAGCATAATTTTATAATATGACATGTATTTTACAAAGCAAAATACTGAAAGTCATGCTAGTCAGGCATTTGTTTAATTAAGACCAGTTTATGCTTGGAGCATTTTAATTATACAGCTAGGTCAATTAGCCTGTTTTATTGCTTGTGGTTTTACATTATTAGAGTTAAGCTGTAATCTCTAATGATCATTTGTCTCTGACTTGTTAACCAGCATATTGTCATGAAAATAAATTTCAGAATTATATTGTCAGTGTTCTTAGTTATTATCCCATAAGTAATATAAACAACTGGAAGAACATGTGCCAGATGGTAGAATCAACTGTCTTATCATGATTCCATTTTACAATGTCAAATTTTGCACGGATTCTAAATGCTAGGAAGACCATATGTCTTACAATTGTGTAAGATGCATAAAACTAGATCTATTTCATCACACTAATCAGGGACACATAGGTACATGTTTACTGTAACAAAACTTGTGGTTGGCAAAATGATGAAACCTTTATAGGATATTTAAGTGTGTGATTCAAGTGTGAATTGAAAAATGTACAGTCACAGAACATCAGACTTTAAATCTCCCTGGCTTGTGAAAGGAGACTGCAATTAGATGTGTCTAGGATCACAGGAAATTACTTAAAGTATAATCAGGCTATCTGGGTTGATCTGATATTTCAGAGAGATAATATTTTTGAGGCTCTGTTCAAAAGCATGTTCAAAATTACATGGCACAGAAGATTTCTCTTGCTTTTGTGGCCTTGCCAAGATGTGTTACCTTATCTGTAGTAATTATCGAGGCCTGACTGAGCACTCCAGGTTACATATTTCTTCAAATTATAAACTGTTTTATAATAACATAGAGAAATTTATTGGTGTCCTTTACAGTATCATAAACACTAAGCCAAAGCATAGCCCCGCCCACCTACACCTACTAAAGACATTCAGACTTTAAACAGGCAAAGGACATCTTAATTTTTACCAGGCATTTGTCTTTATTTCTTTTCTAAGGAGACTTTCTCAGAGCAATGACTGTGCAACATTCAGGAAAAATATCTTTCTTTTCCCTGAATTTTTAGAATAATTTGATAAGCAGCCAAATATGTAAGGGTACAGCTTTTGAACTTCGGTCGGTGGTCACTGCTCAGACAGAGCCAAACCCATGACCCTTGTGGATTTGTTAGCATTATTTTAGGGTGCTAATTGATGCCAGGCCTAGGTTGTGAACCCAGCAAGCAAAGGCAGTGCTTTAAATTGCAGGCGAACTTAGTTCCCAGAATCTTTAACACTTGTAGTCTGCCTTATTTTATAACTAACTACTAACATCTTGCCCTCCCTCCACTTGTTTGTTCTGTTCTAGAGGACAGGATCTGTGGCTTATTCATCTCTGTGTCTCTCATGCAGATGGGGATCTCAGGAAATGTTGAGGCAGAAATCTGTGTTTGGAACTGTAAACCACACCCTTCCGAACTGATTAAAGGACTCTTGAGCTCATCATTGCCAAGACAGTGCTATGAGGATTATTGTTATATTTAATCTAAAGTAAAACAGAATACCCATAGCTAACATTTTTTCGAGAAATGTTCAAAGAAAACTTTTCTCCCCAGCACTTGTTAAAGAAAACTGATGGAATCGTCTCTCAAATCAGTAGCCTCATCTCCCCACCATCTGATGTGGTCTTTCTGCAGGGATGACAAATGCAGAGACCCCATTCCCCTCCAGTTCAGTGCTTAGTCTTCTGTGGAAACTGGGTATTTCTTTTCTTGGGGCAGCCTCAGTGGAAGGTGATTTTTCAGAGTACAGGAAACAAATATACATGGTGGCAGTTTTTCTAAAGATGTGCTTCCTGGGGCCCTTTTCCCAAGGTTTGTAAGGTAGGTGTGTACACGTATACTTCAAAGCCTCAGACATGTCTTTGCATGTTCGGTGTGACTTTGGCCATGTTCAACCAACCAGTGAGAAAGCAAACATACTTCATAGGAGAAACATCTTATTTCTGTAAGATAGGCTAATTACAGTGAATTAAAATCTTTATTTAATCTTCCTACAGTTATCCTCTTAATGTGTTCTGTAATTGCAAACCTTTAGTCTTTTAATCTCTGGTTCATTAGTGGGTTTCTTAAGTGTTTATTAAGAAGCATGTGTAACATTCTGGTAATTACTAATAATCTTTGTTCATAGCACATTTGCAAAGATCTTGGCAGCGAGTTTCTTTAGATTCATCACCACTTATTATCAGTGTACAATTTTTATTAGCAGTCTCCCACCTCTATAAAATATGGAATTGGGGCTTTACACAAAATGAAATGTGTCTTCTTTCTTATGGCTAACAAACTCAGGTATAACTCTGTGTGTCACTGTCCCTTCAAAATCAAAGAGTCCTCTAATGTCTGCTCTCCCCATTATACTGCTGAGGAGAAAGGCAAAGAAGGATTAAACTACAAACCTCACTAGTTTTCACTGCTTATTGGTGGCTACACTCAATAAATTGTAACTGGTAGCTCCTGGTCTGTGGCTCAGTTCCCCAAAGGTCCTCACTTTTGACACTAAGTTGTCATTTTTACGTAACCTACAGCATAATGGTAGCATACATACAATTAATTCCACTCAGGAAAAATGTGCCACCCTGGGCTATCTTTGGTGGCGCAGGTACCCTGCATCCCCACTGGGAACAAGACAAACCTTTCTACCTCCTCTTGGATAGCTGAAATCTTTTTAAAGGGACAAGATCTGAGAGACAACATCTCACATTCAAAGCTACACTAAGGATAAATGGTGTGAATGCTTTTCTGAGAGTGGAGTTGAAGGGAGGAAGGTAGGAGAGAGCATAAGAATTCTATTGAACTGCAAAATCACCTGGAGATGATGCAAGAGCTAAACTTCACCTTCTGACAGCTTTGCTTGGGATTAATAGCAGTACCAAAGGGATGGCTTGGAATGGCTTCCACCCCCTCCCAAATCTCCATCAGCTCCCTATCCTAAAGCACTACAAATAATCGCAAGATGGAACTAAAAAGCAGAGAGTATGCTATGCACATATAGCTTCAGGACAAATGTCATCATCTGGCCCAGTCTGACTCTTTGCAACTCAACTTCCAGCCTTCATATAAATGCACTCTAAATTATATATACACGTACATATATACATATACGTGTGTCTGTATGTGTGTGTCCTGAAGCCTCCACACCCCAGTATAGATACCATCAGGCATCAGTATTTTTTTAAGATGATAGATAGAAAATTAATTCGCAGATGAAGGCACTGCATAGATTTGAGATTTTGAGATTTTCAAACAATCTGATCCTACAGCCTTTAAGGGAGCAAAGCCATTTTATTTCTCACAGACATATCTTTTTTATGGCCACAAGTTAAGAAGAGCTCAGACAAGCCGAGTGCCTAAACTGGCATTTCTCACTGTGCTAAGAATCAACAACAGGCTAGTTTGAAATTTGGTATCACTGGCTAAGCACACAACTAAGCCAGTGGGAAATCCTGCAGTAATGGTTCTCCAGTTTAGAGAAAAATAAATATTTTAGTGAGTGAGAACATTCTCCAGCTTTTAAAAATATGTTGTACATTTGTTTTCGAATGTTGAGCCGCCCTTCCTTGAGCTGGTGGTTACCACAGAAACCCACTTCATGTTTATGGCATGGTCGATGACAGGGCTGTTCCCTCCATTTGTAGGACTATGAAGTACTGTGCTCCCTGGCACCACAGCAGATAGGATTGCTGGCTCCTGGACAATGAGGCATACGTAGGGTTTGCGCCACATGCCTTTCTGTGTGTTTCATCCTGACTGGATGTTAGGCACTGAATACTTCTCAAGTGTTCCTCCACTGTCCAATTTGCCAGTTTGGCAGCAAGTTTTCATTCTAATAAGAGAAGTTTCTCAGATGGAGATTCCAGATGTGTCCAGGCTGCTTTTATTAGGACAATGGAAAGGTCCAACCTTTTCTTCTAAATACAATCAAGGGTAGTGTGGCTTGGCCTTTGTAATTTTACAGAGTTGTATTATGTAACTGGAAAATTGTCTCCCCGGGCATAGAGAGAATTTGTTAGAACAGAATGCAGTTTGGAATAATGCTGATGTAAAGTTTCAATCCAAGAGAGCAACCTTTTAAGTTGCTGAAACACAGTAAAGGGGAAGAAGGAAGTTGCTGTTTTACATGATTGACCAAAATGCACTATAATTGTATCAACTTGAAACAGATTCCTTAGAAGAACTGATAACTCTGTGATCCGAATAAGTCATGTGTAGTAGAACTAAATACTGCATGCACTTTCTCTGCAAAGTGTAGACACGCCATATTTGAGATGTGCAGCAAAAGAGACAGCCGTGCTTGCCTGTTTAATGGGACTCCAGCTCCTTTAGCATAGTAAAGAATGGCGGTGGCTTTACTGAGGAATTAGTATTTACCATACCTGCTCATCCTTTTGCACTGCCTTACAACACTCCTTGTAGACCCTTCTCGTGTAATGTTACTTTGATGTCACCACTCCTGTTTGTAATTAACACAGCGTCACTCATCAGTCAGCTTCTAAGTGGAACACTCCTTACAGATTCCACTAACTGTTCTTGTTGCCTGTTCTAAAGTGGGTGGGGAAAATTTAATCACAGATATTTAGCCCAAAGATAGCCTTCCCATTTTCCCTCTTCTCTCCAATGTCTCTACATAGTGCTATTTTCTGTCAGCTACAGTCCACCTAGACTGTAGCTAGACAGGAGATCACCTCCAAAAAGAGTAGTAGTATTTATTCAATGCCAGTAAAACTCCTTTGCTGACATTGGATATCCCAAAATACTGTTGTTACTTGCATATTGTAATCATATGTTTGCACAGCTCCTTCACCTAAGTATAAGCTTCTAAAGGGAAGGATTGTGTCTTATTTCTGTATAATGCCCCAAATAGTGGAATACTAATACATGCGAAGTGTTCAAAAACTCTAATTAACTGCATGAATGGCAGATTAGAAATATTATCTATGAAGAAATATTATCTATTCAGATTCTATGAAAAGGAAGAAGTTACAGCTAGCAAGTAAAGTGCCTAGATTTCCAAGAGCAAAGTTAGATAACTAGTTAATTATGAAATAGCAGCACTCTGGATTCATCTTGGTATAAGCTGACAGAAGATCTTCTTCGATGTTACCCAAGCACACAGACATCGTAGACAAAGCTAATGTCTCTAACTCCAGCAGTGAAAGAGGGGCTAAGGTCATTAGTATGCACTTGCTTTGGTCCCTCTGCTGACTCATTTATAGTCCCTTCTAGAACTGGGGTCACATAACTGTGAGATGGCCATGCAGAGTTAACTGAAGTACTCAGCTGAGGAGCAGGAAGAGGTCAAATGGTCTATATTAGGCTTTGACTTTATCTCATAAATTTCCTCCCCCAACACACTCAGGTCGCCACCCACCCTGAGCAACTGAATGCCCCAGCAGAGTCCTGTACCACCTGTCCTGAAGGAAATGTGGAAGGTTGCCATGGTGGGGGATCTCTTCCTTCACTTCTCTTAAAAGGACAACTTTCCCTCACTGGCCTTTGTTTCATTTCCCCACCTGGAATGCTTTCTCATGCTTACTCTTTTTGCCTCTGAATCCTATAGGACCAGCTCAAATCCCTTCTCCTTCCTGAAATCCTTCCTGCCCTCTGCAGAAAGCTGTACTTTCTCCCTCTGATGAACACCTGGGCAATTTGGTGCAGATGCTATTTGACATTATGGATATTTTTCTTTATCTTATAAGTCATTTTTCTCCTTCATTTATTTATTATGCCCTTTACAGTGAGGATAATGCCCTGAGTTTTTATAAAACTTGTAGATCTTATTTCATATGACAATTATTTTAAAAAATACTTGGTAATTTGGGGGGGAAAGCATCTAGAAGGGAATTTCATAGAGGTAAATGAATTTAATGAAAATTATTACAGGTAGTATGAGAAAATCTATGAACATGTAATACTATTATAATATATAAAACTATTCTAAATTATTTTCTTTAAAGAACAGTTAGAGAAGAAAAGTGGCTTTCCCAACTAGGACATAAGAAAATGTTTCATACTCAGCCATGAATATAGGTTACAAATATGCAAATGGAGAGATGGAGATTCTTTTTCACACTAGAATCAGCATCGTGTTTTGGAAATCACTCTCTATGTTATTTGTATTTGTAGTATAAACAAATTTTATGCAAAGTTATTTGTTGTGTAAGTGTACATATATTTTTCTTATTGTACTATTTTGTGTTTAGGTTTAATTCATTTGTATCCAGAGTACCAAGTTATCTCATCTATGTGCAGTAGTCCAGAAATATCAAACATGGTCCACCTACGTGACCATCAAATCATGTTCTTGATTATAGACAGAACCACTTACTGAACATTCTGGGTCAGTGGTTATGCACACACCAAATGTACCTCTAGACCCAGAATAGTTTAAATGAGTTGGCTGTATTGATCCATGAGCTTCTGACGAGCTCAATACAATTCAAATTTTAGAGATATAATTCTTGTCTAAAAACGAACCTTCTTGGGGTGCCTGGATGGCTCAGTCAGTTGAGCGTCCGACTCTTGATTTTGGCTCAGGTCGTGATCCCAAGGTCATGGGATCGCATGAAACCTGCTTAAGATTCTCTCCCTTGCTCACACACACATTCTCTCTCTCTCAAAAAAAATTTTTGTTTAAATTAAGAATTAAAAATTTTAACCTTCTAAAAATGATCACGTTAATAGAGGTGTAAATTTGACAAACAAAACCATCATGAATATTAAGGACATTGTTGAATTTTGGCAATAGTAGAATATTGCTTTATGGGTTGAAGAGGACCAAGAAGGAGTCATGTCGAATGTATCATAAAACACACACACACATACACATTTATTTAAAGAGAAAAAGGATTACTCAACAAGCTTACCCCTTTCTTCACATTTCTGTTGCCTCCATTCATATTCTGGCATTATTATCTTCACCTAGATTATCCTATTGCCTTCATGGTTGTTCTGCCCTCCATACTGCCATTCCAATCCACCCAATCAGGCAGTAAATATTTCTGTAGGTATTTGTATGTGGTCTGCTGGGAGAACTCTACTGGACTACTCAACTTCCTCCATCTCAGAATGGCTACCCTCCCGCATGATTATATTCAGCAACTCTCCGCTCTCCAAATCAAATGTAATCTAGCCTCACTTTCCAGTCTTATAATAGATTCATTCCTTTCCTATGCCCAGCTGTTTCAATCAAAGTGAAATATTCACTCTTTTCTGTGATATATGTATCCGTTTTCAGCCTAATTCCCTGTGGCCTAGAGCCATAAAATACATTATTCTTAGAGGTAGCATCATAAATCCAACAATCTCAAAAAAGTATCTCAAAGTAGACAATATAAGATGTGTTTTTGAGAAGTTCTTTTAAAATTTTTTGATAAAATTATGGAAGGAAGAGCAGAAAGGCCTTAACTAAGAATTGGGACAAGGAAGGTAAACACCAGGTGAGAGCAGACTAAAGAAACTCAAAAATGGAGAACTGGGGTATAGAGAAATGAGAGTACTTGTCATAAATCTCTTTAAAAACAAACCCCAGAGTAGCATACAAAATAAATAAGTTAAGACCCTGACACTGGGAAACTTCCATAGGTTGAAGGTTAGAGTCCTGAGATGCATGATCATAACCGAAAAGAAGAAAAAACCAGAATTTAGCTTTCTAAAATGGAATACATTTTTATCGAGCACCAACTATATACAGACCATATATGAAGGGTTCAGGTAGCCTGAAAGTAAAGACTAACTCTGCTCCATCATGAAGTAGAATTAGTGATTGTAAACTGTATCACAATACAAATTCATTCTCTTCCCCTAAGCACAGGTTCCTGTCTGCCAGAATGAATTTCAAATTCACAATCAGGATCCAAGTTAGGCCATATTAGCGGCTCTGTATTTAAACTTTTTATTAAATTACCATCAAGGGGGTACTAATTAAGATAAGAAATACAGCTACTTATTTATTTCATATGCACCTTCAGATTTCTGAATTATACATTAAACAATCTATGACATCTGTGTTTGCTTTTCACAAAAGAAAAAGGCATAAATGCCTCAGGGTGCATCTGCCTGGCTAAGAAACAGATAAAAAAACTCTATAGTTTCTATTAAAATACAGAGAAATAGAATTTTAAAGGCTACAAAAATAAGGTATGGATTATATGAGGCAAATAAATCAATAAAATCGATAGCAAAAACCAGAATATTTTAGATTAACCTGAAAAGGCTGAGTTTCCTAAGACTTTGAAAAATGAGGGAAGTCATTTGGCAATTCCTTAACTTCGATTTTTTGTTTGATTTTGTTTCTAGGTTCCAGATTCAGAGATGTGCAACTGATCCAAACAGTTATAAAAGCTTGGGAGACAGTTTTCGAACAATTTTCCGAATAGAAGGGTAAGTACAGTTCTTCATGTATGGACTTTATGTTGATATAGACATTTAACATATTACTACATGTTTTTTTCATTTTTAATGTTTCATTTTCCTAGTGTTATTAGGGGAAAATATTTAAAAGGGTGCCTTCCCACATTTTTTTTAGTTTTTCCTGATAATACAATTGAAAACTAAATATGTATACCATAAGAACTACCACAAAAATGATATTAATATTCAATTTGCTGACTAGAAGACAATTTCTATTTTGTGCCATTAAGATTTTTTTCAAATTCTCATAACAGCACCTATCTAAATGTAATAGTTCTTTATTTTGATTCTTGAATATAGTGCCCAAATGTGTTCCTTATTTGCATTGCAGCTTATGAATATTCAATCAAAACAGAACTGTGTCAAAAGTTGATGTGTCACATTTGTTATTCTGTCTACTAGACGATCAGTTAAAGAGTATTTTTTTTACATAGATGCCTGGGTGGCTCAGTCGGTTTAGCGTCTGACTCTTGATTTCATCTCAGGTCATGATCTCACAGTTTGAGGGTTCAAGCCCCGTGTTGGACTCTGCATTGACAGTGTGGAGCCTGCTTGAGCTTCTCTCTCTCTCAATATCTCCCTCTCTCTCTCTCTCTCTCTCTCTCTCTCTCTCTCTCTTTGCCCCTCTCCTGCTTCCTCTCTCTCTCTCACAAAAGAAATAAGTAAACTTTAAAAAAAGAATCTAATAGGTGAAAAATAAATTGTCTATAAGCATTCTTTTGATTATAACTGGGATTGAGCATGCTTTTATACCATTAAATGTCATTTCTTTTATGAATTGCTTATTTATATTCTTGTCCATTTCTCTTAAGTTAGAGTTTTTATTGATTGGTAGGAGCTCCGTATATATTATAGGTACTAATTCTTTAACAATGACATAGATTGCAAATATTTTCCCCAGCTTGTCATTTGTCTTAGAGCTACAATGTCTTACACCTTTCAGAACTTTGCGATTTTTGAAGATTGTGGTTTTGTGATTATATCTATCTTGTTCTTTGTGATATCTGACCCTATTGTCACATTAGAAAAAAGGATATTTTAGCCCCAAGATTATAAACATTTTCTTCTGGTATGTTTGACATTTAAGTCATTAATCCGTCTGAGAATTGTTTTTTTAATGTGCTGTGTGGCATATAGAAATTAAATTTTATTTTCAAATGGCTAGTCAATTGTCCAAACACCACGTGTTGAAAAATCCATCTGTTACTCCCTCGTTGGAAATGCTATCTTTTTTGTGTATTAAACGTCCACGTATACATCATCTAAATTTTCTATTCTCTTTCTCCATTTCTTATTCTGTTTCATCAGTTTATCTATCTCTCTGCCAGCATTATACTGTTTTAATTATTTTAATTTTGGAGTATTTGGTTAATATATAAAAATATGCCCTGCAGTATAAAGTCTAAACTTATCATGGTACAGAGCCCTTCCTAGTATGGCCCTAGCATAGCCTAGTATGGCCCTCCTTTTCTCTAGGCTCGTTCCCCATTCACAGATCTGCTCTAAAAACAGCCAGCCTGCTCACATTCTCATAGCTTTGCATGCTAGTCTTTATCTTATTCCTGCAGGACCAACCCCCTCATCCACACAAGAAACTATCCTCCTCATTCAAGAGTGCCCTCACATTTCTCCCCCTCTGACCATCTTTTCTCTACCACACGCTTTCTTTACCAATCACTCTTATATGCTATACAAAATATAGCATGCACCTGTCTAATTTATTATGGCTGTTTTCTGTCTATCTCCTTTCTCTTGCCCTAAGGGCAATTTCTCATTTAGCTTTGTATCCCCTGTGCCTGTGTTTAGCACTGAGTAAAGATAGTAAGTGCATGTTAAATGAATAAATGTCATCAGATCAAAATCGTAATGATGCAAAATGAAACAGAGATGATAATTCTTGCTATTGACTACCCCTTCTGAAGTTATGATAAGATCTCGATACCTGATTAAATATCTTTAGAAGATCTAGTGACAAAGAAGCAGCAAATTCTTGCTATTATTACTGTGGTGATGTGGTACCTAAGTGCTGCGCGTTGGTAATATACGTGCATTTATGACAGTTGGGATCAAACTCATGCTCAGTTTACCCAAAATATACATAAAGTTAAACAAATCATAGTGTATTATATAGTCAATAGCAGTGTTCCTTCCCAGTTAGAGAGTAGTAGCAGCATTGCCAAGTTCTGTAAGCTGTAACAGATATCTCTGAATTAGATGTGGGAGTTCCTTAGCCAGGCTCTTTATTTCATGTGTGTTAGGAAAAATTTGATGTTTCTGCTTTGATATCAAGTAATACAACAAACATACAGCATGTGTGGTCCTTGCATAGTAAAATTGGCCTTTTCCTAGACTGTATGTATAATTGTTTCTAGAGCAAATTGACATACTTTCTGTAATGCCTTTAGATCTAGGCATGTTATTAGCCAAAAGCCAGAGACCTCTCGTCTTAGAGATGTGAATATTTGTTAAAACACAAAAGAAAAAGCTGCCTGTTATTTTTGATACAGAGCAAGAACATTTCATAGAGTTAAGTTAAAAAAAGAAAAGAAAACCTTTTAATGCATGTTGTGTTGATTTTTTTTTCCTAGTGAAAGCAGTTCCTTTTGATTTTCTTATTTAGCTTTTAGAGTACACTCTGCTTTCAAAGATGTTTTTCTCACTCAGGTGCCTACAGCCCCATTCGGTCTGTGGCTGTAGAGATACAACACAAGTCAATTTGACTATTAGCATAGGTAAGACAGTTCATCTCTCCTGGTTTTTCCTATATCCTCCAAGTTAAAGGTTTTGAAAAGTATTCCTTTTCTGTTGTTTAAGAACATTAAAGTCTGATAATATACTTGATGTCTGCACAGATCTCCCATTTTCCTCTCTGCTGTAAGAAAGTGAAGTGATACTCATCACCATTCTTAGAGATGAAGCTCCCTATTTCTCTGCCCAGAATTCATGTTTCCAAGAGACATTGGCTCAAATACATGGGTCCAAATCCCTTTACCATTTCTAAGATTCTTTTAAGAACTAAAAACATAGATATATTGTACTTTAATGAAACACATGGTTTTTCAACCCAGCTTTGCCCAAAAAAAGGCCTTCCAAATTCTGGGCAAGAACTTCTTAGTTTTAGCTAATGGAGAAGAAAGAACTCACGGGGAAGAACTTTGTCACTGTTGAGAGTACCTCCATCGTCACCATGATTCTTCTTCTTTTTAAGGTTTGGCAAAAATAAACTCATAGGTCCATCTCCTGAAATAGTGAGCCCAGAAGACATAGTTAGCCTAGCTGATGAGGCGCCTTTAAAACCAATTAGTGTTGTTTTATAAATTCTCCTGGGAAACAGCAGCTGGTGTCTCCATTTACCGTGTGTTCTTGCATCACATCTTACTTCCTTCTGCTTCAGGGTATCTCCTGAAAGCTTTTCTAGTCTCTTTTGTACCTGTCATTCCTTTAAAGAAAGTGATTGAGATGCGCACAGATGGGCGAGAGGATTATAAATTATGCTAATGTAAAACCAGGACTGCCTGTCTCTCCCTCTTCCTCTTCTGTAAGCTCCTAGTGGCCATTCTTCCTGAAATAAAGAGGAAAAAGAATTAAACAGAACTTAAGATATCCTGGTGACATAGGTAAAGAAAGACGTGAAACTGATATTTGTTTCTTCAGTGTAACAGACACGATGCTAGGGACTTTTCAAACCTTATATTGAACACAGCACTATTCTCAACACAAGACAGCATTATGTCTGTATTTTGTATGAGGTGCCTGAAGATCAGAGAAGTTAAATAACTTGCCCAAAGTCACACAGATACTAGCAGCATGTCATGGTTTTTCCATTGTCTTACATCACCTTTTACTAAATACAAATTTTGTTATTTATTAAATGAAAAGAAGGCAATGTGAAATGAGTGGCTATAAACCCCTGATTTTTAAGTAACTCTTCTACAACTTTCAGTATTCCTACCCCCAAAATCACGTAGCAATTTAAAGCAGCTTTTCTCTCTTCCTTCAGGTAAAGTACAAAAACTCTGAGAGACCATATATGCTCAGTGAACTGAATCTTGTCAGTTCAGAGACAGCACCACAAACCTCTGATAACTCAAGACTCTTAATCCAGTTATTGTCCCATCCCTCACAGACGGCTCCATATCTGATAAGTTCATGGTTTCCCGTCGGCTCTCATCCTGCATGTTCCTCAGTTTTCTTCTGAGAAAAATTCATGCACGTTGGTTTGCCCAAGGCAAATAACTAGGAAACAACTAGGTCGGATTAAACTTAGTTTCAAATGAGAAACATGTTGATTGCTGGTGCCTTCAGAAATATGGTATTCTTCAGAAAGTATTACTGTAGAAAATATGTGGTTGCGTTTGGGGGGTATTTGAACTGTGTTTTGCTTCACGATTTGTTTTCTGTAACCACTGATGCTGCCCCAAGTATCATCTTACAATCAGACCACTTGGTGATTATAATATTTTCTAGTTAAATGACATTTAAGGCCTCGTTTTATGAGCTCCAGCATAATTGGCTAATTTGGTAAACTCCAGATGTGTGAGATAATGTGCCACTCGTTTAAGGGCCTTTCAGACGGCATAAATGGCACAGCCCCAGGAGGTATAATCACTCCCTCTTGTTTTCATTAAGGGGAATGAGTGGCTTGTGACACAAAGGAAGGGGGACGTCTGCAATTCAACATCAACAACAACCTGGCAAGATTTGGACATTTCCTTTTTACAGGTGGACTGACTCCAAGATCTTTACCTTAATTTGGTGTCTTAGTGGGTCTACTTTTTAAAACATGATTTGCCTAATGTACCACAACCAGGTGATTTTCAAACACCATCTCTAAACAGAAAAGTTTACCCCTAGAGAAAACCTCTTGGGTAGCCCCTGGAAACCCCCTCACTGTCACATGGAAGTGTGGGAAAGTGTTGGACTTGAAGAGACAGTGGAGGCTAACTCTTCGCAGGAATCACAGTTATTGGAGCAGTCAGCATCCTCACCACCTAAGCCACATTCCAACTTCACAAGGCCCTGTAGTTGCTGCTGCTTTTTCTCTCTCCCCTCTACCCCACTTCTCATCCAACAGAAACCAGCTCATCTACCCAGTATTGCCAAGCCAGACTGGAGTGGGTGGTTCTTAACATCACTATTCCCTGGATCCTGAGGCTGTTTCCTCTTATCTGAGGGTCTTATATGTACACCCAGGAGTTCACATTACAAGTGAGTCACGGGTCACTGTACACTCACTGCTACTTAACCAGCGCAGAGTTTTCACTCACATGAATAATTGCAGACTGTTTCCCAGGCCCCTAAGCGCATAATCTGCAGTGCAAATCAATTGTGAGTAGATCATTGGGTATTGACTGAGTTTGCAAGCCTGGTGTACCATAGTGAGTTCATTCTTTGGTGGGTACCAGATGTGCACTGTGCCTTCTGTGTGAGTTTCCTGGTGTCTCGAGTACCTTCTCTGCTCCTTTCTGTCTTACCGAAGAGACCCTTCCTAGTACCCAGAGGACCTCCACTGAGTGCTCCCTTGTTTTTCAGCTTTCAGCTTTCCCTTGTCTCAGCTTTACGGAGATATAATTGACATATAACATTGTGAAGGTTAAGGTGTAATATGTGAGGAGTCGATATATACGTATGCATTGCATAATGATTACCACGATAGGGAGAGTTAACACATCCATCACCTCACATAATTACCATTCTTGTGTGTTTGGTGAGAACATTTATGATCTACTCTCTTAGCAACTTTCAAGTATGCGGTGCAGTATTATTAACTGTAGTCACCAATGCTGTCCATTGGTTCCCTGTTCCCTTGTTTTTCTGTGGTGATAAGGAGGAAAGCAGACAATCCCAGCTGCTCTTGCTTCCACACTACAGGATTCTGCCCTGACCTGCCTGGGCTTCTTAATGATGGCACAACAAGTGTCTTCCATCTAGCGAGGTAGGGAGGTGGGGGGAGAATAAGAAAAGAAATAACACAGTAGGTGAGAGTTTGGAGAATAAACTATAGCAAATCTTTCTGGCAGGTTTTACAAATGACCCAGTACCCAGGTCCTGATTATGGCACCCAGTAGATGGAAGCCATTTTCTTCTTCCAAATCTTCCCCAGTTTTGGAATGAGAAAAAAGAGATGATCTCGATTCAGGCATGGACCTATTCTGATTATTCCTGCATTATCTGTGTTCCTTTTAAAAATGGCTTATCAGTGCTTCCGTATGTTATACTCATAAAATTTTAGTCATAAAATGTACATTGCTCAGAACTTTAAACTCTTATTATTTAGCAATTCAAGGTTGAAAATGAAAGGATGTAGGGTAAAGAGAAAATATTACAGAAGAATATGTTGCAAAACACAGAAAGTTGAGCCATTGGTACCTTATGGGGCATTTCTGTTTTACCAGATTATTTTACACCACTGTGAAGGCAGATAGTTGCTGGTTTGAGCTGTATTCGTCTTTACAATCAGGGAGAGGATAATGAATTTCCAGAGTGCTCACATAGCAGCATCCCTGGGCTTCCATGTCCCAGAGCTCCGTCAGAGGCCTTTTGTTCTGCCCACAGGGTGACCTTTAGAATGGTTTCAGCTTCTAGATTTCCCTCCTGTCATCACCATAGATTGCTAGCTGACAGTCACACTCCAACTCCCCCAGCCGCTTGCTAACAATGCTTTCAGACTTAGTGCCTGGCCTTTGGCAAGGATTTAAGTGTTGCCAAAGAATAAGTGAAAACGTTTGCAGTGATGTCAGCTCGTCAGCAAGGCCTGATTAAGAGACCAAACACAGCCTCTCCCAGCTCACGGTGCTGACAAGAAGGAAAAGGAGGACCAGTTGTTTGGGTGGAAGTAGCTGTCTTTCGGGAACATTCGCGTCTCAATCCAGAGCCTGAGCAGATATTCCCCATGTTTTATAGAGTGTTAATGGGAGATGAGGGGATTCTATAGTCAATGGGAGATGTCCAAATGGAAATCTTTTCAAACCTTTATTTTAACTTCCTCTGATGATTTCTGATGAACTAGATGCATAGTCACCTTGGGAGAAAATGTCTTTACCAAAACCATAATCCTTTTTCTAGTGGTTGTTAAACTGAACATTTTCAGATGAGAATAAGAAAGAAAATCTCCTAAAACTTCTACCTTTGTCTGATTCTCTTATTATAGGAAATAACTTAGGCATAACTTGACATGACAAGGTTAAAGGAGTTAATATTTTATCATCCTCATTGATTTCAGCTAGTGTCTCTGATATCATAGAATTACATCTTTCTGTCTTCTATTAGGAAGTCTTCTCCCCTGGTCATATGAAAATTTGATCTCATTTTATTTTCCTTGGAAAGAAAAGGTTATATGGATTTTTAATATTTTAGAACACTGTTAAGAAGTTAAAAAATATTGATACATACAGACATGCCCGCATACATGTATTTAAACTAAGTTGAATTGCGTATAGTTTAGATTGCTACATTTTCTCTGTAAGTTCCGTGACTCGGATACCACTGGAGAGTGTATGTTAATTACGTTAAGTTTCTGTTCAGTTCCTGCTTGGGAATCTGTTTCGTCACCCAATTGCAATGCTCTTGTCGCTAGTTCGTGAAGTTTTTGTCTAGTCTCATGACTTGAGCTTTACCTTTCCTCCCAGTATTTCAGATGGTTTGAAACTAGAGGAAAGGAAAAGGTTCAGACACTCTTGCTATAGCAGTGATTATATTCAAAACCATTGTTACCATTTGACCCTTTACTGTTCGTGAAATGTGTCCACATGTCTTACCTCATTTGTTGCTCACAAGAACAAGGCAACAGGCAGGTGGGGAGTATGGTCTCTAGTTTTCTGGTAGGGAAACTGATAAGAATGATAAGGGACTTGCCCAGCATCCCATAGCTGCTGTTTGTTGGGGTGAGCTTTCATCCAAGATCTTCTGCATCCTGTATCATGCTCCCTATTCTGTCAATAACTTAATAGTGGTATTAGTAATAGCAGAAGCTACACCTCAGATTTATGCTGTCCCCATTATGGGTTCAAAACATTGTCACATATCTCATATCACTTTGCTGAATAGCGCCCAGAGGGGTGGGAAGTAGGAGAAGGTAGTATCTGCTATGGTTGATTACATTCTGCAAACCAGCAAACTTCAGCAGAAAGGAGGTTAGTGAGAGTCCCAGAATAATAGATTGGTTCCTAAGATCAGCACTCAAAGAAAACAAAGGTGTGCTTTTTCTTTAAATCACATCTTGAACAAATGCAATTGGACTGAAAATGTATTCTGAAGTGTGCCACCATCATCCCATGAGACCAAGATAGAGGTCCATAATCCTTTGGACAGAGCCCTGTTCAAAAGGAACTTAACTGAGATGTGCTTTAAGTGTAAAACACGTACCAGATTTTGAAAACTTTGTGTGTAAAAGGAATGTAAAGAATTTGTGTGTAAAAAAGAATGCAAAAGAATTACATGTGGAAATGATGTTTTGGATATGTTAAATAAATGTACCATCAAAATTAAAAAAAAAAAAAAAAACACACGGCATGAACTTAGTTATTTGACTTGTTAGTACCTTTGCCTAACTCAACTTGAATATTGGATAATAACCAGGAAAACCTCATGAAACCTGAGATAAGGCATTTAATCAAAGTTTCTTGGATGAATTATCAGATGGGGTGAAAATCACCTATGACTGCTATATATGTCAAAATATGTGGTCACCAAAATCTAAAGGAATATGACCAGCCATATTCAGTGGCCTTGTTCTCCTGCTGATAAACACTGTTCATAATGCTCTTTGGCCACAGTGAACTTGTAGGGAAACAAAGCCCTGGGTACCAGGAATTCTAATGTAGACACAGTCTCAGTGGCAACAAAAAAGGAGATAAAGTGTGAGATGAGTTTTGGAAACTACTAAGGAGAGTTTGTAATTTTCTGTTAGATGAATTAGTTCTTAGATTGCTTTGCATGAAGCTTTTCCTAAATTAGAAGAATCAAGAACCAAAATGAGAAAAAGGACATGGTCTGGTGTCCTTACCATTTTGTATCCTAACAGTTTTCAGTGAATAGGTCAACATGCATTTCAAAACTCAAATACTAAAATTCCCAGAAGTTGACACTATTTATAAAGGGACCAAAATTAAAAGAATATTTCAATGTAATCCATTCAGCAACAGGACATATCAATTACTAGAGATCTGGCTTCATGTGTGAAAAAATATATGTGTTAGATTCCAAAAATATTTCTTGACCACTTGTTCACTCCTTAATTCACATGGTCTGACTTCTGTCTACACCTGTATTTTCAAACTGCTCTCTCAGAAGTCACCATAGGACTCCTGTCCTTTTCTGTGGGATCTAAGACACGGATGATTGTAAGATGTGCTATCATTTTATGTATCGCTCTAAAGAGAAAATGCTGACAACTAAACTCCTTGGAGTGAATTGATGATGGATAGCGGTGTTGAGTGAGAAGGAGAAATTTTGAATGACTTTCTAGTCTTTCGTGTGAATGCCGATAGCCAAATTATGTCACCTGCACATTCATAAATCTTTGTTGATTTCCTGTTGATCCATGTGATAGGGTGCCACTAAGATGGCCCTACTGATCCCTGCCCCCTTGTATTTATGTCCTTGTATAATCCCCTCCTTTTAAGCAGAGATTAGGTTTATTGACTCTCTTGTAATGAAGAGAAAAAGGCAGAAATTATGAAATGTCACTTTTGAGATTAGTATATAAAAAACTGGCTTGCATCTAGTTAGACACTTCTTATTCTTCTTGCTCTTGTGGTTTCTTACATTTTTATTGCTTTGAAGTAAGCTCCACTATGGAGGAGCCCGTGTGGCAAGGAATTTAAGGTAGCTCGGGCCAATAACCAATGAGAAATTGAAGGCCTCTGTTTAACGACAACTTGGAACTGAATCCTACCCACAACCACCTGTGGGAACCAGACAAGACCTCAGGCCCAACTGATAGTTTGACTACAGTCCCATGAGAGACCTTGAGTCAGGGACACATACCTAAGCCATGCCTAGGTGCCTGATCCACAGAAATTGTGTGATGATAAAAAAAAATAACACAAACAAATCTGAAACCCTCAACGTGGTATTTATTTGGGACTCTCCATATCTGCTTTGAGTCTTCCAGCTTTGTCTTACCTAGTGTCATCACAAGCCTCTGTGTTCAAGCCCTTCTGGACCAATTATAACTCCTAAAACAATTTTCTGTGCTTTTCCTCATACACGTTCATCAGCCCAGAATGGCATTTTTTTCTTTTGTCCAGCTCTGGTAATTCTGGTCATCTATAAGTGCCCAGCTGGTATGCTACCTTTTCTTTAATGCCTTCTCTCATTATCCAAAATGGGAATAATTTTCTCTACCTGCTCTCTTATGGCACCTTCTTCAGAGTGTAAGAGACCTAGATTAGAACCCCACATGTGAATTTGGGAACCTTGGCAAATTACTTAATGTCATTGTACTTCTGTTTCTTTATTTGTTGCATGGAATACTAGTATCTACTATGTTGCCAGCACTTAGTTTAATAGATGATGTTTAAGTATGCACACAATAATTTTTAACTGATTTCATTACAATTAATTTATATTGTAGCTAATTATTTAAACTATTCACAGTTATTTAAATGTGTAGAGCTCTGATGAAATCTCTTTGGGGCTTCTAAAGTGTATCATACAATTCTTTGTATGTAATCATCATCCAATTTATGTTTGCTGAGTTTAATTGAATGATTTCTAGTTTCATATTAGTTGGATTTGGGCATTTAGTTTTTGGATTCAGGGGATTCCCTATTGACAGGTGTTGCCAGGTGGTGGCATTGCCAAGTTTTGTTAGGGAAATGGGAAGGGCTGATGAAGATCCAAGCAAAGGCCAACAACCTACCCACCTTGCTTAGAATGTGTTCTATCTTCACTGTTGTACTTATAACACTTACCTGCCTAGGGTTTAATAAACACAGTGAGCCAGTACAGTATAAATATAAACCAAATATTCTGGTCAATAAAAAGATGAGTTAAAGTAAAAGCAAAAGAATATTTACAACAGAATTAGAGGCAAATCAAGAGTTAGACTCTTGGAATGCCTGGGTGGCTCGGTTGATTAAGTGTCCGGCTTAGGTCATGATCTCACAGTTCATGAGTTCAAGCCCCACATCGGGCTCTGTGCTGACAGCTCAGAGCCTGGAGCCTGCTTCAGATTCTGTGTCTCCCTCTCTCTCTGCCCCTTCCCCTGCTCACACTCTGTCCTCTCTCAAAAATAAACATTAAGCAAAAAATTTAAAAAAAGAGTTAGACTCTTAAAAGACTATGCAAACTAACTTTTGGTTCTTGCAACCACAGAATAGTTTGTACCAGAACAAGCCTTCTGCTGAAAACAACTGCAAACATTGGACAAAGTACACAAAACTGCTTTTGAAGGCATTAGAGAGTCATCAAAGCAGGCAGAACTTGCAAGGCGCTACAAGATCGGAGGGAAGAAAGCCCACCTCAGTGAACTCTACATTTACTCAGTCTTTTTCCATTCTTTACTAAGCCTTGTGGGAAGGCTGGGGAAGGGAGTTAAGACCAAGTCTTATTTGAGGCCAAAGTTGGAGATTGGTGTTCAGAGCTATCGTATGGCTGGGACATGAGAAGCAAAAATCCCACAGAAGAGAGAAACTAGAGAGAAGTGAACTTTGGGTTTATACGCAACTCCCCTTGAGGCATTTGCCAACTCCTAAACTGCAAGTGAACAGGAAAAAACTCCAACAAACTCAGCCAAACAACCAAACAAACAACCAAACAAACAAAATCCCAGAAGCCGAGAGACTATGGAGAGGAACAGAGAGTTCAGCAGTCCCATGATGCTGGGGAGACAAAGGTTCGAGTTCAAGGCCAGCCAGGTGAAGAGTTCTGGTAAACACAACAGGTTTTTAGTTGAGACTTAGAATGTCCACTCCCAACAGTAAGGGCCCTGTCCTAGGAATAAGGCAAAATATAAATACATTGTTTCTTTTTTTTTTAAGTTTATTTATTTTGAGAGAGAGGAAGAGAGAACACAAGCAAGGGAGGGGCAGAAAGAGAGGGAAAGAGAGCCCCAAGTGGGCTCTGCACTGTCAGGGAGGAGCCCGATGCAGGGCTCGATCCCACCACCCAGAAGATCATGACCTGAGCTGAAATCAAGAGTCAGACCCTTAACCAACTGAGCCACTCAGATGCCCCTAATTACATTGTTTCTAACAAAGCCTAAGTCCAAGCCTCAGCTAGATGAAGATGGTCTACTATATTCCATCCGTTTGCTAAGAAAACATTTATTCAAATACCAGCATCCAGAGGCTCTTTGATTTTTTTTTATTGACAATGTCCTACATTCAATTAAAACAATCACAGGGTCTAGGGGGAAAAAGACCAAAGAACCAAATATCAGGAGAAACAGAAACAATAAGTGACTCAAATTTTGGAATTATCAGACAGTGACTTTTTAATTTTTGATTTTTACTGTGGCAACATTTCCATAACATAAAATTTACCATTTAATCATGGTTAAATATACAGTTCAGTGGCATTAAGGACTTACACTTTGTTATGAAACCATGACCACCATCCATCTCCAGAATGTTTTCATCTTCCCACATTGCACTATATTATCATTGAACAGTTACTCCCTACTTCTCCCCTGCCCCACAGCCCCTGGAAGCCATCACTCTACTTTCCGTATATATGAATTTGACCACTGTAAGTACTTCACATAAAGGGAATCACGCAGTACTTGTCGTTTTGCAACTGGCTTATTTCACCTGGCATAATGTCTTCAAGGTTCATCCATGTTGCAGCATGTGTCCAAATTTCCTTCCTTTTTTTTAATGTCTATTTATTTTTCGGAGAGAGGCAGAGACAGAGTGCAAGCAGGGAGGGGCAGAGAGAGAGGGAGACACAGAATCCGAAGCAGCCTCCAGGGTCTGAGTTTGAACTCATGGATTGTAAGATCATGACCTGAGCCGAAGTCAGATGTTCAACTGGCTGAGCCAACCAGGTGCCCCCAACTTTCCTTCCTTTTAAAGGCTGAATAATATTCCATTGAATGTATATACCATACTGTGTTTATCCGTCATGTGTCAGTGGGTAGTTGGGTTGTTTGCTCCCTTTGATTATTGTGAACAATGGCTACTATTAACAGTGGACAAATATTTCTTCAAAACCCTGCTTTCAATTTTTTTGAGTATATTTTCAGAAATGGAATTTCTGGATCATATGGTAATTCTATGTTTAACCAACAGGAGCTTTTAAAAGTATATATAATAAGTACGTTTGAAAAAGTAAAAGAGGGGCACTAGGGTGGCTCCGTCGGTTAAGTGTCTGGCTTTGGCTCAGGTCATGATCTCACAGTTCATGAGTTCCAGCCCCACATCAGGCTCTGTGCTGATGGCTCAGAGCCTGGAACCTGCTTCAGATTCTGTGTGTGTGTGTTTCTCTCTCCGCCCCTTCCCTGCTTGCACTCTGTCTCTGTCTCTCTCAGAAATAAACATTAAAAAAATTTTTTTAAGAAAAAGTAAAAGAAAAGATGGGGAATTTCACCAGAGATATGAAATCTGTTTTTTTAAAGACTTAAATGGAAATCTTGAAAAATTCTGTAACTGAAAATCAGAATTAAGTAAGTGAGTTTTCAACCCACATATTACATTGTCAGCATGTAATTCATTAATTATTTTATAAATTCTAAATACGATGGAACATGTTTCATCCTACTGGCATTCAGTAGTAGTCACTCCATATTGTACTTAGCTGATTGAATAAGTATGGAAATAATAATAATAACATTTTTGCAGGGGAATCATACATTTTTTAATTCATTTTAAGCAAATAAAATAATCATAATTTACCAGGGGCTAGGTACTTTGCTAAGTGCCTTATATACACTAACTCAGTTATGTTCTCACAACAACCTGTGGGGGAGGAGCCATCATTCTTCCCATTTTACTGATGCATCAACCAAAGTCAAAAAGTTCATGTAACTTGTCTGATGTTTCATGGGTTGTTGGAATTTGAACCCATGTGCTCTACATTGCTTTACAAGAAATACTTTTTTTTAAGACACATAAATTGTTCTGTTTTGGCTGACTGGCTAGTTGCAAATTTCCGACAATAAATAGAAAGTTGAGAAACCAATTGCTTGGTGACATCTGCCAGGGCACTAAACTCTTCTTGTAATGTGACCTATACATTTATTCAGATGTTCCTTCTGGACAATGGGATATTACTGGATATATTTTGGCATAGGCTCTGTTATGTATGTTTGACATATTGGAAACAATACCGTGATGAACAGAATGTCCCGTCTTTCTCCTTGAACTCCAAATTGCTCAAGGCCACAAGATACAAAACATGGGTTTAAAGTTGACAGTCTCCATTTCCTCCTTTCATGTTTGTGGATCTCATTTTCAGGATGCTGACATTTTACTTTTTCTACATCCCTGTCTTCATTTCTTCCCTTACCTCATCATTTGTCTTAACTGTTTAATCTTTTTGCTACACCTCCTCAGAGCATGATGGCTTTTGATGGCAGATCTCTTCTCCAGTGATGGGACATTCCTTGGGAAATCCATTTCTTTCAGCCTTGGCAAGGAAGATCATACATGCATTATATAGAACAAAGGGAGTATTCATCAGGACCTCAAGATTCCCAATATATTTGCCTTCAGCTCTCTTTTCCTCAAACTCTTTGTTCTTCCAGGTTACATTTCTAAGTGCCCCGCATCCTATTTTAATCTCTTATTTTGGACCCTTCAATATAAAAGACCCTTTCATTCTTTCTTTGCTTGTTTGTTTCCTTTCTTTCTAGAAAAAAAAAAAGAGCTACTCATTTCAGCCAGAATTAAAGTGAACAAAATTAAAAGAACAGCCTCTTTTGTGATAGTGGACAATCACTTTATTAAGTATCTCTTAAATGCTCTGTGGTTTTGGACCCGGTTCCCTAAAGTTTATATAGCTTTTTGATATAGGAGATGAAGGGCAAACAATATTATTCTAGCTAAGAACAGATTTCTGTATATTTTCTATATTTATGCTGTTTCTTTACCAACCTTGAAAGAACGCTTGTAGCCCAGCAAGCAAATAGTATTTAGTGACTGCCCATATATGCACAGCCCTCTGTTAAGCAACACAGAGAGTACATTTAAAAGACACAGCGCTGGCCTTCTAAAAGCTTAATTCTGCAATGAAATAACTCTATGAGCAAAAATAGTTGTTTCAGTCACATGGTTCTATTAAATGCCTTTGTGGAAAAATCCTTTGAAAAGCAACTGCAAAATTGGTGGAGATTCCACCAGAAAATAGATTTGCATTTTCCAATCCTCCATATCTCTTCGCATCTCTTGTATAACCATTCTCAATCACAGGGAAACAAACTGCGAAAGGTATGAAGGCACTTTCCAGACAGAAGTAAACTGTCCCCATAGGAAATAAAAATCTTCAAAGTGTCCCTTTCACTGAGCTTGTTTCTTTTTCTATGACAAATAGACACATCAGACATAAAATTTAATTGAGACACACTAAAGTAAGGGTCTGGCTTACCTGGATAGGGGAGATCACAGCATTCCATTAAGGAGACAGCAAGGCGCTAACAACGCACTGACGACTTTATATCACAGTATACTGAACTTCTAATCAACATCATCTCTTTGGACTATCATTTATTTAGGATTTCTGCAGCCTCCTGTTAAACTCTGCATGATTCTGTTTTACATTTCTCTTCCTGTGTGTTTGTTTTAATTTAAAGAGCCAGTATGCATATTGACAATTCTTTGACAGCAAAGGTAAAACCACCGGGAGTGTATCTGTTTATTGAGGACTGACAGCTTTATAGCTAACATAAAAATAATCTAATGTTTATTGGGGCAAATGTTTAGACTGAGGATTAAGTGAAACTAGTGAATAGAGAAAACCTTTCATCCTATTCAGACTTTTCAAATAAGGTTTGGGATCAACTACATAAAAACTTTTTGGGTTGATTTCTTTAACGCTCTTCTCTTAATTTGTGCCACCGCTCACTCCCTTCTACTTTGCTACCCCGAATTATGTTTTACGACAGGGGTTTTGAAGTAAGTAAAACCTTGAAGAGGAAGATGCTACTGTTCAGAGATTCATTGCTATAGAATTTACCTGGGCCATGCAAACTTTCTAGATAACAGTGAAGCAAAATTTAAACCACATTGCTTATCATATAAACTGTCTTTTCTAGTGTCCTATAATTCACATGTAACAAGAGCTTTTAAATTTTTTTGGTCTTGCTTTTTTGTTGCTGTTGTTATTTTTCATCGCTGTTGGTAGGGAAGAGGAACAAACTGCTATAAACTGTTTTAAAACTAGTTTTAAACCGTTAAGTTGTTTTTCAGTTTCACCTGTAGCTAAGTATTGACAGCATTAGTTTTGTCTATTTTAAGTGAGACATTCGAAAGGCTTCAAAAAATAAGCTATTTTTCTATACATGGAAAAATATTACCTGCTTGGAAATAATCTGTTAGATTAAAAATAGTTCATCAAATTATTGTTAGACTAACAATACCTGACATTATTTCTTAAACTTGATATTAGCTATGATTACCACTAATACCTCTTTTCCTACATCTTTCTTCCAACAAATAAAGAAGAATTTTATGCTCATCTAACTCATCCTAGCAACATTAAGGTCGTTATTGTTTCTCCTCTCTTTACCGCACTTCCCCACCCCCACCCTGTCCTGATCCTATTTTATGTTGAGTAAAATAAATGGGAGAAAAAAATTAGGCACCTTGTTAAAGGTTCCTTGCTAAGGAGTGGCTGCGCAGCGAGAAATGGAAACCAGGTTTACTGGCTGAGTACAGCACCCTGAGGCAGTTATATAAAAAGTACTCTAGCTCTTTCCCTTTGAAAAAGTGGTGTATCTCCTGGAAAAAATGATATGTGAACATTCAAATAACTCAGTTTTCAGTGTCATCACTGGAACTAAATGTCCCTGTGGATACAGGTGTTTTTGTGCAAGTGTGCTGCATATCATACATGCAAACAGACTAAAGAAATGCCGGGATGTCACAATCTTGCAGCGGCTGCGAATCTTATACCAAGTCTGTATCTAAAGCTAATTAGCATGTCATCAGCAGGCGGGAGTGAGCTATTCAAGGGTCAAGATCCTGTCATAGCCATCTTGATATCCCTGGGACCTGACAGTACTTGAATCTTAGCATTCAACAAATCTTTGTTGAACTCAGCTAAACTAGATTAAAATTTTTAACTGTTTAAAAATGGACTTGGTCCTTTTTTTGTTTTTAAAGAAAATAACATCCTATTTATTTATCAAGTGAAACACATAATTTATTCCTCAATAGAGTTAATTTATTCTTAATTCCTCCCTGCATTATGTCCACCGTGGTGATGATTGCCTACATTTTAAAGTGTTATAATGTCTTACCTTGAAGATATTGCTAGTAAATTGGCAGTTTTTGTGTCTGGAATTTTTGTCTTGTTCCTAGGGCATCAACTTATTAGCTCTTCCTGAGAGCTAACTTAGAGGCTGTGCACCCTTCTTCTGATTTACATGGTGCTAACACTTGAAAGGAGGAAAATCATCTCCTCCCTGTTTTTTTTTAAAGGTCTGTTTGTTTGGTTTTTTTTAAGTTTATTTGTTTACTTAGAGAGAGAGAATGAGCAGGGGAGGAACAGAGGCAGAGGGAGAGAGAGAGAATCCCAAGCAGGCTCCGCACTGTCAGCACAGAGCCAGATGCGGGGCTCAAACCCCCCAACCGTGAGATTATGACCTGAGCCGAAGTCAGATGCTTAACTGACTGAGCCACCGAGGTGCCCCAAGCATCTCCTCCCTTGATCAGACACCACTGTTATCCTTTATTACACTTCCTGTGACTCTAATACCCCAGAGCAACCCCTTGGCATTTAGACTACTCTTGTTCTGAGGGTACTACGTACAAGCTGTGTTGCATATGCTGAGTTCTGCTCTTCTCCCCATGCCCTCCAGGCCAGTCTGCATGAACTGCCTACTAGTTTTCAGACACAGTTTATGGTACTGCCATGGTTCTCTGACTTAACTTTGTGAGTTTGCCTCCTGGTTGCTCCTCTGGGTTGCGGACAGGAATCTCAGAGTGGCAAACAGTTGGCTTCTACCTGTTGTCCCGAGAAGGGCTTCATTCGGGCATGTGAGTCACACTGCACAAACACTTCATGCGTCTACACTGTCAGTCTCAGATCTACACCAGCCCCGGTTTTACAAATAAACTCTTTTCAGTCTTAAGTTTTCTCCGACTAGAAATCTAGAGGTTACAAGTAAACTCTTATAAATCCATCCTTCTTTTAAAACCAAAACCAAACACCTCTAATAACATGGTAAGTGTAAGTGATTCACATTTCATTTTAGACTTTCTTTGAGATTCCTGGACCTTTGTTAGGATCTGTCAGGTGAACAGAATTGTGGTACCGGTATCCTGCACTCTTACCCCAAGAAGCTGGACACAGAACTTGACCTAAGGAATCACGTAACACAACAGAACTCTGCCCCAAGCAAAATTTTGCTCAGAACGGAATCGGTTTACATGTAACTTAAATTGACCAAACTGATCACTTATTTATGATCCTTGGGACTTCCTAACATAGTTAAAATCATTTTCTAAGCTATATACCATCAGCAGCATTTTAAAATCGTGTTCTAATTTTGTTTGTTCCCTCAAAGCCCCGATAACAAAAAGCAATTTAAATAGATTATTTTTTGTTGTATCTCTAGAGTGATTATAATAAGCTACAGTCATATAGGGTGGCCTGGGAATTCCCTCATTTTCCTCTTGATTCATCAAGTCATAATAAATAAAGTTTTCACCAGAAAGTCTAGTGGCCTCCAACAATATGAGTGTGGTGTATGGTAAAAACAAATGCAGTAAATCCATAGATTCATGCTGCAAGTAAAATTTGGATTATTTGAAATTTATGAGATTTTTATATTGTTGATTTTTTACTTAATTTTATACAGAGAGCCATTGACATAAATTTTTAATTTTTATTACTTGGACAAGAGTCTTATTTTACTAGGATGTCTATATACAATTAAACTTTTAAATCATTACATAATCATATTTTCTAATCAGTCTGACACTAGCATATTACATATTGGTATTGTTGTTAAAAGACTCATTGCAATTCATGTTATTAAAACTTTATTAAAAGTAAGGGTTTTTTTTTCCTTTTTTCTTCTTTTGTGGAAATAAAAACTCTCCTGGAGAGAAATGAAAAAGTACATATCACTAACTAGGAAACAACTTCCTACTCATTTCTACTCCCTTGTTAATGCTCCGCGCACCTGCCCCGATTGTATGTATTCATTGCCCGTGTCGTATTTTATCTACACTAGCCTTGGCCACGGATTTTCTTTACTCATTTGCCTTGATGCTTGCTGATTGACATTTTCATCTCTGTTAACTATTTATTTTCCTTTGAGGTTACATCATAGTCGCTTTCCAAGTCTGTATTTTTTTCATAGCCCAATAAAATAAATGTGTTTCATGAACTTCTTTGATTTGCTTCTTCTTGCCAAGTTTTTTCTGCTTCTTTACTGATCCCCACAATGAGGATTTTACTCTGGTTCTCTTGAAGGTGTGTGTGAGTTGATGACGTTCCATTGCATAAATAAAACCAAGCCAAAACTTGCCATTCAAAAGATAAAGCCAGAAGAGAATAAAGACCATGTGTCAATACAGAGAAAAAAAACTGACTACAGCTATTTTTCCCTGCTCGGTATTTATAGTTATTTCTATGGAAACTGCACGCGGATTTCTGAGGGTTGAATTTGACCCTGGGGATGTACACAAGTAACTCTGAAAACATTTGGTCCATTAACTTTGGGTTCATCATATACTTATGTGCTTCTCCTTAACTTCTAACTGCAAATTAACATGGCGTGTGATGTGTGAGACCATTGTGGTATTCGTGCTGAAGGATTTTTGTGTGTCTTCTGGAGTCGGAGAGGGAGACAGATGTTAAAGTGGGATGGGCAGAGGTTTCTTCTTCAAGATGACTGTGAGGTACAGAATAGCTTGTTAGCCTCCTGGCCGCTTGGAAATGTGAACCCAAGGTTCTTTACTTACTCTTGTTTATTCAGATTTTCCTGTCAGTGACTTTGCCTATCTGTCTCTTCTATCGCCATTCCCTCCCACACTCGACCTCTGTTTTCCCTCAGAATATAGCTGATTAGGAAATTTCAAATTATGGATAAATTCTCCTTTTGCATTCCCCACACAGTATAGAGAAGTAATCACAGTGTCTTTGCCTACATATTGTCTGTTTATATCCAGACCTTTCAGTTTTGTTTGAGATGAACACGCGATCATATGTGTATGCTTTAAGATAATATTTTTACTTTGCTCAGACTTTGAAAAAAAAGTAAATAAAGCCAGCATGGGACCCTATTTCAGAGGGTAAGGTCACAACAAAAAGGCAAATAAGAACCGGAAAGAGGAGTTTCAGGAAGAAAGAACTGGTGACGACTGCCTTTAAGATGCCAGGTGGGGTGTAAGATGTGGTAGGAGCTGTGATAGTGGTGGAATAGTTTTTCCTTGGTAGAGGTCCTGAGGTTGTTGGGCAACTGAGGACTATTTCAGAATGCAGACCAAAAAGTTATCCTTCATATTGCTCTTAATTTTATAATGACAGAAGAAATATTGCATTTAGAACATGGAAATAGTAAACATTTATGTACTGATGGATTAAACTTTAAAGTTTTTCACGGAGCACCTGTACAAATTAAGCTTTCGCTGTGTAAAGGTACCCACTTAATCTGTCCAGTTCTAGATCTTTTTCAGGGGATCGCTGGCTGAATGGTGTCCTCTGCCTGCCCTGTGGTTGCCTACACTTTGGACGTTTCACAGTTTATTAGCAATTCAAACACAGACCAATTCTTCTATTTATTTAATACTTGACCCCCATTCTGATGGAGGAGGGGTTTGTTCCAGCTCTTGACAGTGGGTTTTCAATTACCCATGTGGCCTGCCTCTCATTAATAGGAATAATTGGGAACCGGATATCCAGAATACAGATTCACAGCCATTGAAAAATTCTGCTAGAAACATGGATTTTACAGGCCTCTGTTAAAGTCTCTTCAAAAAGATCATGTTTTTCTGGAGACTGCAGCTATGAGACCTCAGATACACTCTTTCTCTCTCACACATATTTCTCTCTCCTAAAATGTAAAATATTACCCTGTTTTCTGCTTCTTTAGGACTAGCATGGGACTCATCACATGAGCCTCCATCATAATTTTTGGTCCTACAGTAATAGAGTTCTATGGGGGATAGTGGATGGTCCAATACTCCAGAGTATTGATGAGTACTTATTTAGTTACATTAATTTTTTTCTTACTGTCATTTAAAAAAACAACATGTAATCTCCTTCTGAAAGGTTTCATTGAAGTATAGTATACAGAAAGTACACATTAAGCATACGGTTTCAGTGAATTTTCACAACCTAGATACCCACGTATCCAGGACTCAGATAAAACACACACACACACACACACACACACACACACACACACACACAAAACCCAGAATATTTTCAGCTCCCAGAAGCCTCCTGGTCCCTCCCTCCATTCCATATTGCACCCGGCCCCCAACAATGGTAAGGACCATCCTGATGTTGACTCTTTTTAATTTTCAAATATCACATCGTTTTCTCACCAGGTTTATTGGCTGATTTTTGTGGGAGAGCAAAGGGGGTGGTTAACCCCTATAGCTGACTTCTTTGCATTGTGGGATTTTCCTAGCTGTTAATTATTAACTTTTCCTTAAAATAAAACTTCCATTGTGTAAGGAGAAAAACTCCATGAGCACAGTACATGTGATATAAATCACTTTTATGTCTGTGAAACAGCTGAGTTTACATTTTTATTACATTGTTTGAAAAAGTATCTTTTCATCTGGAAAGAATCAGTTTAAAATGTGATTGTCAACACAACTAAACCAGTTTTCTGTTTAAAATGGCTGCTGGTGGAGAGAAGAACCATAATTAAGCCAGATTTTTCTCAATAGATATTAGTTACTAAATGCTAGATGCTTTCACTGAGATTTGTAAAGAAATTTCTAGACTTTAAAGGCAGGTAAAGTATTTTTGTTTGGATGAAGGAAGTAAATAAGTAATGAACAAAAATTTTATTGTAAAAGTGCAGAATATTGCCCTGTGTAAGGTGATTTAGTGGTATAGTTTTAAGTTACATTCAAAGTAATGCATGCATTTATGAAGTGTTGTCCATAGGAATACTTCAGTTTGAAAAGATGCTTACTTATTAGTTAGCAACTTCTAGTGTAATTTTCTCTCTAAAGATTTTTTAGATTTAAATAATTCTGGGAGCATCTTTTTAGAAATATACTAAGGTTCAACTAGATTAATCATTCTAATATAGGCATAAACAGTAGTTTTAAAGACTATAGTCATTTGCTTATGTTTGCTAATTTCTGACTATTTATTTTGAAATTAAAAAAAAAGGAAAGACAAAACTTTTTATGGTATTTCTTGCTGCATTTAATTTTGAGCTCTGTTATTAAATAAAAACTGATATAACATGTTCCTTTTATTACTGAAATACTATCTTTGGAAGATGTAATACAGATTTTGACCATGCCCATCTCCTTTTTCCAGTACTGTGATGCTGTGATACATGTAGTGATATAATAATCCAACCTTCCCAAATTCCTGCTTTGAAAAGTTTATTTTTCAAAACGGAGGGCAATCATCACTGTGCAATTGTGTGTGCTAGCTAACCTTTCATCTCAAACCAGATTTCCCAAATCCCATTATTTTTTGGCTTTTCTAACAGAGGACTTATTTTAGCACCCTCAAAAGTGTTGCAGGCTTTCTGGAGAACAAAAATTCTCAATAATTCGTAATTGAGTGAACTATCTGTTTAAATATGAGCAGAACAGAAACCATTTTGAATATCCGGTATGAGCTCATGTGCAAAATACTTTTGGGGATTCCCAGTGCCCAAACCCATAGGTTTTTGTTGTTGTTGATGTCATTTTTTGTGAGTTAAAACAATAAATTCAACATTTTACCTGGCAAGAGCAGATGTGAAGCAGAACTTCAAAGACAGAAGGAGAGAGATAGATAATTTACAGATTTAAACAGAATAATGCACCAGAACCTTTAAAAATTAGGTTTAGAAATAATTTAAATTTTTGCAAAGGTCTGAAACTTTGATGATGCTGATTTATTTTGGTTTGGACATTTCTTTTGAGCTAGTTAATAATTATTATTATGCTTATTACCTTAGAATTACCACTGTAAATATACTTCTATCCTCAGATGCCACCACACCTCAGAAAGTTTAACAAAAATGCTTCTAGATGCTAAGGCCAACAGATACTCAACGCTACCCTATGAAGCCATGGATCTCATCTTTAAAGCTAGTAAACAGTACTTTGTACATGTATTTACTTTCTTTATCAACTATTTGATAGTTTCTTTGATGAAGACTGATAGAAATAAATTTTTTCATGAGGAACGGCGCTAGCAAAATCAAAGCATAATGACCGCAGATGGGCATCAAATTCTCAATGGTTTTCTGAAAAAAACATATTCCTTCTTCACTCCAGCTTTTGTTCTTTTTTGCCTGAAGACGCTTGCTCTACCCGCAAGCCCCCCGCCCCGAAACAACTGTGAAATACTTTAAGCAAAACCGATTATCAGTAGCAGAACTTTAATATCAAATGATTCTTACTGTTTATTTCACTGAATTTATTTACGAGAGATTATCATAGTAATGCATTGTCAGTATTAATTCCAAATAAGTCAACTTCCTGTAAAGTTTTTTCTTATTTCTGTTATAAAGGTAATATTTGTATGTATTATACTTATCAGCTCATAACTGAAATTAAGTGGACATTAACAAATAAGTCAAATGTTAATGTATAATTGAAATAAAATCTAACAAGGAAACAATGACAACAAGGAAACATTAGGTAAATATCTTTTTCTGGGCTGTACATATTTT
Organism: Panthera tigris; assembly: GCF_018350195.1. Classification (NCBI taxonomy): domain Eukaryota; kingdom Metazoa; phylum Chordata; class Mammalia; order Carnivora; family Felidae; genus Panthera; species Panthera tigris. The sequence goes on along the minus strand of NC_056665.1, from coordinate 85,678,601 downwards.
ACTTGGTAAAATGAGTAAATGAGTAAAACCAAATCTACAAAAATCCTGTTCTCACCTGGAATTTATAATTTGACAAGTCCATTAAGCCATAAACCCTATGGTTGGAAAACTGATCTTTTCTAGGTAAGCAAAACAACTAAAGAGAAAGCAGTGACTTACTTTTCATGAGGGTCAAACCAGTGTGACAAGTTTAGTTCTCAGAGATATGAGGTCCTCTTAGGAAAGGAGAAGAAAGACAGATGACAGCAAAGCACGTACTTTCAATATTGATAGAATCCAAAGATTTCCATCACGATTTTAACCATATGCACAGACACATTCCTTAGTTGGTTGTGAAATTAAAAGGTGCAGTTTAAATGCTAAGTATTTTCTAGTATTACAAGAGACCAGTTGGAGCTTTTTTTGTTTTTCAACACATACAGATGTGGGATGCCTGTCTTCGGTTGCTGTGGTCATCCGGATTAAAGGGTGGTGTGGTGCTTGGGCTCAGGTGATCCAGAAAGGGGGTGGGCTACAGAAAGGTGGCGTCCCCCGCCGCCTACCTCCATGGCTCAGCCTTCCATAACTGCCGCTCTTTGTTGAGAACTGTTGGCAGTGGCAACAGTTTGCAGCTTCAGATAAGAACCTCGGTTCTCAGGTAATGCCCTCGATCAGAGCCCTGATGACAGACTGTGGAGTGCAAGTTTTTTCAGGTGCTGTGTTTGCTCAGTAATCCTTCAGTGCCAATCTCCTCCAAAGAGTGAGCGGGACCCATCGGTAATGGACATCAGCCATTAAGCTCGTAATATTTGTCATAGATCAGGTTACTGCTTTGTTACTCTCGAGTGATGAATGGATGTCGTTATGCTTTAAGAAAATAAAGCAATGCTGTAAATATGTTCAAACTTATGAAAGTGGCCACTTTATTTCTTCCATTTCTTGAAAAATAAGTGCAGAGTGCCCCAGAAATGCTAGTTTTTTCCTTTCGAAGTACAGAGAGCAATGTGCTTTAAGTTAGTGTTTGCAATTGCTTAGGGTCCACATCAAACAAATTACTCTGAGTGTCTACACCGCGTGTCGCCTCAGTTTGATACAGCTAAGTTTACGCATTGCACAAGCATTCTGATTAAAACAGGCATGCTTGCAAAGAACTATTCAAAGAAACCATTTGTTCCTGCCTAAAAAAAAAAAAAAAAAAAATCCAAACAGGGAATTTAGGTGTTAAAAATAGCATGAGGCCAAAGCAATTCTTCATCCTAGCAGTTCCTATGTTAACTAGACATGTTTCTGCATCACAGGAAGAAGTAATAATTTTTTTTAACTTTTTGGTGTATTTCCGTAAGAAAACGTGTCTAGAAAATGATATTGTACTTAATACTATTTTGTACACAATATTTGCATCTGTTTTGTTAACACAATTGTACAATTATTTGGAACAGTATTAATTCAGTTTAGTATAAAATGGGCTGTGCTTTCACTCTTTTCAACTTTTCTATATTAATGTCAATTTCAGCATTTGTTTTTTTAAAAAAAATTTCACAAAAGTTTGTTCTTTTTTGTTTAAAGTTTGTACTTTTTGAAAACACCCAGAAATTAAATTATAGAACTTGCATGCTGAGTATGTTTTAAAACCCTTTGAATTTGTATCTATTTTTTTAATAAATTTTTTAAAATGCCATTGGCCCCATTGTAAAGAAAGGAAAAGCTTAACAGAGAAATTAATTTATATTATCTCAAAAGCCTGAGATAATGTAACAAATGAGGACCTGGCTAGGATTAGAATAAATGACTGCTCTCCTGCCCCACCATAGTTTTCATTAGCTTCTCAGGATATTCTGAGGAGCATATATTTGAAAGGCCATTTCCCTGACTCTCTGGTAATGGCCTCTCTCCCCCTCTTCTTTCTGCTGCTTTTCCCAACTAATTCAAAACTCCTTCAAGTCGCTAAGAGCAGGTGCCTCATGTTCTGTATAATCCGATTCATAGGGGGCCACCAAGTAAACGTTAAAGAACATGACCTCAGTGGCTGCCCTGATACGATAACTTTAATTATCAAGGCTCTCAGTGTTGATTCTTCAACCCTCAGGCAAGAAAACTTATGGAGGACAGTAAGTCATTATTGCCATCAGCTCTTTGGGGGCTCCAGCATGGCCGAGAACATTTCCTATATGATGCTGGGGTCTGGGGTGCAGGGCGATATGCCCAACACTTTCAGAGTTTCCCCACCCCACCCCCCGTCTTTATGCTATTTTTTTCCCTTCTTTTCTAGATGGCCCTTAAGAAGAGTTTTAAAATACAGGGCCACCCAATAGACTAAAGGGAGCACAAATGGTACAGGACCTTTGTGGTTCTAGAGAAAAGAATTAGAATGATCTCAGGACTGAGAGAAAGAGAACTTCACAGAGACGCTATTGAAGGGATTAAACTAAGAATTTAAGCTCTGCCTGCAGAATGATGTCCCTGGGAATTTAGACACAATTTAGGGATATTCTGGATTCATCTTGTGACAGTTCTCCTGATTAGTCTTCAAATGGAGCTCTTCTAAACAGCCTGTTCTGAATACCTGTCCTAATTGCAGGAATATTGCAGAGTATCTTTTTTAGCGAGTTATACAGAAAAGCAAATAATCTCTGGGTTGCCCAGCATTTGCATTCAAGTATTCAAAACTAGGTATTTTTTAAATGCCAGCATTATCGACTGTATTTGAAGAACAATATAGATGCTTGAAACGTGCCAAACAGCAGGGGACAGGAATAATTTTTAACGAGTGCCTACCCTGGTTCTGGGTTCTTTATACACATTACATTATGTGATCTTCACAACAACCTTTGAGGTAGATTTTATTGTCCCCATTTTATAGGTGAAAACCAAGGTGCCCGAGGTCCCACAGCTAATAAATAAATCCAGGCGTGTCTGATTCCAGAGCCCGTGCTCTTGCCTGTACACCAGGGTGCCTCCCAAGAATCAAACCCATGAGCAGGGTCTTAAATGACTAGAAATATCACAATTGTCCCCCAAAAATAATGTTCATTGATACCACATTTTTAGTTTCTATCAAAACGCTTCACTTATCAAAGCAAAATTTCAGTATCTGTTTCCAGCTCGTCTCAAGTCACATAATCTCTGTACATTAAGCACTTAATAAAAGACTTGTAAGATTCCCCCAACTTCACCATGGTGGGACTTTGTAATATAAACACGCATTAAAGAAATGAGAGCTCAAACATCCATTTTCCACAGGTGTTACCTGTGCATGTCCGTTCTTGCACCTTCATTATTCTTCTTGCAGGGTGACTACATCTGGCCCCTTGAAAGTGCTTTCATCGAAAGAATGCTTTAATATAGAACCTGAGCATGCAAAGACAACCAACTTCAAATTGAACATAAATTATACAGGATGCTGACACACTGATCTATATGCCCTGCTTTTCATTTTGTAGTTTTAAGCCATTCAACAATGGTGATGCTGATAATAATTTGTATTCCAGTAGCATCATTTGATAAGAAGTTCACATAGCTTTAAGGCTATTGTCTCAATAATCCTCTCACCACCTCTCTGGGGTGGATAGGGAAAATACATATACATCTCCACTTTTCACATGCAGGAAGTCAACCACAGCAAGGTTACTTTCTAGAAGACTGGCAAAGGGATGTGTCAGACTATTAAATGCACGTTGATGAAACCACCAAACATATATTTGTGTGTTTGTTTGCTAGTTGGTTTTGTGCGATACGGTTTTGTTGCCAAATACAAGATCCGAATGGAATCAGAATTCCAGTAAATATGAAAGGATTCCTAGAGCACGTGGTTCACTCCCCTCCACTCACAAGCAACCTACTTTATGCCAGAGAGGAATGGTCAGGTCTGAAATGAATTTCCCTGGTCTGTTCCTGTACAAGAATTGACCACGTATTATTGAGCCAGTTTTGTACTCCATGATGGTATAATACTCTTTGAGTCACTGTGTTGGTCCATCTTTCCCTGGCAACCACCCTATGCAGATCCTCTCAGGCCAAGGAATTAGTAGAATAATCGATTTCTGCTTTCATGTTTTCATGTAGGAATTGGAAAGTGTAAGGATAGACGACGTTCACAGAGCATCCAAGAATTTATTTTAGTTATCAGTTCCAGTGCTGTACCTCTTTACTCCCTGCATAAAACATGTTTAAGAAGCAAACTGCCAAATGTCTACTGTACACTAAGCATACGGAACCCTGGAACTCTGTTTCCTTGTCTGTAAAATGGAATCATGATAACTGCTTTGTGGGGTGAGATAGCAAGTGGCACATGGTTAAGTGCTCAATTACTGTTTCTATTCCCACCTCTCTTCCACCCTTGTGGAAGGAAGAGAGACAAAAAGCTCCTCCTATGCAGTGTGGCCCCTTCTGCTGCTTCCACTCTTATCTCTAGAAGTTGTCTGGTTAGCCTCAGCTTGTAGGTCCGTTTCTAAAAGGAAGGGATGGTCTTTTACCTGGGGACACCTAAGGTTACTAACTCAGTCCAGCTCTTTCAAACCCTGACATTATGGTTGGCTTTACAACTGATGGGAAAGGTGAGGGTAACTCCAGAAGTGACATTGTGGGGCTGAGGAGAATCTCAAGTCATTCTCACGTAGAACATTGCCACCATGAGCTAACTCTCAAGACCTCTCCAGCCCAGAGAATACAAACAACTCAGTCCAACATTCTGGTAGCACATGGGTCGTCCAGACTTCATGAGTGTGGAAGTTTCTATCAGAAACTTTTGAATTTCTTGCATAACACACCTGATTTAAAACATTATCTCTTGTGCTAATAATCATGGAGATCAAATATGTCTACTGAATGCTGTGCTGGAAAATGCCCCAAACCACAGCTTGGTTTAAACATTCCTTACGTCTGCCATGAAGAACTCATCTATGGTGCCTGGGCTCCTCTGCTAAAGACCAGTAACTTTCATCAACGAAGTATCTGACAACCTGAGTAATCTTTTTTTTTTTTTCTGTGTAGTAAGTTTTGATGATGCAAGGAAACTTTTAACAACAAAAAAGTAAAAGGATGTCCAAGTTTTTAAATTTTCTTTCATATTTTCAGGAGCACCTGGGTGGCTCAGTCAGTTGAGTGTCTGACTTCGGCTCAGGTCATGATCTCACATTTCATGGGTTGGAGCCCCCCCTCCTCCCTCCTCAGGCTTTGCGCTGACAAAGCGGAGCCGCTTCAGATCCTCTGTCTCCCTCTGTCTCCCTCCCCCTCCCCCACTCTGTCTCAAAAATAAACATTTAAAAATTTATTTTGTTTTAATTTTTTTTAAATGTTTTTTTTTTTAATTTTTGAGAGAGAGAGAGATGAGTGCAAGCCGGGGAGGGGCAGAGAGAGAGGGAGACACAGAATCTGAAGCAGACTCCAGGCTCCAAGCTGTCAGCACAGAGCCCGGTGCGGGGCTCAAACTCATGAACTGTGAGATCGTGACCTGAGCCAAAGTCGAACGCTTAACCCACTGAGCCACCCATGCACCCCAAACATTTAGAAATTTTTAAAAAATAAATTTTCTTTCATATTTTGATTTTTTTAGTTTTTAAAAATTTGCTCATCCCAGAAACAACAAAACAAGTCTGGGATGTGTGTCTCAGTGACTGGTAAAGTCTCTGGGGTGGGAGGTGGGGAACAGAACCTAGGATGTAGTTCCTGATTTGCATTAAGTCACACTGACTCCTCCAGCCTAGGGCTAGTTCTGACTCCCTTGGGCTTCCATTCTAATGCTAAGGCTGTCTCCAGCTCCAGCTCCCACCACAGTTTGAAGGTGCCTTTGTTGAGTCTGGCCTTCCTCTGAACAGTTAGAACTCATTGTTCTAATTGCTCCCAATTAGAGAGTTGATGTGAGTGGGTGATTTGATCTCCCCACCCACCACCTCCTCCAAATTTAAGTTCATGCCCAATTTCACTTAAAATGATTGAGCACAATAGAGAATGTTTCACACACTGAAATATTTTGCATCATCCCAGAGTCAGTAAAGTTGTTACCTGATCACTTACTTTCTACCTGTGCAGCTGTTACCGGGCACAACTTGTATACTGCTTGGTCCCGGTGGACAGTTTTGATGTGGGGGAACCTGGGTGAGTCATGCTGCTATAGCTGCTGCCACCACACACTTTTGTGTCCATGCAAATGCTTATGACCAGTGACTCCTGTAACAGCATCCTTAGATGCAGGCGTCCTCCTTTACATGATGCCAAGATCCATCAGAAACCGTGGGCATGCCCCCATTAGAAAATGCAGTGGAACTATGCAAAGCCCATAGCAATGCTGGTAGGTGTTATTAATGCTGCTGTTGTTGAGAGATTTAGGTGGCAGAACGGAAATGTGACTAATGATTAGATGCCGTTGCATTAAAAGCAGTTTCCACACAGGGCACCATCTGCTAGGAGAGAGCTTCTCTGAGGTGTTCAGGGTGGGCATTTTGATATACATCCTGGAAACATTGCTCATGGGTTTATTTCACTTACTAGAATTTGGTAGAACTCACTGCAGGTTTTCTGGGACGTGTGTTGAATATCTACATTGGTATCTGGTTTAGCCTCTAAGTTGGTGAAGGGAACAACTGTGCTGGTTTTAGTCTGGTTCGTGGCACACCATCCTGTGAAGAAGATAACACTGATGGTTTTGCTCCCTGCTCCATTGGTCATCCCATCTCCCAGGCTCTTTCCAACACCAGATCTTTTAATCCATCCTCACCAAATGCTGGTTCTTCCTTTGGAATGTTTCTCTGGTTCTTTTCTGCCTTTCCATTCTTAAATGCTACCATCATAGCCACTTTAGCCAGGCTTTCTGCTTCCTGTACCCCTCTCTCTTCTTTTCTGTGTGTCTACTTGTCTGAACACCACTGTCATCACATCCTTCCTCTGCTCAGAAAGGTGTACAGTCTCCTCATTGCCTTCTGTGCCAATGCAGGATTGATACTAACTTATAGTACTAAGTACTTCTCGATTCTCTCAAGCAGGCTCTCCAAGTGGGTCACCTTGATGTCCTCCAACTCATTCCTTTATTCATGTTTTTTTTTTCTACCTTGAATACCCTTTTCCCTCATCTGTTTACTCAAGCCTACTCATACCTGAAAACCTAGATCAAGCCCCACCTTAACTGAGCTTTGCCAAATGATGTCTGCCCTTGCACACTTTCTGACTGTCCTGCATCATGATCAATGTTCAGAGAACAGGGATCTAAACTTAGGGTTCATAGACCTCGAGAGGTATGAAGCCAACAGACATTTTTTTGTGTGTCTACATGTGTTTTTCTGGGGGAGTCCATAGTCTTCATTAGATTCTCAAGAGAGTTCTTGGCAAGAGGGAGAAACATAAGGTTGGAGCCACTACTGTTGTTAGAAGGTATAGAAGACATGTTAGGGAGTGGCCACTGCCCTCAGTGCTGTTGGAGTTTTAATGAGAACCAAACTTGACCCGCTATGGAACAACTGAAGGGAGTTTTAATTAAGTGATTGATTGGGTACAGTTAAAGGCAGAGCTACAGGTTTGGAATCATTTGCAGTAACCCGGGAGAGGGGTCATGTGGGAAGCAGTGGGTACAGTGACTACCCAATATATATTAGTTCCTTCCCTTTCCATCTCCTTAGTTTAAGTGGTCATTCACTCATTCATTCACTCCATGAACAAGCCTGTTCTGGGTATACTAGACAGACAAGGTAGCTTACATTCTAGTGAAAGGAAAAGAAAATGAACACATAAATGCAAAAGACCATTTCAGACAGTGATAACTTGTATAAGAAAAAAAATAGACAGATGGATTAGGGAATGACCTTACTAAACTTAGCTATGATGATCAAGGGATATCTCTCTGAAAAGACTACATTTGAGCTGAATACTGAATGATGAGAAGCTAGCCCTGCAAAGATCTGGGAGAAAGAACATTCTGGGTTGTAGGAACTGCAAGTGCAAAGGAAAAAAGTAGGAGTGAGTTCGGTGGGGTGGAGAATAGAAAGGAGGCCACTGTATCTGGAGCATGGTGCACAGAAAGGGTCACAATCTTGAATCAGGATGTGTGCATTTGCTTCCTGAGGGAGCTGCTCTGAGACTCTCTTTCCACTTTGAATGCTTCCTATGCTGCCAAGGTACTCTTATTAAAATAATGAGAATGGGGCACCTGAGTGGCTCAGTCAGTTAACCATCCAACTCTTGATTTCAGCTCAGGTCATGATCTCACAGTTCGTGGGATTGAACCCTATGTTGGACTCTGTGCTAACAGCGAGGAGCCTGCTTGGAATTCTCTCTCTCTCTGTCTCTCTGCCCCTCCCCCACTCATATGTTCTCACACTCATGCTCTCTCTCAAGATAAATAAACATTAAAAAAAGTATGGGGCGCCTGGGTGGCTCAGTCGGTTAAGCATCCAACTTCGGCTCAGGTCATGATCTTGCGGTCCGTGTGTTCGAGCCCCGTGTCAGGCTCTGTGCTGACAGCTCAGAGCCTGGAGCCTGTTTCAGATTCTGTGTCTCCCTCTCTCTCTGACTCTCTCCCGTTCATGCTCTGTCTCTCTCTGTCTCAAAAATAAATAAACATTTAAAAAAGTAAAAAAAAAAATTAATAAAATAAAATAAAGATAATAAATAATGTTCATGGAGCATATCAAATGTGTCAGACAGTGAGTTCTTTACACATAACAAACAGTTTAATAACATCACAGCAACCCTCTGAGGTAGTATTATCTATTTTCTCCATTTACCAGATGGGAAAATAAGGCACAAAGAGATTAAGTAATTCTTATGAATCCCAGAGACAGTAAGTGATGAGCCATTTTTTTAATCCACGAAGTGGTGTTTGAAAATAAATCTGAATGTGTCACTCTTCTGCCTTAAATTCCTCAATGGCTCCCCAGGACTTTCAGAATTAGAATGTGAGCTATTTCATCATCTGTCCTTATCTCCCTCTCCAGCTTTGATTTCCCCCACACATACCCTGTACCCTGGCCACACTAGATCACTCACTGTCCCAGAACATGCCATGATCTCTCACATATCCCTTTATGTGTGATGTTTCCTCTGCCTAGAGAACTCTTTCTCCTTTTCTCACCCGACTGTTTCTACCATTTGGTCCAGATTCAGCTGAGGAGTTATCTGTTCCTCAACATTTCTTCACCAACCTTTCCATTCTATGGACACATCAATCATTACATTCATCATCAATTAATGAATCTGCCCCTTGCCCAGACTGGGAATGGCGTAAAGGTGAACACTCTGTAAGATTTACATTTTTATTCAAGCTCTTCACATAACTACCAGACTCTCACTAAAACACTGTTGAATGAATGAATGAATGAATGAATGAATGGCAGTGAGGAACCTGCCATACTTTTGAGCACTTACTTCATGCCAGGAACTGAGTTAAGTTTTTTACATACTATTATGGACTGAATATTTGTGTCCCCCCACCCTAAATTCAGATGTTGAAGCCCTATGTTAACCCCCAATGTGATGATATTTGAGATAGGTAGTCTTCAGGAAGGTAATTAAGGCTAAATGAGATCCTAAGGGTGGATGTTGGAAGATAATGACTATGAGTATCACACTTTCAGTGACACAAAGTAAGAGACAGCATAATGAATGTAGATTCTTCTCTCAGAAGGCAATAAAAAGATTGAAATCATTGGTAAGTAGAAGGGTTTGTGGAATGGAGGGCATATTTGGTTCCTAGTCCTGCTGTAACAAATTACCACAGACTGCATGGCTTAAAACAGCAGAAATGTATTCTCTCACAGTCTGAGAGCTGGAAGTTCAAAATCAAGGTGTCTGCAGAGGTGGTTCCTTCAGGAGGCTCTGAGGGAAAATCTGTTCAATGCCTGTCTCTTAGCTCCTGGTGGCTGCTGGCAATCCTTGGCATTCCTTGGCTTGTAGCAGCATAACCCATCTCTGCCTCCATCTTCACATGACCTTCTCTTCTGCGTGTCTTCTCCTTTTCTGTCTTTTATAAGAACACTTGTCATTGGACTTAGGACCTACTCAAGTCTCAATATCCTTAAGTTAATTACATTGGCAAAGACCCTATTTCCAAATAAGTTCACATTCATAGGTACCAGGGATTAGGACTTTGACATATCTCTTTGGAACTACTGTTCAACCCAATACAGAGGTAAAATTTTGTGGGTTTTTTTTAAGATAAGAGGTACTTAAGCTAGGTTTTATGTGAGAAAAGGGATAATTGACAGATCAAAACCTTTAAGGAGGCATGAGCCAAAGATATCAGTAGAGAAATACACTCTAACGTGAGGGTTATCTCTAATTCTCTGAGACAAGATGTGTGAAAGTAAATAGATGTGAAGGTGGGGAGCTGGATGTTGACAGATATCCTCTGTGATAACCACTATTTACTCTGTGAAGTAGAAGGCCAGATTATCTGCTGGGAGTGAAGAGGAACTTGAGAAAAGTGGTGTGAAGGTAAGAAATAGCACCCGTGGTAATAGAAAAGAGAAAAGACCAGGAACAACAGGATTGTTAGGAGTCACAGTGAGCCCCCATTTGGAACTGGGCACTGTATATTTGGGTGGCACCAATCATTAGGTCATGCCATAGAATGATGCTGAAACCTTAGGATAGGAGCGGTTGATGGAAAGAAAACAGTTGGTGTAAGTTTTTAAGAATTGATGGATTGTGTGTGATTGCAAAAAATAAAGGAATATACTAAGAATAAGGAAGGAGGAGAATCCAAGAGAATTCCTAATAGACTGAGACAAGTGGGAGAGATGGAAGAAGCAGGTCCAGATGAGGTTGAAAGGCAGATATGATTGAACCAAGGCATTAAGAGGGGGTGAGGAAAGGACAGAAATATGGGTTGATGGCATTTAGTGTCTCATTCCAGGCTATGCAGTGCCCCACCTTGCAAACAGGATGCTAAATGGAGGTGGTGGTAGAGAATTTTGAAAGTAAGAAGTCAAGGAAATATTGGGCTAGGATGTCTGGGTGTAAATGGGGAGATTGTCAAATATGGTGGTTGGTATTGATGAGTGCAAAGCAAAATAACTTAAATCCTCACAATATGTGGGCTCCTGGTACAAAGGTCAATCACAGATCTGAGCAATGGGAGAGAGCAGCGTGAGTACCCCTCTGCTTGGCGATGGTCAAGAAAAAGTCCTTTATTGCTTGCTTGGTTATGGAATGTGAAAGGTTTTTTTCTCTTTCAGTGGGTTTTATACACATACAGTCTTCCAAACTTTGCTTTCAGTATCTATGCTGGTGACTTCTGCCGTGGAGAACCCCTTGTTCAGCGTATTCAGCCCTCCCAGCAGCCCCATGCTGCACACCAGTATCTCTTTTTCCACAACCTGGGTTGGCTGTTTTTGACTTGTGAAGCGACTAGGATTTTTGTCAATTTGTAAAATTATATAAATTAGCAGGGAAAAGATCTTTTCTAGATGGCTACACAGACTTCATATCCTTGGTTACTTTACATGTTCTTATGTGTAGCTCCTTGGGATAGATCTAAGTCTTCTGAGAACTAAAACATGGGACTCAGTTTCTACTCTTCCCCTTTTCTGCTGTTGGTTTCCTGAGTGGCAATCATTTTCCTTTCACTAAAGCTGACATTCTTCTTCTTACAAATCCTATGGGAATTAATGTCTACTCAAACAGTTCTTTGGCAAAGAGCAATGACAGAATGCACCATATGTAGCTCTTGAATGAGGGAGGTAAAATCTCATGGATGATAAGAATGAAGTATGTGATTAATGTTGTATATTCATCAACATTACAATGCTGCAGGAGTGATTAAAATAATTTTGGAGATCAGTACCGTTGGGATCAATTTTAAATTATTTTTTCATTCAAATATTTTACATAATGGTTATGTCTAAAATAGAAACATCAGCTTTTTCCTTTAATGTATAACAATTTGTTTAAATAAAATGACGGGATTGATGACACAACTTACATTACTAAGGAGAGAAAGGTTTCTAAAATGAGTCGGTGTCCTCACAGGCCAACAGATAATCTGAGGTTCTTCCTGTAACTTTTTGTTTTTCATTTAAAAATGGTCTCTAAAAATGACTCAAATGCTGTTAATAAGATGGATATAGAGCCTTCTGTTCATTTTAGAAATTGGAGTCCAGAATATATTGTTATCAAAATCTATCTAGCAAACTATCAGTTCTTTTCCTCTTACTGGCATTACTGCAGTATTCTCAGGAAAACTACTGAGAAAAACATTTTATTTTTGTCTGCCTTTTAAATATTTTCTCCCAATGTCATAAGGAATAATATCTGCTGACATGCAAGCCAAATCAATTGTAGAAACTAACAATATAAATTTAAAAAAAACCAAGAACGCATAGTAAGTGACTCCCTATATCTGCTGAGACATTTGTTAGCTGAAATTTACAAAGTTCAGGTTCCTACTATGTATAGAACAGTTGCTCAACATTGAGAAATCAACGAAATTCTCTTGGTTCAAGAACTTACAGTCTATTAGAGAATTATAATACCTACATAAATCACTACAATAAATGGCAAAAGGTGACATGTGCTTTTAGAAGAATACGACAAAAGCTCTTCTAGAAGTTCCTTCCACAGAAAAGAGAAGGAATTTGAGCTGATAGCTGGGCATTTCCATCACCTGCTCAGTGGGGGTAGACAAGACAACCACAAATATGCCTCAAATGGACCTTTAATATAACTCATGTGTATTCATTATTTAAAGCAACAATAACTACCATTGAACCTTCACTTTGACTCTATTTCCCCTCACTGTCATGTATGTATGTATTTATATATGTATGTACATATGTATGTATACATGACGCAGTAGTTAAAAGCATGTGCTTTGGACTCAAAGAGACCTAGTGGGGTAAGTGATTTAACTTCGTTAAGCCTCAGTGCTCTCATCTATTACCTACTAACAACCTCAAAACTCTACGCGTAGGATTATCATGAGGATTAAATGAAATTGCAGAGTGGCAGACATCAGGGAAGCGTTCAGTAAATGTTACTACTACATTTGTTCTTATTGTGCTTTTCAGTATGAGATTTTGAGCTCCTTTAGGATAGGGACCATTTATTTTTCTTCTTTTGTAACTTACTCAAACCCGAATTCTAGATTTTGAATAAATACTTACTAGATATATGTTGCTTTGACTTTTCAACTTCTGAACATATTCCCTCTGAGACTGGTGAAATTCCCTCTGAGACTGAGGATGAGCCAAGCACAGAGAATTTTTCCATCACATGTTCTATTCCTGACTTATCACATCTATGCCAGTTAAGCATCTTTCCAAATGAACGTTAATTGATATGGCTCTTGGTGACATGGGCACCTTAGATGGTGAGACTTGTATCACAGCAGAGTCTGGGGGACTAACTCGTCACTCACAGCTGAGAAGACACAAACATTTCACATTGTTGTTTAGCCACCCAGTGACTGGTAGGAGATTTTTCCCCCCTCTCAAAATCTGTCATCATGTATCCAACCAGACAAAGTACTTTAAGTTTATTTTGAAAGAACATCAAATCCTCAAGAATGCTGGTAAATGTGAGATATTTTTCTTTAGCATAATAGTTCAACAATAGAGACCTTTAACCAACTTTTTTCTCCTGAGCAGTGTTTAGTGATCTCCCAAATTCTTAATTCATAATATCCATATATCCCATGCCAGTGCATAGTGACACCAAGAGAAATTGATGTGGGCGATTGATATCTTCATTTTAAAAAATATATTTTGCTTTTATTTTATTGTGCTTTGAATTGCAACAAAGGAAGATGTAGTTGGTGATTGTTACCATTCTCAACAGCCGCGCAGGTTCCTCACCCTAAATTATGTAACACTGAACTGCCAGAGAACTATGCAGGAGACCCTTGGTATTCACAGATTTAACACTCTAGGTTTTGAATATTTGCAATCGACCATGAAGGTTTGTGATGTGTTAATTGGCAGTTTTGCTGAGGTTCAAATTTGAATCACATGTACTTTGAAGCTAGCGTTAGGGAATGATTGAGGAGCTAGTGGGTTAGCCTAGGCACACTCAGCATCCCTCTCCGATCAACTGTTTTTATTTCTTACTCCTGACCTAGGAAGTAATTCTTAGGGTGATCAAAAATTTGGTTTCTGTGAAAAAGAAAAATAGTCATTGTATGAAAAATAAGTTAAATCTTTCAAAAACATTTGCTTGCGGGCACCTGGGTAGCTCAGTTGGTTGAGTATCTGACTCTTGACTTTGGCTCTAGTCATGATCTCACAGTTCATGAGTTCAAGCCCCACATCAAGCTCTATGCTGACATAGTGAAGACTGCTCAGGATTCCCCCAACCCTGTCTCTCTCCACCCCGCCCCCCCCCCACCTCTGGTGCTCTCTCCCTCTCTCTCAAAATAAATAAATAAGCATTTTAAAAAATGAAAACATTTGCTTGGTTTCAGAAGCTAATATGTTTTGGGAATAAATACATGTGTCTCAAAAACAAACACAAGAACTATTTAAAAAGTGAGGAGCCTATGCATATATCTCCTTATTCACATATTTGGAGATTTTAAGATCTCAGGATTTATCCTCAGGATAAATATCAAGAATTTCTAAACATGTAGTTTAGAGGGTCTGGATGAGATTTTGAATTACTAAAAGATTCCCCTTGCTTTGATTCTGATACAGTTGAAATATGGCTGCTGAGTGCCAGGCTACAAGAGTTCTCTCTTTTCACTTCTTATGAAGGCTCTCAGTGGCATGAGTTGCTCCTTAAGGAGTCCACATGGCCTGTGAGCAGTCCCTTGTTGCCAAACTGTGGCCTTAAAGTGGCACATTCTGGCAATGTGAAATCTTAGGGTTTGGCAAGCCCTTCCATCATTTGGCCCTGAGGAAAATGGTACTCTGTGTGATACTGCTCGAGAGCTCAGACCTCTGGGCATCCGTAATCAGCACGTATCAGCCAGGGGTGAGGCCAGGGGGCCCTGACACCACACTGTGTGGGACAAAGTGTTCTCTGATACACTACAAACTAAGAAGACAGCGGTTGTTGTAAAGCTTACATGTATTCAATTTAAAGAGATATTCCTTGTTAATGTTTTGTGCTAAAATGTTCTTTTTAATAAAATGATGGTGGTGGTAGCTGGTAGGAACTTTTCATTTGATACGTCTTACTTGATGAAACTAAAAGTTGGCAACTTTATGGAAGTCCCCCCAAAGTTTTTGAAACTTTGCTTATCTGGGAACTGCAAAAGGCTATATCCCGTTCTAAGGTTCTAAGTTTAGCAAGGGAGAAACTTGTCTAGAGAGCACAAGTTACTGCTCTCTATGAGGAAGAGACATAGTATGGCCTCTGGGCTTTTTGCACAAGTGCATCTGAGTCCTCCGGTCACACCTGAGACCAGCTCTTCTGTGGCAGTGTGCTTCATTGCCACTTGAGCTATTGGACCAGCTGTGTTTACATAGACTGAGCCATTCAAAGTAAGTGATCTTTGTTCTGATAACAACGGAGGGAGTTGTACTTTGCATTCAGAAGCCGCATCAGAAAAATCCATTTTTGGCTATTATCCAAAAATGAGAATTGCAAAAATATGATTGAATCAGTGATTTATTTTGTATCTTTTCTTTTTTTTCCCCTTTGGTTACAGGGTTTCTGTTTTTATAAGACTCGCATGGTACTTAAAGAATGCTGAGATTTACAAATTAAGAGAAATATTAGGCAATAATTTTTAAAGCATATTAAAGATTTAAATATAGCAGTTAGGCTGAAGACCAGATGGGCTGTCAGATAACAAAACTTGATCTAACAAGAGATTATTCTTGAAAACTTACATCTTCACCTGTTGTTTATCACAGTGGAATGTTGACATATCAGTTACTATGCTGTGGAGTCAGAAGGTAGCACCTTAGATCTGATCCCCAGGAAGGGCTTTTAATTAGACCTTCTTGATAGAGAAGAGAAGTAGACTAGAATTACATGAGAGCATAAGGGGGACATCAGAATATAAGGTAAACAACATCTAAATAAGACAGATATGCAGAAAGTCACGATGGTTACAAGAGTAACAGAATATAGCCAACACATTTTTAAGACTGATTATACATATAACATAATTGCATATGGCAAAATGAAATACAGGCAGCCTCCAAATCTACCTACATTCCCAGCAAAGGTTACATAAGTAAGAAAGACATAAGTCAAATCTGATTTCCTCATAAAAACAGTTATAATAAGGGATTATATGCCTCACCAAGAGCATGATGCCTAACATTTTCTAGAAATCACCAGAAATCATAAATAATCAACAGCAAATGCTGTGTATACATAGTATAATGCTTTCTGAAATAGATATAAACCAAGAAGGCAGTCCTTCAGGTCCCGGTCTCAGAGACAAGCTCTGTCTAGACTGGAGCCCACTGGCTTAGATGGGGATGGATTCTAGACAGCTCCCTGAAGGCGTGTGAACGCTGCCTTCGGAGGTGCCCAAGTCTCTGACCTGACAGGAAATGTAGATTGTCCTTCAAACCAGACTCCAGGCCAGGCCCTGTGAGGATGTGACACTAAATTAAGATAGAAAACAATGGTCATCCTAGAAGTATAAAAGTAGGAAGTCTTTGTTAAACAAATGTAAAAATAGAAATGACACAACAATTTAAGTATTTCAGTGCCATTTGAGGTTTCCTATTCTGAGGGATGTCTTCAGTTTCCTTGTCATGGATTCTATCTTTGTAGCAAAAACACGGGTCTACATATTTTAAAAAGAATTTTAAGCAACTAAGAAAGCTAAAACCCTCATATACCCTTGGGAGAAGAAATATGTAAACATAGGCCATCGAAAGATAAATTGCCATCCTTGGTAAGCATTTGGATAATATGGAAATAATATAATGAGAGTAGACTCTCCCTGGAATTTGTAGAAATCTAGCTGTTTTGTGATCACTAGTATTTTATCTTAAAATCCTTTTCCAATGTTAAAAAAAATTCCTAAATTGAGAATGACCTTCAAAACTAATACCATTTTATTTTGTTAATATTTTTATTTGTTTATTTTGAGAGAGAGAGAGAACGAAAGCACATGTGTGAGGGGGGAGGGGCAGACAGAGAGGGGATAGAGAGAATTCCAAGCAGGCTCCTCACTGTCACTGCAGAGCCTGATGCAAGCCTCAAATCCACGAACCATGAGATCATGACCTGAGCTAAAATCAAGAGTTGGATGCTCAGCCAACTGAGCCATCCAGGCTCCCTAAAACTGATAACCATTTTAAAAGCAGTTATAGTTGAAGGGCTATTGAAAACTCCTTCAAAATGATACTAATAATGATAATAATAATAATAATAACAATAATAATAGTAAATAAAGAAGGCAGGAGGAAAACTTTCGGAGCAATGGGTGTATTCAAGGGATAGATTGTGATGATGGTTAGGTTCATGGATATGTACTTATTTCCAAACTCATCAAGTTGTATACATAATATGTACAGCTTACTGCATGTCAGTCATACCTCAATAAAGTGGTTCAAAAAAAGAAGAAAGAAAACTCCCTCAAAATCAAGCTCTTCCATTTGTGAGAATATCAAAGGGAGAGCACGTGTCTGCCCTGACAACTCCCAGAGGGAGAAAGAATTTGTAATTGTTGGAAAAATATGACAGAAATGCTAAAAAGAACCAAGCTAGGGGCTCCTGGGTGGCTCAGTCAGTTAAGTATCCAACTTCAGTTCAGGTCGTGATCTCATGGTTCGTTCATGGGTTCGAGCCCTATGTCAGGCTTCATGCTGACAGCTCTGAACCTGGAGCCTGCTTCAGATTCTGTGTCCCCCTCTCTCTCTGTCCCTTCCCCACCCACACTCTGTCTCTTTCTCTCTCAAAAATAAATAAACACTGAAAAAAAAAAAACCAAGCTAGAAAACAAAGACAAAGAAACTTGAATTTTGTTATCTAGACCCTCACTATTCCATGTCCAAATAAATCTGTGTAACTGCAGACCTTTTAGTAACAACCTATCATCTGTGTTCCCCATCTCTTCAGCTGCAGCAATACCAGGTGAAATCACATCAAGTGACATCATAATGCTTTGTAAAGGAAGTATACAGTAGAGACAATCTAGTACGTGGAGTTTTAGCACCTTGAGTAATTGTTAACAGTAACTATTGCTTGTTGGGTATTTACTATTACCATTAGCATTACCATTGTGCTAGCCTTGTGCATTCATTAATCATCTTATCTTCTAAATACCCCTAAAATACAACTTCTATTACTATCTCATTTTACAGACATGGAAGCTAAGATTTAGAACAGTTGAGTAACCTTCCCACTGTCACAGAATCTGGAGATAGCGGGACCCAGGTCTGTCGAAAGCAACTTCCGGTTAGCTTCAAGCAATTTCTGTGCTTTTGTCCTAACCAAATGGATTACAGATGTAGTATCAAAAACAAATTACTTGGTAGGTAAGCCCAAGTCATTGTCAGTTTACTGGTTTGGGTTTTCTGCTTGTGCTTTAAGGCTGTCAACACTAATAGAAAGTGACACAATTGCTTCTCTCTTGTTCATTTTGACACTGACACTGACATTTTGACAACACTGACACTGGTACATCTCTGTTGCTTCCTGGTTCTCCAAAGCCCATTGCAAATGCACAAAGCCATTAAACAAAGGCTGTTGCCAATAGGTGATTCCAGGGCCACCGAAATGTGAACAGCCAATTGGAATCCTAAAGAATCTTAGAGTAGGGATCCACAGGCAGCTACATGCCTTTCCACACGGCAAAATTCAGTGAAACAGTGCTACAGGAGTCAGCCCAGATGTGTGTCAGGATTACAACAGCCTCATCAAAGCAGTATTTGCAGCACCAGATGTCCAGTAAAAAAGGGTTAAAACCTAAGATCCGAAGCCTGTTTTGCCACCTCCTCACAAAGTGCCCTGGTGAGACAATCCTCTGTGATTACCTCATTATTCATCACCTCCCAGCAGATACCAGTGGGCTTGATTTGCTGGGCTAGAAATCCTTTTGGGTGTCATGTGTCAGCTAAACGGGCTTAGTTACAATAGAGCCTGATTAGTTTTCGCCTTGGCCTCATAAGATGTGGCATATGTATTAGCATAATGGATTAGGAGGAAAAGAGCATTCACTACAAGAAGTGAGTAAGTGTAGTCCTGGGATTTATACGTTTGATCTTTGGTATATTTGACTCATTCCAACTTTTCAAGATTTGATGCCTCCTTTCTCCCCTAAAATAACTCGTTTCAGGTTCTCACTTTTTACTTTTATACTGATTTTGCCAGGGTACTGCACAAAATTTATGGACTTGATCTTCATAACCTCTCTCTAAGGCAAATCTTCATACCACAGTCTTTTCAACTCTTCAGAGGGGGTACTTATGGACACAGCCCTTAAGGGGTACACATGCAACCATTCTGTGAAGCCAGAACAAAATCAAAATAAAGAGTCAGGATTTTCTCTCAGTATATTCAGGGCCCACGTATGTGGAACGTTCCTCTGGCTAGATTACAATGTGGCAGCATTTCTACCTCCAACTCCATTCCATTTTTTAAAATCACTTCCTATATCAAAGCCATATTTCTAAGCACTATGAGAGAGAGCAGACAGATCCTTTTTAATACCCCTAACCTAGGAGTATTAAGTCCACTAAAAATTAACAAGCATAGGAATTAGTAAATATAAAATAGAACAAAATTAGAAGGGTTAGAGTAAGACAGAAGAAAAAACTAACATTTGAGCATCTCCAACATGCCTGATATTAGGTCATAATTGTTTATATTATGTCATAATTGTTACAGTATAAGTGGTAGCCACATTGTTATGAACATAAATGTCATCACACAGTATTGGTGTGTTGGAGACATTGGCTCCCATTCGTAGACACCTACTGGCTGGCACATATTATGCTGAATGAATTATGTGTGTTGCCTTAGATAATCTCCATGCCAATAGGTCCCTTCTTAGAGATACAGAAATTCTGTCTCAAGATTATATAACTTGTCGAGAGAGTAAGTGACAAAGCCTAGAGTCAATCTGTGGTTGGTGGGACTTCAAGGCCTGATCTTTTCCACCATGCCACAGTGCCTCTTGAGCATTAAAATGGAGTCAGTATATGGAAGTATTGGGAGAAACCAGGACAGGCAAAGGGAACAATGTAAGCAAAGTCCAAGAGGATAGAAAGCATGGGATATGTTCAGGGAATAGATCACAGCCCACTCTGGTTAGGAGCTTATGGAGAAAGACAGTGGGAGATAAAACTAGAAAGGAAGTTAGGCCAAGTCAGGTAAGTCATGGAACCCAGAATGAGAATGGGAACTTCCTTTGGTTACAATAGTTAGCCATCAGAGGCATTTGAACAAGAGAGCAATATGACTTGAACTATACTTTAGGAACATTAGTCTAGCAGGAATGTACAACTCAGACCACTATTTTGCCAGTCTTCTTTGATCACAACCCACAGTGAGAGATACATTTTTTTTTAAGTTTATTTATTTGAGAGGGTGGGGCGGGGGAAAGAGAATCCCAAGCAGACTCTATGCTGCCAGCAAAGAACCTGACACGGAGCTTGAACCCATAAACTGTGAGATAATGACCTGAGTTGAAATCGAAAGTCAGATCCTTAATGGACTGAGCCTTCCAGGCACCCCAAGAGATACATTTTTCATTGTAACTTGGTACATGCAGATTTAAAACATACATTTCTTTATTTTTTATTTTTTTAATGTTTATTTTTGAAAGAGAGAGAGATAGAGTGTGAGTGGTTGGGGGGGGGGGCGCGCAGAGAGAGAGGGACATGGAATCCGAAGCAGCTCCAGGCTCCAAGATGTCAGCACAGAGCCCGGCCTGGGGCTCGAACTCATGAAGTGCGATATCATGACCTAAGCCAAAGTCAGACAGACACTTAACTGACTGAGCCACCCAGGTGCCCCTAAAATGTACATTTCTAATTGAAACAAAATTTGTACAAGATAATACCTTTACTGTATGCAAATGCTCATGCTTTCTATTCTGTTCTGTTTGTGTTTTTGTTTTAATAGTCCTGATTGTAATTGATTTTCATAACTCTCTGATAGGTTGCAACCCACAGTAGGCAAAAGACTGGTTTAGACCATAGTTGGGAAAGGTGGGGAAAACAATTATATGCTACTGAAGTCAATACTAGAACTTGAGAAATGAAAAGAGAATGTAAGAAAGATATTCCAGAGGGGAATGAGTTAGTAATTCCAGAGACCCCAAAGCTGACAACCATTAACAGAAGTTGGACAGATGGGTGGAGAAAATGGGTTCGTAGGGGAAGAGAGTTTGATTTTGGACACGCCAAGCTTCAGTTCTGAGAAGTATCAAACAGGCATTCAAGAGTAAGAACATGGATCCCAAGGTAGACTTTGGAGCCAGAGTATCATGTCCTGCCATCCATATAGAGGAGTAGTTGAAGTTGAAGAGACTAAATAATGTCCAAGTGAGAGAAGAGAAAGTCCAAGGACAGATGTTTTTGAACACATGTTTGGGGAGTAACAAACGAAAAGGATACACAGGAGGAGCCAGAAAAACAAAACAAAACAAACAAACAAACAAACAAACAAAAACACAAAACGGTGCAGTGTCAGACAGGAAAACCAAAACGGTGCAGTGTCTAACCTTCTTCTCTTTTTTAAAAATTTTTCATCATTTCTAGTATAATCTCAGTTTTCCCAGGCCACAGCTGACTGGAAAGTGTTGGCTTCTACTCCATGGCCTCCATCAGCCACATCATTGGTACTTGTAGTTTTCCTTAAGACCTCTGTTCTAGTCGTCTTCTGCTGTTAACAAATTACCCCCCAAACATTGGAGACTAAAACAACCATGTTATTTCATTCACCCTTTTGTGGGCCAGGAAAATGAGAAGGGCTTGGTCTGTTGCTTCCTTTTGGCTCCACATGGTCAGCTAAGAAAGACAGCTGAAGTTAGATGATCATTTCCAAAGTGGTCTCTTCACACACACATTTGGTGCCTCAGGGCTCGTTTGCATTAAGCTCTCTCCATACAGGAGGAGCTCATCCTCCAGGGCCTGGGCTTCTAAGAAAATGATGACCCCAAGGTAATCAGACTTCTTTTGTGGCAGCTCAGGGCTCCAAGAGCGAAATACAAAATACAGGAAATGGAAGCTTGCAGTTGCCTAAGGTCTGGGCCCAAAAACTGACCCAGTATTACTTCTACCCATTCTATTGGTCAAAATAGTCATAGAGCCCGTTCAGATTTAAAGAGAAGCAACACAGACTCTCCTGTTCAACTAGTTCCAGAAGTCTGCACAAAGGGTTTCCTATGTGCTCAAGAGCAAGATGGCTAGTTAATTTGTGGTTCACCACGTTCTTCCTCTGGGTTCAGGTACCCTGTGCAGAAGGGCTCCTGCAACACATGAAGCCACGTGGGGAGCCTTGTCACAGACCCTGCTAGGGGCCTGCCATCAACACAACACTTTAGGAACACTATCTTCCATGACTATAAAAGCTGTTTATGGTCACAGCCACACCTGCTGGTAAGTGCTTCATTTAGGGTCACTGCCTGAACTGTTGGAGCTCCAGGTCCATCAAAGCCATGCTGGTCTTGTGCCAGAGTATGTGTGTGTTACAGTGTAAGTTTACAATCCCTTTTGTTACATTATCTTGGTCTCCAATCAAAAGCAGCTTGTGCTTTAAAGTCTCATGGAGATTATATATGAAAACCACTCTTCTTGGACCTATTTTTTTTCTCCATTGTTTCTGTTTTTAGCAGGAGTTCCCAGGACTCAGACCCTGTTTCTATGGCCAGAGGAACAATCTCGATGAAAGACAGCACTCTGACCCAGGGCTGAGGCATCGTTACTAGAACAAGTAAAGGTGCCTAGGTGGCTCCTCCCTTGGGATGCATTTTGTCCTGGGAGGGCTACCCAGTGTCTGGGGTAATGGATTTGACAGGACTGCTTTTTCTGGTCTTCTCACTGTGCCCTAATGTGTCTTGCTCCTATGTGAGTACCTCTTCAAATCAAGCAGGGACCCCACCCCAGCAGTGAACATCTGTTTCAAGCCCAACATCCCCACCCAAATACCTGAGGCAGTCCAGCAAGCATTTCTTCTCCAGCCCAAGCAGCTCAAGGTTCTTCCTGATCTCATCTCCAGTGGTAGAGTGACTAAAAGACACATAGCTCTCATTGAAAGCATTCATCACCTTTGCATTCATTAGTTGTTTTCTATTAGTGTAATATCCTCTCTCTCCCCAGTGGACTGTAAACTCCGTAAGGACAGGGCAAAACTCGTGTGATTCACCCCAGTATCTTCAGCACCACCCAAGCACAGCTTAGCAACACTCCATAAATATTTATCACATGAACAAAAGAGAGTGATTGAGTGAATGAGCAAATAAACAAATGAGTGTTCTCTCTGTCCTAATCCCTTCCAGAGAAAAACCTAAGTCTGGGCCTCTGTGGTACTATTCAATCCCATACCAGAATCAGTGTATCCATTTTTTTTTTTTTTTAGTTTTTTATTTATTTATTTTTGAGAAAGAGAGAGAGAGAGCCCGAGAGAGAGTGCAAGCAGGAGAGGAGGGCAGAGAGAGAGAGGGAGAGAGAGAATCCCAAGCAGGCTCTGTGCTGTCAGCGCAGAGCCTGACTTAGACCTCTGTCTCAAGAACTGTGAGATCATGACCTGAGCCTAAATTAAAAGTCAGATGCTCAGTGGACTGAGCCATGCAGGAGCCCTGAGTGTATCCATTTTTACTGGGTGTTTGGAAGTCTACATTGAATATAACTTAATTAGCATGTTTCACTTGTTTTACAATATTGCAGTGTTACTTTTTGAAATTCTGAGACCTAATCTCTTTGCTTTGCATGCTTTAATGCAGGTTCTTTGAACTATGGGAAGATAATCATGACCTGATGTTTACCTTCTCACAGTAGTCATAAACTCATGCCTCCACATAACTACCAGGGTCTATATAATTTAGGTAATGGGCCTATTTTTTTTTTTTTTGCTAAATTATCTGAGTAAGTGTGTTGGATTCATTCTACAGCATATTCATCAGTTCTAAATTGTGCCACAGAGATGCGATAATACTAACGTTTATTGAGGGCTTACTATGCACCAGACACAGATGTAAGCTCTTTACAAACATTATCTCAATCTCCATACCAGATCAAAGGGACCAGCATAACATCCCATTTTACAAGTGAAGAATCTAAAGCTTAGAGAGATCCATGCCCAGGGTTACACAGCCACTAAGTGGCAGAGCCTGGATTTGAACTAGCATTCAATTCCAGATTTAAATACTTGATAACCACATGGTATAGAATTGATAACAGTGTATATTTTAAAATTCAGATAAATTCGCAATATTCAGGGAAGTCTCAACTCTGTAAATACCCCCCATAAATCTGGCGTTACACATTTGGTTTCAAATTGTTGCTATCTATGTGACTCTGAATAAATCTCCCAGCTGCCTTGCCCAAGAGCCAGACCTGGCTTCCATTGAGGGGTAGGCCAGGCCAGCAATCTCAATGAAAGGCAGTACCAAGACCCAGAGCTGTCTCTCTCTTCTGCTGGCTCTGTTACTGAGCTGAGTTTTCTGATGTGAGAAAAAATGGAATTAAGAAAATCTACCTCGGGATTTTCAGAATTAGATGAAATAATATGTATAAAATAACTAACTCAGTGCTGGATATGTAACAAGCTCCCCAATATGGATTGGTATTGATGTGATGATCATTTTTGCTGTTGAGATTAAAGTCTTCTGAATACATGACAGGTCTATTCTGGATGACCACTAGAGGAGAGAGCACCTCAGTTCTGTAAGCAGCCTAACTAGAGGGGTGCCTCAGTAGCTTAGTCAGTTAAACATCTGGCTCTTGATCTCCATTCAGGTCATGATCTAACGGTTTGTGAGTTCAAACCCTATGGCAGGGTCTGTGCTGATGGCATAGAGCCTGCTTGGGATTCTCTGTCTCCCTCTCTCTCTGCCCTTCCTCTGTTTGTGCACGTGTTCTCTCTCTCTCTCTCACTCTCTCATTCTCAAAAATGAATAAATAAGCATTAAAAAAAGAAGTCTATCTAGAATTGGTGATATTGTCTTCACTAAGTTTACTGCTGCATGGTACCTTCTTACATATGCAAATATAGCAATTGAAATCTATAATCCCTCATGATTCCCTGTATTTTGAAAGATTGGACTTGATAAAAATGAGCATATTTGAACTATGCATTTTCTCCTCTCTTGTCTATAGCCCACTCTTAAGCATTAATGTAAACAGAAATCTGGCAGCAGGAGAGAAAAAAGAACAAAAATAAAATTCACCTCAAATATTGCCCATACAAGGTGAAAAACTCGACCTAATAACCAGAGTTAACTATGTTGTTGAAGTCACTCGATCTATTTTGCATCATTTTACATACGTTTGTAATTGATTTGATAATTTGATCAAACTTTTCTAAATGCCATACTGGTCCACATTTTTGTGTGTCATTTTTTTATTATCCAGACCAACCCCATGTTAATTCTTAACTTGTTCCTATGCAAATGTATCTAAATGTCAGGAGAATAGTGATTCACAAACTGAGCTCTTAAATTGGCTCTTTTCCAGCTTGCTGTGTGGCCTCTGAGAAGTCAGTTAAGACTATTGGTTTGTTATTTTATATACAAAGTGCAGTTTATGATCCTCCATGAAAATTTGCCCAGATTAACTGACTTCCAGTGATTGTTGCAAATCATTTAAAACTGCTCTTTCTCAGGCTCTGCACCTTGGTTGCATCAGCTTTAAAATGAGCCAACTCTGTAGAAAGTAGCAAATATTTTCCTGGTTTGCATCTTTTGGGAGAGAGGAGCATAGTTACGGCCCGTTCAAGGGAGTTGTCTGACATGAAGGCTACAGTGA
The DNA here is from genome assembly GCF_018350195.1 of Panthera tigris. NCBI lineage: Eukaryota > Metazoa > Chordata > Mammalia > Carnivora > Felidae > Panthera > Panthera tigris. The sequence continues at coordinate 85,652,820 of NC_056665.1, read as the reverse complement.
GGAACACATCTGGCACAGAGCAGGACACTAATGCGATATGTGCTCAAGGAAAACAAAAACGGACGAGAGAGTAGCAAAGTCACACCCCCACAGGCTGGCCGTGCCAACCTAAGCAAGGGAAAAACGCTTCAAGGCTTCTGTTTGGATGCACAAACTGAATGGTGATGTAGCACATATAACCTTTCAGGAGATAATGGTGAGGGCCAGAGCTGAGCCCTGCAAGGCCTGAGATGAAAGGAAAGAAGAACATCTCTGTGGCTGTAATTAAAGAGATGCCTTTAAGCCTGGTCTAGACAACCAGTTGGTTTTCAAGGAACAGGCTTTGTAGTCTCTAAGAATCTGCCAGCAACTTTGGCAAGAATGAAAAAAAATAATGAGGCAGAAACCACGGGATACCCCTTTCCTTTTATTTTTCCTTGCTTTCCCCATTGCTCTTTCCCTTTCTTCTCTTCTCGTCTCTTGTGATCGATCGCCTTTCTTCCCTTCCTGTTTTCCTCTCTCTTTAGGAAGGAACCAGGCATTCTCATGAAGGGTATCCTCCTAAACAGAGTCGCTGGCATTCTAGGTCATCAGCAGATATGGAAATGAATGAGGGAGGTGAACACATTCTCAAAAATTAAGTACGAGATAGCTTTTTTGTTCTTGGACATCTCTGACTAAGCCATTCCCTTAAGCACAGAAAAGTCTTGGGTGCTTAGATAGACTCTGCGTGTGCCAGGGTGCTGCTGGACGTTCCTTCCCTGTGACAGGCAGGGCATGGTGCTTTGTTTTGTATTTCAGTTTTTCACTCCCACTATCTTTGAGAGGGCCTGTTGGTAGGGACCAAGCTTTTCCTTGCCTCCATAAGACGATGCCATCAACATGGCAGTAATGTCATAGTTATTTAGTCACGCCTGGTAAGATGTGATGTGGGTTGGCTTTGCCACGGCCTGTGATGATGAAGAACAAAGCAGTGCAAATGCTCTGTCACAGGGAAGGCGATTGCCCCTGCAATTGTAGAGTCTGCAAGTCATTGAGGGGCGGCCAGAGAACAGCCAGGTCCTCGCCTCACTCACCCAGAGAGAACACATGTGAGGGAAGACATACACTGAATCGCTTACTCAGAGGACGTGAGGAAAAAAAATTGCCCAGGGACTTAGCAGTTTACTTTCGTAACTGCTTTAGTCATTATCATCTGGAAATGAGAGTTCTGTGCTGTGAGGGGAAGTGGGCAATCTTTTTCTGCCCATATTAACTGAATTATTCTGTGATCCTGGTCTTGACTCTTTGGGGGCATGATTGTCTCTGTAGGACATAAGGGAGGTCTTTTCAGGCCAAGCAGCAGGGAGAGAACATGAGGGCTGTGAGGGCTCACCTGTAACCAAGGGATTGTCTCAGCAACACAAAACGTTTAGAGCCTGTCTGCAGAGTTTGTAAAATCAGGGAGTTTGAGGACAAGGGTAAGCATTTCCGTGTCAGCCCAACAAAATGTCCCTCGAAGAACTTTGAAACAGAGATGATGTTTACAGGGAAAGGGTCTCCTGATTTTCTGAAATGGAAACTAGACACAACATTTAAGAATTTCCCCCAGATTGGGATGGCAACTTTGCTTTCACACAAAAGAGTCTGACAGTAGGAAGGGCGCCCACTCAGAAAAGCATATTCAGAAGAAAAAGAAAACATTTTTGAAGGGATGTGTAAGACAGGCCTGCTGGGGCAGGTTTCCTCTGAAAGAACTCTTTGCAGGTTTTTGTTTTGTTTTGTTTAAATCCTGCAGGAGCTGCCCATCAGGGGCTAGTAGGTCGCTGATGAAATACCATGCCCCGAGTTCTGTCCTTGTGTGGACCATGCCTGGGACTCAGGGCACCATGTCAAAGCCCAATCCGAGCATGAGATGGATAATGAAAATGCCAACTCATCTCCAGGTTGTTTGTCAGACCTCTGCTGAGCCTCTTTTTACATGGATAATGCACATCCCAGAAGCCAAACTGAATCCGCCTTTGCCGAAGCTCAGTCTCTCCATGTAACTCCAGCTTGGTTGTTAGCCTGGATGCTTCTACTCAGGGCTGCTCTCTTCAGAACCACTTGAAGTTCTAGCAAGACCAAAGAATTAGGTTCCCTCACTGGGTATCAGTATGTGACTAATGCTCCCACAGGAGATCTTCAGGTCCTTATAAGCCTTCAAGGGTATCTAAGATTGTTTCTCTTCTCAGCTGAAAATACAGAGCGGAGTTACTGCTGGTTTCCCTCCATCTGGGCTAACCAAACCCAAGTTGATGAACTTCATAGTACAAACCTAGAACCTCCTTCTTCTTTTGGCCTGGCTAACCCAGTAGAAAGGAAAACTGGTCTTTCTGCTTGAGCATTTTGTCTTCAACACAGAATCGTTTCCGGTATCTCCATACATGCCCAGAGACCTGACACAATTATCTGCTTTAGAGACACCTGAAATACAAACATCAGAAATACTCCGCCCCTCTCCCTGGGTCATGCCCTGTGCCTGGAGCAAGACTGCCAGGGCCAATTGCTCAGGTTCATCCTGACTGGACCTGCCTGACTGGTAGTGTAGTTTACACATACAAAGCTAACTGCTTCCACAATGGGCCACTTAAGGCCCTAACAGTAATGTGAAAAATCACTCAGATAATCATGTAGAGCCCCATATTTACTTCTTCAAAAATACTGTAAGAGAGGAATTGGGCACTGAGCTGAGGTTAGTCACCGGGCTGACCTTTCCTTCGTGAAAGGTCTTTGGTAAGGTTGGAGTCAGTAAGATAAGAGCTCACTGTAGAATGGCTGTGGTGTGTGGGACCCCCAAGGCAGCCTGCATCCATTGTTGTGCTACTGAGAAAGGCAAAGCCTGTCATTACAGTATCCATCCCAACCACCTTGCAGTGGACACCCAGCCTTCTCCATGGGAGGAGGGTGGTGTGCCTTGTACTGTGTCTGGTGACAAATGCCTAGCCCAATTGCTTCACCACTGACAACTTTCAGAATGGTCAACAAGCTAGTTTGAAGGACGAGAACCTTTGGACTGCAAGATATTTTGCTTTTGCTCACAAAGCCGTAATTCTAACAAGTGCTAGTTGTGACTTTGGCGTCAAAATGCATATAGAATTAATAACAGTCTGCTTATGGAGGTCACGCCATCAAATTTTGACTATAGGTAAAGTCTAGAAACCATCTGCAGACCCATAAATGTTGAGACCAGTTTTTTTTTTTTTTTAATGCAGTACATTCATACTATGGAAAGCTGGACAGCCACACACAAAAAAAGCATGATGTAGATCTTTAAAGGCTAATATGAAATATGTCAAAATATATTAAGTTAAAAGTAAACTTATAGACCAATACATATAGTACAGTTCCTCTTATGTTTAAAAAAATTATCTGGATGTTCATATGTTTGATATGTATAGAAATTTTTGAAAATCTCCAGAAGAAAATGAATGGTCAAAGTGTGGGCCACAGTAAGTACAGAAATTGAGTGTGTTTAGAAATATTTATAGCAATTTGATATTCCACAAGTGTGTGATCTGTTGAACTTAAATTTTTTTTAATGGGTTGGTATTCTGCATGCCTTTGGTCCTTGTTTGTAATTGTTCTGGTAATTCATTTTTATGGTATTTTACAAAAGTATCAGTTCGTGAGGATTGAAAATAAGGAAAAATTATTCCTTTACTACAGAACATGTGAGAAGTACTATTCTAGGAACATAAGCAAAGAATCCTATAAACACTTTTGCTTCATATTTTCCATCTTTATGTATTGTTTGAATTTTTTACCTTGGATATGTGTTACTTTTATGATTAAACATTTGAAAATGTTTAAACTTGGTTGTAAGAAATTATACCAGGCTAATGGTTTTAGCTAGCATATCCTTCCTTGACCCATTTGTTCTAAAGCCTCAATCACAGCGCCTCTTGTGCCTTCCTCATGCTGAGAATAGCCCAAGCTTCAAAAATAAGCATTTCTTTGGGAGGAAGGCCAAAGGGTGCCAAGAGAAATGGGCAGGCAGTGACCAGTTGAGAAAGACTGCTCGTATCCTGCAAAAAAAGTTTTCCACATCCTTGAACGCAGCTGGAATAAGATCCTCTCTCACAGATGAGTGTACTAGGCTCATGTCTCATTAAAATCTCCTCACTGGATTACAGATCCCAAATCCTCTGGGGAGCCTTGTGAACCACGTAATGTTTCTCGCTTTGCATCTTCAATTATGCAACTTTGATTTAGCTGACAGATGTGAAGCAGTGTGCATAGCCAGGCAATCCCCTGGTGGCCACACATGTGCAGAGGGAAGCACAGAGCACCGTCTTCCAGCTCCATCTGGCACAAGCTTCCAATCACTCAGAACCTTTCTTCTCCATCCACCTTCCCTCGGCCCGCACCCTCCCCTCCTCCACCCAAGCCCTGGCAAGGATTGGATGGACACACCTACTTTTACTCTTCCCTTTGGAGGGACTCCCAAGGCGAATGGGAGTAGTGTGCCAATGTGAGAGACCACCTCTTTTATTATGGGATGGCACCACCCCAGCATTCCATCAAGCTTTTCAGTATAGTAATCAGGCCAAATTCTGGCTCTATCCCAAGCTATGACTGCCAGGACCATATAGAGGAACATCTGGCTGGATGGTTGGAAGCACTTGGCTCAGCTGTGCAGGAAATCCACTTTCAGTCCTGAATCCCAGGCTCTCATTTGCAGTCCTGGTAGAAATGCCAGTCCTCTACACAGAATCCGCTCAGCCTCGAGGAGAAGAGAGACAGCTCTGAGCTCATCACCAGCAACATCAGCTGGTGGCTCTGTAGAACAGATAAATGTTGCCAAGACCCATGTGGGATCAATGACCACCACCACAGGGCACTGACAGAGATGGAGGGGGAAGAACCACCATGTGTGCAAGTGTGCTTATGTGTGTGCACACATTAGTGGTTCATGGGAATGTTCTATGTGCAAAATGCCCACTTTGTGAATACTGTGTTGGTCTTTCACGGTGGGTGGTAATGCAGATTTTTCTTAGGTATCACATTGTTGTGATACCTTTCTTCAATGAATAAAGAACCTCTATACCTATGGCTGGATGAAAACCGTTTGGTGTCCAGTTTTTCTAAACTGTGGTCAAATAACAGATTTCCCCCCTTTCATTATTATTTAATATAAATGGGGGTATGATTTGGACCACAGTTGTCAAGGGTTAAGACTAAATGTAAATTAACAGTTCTGATTACTGAGTGTGTATTGTTTTCTTTTTTAAATTCCATTTCCTCACTCCTTAGTACACCTGAAAAACATATACTTATTCCTTCTTTGCCACACATTCTGTTATTGCTGGTAAAATTTTTTTTTCTATGAGAATTCCTGAATTCTGTAGCAAGGCATAAAAAGACAAGAGGGTGAAGTAATAATGTCTTTGATATTAAATTTGGTTTTTCCTTATAATAATCATTTTCTCCCTTTTTTTCCTCTTGGGCATTATCTTTCTCTCACTTTATATTATTCTGGAAATTATTTTAAATGCCTACAGTGTGTATGCTATGCGGTGTGGGGCTGTGGATAGACCACAAGCTTCAAGATCAGAGACAACTGGGCTTCAGTCCCATCCCAATTACTGCTTAACTATGTCGATATGGATAAGTTATATAGGCTCTAAGAGTCTTTGTTCCCACATCTGTAAATAAAGATGAAATAAGATTATGTATGTTAAGCAACCCTCATGAAATCTTCTTTCCCTCCCCTGTAATGTACTTGGAGCATATTTACCCCCACCCATCCCTTCCATCATAGCCTTAAAGAAGTAGAAGAGTCATAGGTTTACAGCAACAGGTTGTATATAGTTGCATATGTGTTACACGTACACACAACAGAATAGTGTAAATGAAATAAAGCTAAATTGGCCTTGAGGCACACGAATAGAAGTATAACATTTAGAAGAAAAAGGCAGTGGTCTTGCTCTACTGTGCCCAAATCAGCACGTACTAAGTGTGGATTTGGTCCAGGGACTCCAAGGCCAAATGATGAGAGATTGAGGCCCTGTCATATGAAGAGCTGAGGTGTTTAACTTATAGAGGAGAGTCATCAGGGTGCTCAGTAACCATCTTCAAATATTTTTCAGTTCCTTAAAGGGGACTGGAATTAGACTTATTCTGTACTTCCTGGTGTATTAGCTTGGTTCTCCAGAGAAACAGAAAGAATAGGATACATACATACACACATACATATCTAATAAAGAATGGGCTCATGAGATTAAGAAGGCTGGCAAATGCAAAATCTGCAGAGCCACTGTCTCACCTCAGGTCCAAAATCTGGAACCAGGAAGAACTGATGTTCCAATTCAAAGGCCATCAGACAGGAGAATTCTACTGGGGGAAGGTCACCCTTTAGTTCAATTCAGACCTGCAACTGATTGGACAATGCCCACAAACATTATGAAGGGTAATGTGCTTTACATGGTCTTCTGATTTAAATGTTGATATCATCCAAAAACATCCCCACAGCAACACCCCGAATAATGTTTAACCAAATTCATGTCCCAGTCAAGTTGACACATAAAATTAACCATCACACCTAGTGAGTAGAATCAAACAAAAGTCACCTGAAAACAGAACTAGGCTCAAGGCAGGAGGGTCTCTTTCTTCAGCGGCGAAGTTATCCAGTCAGAGGGGCACTTGGAAAGGATGTGGGCTGTCTCAGCATATAGGCGCCTGAGCAGAAGCAGGGTGATGTCATGGCAGGGACATTGTAAAGAGAAATCAAGCTTCAGAAGAGAGGACTAAGGACCTTAAATGGCCCTTCCTAGTCCAAAGATGTTGTGGATCTATAATTCTATATTTAATATAGGCTTTGCTTCTGGTTGGTCTTACCAAATGATTTGGTTTTAAATCTTCAATACAGTAAGCAACTACTATGCATTAAGTTCCCTGTAGGAAAAAGAATGAATCTGAAGTGCATGAACTAATTTTAAAATTAGTGTTTAGAACATCCCAAGAGACTACCTTGGAAATCATGGTTTCTCCATCCTCCTTATGTAAAGAACAAAGCTAAAGCTTATCAACTACTGCCTTGGATTCTCCCTTGTAATTTTTTCCTAAAGCTCTCCATTTCTAAATTTTCTTTCCCATTCCAATAGATTGTGCCTCTTTTAAACACAAGTCCTCAGCTCAGCACGTATCTTTCCGATGAGGCCTTCTCTGGCTATCCAATCAGAATTAGTAGCCTCCTCCCATCCCTCATAACAACCAGTTGCCCTCTGCTTAAGTTTCTTTATAACTTTGCACTCTTTGGCATAATTTTTTGTATTGTGGCAAAATAGACACAACATAAAATTCACCACTTTAACCATGTTTTAGTGTACCGTTCAGTGGCATTCAGTATATTCACATTGCTGTGCAATCATCTCCACCATCCGTCTCCGGAACTCTGTCCACGTTGCAAAAATGAAACTCCATACTCATTAAATACTAACTCCCCATGCCCCCTCCCACAGCCCCTGACAGTCACCCTTCTACTTTCTGTCTCTATGAATTTTATTACTCTAAGTATCTCATATAAGTAGAATCATATAATATTTGTCCTTTTGCTCCTGGTTTACTTCACTTAGCACAATAATGTCTTCAAGATTTATCCATGTTGTCACATGTGTCATAATTTCCTTCCTTTTTAAGACGGAATAACACTTCTTTGTGCATATGTACCACATTTTGTTTATCCATTTATCTGTTGATAGATATTTGGGTTATTTTCTCCTTTGGGCTATTTTGAATAATGCTGCTATGAACACTGGTGTACCAATATCTGCTTTCAATTCTTTGGGGTATATATCCAGAGGTGGAATTGCTAGATCATATAGCAGATCTATGTTTAGTTTTTTGAGGAGCCGCCATACTGTTTTCCATAGAAGCTGCATTATTTTACATTCCCATCAGCAGTGCACAAGGATTCCACCTACTCCACATCCTCCCTAATACTTGTTGTTTTGGCTTTGGGTTTTCTTTTTTAAGTTTATTCATTTATTTTTGAGAGAGAGCGAGATTGTGCACATGTGCATGAGTAGGGGAAGGGCAGAGACAGAGGGAGAGAGAGAATCCCAACCAGGCTCTATGCTGTCAGCACAGAGCCTCACATGGGGCTTGATCTCACAAACCATGAGATCATGACCTGAGCCGAGAGTCAGATACATCACCAACTGAGCCACCCAGGCGCCTCTAGGCTATTGGGTTTTTTTGATAATAACCATCCTCATAGGTGTGAAGTGTAGTTTCACTTCACACATTTTTAATTTGCATTTTTAATTTGCATTTCCCTAATGATGAGTAATACTGACCTGACATCATTTTATTCATTTATTTGATGCCTGTTCATTGTCTGGCTCCCCAAACAGGATATAGGCTCTGTGACTAGGGGAAATATGTCCGACCTGTTCATTGTCTTATCTCTAACCCAGAGAGCCATGACTGGCACATAGCAGACATCAATCACTTGTTGAATGAATGAATGAATGAATGAATTTACTGGAGAGAAAAATTCAAAGTCCAAATATGGAATCTGAATTAATCTTCAGGCATTCAATTTTTTTTTTTTTTTTTTGCCTGGGGTAATAAATAAATATAACCTTTCCACTACTTAGTGTTCTTGGAAAACGAGAGAAAAATATACTTGGGCCTTTCCTGCCTCATAGACAAACTACATAGATTCATAAAATACTGTGGCCCGGGGCGCCTGGGTGACTCAGTCGGTTGAGTGTCCAACTTCAGCTCAGGTCATGATCTCACTGTTTGTGAGTTCAAGTCCCGGGTCGGGCTCTGTGCTGACAGTTTGGATCCTGGAGCCTGCTTCAGATTCTGTGTCTCCCTTTCTGTCCACCCCTCCCCTGCTCATGTTCTGCCTCTCAAAAATAAAAATTAACAGAATATTTTTTTTAATATTGTGATTAAAAAATTTTTTAAAAAGGTGGGGAGCCTGGGTGGATCAGTCAGTTGAGTGTCCAACTTTGGCTTAGGTCGTCATCTCATAGTTCATGGGTTCAATCCCCGCATTGGGCTCTGTGCTGACAGCTCAGGGCCTGGGGCCTGCTTCAGATTCTTTGTGTCTCCATCTTCATCCTTCCCTCGTTCACATTCTGCCTCTTTCTCTCAAAAATAAGTAAACATCAAAAACTTTTTAAAAATGAATTAATTAAGTAAAATAAAATATTGTAGCTGGATCATTCTAGCTTGCAGATGTAATAATTAACAAAATTGTAGCATGTTTGCTATTTCAATGTCCAAATTGCATGTATTGTTGGTAATTAGTACCAGACATATAATAGGTGCTCAATAAATACTTGCTGATAAATAAGTGAATGGTCCTGAAAATGGTAACTCATTGGTAACTAAAGATAAAGACTGTATGTGAGGGACTTGAAACTCCTTAGGACATAGCCCCAGAGAGTAGCGTTGGTGGGAAGTATAAACACCAAGATGAGTGGGTAATTCATAGGTCTTTTTTCTTCAAATAAGGAATCAATTTGGAAGCCAAATCTGTAACCACACTCCCCGTGCAATGTTGCTTCTCTAAAAATCGATCACCTGCAGAACCCCGGAGAAGCACGAGTGCTTTTTTGGTTCATTCCATAGAGCAGAAGGAAAGTGTTTTCCTACATTCTGCAGCTCAAACAGCCGTAGGTGTGGTCCTGCTCTGCTTGCTTTAGAGCAGGGGCTGCTTCCTGCTGTACCTGTTCTGCAAAGTGCACGACTGTTAGCAGAATGAGAGAAAAGTACCCTCATTTAAATTCTGTTCTAGTGTTTAAACAGTGAAAGTGTGCTTTCTGCCAACCACGATTTCTGCTAGTCTTAATAGACAGAGGTGGAATGAAATATTAATTTCTTTTGAAAAGATGTGGGCAAGCTAATAATCTGTTTCTGTTGTGTCTCAGTGTTGTTCCTAAATAAACTGAGGAGCAAACCAAGAAGTAGCCTTCGGCCAAGCCGAGCAACCAGTGGGTATTGGGGGATGCGACCTGATATTCTATTCAGCAGTAACTGATTATAAGAATCTGTATAGCTTCCTGGTCTCAAAGGCCAGAGACGGTCATGTCAGAGGCATGGAGCACACTTGTAATTAGCAGTTTTTCACTGAAAAAAAAAAGCGAGTACACTAGACTAGAAAATGGAAGAAAGCGAGGACGATTTTATGAAATTTCTAGAGAATTACCCAATCAAATGGTACTGAGTACTCTGGCCTGGTTCCTAACAGATAGACATCTAGGTAAGAGCAGCCCTAAGTCATTAACCTGATAAAGAAGGTTTGGGGTTTTTTTCCCCCTGTTTTTCAATGCATAGTTCCTGGACCTTCTGCATGAGAATTAGTGGTAGTATTAAAAATGCATGTTATTGAACATCCACTCAGACCTACCAAATCCAAATGTCTGGAGGTAAGGCACCAGGATCCTGTTTTTTAGGAAGGGGGAAAATACCTCTCTCAAAATCCCCCTCAAGTTGCATTCGTTAGAATTAAGTTGCGTACTCACATCTCATGCAATTACAGGCTAGGAGAATAAGACCAGGTGATTCAATCAGTCGTGCCAGGGCTGGTGAAGAGTTCTACTTCCCTGAGCACATGACCTTAAGGGTGTGAACACTAGAATTAGGTTCTGACAGCATGGAGAATGATGGAGCCTATTGGGTAGGTAGAAATGAAGTTTGCAACCATGATTTAGTAGCTGATGAGGCATAATAACTCACATGAAGCCTTGGTCTCTTCAGCTGCCATTTCCTAAATTCTGCTCACGTTCTGTAGATCAAGTGCCCAAAACTTTCCTCATTGATAGCCATTTTGGTAAAGTCTAGGCAGTTCCAAAGAAACCAGGAAGAATTGACATATGGTAGGAAAGTGAAAGAGATTGATCTTGGAATAGTTCAAAATACCAGATACAAGCTTCTATTCATAACACTGCCAGACTGAGTCAGTGGGAAGACAATGCATTTGTTCTTTAGTTCAACAAATATTTACTGAGCACCTATTATATGTCAGATCCTATATTTAGCCCCAGGGGTATGTAAGCAAATAAAATAAACAAAAGCCCCTGCCCTTTCCTCATGAAGCTTACATCCTAGTGAGAGCAACTGAGAATAAATAAAGCAAGCAGATAAACCATAAAGCATGTTTGAAGGGGATAGCTTTATCAAGAAAAAGAAAGCAGGCAGAAAGGATAGGCAGTGTTCAAGTGAAGTTGTGATTCTAAAGAGAAGAGAAGTAAGATCAAGCTTCACTGAGAAGGTAATTTGGTACAGAATTTAAGAAGATGAGTAGTGAGCCATGGGGATATGTAGGGAAAGGATCCAGACAAGATGCATCAACTGCAAAGGCCCTGTGGTAGAAGTGTGCCTGATCCAAGGAACAAAGCAGGTCAGTGGGGCTGGAGGGGAGTGAATCAAGGATGAAGTGGAATGTATAATGCAGTATGGTAGAAGCAGATTGCCTGGGGCCTTTGAAGGGACTTTGGTTTTGCTCTGAGGGAGATGGAAGGACATTGGAAAGCTGGGAACAGAGGAGTGATGCGATCTACCTTCTATTTTAATAGGATTATTGTGTTACTGCTTTGAGAATAGAGTATAGGGAAACTAGTTAGGAGGCTATCATTATGGTTCGAGTGAGATATGATCAGGGCTTGCACCGGAAAAATAGAGATGAATAAGGGTAAGCAAGAACTCAAGTATAGGCTTTCAAAGTTTCTGACCTGAGTGACTGGAAAGAGTTGCTATTGTTGACTGATCTGGAGAATATTGTGGATGGAGCAAGTGTGTGAGGAAGAATCAGGAATTCATGTTGAATGTGCTAATTTTGACATCCCAGTTAGATATCCAAGTGGAGATGTTGAGCAGGTGACTAGATGAATGCAGATGTATGACTGTTATCTACATAGGGGTGATAATTAAATGAATAGGACTGGATGAAATCACCAGGAAGAGGTAGACAAGGTCCAGAAACTAAGTCCTAGGATTGTCTTCTGCATTGTTTTTGAAAATGTCTTGAGTTCTGTGTAACTTATCCAACTCTAGTTTCCTAGGACATTGATTGCGGGAGTTAGGAAAAAGTTAACTCTTAATGACTCACTGGCAATAATGTAATATGAAGGAAAATTTTTTCAAAGTTACTGGGAGACTGTGCACATCCATAAGTCCGTAAAGTACATATGGACTTTTACTTATTACATGCAGAAAGCTCAGTGACTATGCATTTAACTTGTGTTTTCATAAGTTAAATAAGAATTCGGGCACTTAAAAAACTGGTGTAAGTGGGTGGGCACCTGAATGGCTCAGTCGGTTAAGCGTCTGACTCTTGATTTTGGCTCAGGTTACGATCTCACGATTCGTGGGATTGAGCCCCATGTGGGGCTCTGCACTCATAGCACAGAGCCTGCTTGGGATTCTCTCTCTCCCTCCATGTCTCCCTGCCCCTCCCCCATGCGCCCATGCATGCACGCACGTACACACACACACACACACACACACACACACTCTGTCTCTTTCTCTCCCTCAAAATAAATAAATAAATAAATAAACAAAAAAACTGGTATAAGGGACTACACCAAAGGGGACTACGAACCCTGGCTCAGCTCTTCCCCCTCTTAAAAACCAGCATTTTAGTCTCTCCCAGAAACCAAGCAGAGACTGGGGCCTGCACAATAAAGACATAGTCACCAAAGGAGTCCCAGAGCAGAGGTAGAATGACATTTCCCAGTGGACTTCACTCTGGATCTCAACCTAAGAACATGGAGTCAAGCATAGTGCTCGGAAGCAGAGGAGTCAAGTAGACTTGGGTTCTTATCCCAACTCCTCCACTTACCAGCTGTTTGGCTAGTAGGAAAGTTGCTACTGTCTCTCTCTATGGCCTTGTCTATGAAATGGAAAGAGTAGAATCTATTTCATATAAAAATTGAATGAGATAATAATTATAAAGCATTTAGCATAATGATTGCTATTTTTGTTTCTAAAATTTCCCTCAGTAGTCTCAATTCCATTAGAATTCCAAGCTGTTATAATACTATTTCTTTGGAGCCTAGAGTATTGAAATGAAGATGTGTTCAATCAGATTGTAATTTGTAACCTACCAAATGCTCTGGTCCAAGGCTTTGTTCTCCAGGGTTGAGATTTATTGAGTTGCATTTAACTCCAATACCACTAGGGGGCACCTCAACAAATTAATTTTGGAGCCTACTGTAATAACTGGCAGCCATGAGTTAATGAATTTCTAAATGTGACTTATGCTCTGGGAGTAGCCTGCTCAGCGCACTTAGTGCACAACACCTTTGGTCTCAAACATGTATAAATTGATTGTAGCAGAATTCCACATCAGGGTGTGAATTCCTAAAGTACTGGGTCATATACTTAGGTAAGATTCTATTTGTGAAGGACATCTCTGAATTCTGAGGCTTTCTGCCCCAGCTGTGGTCATACATAGCCCTGCTCGGTCAAGCTCTTAAATCAGTCTACTTATTACAACCAGGTACCAACTCATTTTCATAAGCACTTGTAAAGAGAGCTGACATTAAAAAAAAAAAATCTCTATTCTGGCAGTAGTGCTTTGGAATTAATTTGCTCACCTTTTGTGCCAATGGATTTTTGTGCTGGGTAAGCAGCTAACACATGGTTGAGCCGAAATTCAAACCCACAGAGTGTGGCTCCAGAGCCCACACTCCTGCCCACTATGTCATATTGCTTTACTGACAGGTAGCATCAAATTAATGCTAAATGCCAGAGGGTGGTGATAAAGAGCAGGAGTGGCCATTGTCAAGCAATTTATAACCTGGATTAAATATGGTAATCATGTGAATAATGCATACTCTATTTATTTAAAAGTATACAAGCAATTCAGACTATTAATACGGATCATGTTTGGGTCTTGTCTGTGTACATAGATCTACATAAGTACATGTATATATATATCTATACACATATATATATATATGTGTATAGATATATATATACTTAAGTATATATAGTTCTTATTTGGATATAGTTATATTCAATGTATGTTACCTGAGTGTTACTGTGTGCCAAGCACATGATGAAATATTAAAGGCAACATCTTGGTCATGCCTGGTCAACAACAGGCAATTGTCTACCATCTCAAAGACTTCTTGGAGAAAATTAAGGTCTTGGGGCACCTGGATGGCTCAGTCGGTTGGGTGTCCGACTTTAGCTCAGGTCATGATCTCACGGTTCGTGGGTTCGAGCCCCACATCCGGCCCTGTGCTGACCGCTCAGAGCCTGGAGCCTGCTTCAGATTCTGTGTCTCCATCTCTCTCTCTCCCCCTCCCCCACTCATGCTCTGTCTCTCTGTCTCTCAAAAATAAATAAACATTTTAAAAAAAATTTTTTTAAAGAAAATTGAGGTCTTAAGTGATTTGGGGACAATGGGACTACTGTATCAACAGTTGACTCTAGAATAATGTGTTTAGCCTAGTACATGGAATAGAGCATATTGAATGAATGAGTGAATGAATAAATGAATGATGGTTACTTTGTGAATGGGAAGGACGGAAATTAGAAACAGGAGGTAAAAGAAAAATGGGGTCGGTAAGAGGATGCGGGTAAGTAGGATGAAGCAAAGAATTCCCAAATTCCCTCAGAGGGCCGTGTTTAGCAGAGAGCTGGCTGGTGAGGAACTTTTGACTCCACAATTAGGACTTCTTTCCTGGCTTTCAGTCCCAGTCCAAGAAATAGTGTTGTTTCAGTTGGTTTTGGGGGTTTTGTCTGTCTGTTTATTTATTGTCCTTTTCTTCATAGTTGCCATCCACATGAGTGAAAGACTGCCCCTAAATGATTCTTACTTCCTAATGGAAGTGTGTTCCTCTTTTAAAGCCAGGTAATCTGCTGTCGCTGAAAATTAATACACTTTTTGCATAGTCGGTTCTAAGTAAGTCTCTTCACTTACAGGTTAATGGGGCGATTAACGCCACACTCTCCCCCTGTTATTTACTTCAGTCACTTCTCAAATATCTTTTCTTTTTTTTTTTCCTTAGCGTTTTCCATCAGGGTTCTGGTTCTTATATCATGCTAATGCCTTCCTTGGGCTGAGCTGTACAGCATGTTTAGTGCATCGAGCACCCAGCCAACTTTCCAGGGAATCGAGCCATAGACGTACCTCCTAAATGATACTGACAGCTAAGCTAATTTTCTGTATCTTAGAAAATCAAAGTTGTAGTTTATTTTAGACATATCAACAAAGTTTAATTGTCGTGGTAAAATCATACTAAAAGTTCAGTTAAAAACGGGTGTTCGGGAAAACTTTAAAGGATTCCTCCATACAGCATATAATGAAAGTGGCATGGTTTGGGGTAACAAATATATCCAAGGACCATATGCAGAAACTTAATTCAATTAATTCTCAGTAATGAAAACTAATAACTGTGTTGTTTGTGCCTGAAGACCTGATAGGAGTTGAAGCAGGGAAAACTTTTGTTGGTTTTCCACTACAATGTTAGCTAAAACCTTTGTCATGTTGCACTTCCTTGAAGTTCAGTTGCTGGTTTGAAAAGCAAGCTGTCTTTTTTTAAGCTGTTTTTCCTCTCCTTTAAAGGACCCATAGTTTTCCCCCCTCTCCTTTGCTACATTAAAATGGCCCCAAGATGCATGCAATTTTGTGAACTTCAGATTGCAGATTCTACATAATTCCAATAACAGAGCCATGAAGCTCCACTCTTTCATTTGGAATCTGTGAACCACTGAGACTTGTGGAGTATAAATGACATCAGAATATTGCCCTAAAGGTGTAGTGTCAGGGCCAGAATTCTGCCCTGGGATGTGCGACCCGTCAGGCAGTAGAAGACCCTCAGTTACAACGCAGAGCTGAGTGCCGCCCTCATTGTTTTAATTACAGGGCTACAGCATGTGGGTAAGAAACTTGGATTTGACAAGAGTAGAAGAAAGAGGATATTGTATGCCTTCAATCAGCTTTGTATTAGGAGATCCTTAAAGGGAAAATTATGTGAAAGAAAGGAGGAAGAAAACAAACTAGCAGGATCCCTATTTCAATGTAATTTGGAGAAAATGACTGATTTGGGTTGGTCATGCTGCCAGAACAGATGACTCAAGGCTTCCAAACAAGAAATGGAAATCAGGAGGATGCCTGAAGCCTGAAAGAAGAACAAATTGTGAAGATATGATTGACTGTAAAGCTTCAAAATCAACTGTACCAAAGATGAGCTTGGATCATTGCCCAGAACAGAACTGAATGGTGATGTTCATTTAAGTTCTGACTGTTGAAACAAAATAAAATGTAGTAATTGTGCTCTGTTAGGTACACAGACGTGTTAATGCTTTCCAATTTCCCCAACTGGGGATCTGGTGTCACTTTCCCTGTCGTTCCTATTTCATGCTTCACCGGTGACTATTATTGCTGCTCTGGACACTTGGTGAATGCCAGGTTTTTGGCAAAGAACTGGGATCCAGGTGAAAGCATCCTTCTCACGCCGCATGTGAGTGTGCTGCAGGTGGCTTTGAAAATGGCTTTAGAGCTTGGAAATCATTTCCAATTGGCCTGTTCAGGCTTGGGTGATGTGCACCTCGATCCTGGCCTCCAGTGTTCTGGTTGCTGGACATTGGTTATGAGTCTCAGCAATTTGGACCCCAAAGCACTTTGTCTCTGACAACCAGGAAACGCCTCCGTTTCCATGGGCAGCAGATTCATACATCAATCTTTTCCTCTCTTAGGCAGGAAGACATTTTATTCACAGTTTTCTTATACTCTTTTTTCTCAGTAATCTGTCACTTGGGTTTTAGGATAGCCTTTCTGAAGGACAACAGGACTTAACTCCGTCTAACGGTCAGTATTGAAGCAGCTACATACCTCCATTTCTCCTTGGAAGCTACAAAGAAGAAAAGATCCCATGTTGTTTTTCCTAACACCAAAATCCTGCTTGCTAGCCTAGCAACTTCGGAAATTTCCCAGCCTGCCTGTAGGAACAATCCAAGTGCATGGTACAAATGACTTCCAAACAAACATTTTCTACATGCTAAATTAGAAAAAGAAAGAAAGAAAGAAAGAAAGAAAGAAAGAAAGAAAGAAAGAAAGAAGAAAGAAAGAAAGAAAAAGAAAGAAACAGCAAAACCAACAAGGGGGTGACTCAAGGAAAAAAGGAGGAGCAGACAGAATATGTGATATTTCCACTCCTTTTTGGTTTCTTCACCTGAGTCAAATTTTGAGAGTGTTAAGCGCTGTCCTGTCTACCCACTATTTACCACAAAGTCTTCAGATTTCAGGCTGACTGAGCCAGTAACTTTTTTTCAGCCATCCAAATGGTCTAAAGATGTTGTCAGGTACAAGATGTTTAATTAAGGATCTGTCTAGTCTGTTTGGGCATCTAAAGTTTGGACCTTAAACAAGGTAACCTAAAATTAGACTCTACTAATGAGAGACAGCAGGAAGACTTCTTCAAGGGTGTGACTTGCCACAAATGAACCACCAAGAGGGGACACAAACTGGAACTCAAAGGAAATTCCACATCTCCTTGCTTCAAGCAATTAACATCTTTTCATTGATTGGTCTGCGACCTTGGAACCACCCAATATGCTAAATAGTTTCGCACTTCAAAAATGGGGGTGGGGGAAATGAGGGGTAAAATTATTTTGTGAGGTTTGGCACAAATCTGCATTTCAAATAAGCTATGTATGAGCTGTGTCTTTGAGAGAAGAACACGTGCAATTTAGTTTTGATCTTCGTTTTATAGATGTACATAAGTAATACAAGGCCTGTTTTGATTATACAATGAAAAACAAATGTGATCCAATATCGTAGTACTCTGTGTCTACTTATGTTTCTGAACAACAACTCTCATTAGTATATGAACCACCATTAATGGCTTTGGAGACCTGGAACCCCATCCTGATATTTGCTTATGAGCTTATTCCATGTGTGGTATGGGGTTCTCTCATAGGTAACCATCCTAATAGGATAGGGTTCTAATGTCTGATGGGCTCCTGAAAGAATTTAAAACCATTTCTCAAAATGGTTCTCACAGGCTCCTTCAAAATGCTTTGCGTAACATTCAACAACCACCTTCACTATGATTATGACTTAAGAAATACCATTTAAGACTTTTTTCAGATATGGGGGTGTCAAAGGCTATTTGCTAGTGGAGACCAAAAGTACATTGTATGTGTTCTTCTCAATGCTTTTAGCTGTAGGTTAACAGGAGATGTAGTTGAAAGCAGTTCAGATAGTAAAGATTTGTTTTTAATTTCACGTGACCAGAAATCTGGAGGTAGATGCCTAGGATTGGTTGATTCAACAGTCCAATAATGTCATTGAGGCCCAGGTCCTTTCCAACTTTGTGCTGGCTTCCTCAGTTTGTGGGCAATGATATCTCATTTGACTGCAGTACACAGGCATCTCATGCAGCTAGAATGACAAGGAGAGAAGAGGGACTTATCTTTCCATGTGCCTTTTTTCCTTAGGCTGGAAATCCAAGACTTCCAGCATACATTTCCTCTCTTCCCACCACTGGTCTCATGGGCTAGCATTGGATCATATGTCCATGGATGTGACAGGATTCACTAGCAAGGGAATGGGACCACCGTGATTAGCTTGAAGAATTCTGCTTCACCCCTGGACTACAGAAGGGCTTTCTTGCCTGAGTGCGGAGGATGGTGAATACTTGCACCCCAAGGAACAGCAAGCGAATTCTGTTGGGTGAGCAACCACCAGTGCTCCCCACTGACTTTTTGGATAATAACAGTTTTACTTTAATACATAGTATTAATATTTCAATGTTTTCTCCTATTACTGAAGTATTGTCTTTCTCCCACACTGACAGAATCATCCTGGTATGCCTCTTATCCTGCGGGGAGAAACATTCGTCCTTGGGCCTACTTTTTTTTTTTTTTTTTCTAAATCTGGTCCAACTAGCAGATGCTTCATCAACAACTCAAAAGCTTTTACAAAAAATGATCTTGTGCATTGCAGCCTAAATCAATCGGTTATGCAGGTAGTGATCCACATTACTTTAAAACAGAACTGAGTGGAAATGGGACTAAAAAACTGATTTTTCCTAAAATAAGACATTTTACAACAGAAATAACTTTTCAAAAATGTTTATAAAAACAAATTTACTTCAAGAAAAACTGCAATAGAGTGTAGCCCCATGGTCAAGGACATGGACTGTGAGGACAACGGAACTTGATTTGAGTCACTGTATGCTATTTGGCAGTGATGTGACAGCAGGCATCCCCTGAAAAATGAAGAAAGTAACCAATCATACCTCCTTCAAAGGATTGTTACGAAAGTTGAATGAGGTTAAAATATGCCCATATGCCTACATACATTTATTCTTAATAGAGCGGCTACTGCATAGTAAGCTTTAGACGAATTTTGGCTGTTTTTACTTGTATCAATATCAACAAAAGTCCATAAACATACAAGTCAACATTTTCCTACACAGGATGTGTAAAATCAAATTCACAACTTTTGGAAGTAACAACTTTGAGAAACAAAATGTGAGGGCTGCCATACAGTTCATACTGCTTTGTTATGGGAGGTCTTACATTGGTTCTTATGCCTCTTCCAAAGAGTTCTCCAGTGGGCCTGATGTTGGTCAAAACTTAAAGCCAGAATAGTGGCTTTCCTACCTGTTCAGGAAAAAGGACTGCTATTGATGCTACATATACATTAGAATCTCAGTTTCCCTTCATCTGGGGAGAAGACTGGATGTGTCAGCCTGCTTCTTGAGAAGTAAGCCGGATAAAGCATGTTGCTATTGGTGGCACAAATCTCCTAACTTCCCTAGTTATTGTCTTGGTAAGCCACATGCTCTGTAGAGTGCAGCCAAAACTACATGAACACGGGAAAAAGTTGGCAGAGTGAATAGTACATGTGGGTATAAAGATTAGTTCTTTGGCAGAAAAAAAAGAAGTTTATCTCCTTCATAAAACATTACAATTCCTTTTTGTTTCTTAGAATCTGTATACCATACCTTACCTTAGGAAAACTTCCAGTAATTATCTAATCAAGTAAAAAAGTAGCTCATCAGCTTGAGCCCTTGCCTACCACATTCTTCTTTTCGAATTTTGGGTGTGACTCTTCTGATTGGCCCAAGTGCCAATCTTCACTGACAAAAAGGCTCTTCATGTGAGAGGGCATGCATGGTATGGAGATGCTGTAGCAGCCACTTTGGCTGTAGGGGTCATGAAACTTACTTTCTGGATCCAGGACTTTGGGTTATAAATAATAAACCCCACTCAAAATAATTTAGGTAAAAAAAAAAAAAAGGAATTTATTCTAAATGATACTGGGTATCTTAAAGAATGAAAAGCAAAGGGAAATGCCAGTATTCAATAAGGACTGAGATGTAACTAAGCATAAGGAAATGCTTGGAGCACCTGGGTGGCTCAGTCGGTTGAGCGTCCGACTCTTGATTTCAGCTCAGATCATGATCCCAGGGTCGTGAGATCAAACCCCACATCAGGCTCTGTGCTGACAGTGGAGCCAGCTTGGGATATTCTCTCTCTCTCGCTCTCTCTCTTTCTCTCTCTCTCTCTCTCCCCCACCCTTTCTCTCTCTTTCCCCCTCTTCCTCTCCCCCCCCCCCGAAAAAATAAAGCCAGTGTTTAAAAAAAAGAAAAAGAGCTGCTGGCGGCAGGGTCATACTCACAGTACCAGATCTTCTGTTCTCCACCCTGCTTCCGTGCTTCCTTGAACAGTAGCTTCCTTCTTTTTTATCACTGCAGATTGACCTCCTCCAAATGACAGAAAACATGAGTACCATCGACATGCTACCTTTGTATCTTGGAGTGTCAACCACACAGGGCGAGACTGACCTGTTCAGTTCTATTCCCAAATCCTGAAGAACTCTGCTAGGTCTAGCTTGGATCAGGGGGCAAAGAGATGGAATACCATTTGGATCCATTGGTGAGATGCCCAATCAATGGCTGCCTACAAGCAGTGTCATACTGTACTAATGTGTTGCTTCCAGTGTTTTAAAAAAATTGGGCGGGGCAGTTCTCAGCAGAAGAGGTGCCGGCCTGACTAATCCATAGATGTCCACTATTGCATGGATATACTGTGAAAACAATGCAAGGAAATAGATCTAAATTCCCATTTGCCAGCAAAAGATGGTCCTTAAGAATTTCCCATTAAAACTGTTCATTCGCTGTTAGAAAGTTTAGGATGGTGGGATGGCTGGAGGCGGTAGGGGTGGTGGAGGATGATTACACATGAAAGGAACTGAGCAGAGAGAAGGGAAGGAGGGCACATCAAGGAAGCATCGCCAACTTGAAGCAGAGGGCTCTGGACCTCCCAGCAGTTTTCGGATTAAATCCTTATGGTTCTCCCAGCTGCCTCTCTTCCCTCCTGCCTTACACCTCTTTTTAATATTTTCTCCCATCATTTTTAAAATGAAGACCTTCTGTGTTACTTATAAGATTTCTGTCCTCCTTCAGAGAAGCAGTGCTCTACTTTAGGCAAAAGTTTGAAGTAAGGCAGGGTTTTCTCTTCAGGAAAGCACTTTCCCATATCCTCCTGTTATTTTTCTTAGAACAACAAAATCTGAGGGTTGGAGTGGACCCGTCTTGAGGGTGAGCAAGTTCATCTGTTGCTGTGTATATCCCATCTCTGGCATCCATTACAAGTGGCCATCCAGACTGCTTGACCACATACCATGAAGGAGAACTCATCATTTTTCAGGAGAGACCATTCTATGTCCAGATAATTCTGACTATTAGGAGTACTTCCTTGTATTAAGCTCCTACTGGGCCAATAATTTGTCTTTTCTTGCTTCCACCTGTTGGTCCTAGTTCTACCACCTGGAAACAAACAGAAAAATCCGATCTCATTCCTGCATGCTCACCTTTCAAGAGATCATCACGTTCATTATGTTTCTCCCTATGATTGTTCTTCTCCAGGCTGAGCAAGTGTTCTTCCTATAACTGTTCTCTGTTCTATGGGTTTTCAAGTACCTCTGTTATTAACAGGAACACTCAGTTATGGAAGCATTACTTACTTCAAAGTTCTTAATTTTTCCCCCAAACCAGGCATAATCTTCCAGATATGGAAAACTCAGCACAGAAAGAACAGAACTAATGTCTTTCATTAGAAATATAGAACTTCAAATACTACGTGGCAATGAGAAAGAATGAAATATGGCCTTTTGTAGCAACGTGGATGGAATTGGAGAGTGTGATGCTAAGTGAAATAAGCCATACAGAGAAAGACAGATACCATATGGTTTCACTCTTATGTGGATCCTGAGAAGCTTAACAGAAACCCATGGGGGAGGGGAAGGAAAAAAAAAAAAAAAGAGGTTAGAGTGGGAGGGAGCCAAAGTATAAGAGACTGTTAAAAACTGAGAACAAACTGAGGGTTGATGGGGGGTGGGAGGGAGGGGAGGGTGGGGGATGGGTATTGAGGAGGGCACCTTTTGGGATGAGCACTGTGTGTTGTATGGAAACCAATTTGACAATAAATTTCATATATTGGGGAAAAAAAAAAAGAAATATAGAACTTCTGCTCAAGAAAATCACATTTACCTTCTAGGAAGACCAAAGCTATGCTTAGTCACTCTCATGCTGAAAATTATGTGATAATTAATATCTAATGAAATTTAAATGATAAAGAATGGTTAAATTTTAGAAGTGAATTTCAGGTGTCAGTAGTTGAAATTGGAATGGAAAGGAGGTAGGAGTATGAATTTCCATGGTTCTTCAAATCACGTGTCTGCTTTATTTCCTATTCATAAATCTAACACTATCCATTAAGTCAAAAACAGAGGTTAGACAGAGCACCTGGGCAACTCAGTTGAGCATCTGACTCTTAATTTTGGCTCAGGTCATGATATGGTTTGTGGGTTTGAGCCCAGCTTTGGGCTCTGTGCTGGAGGCATAGAACCTGCTTAGGATTCTCTCTCACACTCTCTCTCTGCCCCTCTCCTACTCATGCTCTCTCTCTCTCTTTCTCTCTAAAACAAATAAATAAACATTTTTTTTAAAAAACAGAGGGTAGAGAAGCCCATATCAGGGGATCATTTGATTCCTTTCTTCCTTTTTATGAAATCCATATGCTTAACAAACATTTGTGTCCTGGTTACATATACGCATCACTCTGGGGGTAAGCACACTAATGCACACTCAGCCCTCAAGGAGCTATCAAGTTAGAAGCTGTAAAACAAGCCCTTTGCTTTCCTAATTGAAGTATGCTCTATAAGCCAGTGAATCAAGGAAGAGCAAGAGTTCACCACATTGGTTTGGGTGGCAAAGTGGATTAGGCTAAATAATTTCTTAACTTTCTTATTCCA
This sequence comes from Panthera tigris, assembly GCF_018350195.1. Taxonomy (NCBI): domain Eukaryota; kingdom Metazoa; phylum Chordata; class Mammalia; order Carnivora; family Felidae; genus Panthera; species Panthera tigris. The sequence continues at coordinate 85,629,581 of NC_056665.1, read as the reverse complement.
GAAGCACAGCTAGAAGCAGAACCCAATGTAAGAATGTTGGGGTGAGGGATGCCTGGGTGGTTCAGTTGGTTAAGTGTCAGACTCTTGGTTTTCCTTTCAGGTCATGATCTCACGGTTTTGGGTATTTGAGCCCCAAGTGGGGCTCTGCACTGGCAGCACAGAGCCTGCTTGGGATTCTCTCTCTCTCCCTCTCTCTCTGCCCCTCCCCCACTTGCTCTGTCTCTGTGTCTCTCAAAGAAACTTAAAAAAAAAAAAAAAGAGGGTCACCTGGGTGGCTCAGTAGGTTAAGCGTCCAACTGTGGCTCAGGTCATGATCTTGCAGTTTGTGAGTTCGAGCCCCGCGTCGGGCTCTGTGCTGACAGCTTGGAGCCTGGAGCCTGCTTCGGATTCTGTGTCTCGCTTTCTCTCTGCCCCTCCCCTGCTCACACTCTGTCTCCCTCTGTCTCAAAAATAAATAAAACATTTTTAAAAAATGAAAAAAAAAGAGAGAGAGAAAGTTGCAGTGAAGCTTGAAGGGTCAGAGAAGCTCCAGACCCATGTTAAATGGACATCCTAAAATGCACACACTTGAGTCCTGCCCTTTTCTGTACTCACATATGGGTTCATCAAGAAGACTGATTATCAGGGCACCTGGGCGGCTCAGTCAGTTAAGCCTCCAACTTCACCTCAGGTCATGATTTTGTGGGTTCAAGTCTCACCTCTGGCTCTGCCCTGACAGCCTGGAGCCTGGAGCCTGCTTCAGATTCTGTGTCTCCCTCTCTCTCTGCCCCTCTGCCGCTCATGCTCTCTCTCTCTCTCTCTCTCTCTCTCTCTCTCTCTCTTTCTCTCTCTCTCTCTCTCTCTCTCTCTCTCAAAAATGAGTAAACATTAAAAGATATTTTTTAAAAAAGAAAGAAAACTGATTATCTCAGAAAAGAATGAGGAATATTCTATTTATGTATTTCAGGTTTAAGGTGAGTAAATGGCAGGGGTACCTGGCTGGCTCAGTTGGTAGGGCACCTGATTCTTGATCCTAGGGTCATGAGTTCAAGCCCCATGTTGGGCGGGAAGCCTACTTAAAAAGAAAACAGAAAACAGAAAAAAAAGAAATGAGTGTATGGCATATATAATTTTTTCCAGGCAGACAAAATTGAAAATTTTGGATCTTAAAATCTAATATGAAATAAGTGGTGACATTTTATGAACCTTATATTAAGCATATGGCACTCGTTCTTGGTTTTGTTTTTTTGTTTGTTTCTAAAAACATTTGAATATATGACAAGTCCCTCAGCATTGGCAACAACAGTGTCATCTCGGGTACTGTTAAGACTGCATGTCAGCAAGCAAGTTTGACATTTCTTCTGTCAGCAACATATGTCCCTGACCTTCTATCTCCATCAAGGAAGTTAAAAAATTATGACTAACTCAGGACAAGGCTGGGAGCCCAGATTCCATGGCCATAGAGCTTGTTAGTTCCTTTGTGTTAGTAAAGCTAAAATTAAGGATTTGTGTCCCTTGGTAGCTCAGGAATTTCTGGTCTACTGGGCTCAGGTCTTAGGTATAACTCTAACCTCATTTGGTAAAAAGGGAGAAAATGCACAACTGTTGACAGCTTGAAGCTACCTACCATACAACTGAGGGAAAAAATTCAAGATTGCTTACAGTGAGTAAGGTCAAGTGCATCTGTAAGGTACAACTCATTGTTGTGTTTAGCAATGTACCTAGGGATTCCAGTCTCAGTATCATTTATTTTTCTGAATTTCATAGTGCTAAAAACTTTAGAATTCATAATCTCTGCACTTCAGAATTAAAACAAGAGAGGACTTCATGATTGGGGTCCTACATTGAATAATTGGGAATACTTTAAGATTAGTTGTTTTGTCCATAAACAAAGGCAGAATTACCTGTTGCCTGGTTCCTTTACATAAAATCTTTTATTTCTCCAATAGGCTGTTCGGTTTTTACAAGGGAATTCTGCCACCCATCTTGGCTGAAACACCAAAAAGAGCAGTGAAGGTAAGCTCTGTATACCTTTCCACCAAGGGAAAATAGACTGCAGTAACACCTTCAGCCCTAAAACATCCCACAACAAACTATGGGACATTAATGTGAACTGAACATAAGATGGTAAAAATTTTAATGTGGAAATTATAACATAACTTTTATTATAATTAGGTGTGGTCACTCTCTCAAATATTGGTTTGTGGATTTTTTTTTCAGGTAAAGGCACTCCCTTCTGATGAGGAAATTATACAAAAATTACAGTGGTGAATGAAATTCATGTAATTGAACCACAGCGGCCACAAAATAGCTTGGACATTTTTTCAAAGCAATTCATAAATTTTCCTTGGGAGCAATAATTATTAGAGAGAGAGGGAGAGGAGGGAAGAGTGGTAGAAAAACCTTTTTCCCTAAACCAGTTCCATTTTATGAACAGAGCAAACTAATAGAGTATATTTCTTTGTATATGATTCTCGTATAACACATTTATTTGGCATGCTAACTTCATTTCCTCCCCGCCTCCCAACCCCAGTCTCCTCTGTTAAAATTCTCTATTCTGGTTTTTACAAAATTATTACTTCCACTACGCCGATTTCCATTCTTTAACCACATAACTATGGAGGTTTATGTACTACTTACTGGTTCAGTATCTGGATGGGAACATGGAGATCTGGCAGGACCCCCAGGGTAGAAAGAACTAAATCTGATCAGTCTTTGATATATGTTCTCTCGGATAGAATTCCTGATCACAGTGACTCTGGCTGGCAGTGCCCCCTCTCCCAGACCAGTGACATCACCAAATACGGCTTTGTCTTTCCATAAGAAGGATAACATACACTTAGACCGAAAGACTTCCTTTCCAACTAATGACATAAAGCTTTTTTCACATACATTATTCAATATGTATTCCCAATATTCCTGAAAGGTAACAAGGGACAGTTTATATACTTTTACTCAGTAACGTAAGAGGGGAAGTTAACATTTAGGAGAAAATAACAGATATGCAGACACCAAACTTTTACATTATGTCAAAATAGTAATTTAATAGGATTTAATTTGAGTCTAGAATTTAGAAAACAAAGCTTTAAAACATACTTCTCTATAAATTTATCCCCTTTGTTGCCGTACTTTTTGTGATCTTATATTATTACTTCAACACAAATTTCATTATAAGGATCTGAATCACAGTAAAGAATCTGGAAGAAGTTCACCAAAGTACACAAGAGGGCTGACTTGAATTATGAAATGGCTTCACTTGATAAAAGATTGCCCAAGTAAACAAACAGAGCGGAGTTCCTTTCAAAAGGAAAGTCACTTTGTCTCCATGGAATAATATATTCATTTGTTCAGTGTTTTACAGTATAAATGGAGTAAATTATACTTAAATTTTTTTCCTGGAATATTTTTCCTTAAGACTGTATATTGGAGACAAATTTAATTTAAATTTGAAAGGGATTAAAGTTTATCAGTGTTGAACAGTCTTTTATGTAAGAAAAAAAAAAGTTGAGCTTTACAAAACTGAGTTAGTCTCTACTTAAAAAAAAAAAAAAAGCAATGCTCCTTGCCAGAACAATGGTTAACAGATGAACTTTTGGGCAACTGGATATGGTATATGTGTCCCAGACATCTTGTTTCAAGTCAATTTTACCTTAAAATTATTGAGACATATGGTAAGTGCATTGGCTTTTTAAGTATAACTTGGAGTTAAGTGTATCTTTGCCAGATGGATAGCACTAGTTTTTCAATACGATTCATGAAAACATTTGTTTTATAGATATTTATCTTAGAATTTGTGAGAAAAGTGATCATCTGATTGTAATGATTTCATACATCATAAACTGCTTCATTGTATATCATCAAAGTTCACTTCAGAAAAAATATGCAGAGACCATATATATGTATATATATAAATAGACCCACACACGCATGCACACATACATATGTATATGTACATATGGTCTGTGAATATATATGTATGTATGTATTCCTTGGTACTGAAACTTCAATTACAATCATTATTATAATCAGAAATAATGTTAAGTTTTCTGTACTTTATTCTTTGAAATGAGATTCATCATTAAAATAAGAAGACTCATCGATGCTAAATAAATCAAACTTCCCCCTTTCACAAATTAAGACAGAATTAGTATTGCAGTTAGCAGAAGGAAATAAAGACCTCGGAAAGATACCAACTGGTCCCTCGGACATGGGAAGCACCACATTCCAGGTTCCAGGGTCTGGTCTTGAGATTCACAAGTCTAGAAACACCGTTTTTCCATGAACAGACTCTCAAGGATTGCCTAATACTAACCAGACTCATGAAAGAATATAAATTGTGAAGGCTGTTCACCACGATCCCTACACCTGCCATGGTGTCTACACATACTGGATACTCAGTCAATGTTAGATGCACAAATGAAACATATATAGAGAGAAACAAAAAGTGTATTGATTTATAACAGGAGACATTCCTATCCTATTCCCCAAAATTCCCATGTCTACTATTCAGTCTCTGGAATACCAAGACTTCCATTTCCAGCCAAGATAGAGTAACAGAGACCAGATTTTACTCTCCTGCCTGAAACAGCAACAATAAAAATGAACAAAATATATGAAACCACAATTTTCAAGACACTGGACATCAGACAAGGAAGGACAGAGACACAGGAAACAAACGAGATGAGCTCTATGGTTTGCCCCAACTTACCGCCTTGAGAGGTTTGCCAGACCTAGGTCATGCAGGGGAGATGTAAGGAGAGCCCAGTGTACTCCCTGGGATGAGAGACAGCTGATGGGCTGGAGAGGGCAAAGCAGCTAGAGTTCACAGGACAGAGTACCAGAAAAAGAGAGAGCTCCTATGACCTGCAGAGGGACCCTGTAGATACTCAGGTGAGAACCGATGAGTACATGCATGTAAGAAAACTAGCAAGGCTTGGGAAAGATGTACAGAGCATTAGGGGGAACAGTGCTTGGCAAGCACATAGGGCTGGGAATGGTACCTGTTTCCACCAGCCAAACTGAAGGGCCTCCAAATGCACAGGGCATTAAGAGGAGTACTCAGAAGGGGTTTGCCTCAATAGCGGGGAATAATCAGCCCTAGTCTGAGCACTGCTTAGGTAGTTAAAAGCAAGATCCAAGCGGATCAGACTGTTTGCATGTAATTGAACTGCATCCCTGAACAGAATACCTGGGAGGTCAGGTTAGTCATCAGACTGCTTAGTGAGCATGAGATAAAGCAAAGGGAAAAGTGCTGGAGGGCTGTGTCACCCAGGCAAATGGTACCAACCTCCCCTGCCAAACCACAACCTGACACTTCTCCGTAGACTGTATGGCTTGTGCCCCTCTCCCTAGGTGAGACTATCAACTTCTGATTCCAGTACATAGGTTATAAATGACATAATTCATTTGGATTCCAGATTTTATATTCAGAATTCCCAAAAACTTGATTGGATATGAATGTTTTCAAAACTCTTTATTCACACTTCAGTATGACTTTGGGGAGGTAACTTTATTACATGTTGACCCCCCTAATTGCATCCTTAGAGGGTAACCTCATATCTCACATGATAGGGTACTTTTATCACATCTATGCATTGATCAGTGTTGTGAATGAGAAATTACCGAGAAGTATCATGAAAGCCATAAAGCAGTAGTGTTGTATAGAGAGGAATTAAAATAATAGCTAATCTCCTAGTTCCTAAGAATACAGTTCTGGCATGATATCTTCTAATCTTTGAACATGGGAGACATTCAGTAAATATTTGTTGAATGAATGAATGTTTTTTTTAGTAAATATTGGTTTCAGACTGTAGTAATGACATTTACATAATTTTACTATTACTGAAACTTTGTTTTAAAAGATTTTAGCTTTTCCTTCCTTAAGATCCTGTATTATTTATTTGAAGCACTATCTGCTTATTAGAATATATGATAATATATTGTTCATTACTTTTGAATTCAGTACATTAACAATTCATCACTATGATCTATGGGGCTTCTTTATTCTCTGGAACCAGAATCATTTCATCCTAGCCATTCACTGAAAGTTTCCAGAAAAGTCTGATGAGCACCAATCAGCTAATTAATAGTAGTTTGGTTTTTAAAAACAATTTTAGAGATGGGGAAATGAAGAGCCTAAAATTGCCCCAACACATAGACTTGGGATTCCCTGTGAGAATTGCTACAGTGACAGGCCAAGTCCATATCCCCAGACTTCTCCCTTGAGATCCCAATATGGTCCTTAATCCTTCGTAATTACAGAAAATTGGAAAGAAAGAGAGAGAAAGAAAGAAAGAAAGAAAGAAAGAAAGAAAGGAAGGAAGAAAGGGAGGGAGGGAGGGAAGGGAAGGAAGGAAGAAAGACAAAAATCAAAACCACCTCCTCACAGCAGAAGGGAACCACGTAGTGAGGCCTCTTGTGAGGTCCATCCATCCCAGAACTTCCTTGAACCCAATGTTCAGTTTTTTCAAATGTGGGCCATGACACATGAGTCCTAAAATCAACTTAGTGGGTTACTAGATTTAATGGGTCATGACCAGAATTTTTTTTCATGAAACAGAATAGAAACATAGTGCATTACACATAGTGAAGGGGTAAACATTGTTTTATAGCAATATCTTGTTTCAGTTAATATAAGCGTATACTGCATTCGTGCGTGCACGTGCGTGTGTATGTGTGTGTGTGTGTGTGTGCGCGCGTGTATGTGTGTTAGTGTTACATAAATACTTTTTACCTAGATTGTGGTCAGAAAAGTTTGAAATCTTCTGCATTGAGGGACTGTGGGCTTCTAGGGTCAGGGAAGGCAAGACCTCAACAGCAAGAAAACTCAAGGGCAGAGAATCCCAAACTGTCAACAATCACGGCTCAGCGATGAGTGAGCACGTATTGTGGTTGAGAGTATACACAGGCTTTGCAGTTATGGAGGGGAGTGTCAGTCCTTCCACTCACTAGCTGCAGGACATGTATCTACAAAATGAGAATCATAGTTTACTATACCCTGTTGCCTGATGGGTTTGTATGGGTTCGATGCAGTAGCACATGCAAAGGCCTTAGCATGTTTTCTGGACCACAGCTGGCTATCATGGGTGATACAAATAACTAAGGATACTAAGGATCTGTGGCTTCTTTATTAGTCAAAGTAAAGAAAGAGAATAAAAACTAGGATATTCTAAAAGTCCTCTTCATGCCAGGCATGTCATAAAACCTTACTTAAATTCTGTTATGTTATTTTTTTTAATTTTATTTATTTATTTTGAGGAAGAGAGAGAGAGAGAACAAGTGGGGGAGGGGCAAACAGCAGGAGAGACAGAATCCCAAGCAGGCTCCGAACTCACAAACCGCGAGATCATGACCTGAGTCGAGATCAAGAGTCAGATTCTTAACCAACTGCACCACCCAGGCGCCGCTTAAATTCTATTATTTAAGGAATACTCTAGAAGGTAAGTTTTGTGTTCTCCAAGGCTAGAAAGGTCAGGTGACTTGCCCATGCTTTCACAGCTAAGTAGCATAGGCAGGAGTCAGTCCCAGGACTGCTCCCCTCAAACCCCACCAAGGTGACTGTCAAAGAATAGTGATGATAATGACCATTAAAAAATGAAGGAAAAAACTTATCTTTAAAGCCTAAGACAACAACTTTCCTTCCAAAAGTCTACATCCATAGTTGAGCTATAGAAGCATGACACAAGTCATTCCTAAGTCTTTAAAAGGATCAAAATCTATCCAGTGATAAAATGATTTTAGGTCTACCCAACGACTCACGGAGCCATGTTTATGGAATTACCTCCTTCTAACAACAGAGGATTATTTAACCCCCAATTCCACTTTTTTTCCTTCCCCCATTTTATTGGATTATAAAGTATAGAGTAGAAGACACTTGAGACCATGCCATTTCTGGGGTCTTAAAAATCAGACCCTAGCAGGACCTAAGATTGTGCCCTATCAGTGATATAGGCAGCTACCTAAAAGAGCACCCAGGAGCAAAACATCATGATCAAGCAGAGTCGTTGCCCAAAATGCAGAGTATAGAAAGAGAAGAGAGAAATGTATTGGGGAACATTGTATGAAGTCTGATTAGATTTGCCTCCATAGAAATTTATTTGCAGAGAAAATTCTATTACATGTTACCTAATGAAGGAATATACAAAATCTTCATCATCATCAAATTTTAAAGGAAGGAATAAACAGTGTTCTTTCTTTATTCACGTTGAAGACAGTCTTGCTTTAAGTCAGGATGGACAAGCTGACCTCGTTAGGTCTTTCTCTGTTTTACCAGGCGGTCTTCATCATCAGTGAGTGTTTAGACATTCCATGAAACAAGAGAGATACACAGCAATATAAATTCAAGTTAAAGATGAGAAGTGGATGTCTTTTACAAGTGGGCTAGAAAATTGGGCATTCACTGGGAAAGCAGTTCAGAGAGAAAACATAGGAGACCAGAGATTTCAGGTCTCTATGCCTATAATTTTGAATCACTGCCATCAAAAAGAAGTCTATTGATGTCTGGGGAAACTGAAAATGGTCATGGTAAATGGAAGCTGTATGCTTCATTTACTGCTATAAAGGATTCCATCAGCTCTTCTGTAGGTTATTATAGTTGCATTTGAAAATGCCAATGGTAAAGTAAGATTCAATAGTAACTACCCGAGACCAGATTAAAAACTACGTTCGATGGTTTATCATTTTCTAAAATGCTGGTTAATATAATGATTGACTAAAGAAATTTGAGTCAATTAAAGGGTTTGTTGCAGGAAATTGTTATAAATCTCTGGGTTTGGTTTTATTTCACAGTTTTTCACCTTCGAGCAGTACAAGAAATTGCTAGGATATGTGTCACTGTCACCAGCATTGGTAAGTGAGAGTATTTATTATACTTAAGTGTGTGAGTTATTTCATAAAGGAAAATCTGGAAACAAAAACCCTTTTGATTCCCCAAGCCCAGCTACTAAAATATGAATTCGAGTTATTCAATGTTCAGCTACTTGTTGAAAGCCATCTTCCTAATAACTCACAATTTGGCTATTTTATAGTTCCCGGTGATGAATTTATGACAACAATAATATGTGTGGAAGGACTCATATGAGATATGGTCAAGAATATAAAATAAAGAGTACATTTGTCAAAGATTCTGTTAAAGCCGAAACATGCATATGTTTACCTATATACTGGACGTATCTATTTGTGCAAAAGTCAGTATGCCTAAAACATTTCCTAACAGGTCACTTTTCCAGCTTTTGCTCAAGCTGTAGTAAATAAATATAGGACTTCAAGTCACCCTGTAGTCAGATGCAGAAGGGCCTTTTGTAGTTGAGAACAGTGATGTTACAATGACACATCTCAGTTGGGGTGCCTGGGTGGCTCAGTCGATTAAGCCTCCGACTCTGTTTCAACTCAGGTCATGATCTCATGGTTCGTGGGATCAAGCCCCAAGTTGGGCTGTGCTGACAGCATGGAGCCTGCTTGGGATTCTCTCTCTGCCCAACCCACCCCTACCCTCTCTTTCTCTCTCAAAATAAATAAATAAACTTAAAAAAAACAGTGACACATCTCAGCTATTACAAGAAAATCGTTTGGTGATTTGAACATTTCTCCATGCCACTCCTCTTCTTCTTGGTGACTTTGCTGCTTTTCACAAGACAGATTATATTGACCAAGTGGGTTTTACAAGTATGTGTGCAACAAGAGCCCAAGAGAGAGAAAATGCACTATTTTTTTCTCCCACCAAATCTGGAAAACAAAGCAAAACAACATATGCATTGGTCCTCTAACTGACAGTGTACCTTCCAGCCCTTGGAAAAGTCCCCCAGTTTATCTTCTCAAATGTACCTCAAAACTCAACCAGAGAGGCAGTGTTCTGAGCTTCAACTTTTCAGTTACTTAACTTGTAAAGGTTCACTTCAGAATATTTACTCTGCCAAATAAACTGTCCAAGAAGAAGTATCTGTTATTTTTAAAACCATACATGCCTCTTTTCTAGGAAGCTTCCTGTTAGGAGACTTTTTGTCCAGCCTCCTGCCTAGACAAGTTGGCTGTGAAGTAACCTTGAATGGAGGAAGTGGCAGAATGAGTCCTAATATTAGCTAAGATTTTTTTTAATGCCTTACTGTCATCTCTTAATGTCACTCTGAACATTTAAAACATCTTGGTAAAGACAGGATTAAAAACTTCCTAGCAAAAGACAATAAAATGTGGTCTCCAGAGGGCCAGCTGGCTGTTCCAGTATCGAGCATTGGTACCATGTGAGGGACGGCAGTTCTCTCCACTCTTGAGAATTAAAACAGAAAAGCATTTGGCCACTCGAGCTACTATAACTGAATGCATGCAAACTGTAGGCAGTTTTTCTCTTTCCTTGAACTCATTTATTCCAGCTTCTTTTTGATATAGCTAGACACTTAAACAGCCCTTAAATGTCCCCTGGTTCTCTCACATGAAAAGCCTAGGGGGCTGGGAACCCAACTATTACCACTGGTCTCTGGAATAATCTAAGTAACATGATCTGCTGATAGCTGATCAATTCTTTTGACAAGGGACTGCTGAACACTAGTCCTGACAGCAAATGTAGCTGAGTTTTATAGAAGAGCAAAAAAGTGAATTACTTGGAAGGTTGCATATAGTAAGTAATAAAAACCTGAACATCTGGATTTTAGCTTTCCTAGTCAGAAGAGTTTGGGACTAGTATTTGTGTGTGTGTGTGTGTGTGTGTGTCTCACACATACACACACACATTTTGGCTTCCATGATGAAAATCTGAGATAAATGAATAAAATATTTGGTCTGTTACCCTATACAAATATGTTTAAAACCGTAATGAAGGGGCATGAAAGGAAAACATTAATTATTCCCTCTCTCCTTGAATCTGTATGCTATCCCATTCTTCCTCTTCATTTTTATGTGCAACAGGAACAATGGCTTTTGTATAGCACTTTACAAAGGGCTTCGCACATTGTTTTGATCCTCGTAATTCCCTTATGAGTTAGGGAGATTAGATATCATTGTCCCCATTTTACAGATGAGAAAACCATGGCTTATGAAAGGTTCAGTGATTTAGACACAGAGCTGCCGCTAGCACATGTTACCTTTGTGTGAGTTGCGAAAAGGCGCCCTTTCTCCTGACTGATACCTCTCCAGAGGTCCAGCTTGGCAAGTGGGATATGCAGGCTGGATTTCAGATGCGCGCACACACACACACACACACACCTTTTTCTGTGCACAAACTACTGTACATGGCAGCTGTGGTCATACATCCAATCAGTGGCACGACCAGGACCTAAACTCAGACCTCCTGGCTCTGGATGCTCCCTTGTTCTATCTTGCCTTTTCTTCCAAGGTTATGAAATATTCCTGTCTCTTTTCTCTTTTGGTCTCCTATTTGAAGAAATTAGAAACCCCTGGTAAGAGTTATGTGTTCTTTGCTCTTCATTGGCTTTTTTCTTCTTTTAGTTGTATATATTATTACCTCTTCTGGAATTAGAGCTTCAGCGCTAAAGGATTTTTTTTTTTCAGCATCTGTTTTGGAGATTTGAGGCTTTATTTCATTTTGTTTTTCTGGAGTGTGTGTGTGTGTGTGTTAATTGTTCTGGTTAACTTTTTAAAAATTTTTTTAAACATTTTATTTTTGAGAGAGACAAAACACGAGCGGGGGAGGGGCAGACAGAGAGGGAGACACAGAATCCGAAGCAGGCTCCAGGCTCTGAGCTGTCAGCACAGAGCCAGTTGCAGGGCTCGAATTCAGAGCCGTGAGATCATGACTTGAGCTGAAGTCGGATGTTCAATGGACTGAGCCACCCAGGTGACCCTGTTCTGGTTATTTTCGATACAGATTTTCTGAAAAACCCTTAAGCATTTTACTTTGAGGAAAATTCTAGAAAGTTGTTCTTTTTTAATTTCTTGCAGAAATTCTTAATTGAGAGCAAGTAAGAACCTGACATCATCCTTTGATGTTCTAGATTTTAACTGAGCCTTCAGAACAACCTAGCCATTTCTGATCTCAACTTTTATTCCTCAGCTTCTATGGCTAGAAGAATAGGGCGGTTGTCTGTTTTTTTAAATAGGGAAAGGATGAATAAAAATTTTTTGTTAATTATCTAGAATAGTGACTCTAACAACAGGGCTATACATTTAAATGTTTTCAGCTGCAGTGTTTGGTCACCTGAAACTCAGCTTTTTATAAACATTTTATTTTTGATTCTGCTCCTTGAATTTTTTTAGATGCTCAATAAGGATTTAAGTTAGCTGTTTTAAAAATGAAGCTCTCCTTTTACAGGCCAAACTCTCTTTTAATTGTTACATGTGCAGATGTTTTAGTATCCACCTTAAATCACTAAAAAAAGCCTTTCTTTTCATTAAGGAAAAAGTCGTTGTTGATGGGGCTTTGACATTTTATTTTGAATTGTTAGGATGTGGTTTGTGGCTTCTGTAATTTCTTCTTCATGAATTGTCAGCATCTAATCAAGAACTAAAGCTGTTTAGTAATGGTATATGGTGCATTTATGTAAGCTTCTTCCTTCTCAACATAACATTCAGCTGCAGAGTGTAACGAGTAGGATGTTTAACCTAGTACACATAACTTGTTTTAAAATATTGATTGATTTCATTTTTTATAGACATTTGCCATTGCTGGATTAGGATCTGGACTAACAGAAGCTATCGTGGTTAACCCTTTTGAGGTAGTAAAGGTTGGCTTGCAAGCGAATCGGAACAAATTTACAGAGGTAATCACTTAATGTTTTCCTATTGGTGAGGGAACATAAAAAATTGTTTTATATATAGTGGGTGTATATATATATATATATATATATATATATATATATATATATATAATTATGAGCCAGCTCTTACTTGTTAAAGCTGTAGCAAATTATTGTTAAGGAAGTAGCGTAAGAAAAAGTCAAATTTCTTCCACAAGGAAAGTGTTAACAAAAATATACTAAAGTCTGATGGGCAAACACATGTTTACCTGTTTTCATTTTAGATTTGTAATGTAATCTATAGTGACTTATTTGGAAATGTTTTCCCTACTTTTGGCAAAACTTCTATTTCATATTATACTGGAAAAGATTGAAGCAAACATCACTGAGGTGAGAATATTGTGCCTTTTAAAAAAAATTATGAAGTCATTTTTTAAAATTACCTCACTCCTTTCTCCACTCCACCCACCTCCTTCCCCCAAAGATTCTGATAATCTGTCAAGCTTGTCTTTTGGTTTAATTGGAATGAGCAAGTTACTAAACCTGTATAGACGTCACCCCTTGGACAATGATGGGTCCTGACATTTAATCACTGGTACATGATGTTCCATGAAGACAGCTTCCCTTGGTGTATGCTGCCTTCACTTCCTCCCAGTTGCCTAATAATTCCCTTAAAACCCCCAAGTCCAACTGTTCTTGTTTTATTCTTTTGGGTGCCAAGCACAAGGTAGGGAGAAAAGGAGATTGGCATTCCAGGTCCTTCCTCAGCATTTTAATTTAATTCCACAACTGGGTAGCATGTGGTATAAATTGCCTTGGAGTATCTGCTGACCTGAAGTTCTCTGTAGAATAGTTCCCCTGCCTACTACTTAAGCAGCTGCTAATGGGTGGAGACCCCCCTCACTCCCACCCTGCTTCCTGCCTGCTGATACTGCCTGAGAGCTCCCTGGCAACTTCTTAAGCAGGGGTGTGGGAAAGGAGAAGGGGGCCCAGCTCACCTGTAGCTGCCAAGACCCAAGGGGGGCAGGGTTGGGCTGCTTCAGCAGATGCTCTCCACTCAGATGAAGTCAATCCTAATTAAGCATGATTTTTTTTTTAAGTTTCAAAAAGTTGCCTTAATTAAAGTGATATATAGAGCACTTTGGAAAAGATTGACAATTGTATTGCCCTGGTCTTTGTTTCTGTTTTGTTTTCTATTTCCTTGAATGAAGGAAAAAGGTGATAAGGAATAGGAAGAAAAGAGAAGAAACGCTTTTCCAATGCCCTATCGAAATGGAGCAGCCCCCATGAAATCTGTTCAAGGAAATTTTGATTTGTTAGACAAGCAGAATTACCAACTAGAAGAAAATTTTGGAGCTCCTCCCCTGGATGGCCTCATTTTAGTCATTGGGAAGTTTGTCAGGGCAGCAAGAGGGAGGCAAAGGAAAACAGGTATTCAACTACCGTCCTTTATCAAGGTAGCACGTAACCAGAGGGACGTAAATGGGACAGAGCACCAAGGAGCACTCATGGGAATGAAAATAATGAGTTATCACAGCACCTCTGCTCATGCCTAATGTTCTTTTTCTCTCCTCTGCCCTCAAGGAGGTTCTACACTGAGGCCAAGTAATAATTGCTAATGTGTTGCATGTGCTAAGGCCTTGCTAAAACATGGTAAACACCCTTCCAGCCTAACACAAGAATGCTGCATGTGAACATGTTCCCAGTTCACTTAGAACAGTGTGGTGTGTATCAATTGTTTATGTGTATGCAGGCAGGCATTTTTTAAGTGGGGGAGAACAGACACCTGTTTGGGGTCATTTCCTTGCAGGATCTTCTGAACTAGATGCACTTTTAGATATTTGCTTAGACCAAACAAAAATTTTGGGTACCTTATAGCCTTCAACAAGTCAGAGGTGGTCACATATGTCAGCATTTATTTCCAGCAACTATCGGTAGCTGAACTGAGGTGGTGCTTTATAGACAATATTGATCAAATGGAAAAGTAGTTAGTAGTACATAGTCACCCAACATAAAGTAATGGAACTACACTTTCCGGAAAAAAAAAATCTGAGAGGAATAGATGACAAGAATAACAAATTTGGATCTAGTTATTTAAAAATAACTACTGGTCATTTTTGGCAAATGTAGCTATTTCCTATGTCTTTTGTCTGGGACCCACTAACTCTAAAGCCTTCCTCCATTGACTAACACTTTCTTTTATCCAAAAAGGAGATACCCTTTTGTTAATCTGTGCCTGGGTTGACTTAATCCAGTTATCAGGTGTTCCCACTTCAGCATTTGTATGGTCAAGAATAATTATTGCTTTCTTCACTCTGAGGCTTTTTTGGTTGTCAAGAAGTATGTGTGTTGGAGGTGGTGGGTAGGGTGGGGAAGAGAAAGGAAGGGAAAAAGGAATTAATTTAATGCTCAATGCATTTCAAGATTATACTCTTAAGAAAAAAATTTTTAGTCCAAGTGTGAAAGTAATGCATACAAAAACTATATATTTCTATCTGTAAGTATGTAAACATACTAAAAGTGATCTAGACTCCAGAGCAGTTCTGGCCAATAGAAATATAATTTAAGCCACATTTTCTAGTACCTATATTTAAAAAGATCAAAAGAAACATGACATTAATTTAATACTACACTTTATTTTGATTTATTTAACTCAGTGCATCTAAAATATTGTCATTTCAACATGTGATCAGTGTAAAAATTATATGAGGTTATTTTACACTCCTTTTCATATTTGGTCTTGAAATTTCATGTGTATTTTATGCTTACAAGTAGATTTCAATTTGAACTAGGGCATTTCAAGTGTTCAATAGCCACGTATGGGTAGTGATTTCTTTATAGGACAGTGCAGTCCGTCATGCAAAGGAATTCATACAAACTTATAAATTATGATTACCTCTAGAAAGGAGGTCTAGAATAGGGGAGTGGAAGGTGAGAGTTTAAGGGAAGGGCTTTGTGTGGAATGTTTAACATGAGAATGTATTCAGCATTATCTGTGACCATTTAGTTTAAAAAGTAACACTTTCATTGTAGAAAATTTAGAAAATACAGAACAGTATAAAGAAAAGTATGTGATCCAAAAGAAGTGTTCTGTGGCTCTACCAGGACCAAGCCTCCCTTTAGGGAGAAGGTTCTCAGCTGATTTAGGTAGGAATGATTTGCTGGCTCATCTTAAGGCTCAATATTGCATAATTCAGATTCCATTGCTTCATTGACAGTAGCAGAAACCCTCATTTTCCCCTGCTCTATAATTTCTTTAAAAATTTTAAACCTTACATACAGACTATTGAAGAACATATATAAACAGAACTCTCTAGAACAGGAAAGCAATTGGTGAACTGGCAAAGCAGGCCCAGGGTTTGAGAGAGATGCACCCATCATGCTCTTTACCGTTTCCTAACATTGTGGCCTTGAGAAAAGTTGCATGCCGAATGGTAAAGTGATGGCAACCAGTCCAACCATCTGACAGAGAGGCATCTCTGTGAAGTGGCTAGAAGCACAAGCTCTGGAGGGCCGTCTCGGTTACTGACTATGTGACAAGTTCATGTTTCCCACTCTGACTATAGCCCAGTTTCCTGTTTTGTTAGAGAAGAATAATAGTAACAGCCACATTAAATGGTATAATCAGGGTTGAGATGTGTATGCAAAGCTGTCTATACAGTCTGTCATACAGTGATGATTAAATAAGTGTTAGCTGTTGTTATGTGTTTTTATGAGAACTTAAATGTGATAATATATGCAAAGATCTTAACACAGAACCTGGTACACGGTAGGCAGTCAACCAGTAACAACTATTTCAAGATGCAGGTTGATCTTATAAACACTTAAGTTTGCATAAAGACATTTATCTTGAGCTAGTACCGCAATTAATACTGGGCGGTCACAGGTGGCTCCAGTTGTGGGCACGTAAACAGCTTACTGAGCGATGGTTCGTTTTCTCCCTCAGCCCACCTTAGGCCATCCTCAGCTGCCAATAGGAATTCTTCATCAAGGCTTAAGGGCTGGCAGCCTAGTTTTGACAAGGTCTTCAAACGCAGATGCAGGTCTCCTATCATAAACAGTAGAAACCGGCTACCGGCTTGCTGTGTGTGAATAAGTAGCATATAGCAGCAGAAGTTAGAGATTGACACTAAAAACATGTGAAGGCACTTTGGAAAGAATTCCACCATGATCAAGATATTCTTCCTCTGGAATAGTTTCACAAAATTCTTGATCAAGCCTTCCTGATCATCTCACGTGGAGGTTGTGAACTATAAGCTCATTTTTGGCCTTTGCAGGTAATTATAGCTACCAGTTGTGGTAGAACGCTCAATGGAGGGGCTGCAGGCAGAATGGCCAAATGGCTTGACAACACCTTTAAGGAGAGCAGAGCAGGCTCCTCAGAGGCTTATTTTGCAGGTAGATTAACGCTTGTTGTTCCGGCCAGTAGTGTCGGTCTCTCCGGCAGCCTGCCTGCCGTTCCTCCATGCTACCTTCATGTCGTAGATACGAACCACTGCAGATTCCTACACAGTAATTGTGGATTTTCCTATTTCGTCATCCAGAGGAGGTGAGTCAGCATGGTCCCTTAAAAATGAAAATTTCCCAAGAAGTTGCTGTAGCTGAGAGAGGTTCCTGCAGCGGAAGACAGACTAGGGCAACAGTAGTCAACATTAATCTTAATGTAGTCTCAGCGTACAAAGAGCAAGGCCTAGAAAGAGGTGGTGGGAAGTAGGCAGATATCCCCGTTGGTCCTGTGGGGAGGGCAGAGCTGGTAAGGGGCCAGAATGGGGGGGGCCCCTCTGGCTGGGGTCCAAAGGCAGCACTGGCTGAGAGAAGAGGCTGTGTTTGTTAGGTTCTTGGAGCCCTAACTGCAATTCCCATGAGAATTGCCAGGAATGGCAGGTGACTTGCTGGCTCCAGCTGCCTGGGTTCTCCCTTCTGTGGTCTAGGCTTGATTCTCTAGCCAGTCAAAAGTATGTTACCCATAAAATGCGCCTTCCCACTCAGTTTAGCCATAAACTATTCTAAAAATACAAAGAAATTGTGGTTCATTTGGTTCCCGATATTTCCCTCATATCCTTCCAGCTTCTGTGTAAAGTATTTCAATAGGTGTGCTTGTCTTGCCTCCACTTTTTAAATTACCACCATATCAGTCAAAGACTATAATCCCTGCCACACTTCCTCCAATTCCAATACCAGAATCTTGGCCAGCATCTTAAAATTCACAGTGAATAAAGAAAACCGGTCTCTAATTTAAATATGCTTGACCTTCTGTGGGGAGCAAAGTAATCACAGCTTTGTCATGCTCTGGTTTGGTTCAGTGGGTGTAAAAACATGTTCAAATAAAATCGGGATAGACCCAAATATCCCCCTGTCCTTCAAACTAAACCCAAGCAAAGTGTTGTTCTGGTTTGTAGTCTCTTTGGCTAAGGACAAGGCTTGCCTGAGGATTTCTCTATCGGAGATGGTTTGCATATCCAGTCTTGCCAGAAGTGTGACTTTACAGCTTGTTGTCCTTATAGGACCTTTCTCCTCTCTAACTGGGCGCATCGTTTTTTAATCTATAGATTTGTAAGAACTAGAAGTCCCCTATCAGTTGTGCTTTAGCCCAGTGGTGTTTGGTTGGCATGCTCTCTGCAAGCCTGGAAAATGTGAATTTCTCCCCAGGAGCAAAATCTTGTATGAATTGTTTCCCAGTTTTTCTCTCCACTTTGAAATCTACTTCAAAGTTATTATTTGGCTAACGGGTTATGTTTTCCTTCCCTTGAGGTCTATAGGATTTGCCTCTGATGTGTGGATGGGGCACAGGTTTTCCTCCTCATTTTTATCTACATTACATATGAACATAATCATTCTCACCCCCAAATATGAAACTAAGGCTTAAGTGAATTGCAAAAGCCTGTTTCCCCTCTACTTAGTCTTTAAAGATGTTCAACCCAAGAAAGGAATAATTAGTCTTCTACCTTTATGATATGATTATAACTTTAAGGCTCAAGGAACAGATAGCAAATGTGTCATTGATGGCAGAATCTTTAACAATAGGGATTTTTAAAAAATTAGTTCAGGGTTTGATTCTGGTTTTGGATAACACCACTAACTTTCTCCTGGGAGCTTAATAATCTAATAGAGACCAATTAGATCATATATGATATCACAAAGCTTAGTGATTATTTTCTCCATAGGCATTTAACAGATGTTTAAACTTAGTTGCATTATGTAGAGTCAATATAAAGTAAATAGAAGGACTGTATTTTGTGATTATCTCTTTCAAGAAAGAGGGAAGTTGAGTTAGAGAATGAGCGTGTGGCTCTGTTTACAGATAGTGTGAGAAGCCAGCTTCAAGGGCATGTCAACATTCATGATGATGTACTGAGTTAAGTTCAAATTTTTCCTGCATTACTGTGTGAAACGCTGCCTGGAAACTGCTCAGTACATAAATTATTTCTTTCCAGTCTGTGATTCTTGTGGGCAGAAAAGTGAATTATGTATATGAATCCATTCCTATAGTTATCTTTCAACAATACCTAAGGCAGCAGCCAAGTTGTCTCTCTATTATCATTTACAGAAAATAGACTTCAGTCTTCCATTCAGCCGTGCCAGGAACTCTAGATTTTTGCCTTCAGAATTGAGACTTTGAAGTAATGATAATAGCTACCATTTACAGAACATCTACTATATGCCAGATACTGTGTAAGATGCCTTACATGTTTTTTCCTTTATTTGATTTTTTGAACTTATATGATTTTGTAAATGGTAAAAGGATTACATTGGTTCTTTCCTACAAATCAAGTAACACAAACCTACAAAAAGAAAAATTAGGGGCATCTGGGTGACTCAGTTGGTTAAGTGTCCAACTCTTGATTTTGGCTCAGGTCATGATCTCACAGTTTGTGGGTTTGAGCCCTGCATCGGGCTCTGTGCTGACAGCATGGAGCATGCTTGGGATTCTGTCTCCCTCTCTATCTCTGCCACTACCCCCACCCTACCCACACACACGCATACATTCTCCCTCTCAAAAACAAACATTTAAGAAAGAAAAAATAGTTTGTAATTTCCACCAGCACTCTCCTCCAACCCCAGTGCTTTGGTAACTGCTATTCATTCTGCCACTTTTTTCTAATGCCCACACATATACACATTCTTGGTATTTCAAATTCTCCCATTACCTCTATAAGGTCGGTGGCTTTATCTCTATTGTATAGATAGGGAAAATAAAGCCTAACGAAATCAGTAGCTCTAAGGAACTGAACAATAGCATAGAGTTCTCTTTCTAGTCAACCACACTGCTTTTATTGGGATAAAGAAATGCGGGTAATTATGAAACTTAAGGGAAAGTCTAAAGTGTTTCTGGAACCATGAAAAAACAAAGACTCTTTCTGTGTTGCCAGTCATTGAGTGGTCACCATTGTGGCCACAGCACAGTCACCTTCTTTCCTGCTCTGCCAACAGTGCAGTGTCAAGGCACAGTGTTAGCATCTCATCACCTGGAAAGCCCTGTGTTCCTCCAGGAGTGGTTATTGGGTAGCAAGTTGGTATTGATGTAGCTTTGTGGCTTAGCATCTGGGAAAGTTTGTTTATGGCAAATTGTTATCCCCTCACAGATTATTTAAAAAATAGACCCATTCATCAAACATAAACTCTAGGTATAAACTGTAATTATATTCTGAGTGTCTTTTTGTCCATAATCTTGCTCTATTAAAATAAACTATAATGATGAATTAGTGAAGTATCTCAGCTAAAGAAATGTGTAAATGTGGAATTTTAGCCCAATTCATATTCTTTCACTTATATTTTGTCCTCAAAAAACAGGGAGGGATTTTTTTTTCTTTTTTCTTTTCAAATGTATCAAAATGCTTTGAGACTGTATTTGACCAATGAAAAACATAAGTGATCTTCTATCTCCTGAAGAACCAGGGTATTCTCCTACCTAAAAGCAGCAACTGAGTCTCTTCTTTTTTTAACAAAGCAGTATTTTTCTGAAGGGCCGGTTATGGACACTCACTCCATTGTGTAAAGGTCTCATCCGGTTTGCTTTCCAGCCATGTGATGAAATTCAATGCAACGCCCTATTCCATTGGCTCTAAAATACAGCAAAATTCACCTTGCCCTAGGAAGCAGGTAAAGGAACGCATGTGGAGCGTGCTAACTTTTGACATGATGTGCCTAGAGCTCTTCTCTGGCTTTAGGGATGGAGGAAATTCATTGACACACACCCCACGTCTATACCTATTGGCTGTACTCTGAGAGCTATTTACCCAGAGAACAATGCCTTCTGCCCTCACTTCAGTCTGTGATCTCACAAGCTAGTCAGAGCCAGCTATGGGCAGTAGTTAGGTGGAAGAACTCCAGAAAAAATAGCTCAGGCTGCCATAAGTCATCTCAGTGATTTGTTGGTAATACTGGACTCTCAGTGAGTAAGGAATGTGTCCCGGAGTGATGCCTGGGAGTATTGTGTAGGCGAAGAAACTTCTCTTTAATTAAGCCTCTTAAGGACTTTTGAAACAGAAATTTGATTCCATATTTCATAACCATTGTGGAATATTCTCATGGGCAGATATAAAAAATTATCAGCGTATCTCTCCAAGTAAGAGAAAATCAAAGCAAAAATCACTTGTTTCTAGAATATGAACAAAAAGTACTGCACTAGACATTTAGCACAGCACGTGGCACCCACTAGGCACACAATAGGAATTTGTTGAATAAATGAATGCATGAAAGAACAGAGTTCCCAGAATTAGCAGTTGACAATAGCTGAAGTGAAACTGAAAGACTTTGAGTTACGTCAGAGGGAAATATTCTGACAGGTATCAGTGACCTGAAGATTTCTACAAAGCAGTGTGGAGAGCAGTGTGATATCACAGTATTAGCTACCTTCCTATCCACTTATTCTTCCCTGCTTGCGTTCTGGTGCAGTCAGTGAAAAGTACTTCTAGGAAGTTATAATGCAATTTGGCCCACAACTGGTAACTAAATACGAAAATTGCAGTGAATCTAAATGTTGGAAGGAAACTGAGCTGGTGGGTGACCTGCTGGGTTGGATAGTATTGGAATCATGCCAATCAGTCACCATTTTGTTTTGAAATGGAAGCCCAGTAATCAAATACGTTTAGTAAAATTCCTTGTGTTTACAGAGATCTAGTCAAAATGATTCTGTATTTTCCTATTTAAGCATCCCAGTGGAAGTCATGTTTTGCCTTTCTAATTAAATATTTGCTTACATGTGTGTGATACAATGTTGCTGAATGAAGCAAAAAGCACACTCCTACTTTTTATGGGAACAATCCTTAGTTTCCTCACCTGCAAAATAAGGAAAATATTACCCACTCCTCACATTACAAGGTTGAGAAAAGCAATCAGATATGTTAGGATGGCAAAACCAAGTATGGACTTGGGGTCTGAGAGGCTTTAGTTGAGCACTGGCACTATGTCTGTGATCTTGAGCAAGTAACTCAACCTTAGTTTCCCCATCGGTCAAATGGGAATAATGATAATACCTATCTCACGCACTTGTTGAGAGGATTAAATAACGTGATATATGTAAACTGCCAAATATCTATGTTAGTGGTTAACATCAATGAGCACTTACTTGTTCCAGGTACGTGGTAACACACATGAATATGCTCTCCAGGCTGTAGGCTGTGGCAGGTGGAGGCACAGCTGGTGACTTTTTCATTCCCAACCTTTGCTCCCATGTGACCTTGCTTCTGTAGCCCACAGACTTATCCAGTGGAGAATTCTTACCAACGATGTTAACTTTGAAGGATAGGGAAGAGGCCATTTTATAGGATCCACTGCTCTAGAGAGGAAAGTCCCTGGGGTGAGCAAGATCCCTGGACAAGATCTCCAGCCCAAAGGCTAGATTTTGTTAGGCCTCAGAGGAAGTAGACCTTTTCCTATTGCATTCTGGATGCATTTCCTGTGACAAATCACAAGGGTCCAGGGCTCTGGGAAAAGGAAAGGGCAGCCAGAAGGAAGGAAAAGGACGAGGCTAGTTATGCATGCCCTTCTTCTCTCTCAAATCAGCCTCTGTTTTTTTAGTATCATTGCCTCCAGCCAACAAAGAAATTACCTGTTGTTTCATTATTACAACTATTTTTATTGACAGCATAATTACCATTATTAACAGCTAATATGTAGTGAATGCTTATATAGGAAAAATGCATTGACTTATTTATTGTCATCACAGCAATGCGATGAGAAAGATGCTCTTCTATGATTCTATTTTTATTCTTATTTTACAGATGAGTAAAGTGAGGATAAATAAGAGCAGATAAAATCCTTGCCCAAGCTAGCAAGTGGAATTGCTGAGACTCAAACCTGGAGCTCTCTAGCTCCAACCCATTATTTCTATCTACTGTGCTACTCCCTGATTTACCTAATGATTCACAACTAGAGTTCAGACGCAACCAGGCACTGAAGTTCAAAATGTGCCCCCTGGCTGCCTTCCTCAGAGCAGGAGAGCAGAGCTTAGGTGGTTTGCCCAGCATTTCCAGAGTCTTTCCAACAGAAATGAATTTCTGCTCAACTTGTCCTCAAGTCTGTTTTGAAAACCAAAATAAATAATTTGTGTTGATAGACAGTGTGCCAGAACACAAATTAAAAAAGTCCCATTTTGTAGGACAGAGAGTGAACTTTAACCTTCTGAGAATTTTTGGTTTTCCTATATGAAATGTTTGCTTATTATTTTTAAGATGCATTCTCATGTGTTTTTTTTTAAGTTGCAAAAAAGGGTTTCCTTAAGCTTAATACAATTTATTGTACGAAATGAAAAGATGAAGTCGAGTGTAGTATTGTAGTTAGGAGTTTTTAAAACATCAGCAAAACCTACAGGATTTACTATATAAACAAGCTCAATTAAGTATCTCATGCTAATTACATAGCTATAAATACAAGGTGGATGAAAAACCTTGATTGGGTTTGTTCTTCTCTGTTCTGATACAACCTTAATTGCACATGATAAGAAAACACTTAGAAAGCACATCAGACTGCCATGAACACTCCAGCGACCTGCTCCAGGTTATGCATGTTGGAGAAAAAAAAACAAATGTCACATCAGTGCTTGCCTCATGGGGGAAAAAAAATTAAATACTGAACATTTCCCCCTCTTTACTATTCATTCAAAATATAACAAGGAGCGGGGCGCCTGGGTGGCTCAGTCGGTTGAGCGTCCAACTTCAGCTCAGGTCATGATCTCACAGCTAGTGAGTTTGAGCCCTGTGTCGGGCTCTGTGCTGACAGCTCAGAGCCTGGAGCCTGCTTCAGATTCTGTGTCTCCCTCTCTCTCTGCCCCTCCCCTGCTCATGCGTGCTCTCTCTCTCTCTCTCTCTCTGTCAAAAATAAACATATATATATATATATATATATATATATATATATATATATATATATATATGGAGAGATACCCTTGGTACTGTACCTCCAAAAGGAAGCAATCATTCAACTTTTTTAAAAAAACCCACATGAACTGTTATTGTATTGTAATGAATTATAAACCTCAGGGCAAGCTACAGTGAGCTCTGTAGCATGTTCCAAAAGTAGCAATAGACTGGAATTCAGCAGTCAGGGTATTTTAGGGTCGGGTAATCTATCGGAAGAGTGGAAGGAAGTAAATTAAAGGTAACCCACTACTCCCAGCACCACTGACTCATCATTTATCACAGTGAGTGATACACACTGATGGCGCATCCTCTTGAGGAAGTCTACAAACAACTGCAATTTATCCATGCCCAATTTCTAACCTGGTGCCACTTTAAACTATTGAGCCACTGGAGTCAAGATTAATTGTAACATTCACTTTAGAAAAACATAATTAGAAAAGTAAATATGCTGGATTCAAGAACCAAATATAAATTCCTTTTGGATTATGCACAGTTACGGATTACCAGTTTATCTGTATGGCTAATCCCCTCCATTACTTTGGATAATCCAGAATTGGATACAGCTATTTACATGTAGGTAGTGATGATAGGTATTACATGACCTTAGTTTCACTAATTCCAACAAAGATGTGGGTTTTTTGCTTTTTGGTTTTTGCCAGAAATCTTCCCTTTCAGACCTGTATGCATGCAATTTTGTTTACTTTTTGGGCTTCCTAATTTTAAAAGCATGGATCTAGGCATGATTATGCATGTTGGAGACAAAAATCGTCCCTAATAGTTTTGGCTTGAAGGGAAGCTAAAATGGTAATTTACTCTATTTCACGGTCTCAAAGATGATCTTTCTGGCTTTCCTCCTCTCTCCTACAGCAACCATCCACTATGAGTTATGCAAGACACATCATTAAGAAGGAAGGCTTGGGACTCCAGGGCCTCAACAAAGGATTTACAGCAACTTTGGGACGTCATGGGGTTTTCAACATGGTTTATTTTGGCTTCTACTACAACGTCAAAAACATTGTTCCTGTCAATAAGGTAACTATTTAATAGATTAAAATCCTGGAGAAAAATGTCATCAATGATGACAGCTACATTTGGAGAGTGTTCGTCATGTCCTAGTCACTGTGCTAAACACTTATATCTAATTTGATCCTCGCAGTAGCCTTATTCCTGGGCTGTTGTTATTCTTATTTAGGAATTGGAAACTGAGGCTTAGAAAACTCAGGGCGCCTGGGTGGCTCAGTTGGTTGGGCGACCACGGCTCAGGTCATGATCTCACGGTTTGTGAGTTCAAGCCCCTCATCAGGCTCTGTGCTGACAGCTCAGAGCCTGGAGCCTGCTTCACATTCTGTGTCTTCCTCGCTCTCTGCCCCTCCCCCACTCACATTCTGTCTCTCTCTCTCAAAAATAAACATTCAAAAAATTTTTAAAAAAGAAAAAGAAAAATCAAGCAAATTGTTAAGTAGTTAATAGCCAAGTAGAGACTTGAAACCAATTCTGACACCACAATTCTTCTTGAAGTATGCACCATTACATCTGAATGCTTCCCATTTATCACAAATGGGAACTTCTAGAAACTGTGTTATCATGTAATTTTTATCTCAGAAGCGTAACCTTCTCAAGAAAGTTGAAATTTTCATATTCTGCATAAATTTTGAGCTCTGGGGAAAAATTATCAGCCTAAAATTTAAATTTTATATAGATACTCATTTTTAAATTCACCTACGTTAATTAGGGTAAGCAGTAAACCAACTCTTTAAGGATCATTCACTTTCATGCAAAATAATAATAATTATATATGTGTATATATATATTTAATGATATATATTTAATAAATATATATGTAATATATATATTTAATATATATATATTTAATGATAATTTACAGATGCTAGCAGCCTTTTAACTTCTACAAGATGAAAGTAGCACATGATGTGCTTTAAACCTAGCATCTTTTCAGCCATTACAGCACAATTTTCCCCCACCATTATATTGCTTGCTTGCATCAAAGATTGCAATCCTGGAAGCACCCGCTGGGGACACATTTTCCACATGCAGAAAATTTCCCACAGGGGTTCACTTTTTTATTTTGCTTAGTACAAAGTACAGATGGACTTTTATAAATCATAAAAATATTTCTAATGTTGCTACCACTAGACTCTTTAGTAAAGTTGATTATACCTACCTTTGCCCAGCTATTGCCCATATTCTAGGACAAGACTTAAGTAGCAGCTGAATCCAGGGGATGTTCCACATTAGCCATCCGTTGGTATTACCTCTTTCACTAGCCAAAGTTGTTCACCACATTTTATTGTATTTGGAAATCTTACTTATTTATTTATTTATTTATTTATTTATTTATTTATTTATTTAGAAATTTTTCAGTGTTTATTTATTTTTGAGAGAGAAACACAGAGCATGAGCAGAGGAGGAGCAGAGAGAGAGGGAGACAGAATCCAGGCTCTGAGCTATCAGCACAGAGCCTGACACAGGGCTTGAACCCATGCACCACGAGATCATGACCTGAGTTCCAAAGTCGGACGCTCAACCAACTGAGCCACCCAGGCACCCCTGGAAACCTCATTTGTTGAGTAGAAGCTTATGTTTTGTTGGCCTGAAGTCTGTGATTGACCACAGTATATAAACACCCTTCCCCCATTGATTGACAATTCCGACTCCAGTGGTCCTCAGAGTCCTCCTTCTGTGAAGAAATCCAGAAATAGAATGCAATAAATACTTTGGTCTTGAATGATACAAGAGAGTTCAACTCTTAATACATTGAGGTTCTTTTCAGCAGGAATTGACTAAACAACTTGTGGTTCCTTGGACAAAATGAAAATATAGGACCCTTGTTCAAAAATTATTAAGAATTTCCAGACCAAATAGTAAGGCAGTGAAACCAGGCTCTTCTATGTGTAGGCCCTGGGTAACTGCACAAGACACAATCACATGAAGTTGACTCTGTTTTTTAGACTCTGAGATGAGTAATCCATACAACATGGGAGACATGTCCATCTCTCCAGCTATCCAAAGGCTTGAAACAGATAGAAATCACACACAATGAAATAAATTATATGATTATTATATATTTTATTACACATATTTGGGCATGTATTTTAATTAATATAGTATTATAAAATGAATTTGGTTATATTTAAGAAAGAATTCACGAAGATTTATATGTGGTCATATCTTAGTGCTTAAAATCCACAAGTGTGAATGTCACTCTAAAATTAATCAATGCACTTATGTTATTAAATATTATGCATTATATAAACAAAGAACTTAAATACTCATTATTTAAAAATACAGCATGATATCTTGAAACTATGGAAAGCACTCATTTATCTTGCCAGTTTGCAGCGGTCAGATCATACCGGCTCTTATAGGCCACACTAGGGATTCTTCCCTTTATCTGAAGAGCATTAGGAAGCAAACCAAAGATTTTAAGTCGAGGAATTACCGAATCACCGTGGCTACCAAGTGGAGAATGCATGGAATGGAGGTGGTGAGGGAAGTGCAGGGTATAACATGAAAATGATTTCAAAGTGAGATGCTGGGGCCTTGGACTGTGTTGTTCATGGTGGAGACAAGGAGAAATGGACATTTTTGAGAAATCTTCAGAAGGCAAAATCTAATGGAGTCCATGTATGCATGTTGAGAAAAGGGGTGGTGGAGAGAGATGATGCCTAAGTTTTTGGCTTAAGCAACGGAAAGGATGATGGTGCCATTTACTGAGAAAGAAAATCACTGAAAGAGAAGCAAGTTAATGGGAGAATATCATGGGCTCAGCCTGGAAACTGAATTTAACTACCCCCAGAACGAAAGTGCAGATGTTGAGTCGGAGATTGGATGTGGGTCCTGGAGCTGCAGAGGAGAGATCTGAGTTGGAGATACACACTTTGAAGTCGTCATAAACCTGGGCAAGTGTCCCTTTACTGGGTGAAAGATCTTGAGCCAATCACCTTGCTGCTCTGAGCTTCAGGTTTTTTATATTGTGTGTGTGTGTGTGTGTGTGTGTGTGTGTGTGTGTGTGTGTGTGTATTTTATTGTGTATTGAAAAGCTAAGATGGTTCTTTCTACCCGACATTATTTGGAAGATTAAGATAAGTGGTATGTGAAATTGTTTGTGAATTTTAAGGAGTATTGGAAAAGTTAGGTGTGGTGGTGCTGATGACAGCAATCAGGGAAGGAGAGAGGTGGTGAAGCGGGTGGTGGAAACAGCACGTAGAACCCCATGAAGAATGTTTCCCCAGGACTGTTCCTTTTGCACTTAAGTGAACACTGCGGTCTTTTCTTGTCTAGAACAAAGTCATTGATTTTATGTGTTCTGTAATCTAAGCCTGATTCAAAACTGGAAAACCAGTATTCTTTAAATTTAAACCATAATAAATCAATCCTTTGTGAAGGGGAAGGTATGATAATCATTAAAACATGTTGAAGAACGTCATCAAGTTGTTAACCATGAGGAGGAGGTAGTGTTCCTTGAAGGCTTTATTCCATCTTTGCTGTGGGCTGTCTCTAGCCATACACTTTGGATGATTTGTTTACAGGATTATTATTTCAGTTGCCTTACCCAGCAATTGGTCATTCTGTTGTTCCAAGGGAATTTGAGATTTCACCAATCCTGACTGGCATGAAATAATTTGAGATTTTTCTTTAATGTATTTTTTTAAATCCATAAATTGTCTTACAGCGTTTTCCATTTTCAAAGTATTTTATTTTAAAAGAAACTGTTTATAATGATCTCTGGGGAGTGGAAACGAGAAGTGGTGTGTGTGTGTGTGATAGAGAGAAAGCAGCAGTGAAGGGAAGTACTTTTTTCTGTATACCATTCTGAGCTGTTGAAAGCCTCTGCAATAAGCATGTATTAATTTTATAATAAGAAACAAATCAGTGAAAAGTTCAATAGAGTCTCATAAAATAGAATAGCTAGTTAGCTTCTTCACATTTTATTCAACTCTAAGGCTGTGTATAGAGGTAAAATAAGATCTTTAAACAGTGAGCCTAGAGAACTCAGGTCACATATCCACCCCTGAAGTGTTTAACCCTTCAGACTGGTGACCTCTATTAGATTTATTTTTCAAGTTATCACAGATAACTGTCATTTTCAGATAAGTAACTGTCATTTTGAGATAAGAAAACCAAATGAGAAGTTATGGCCCAGGGCAGAAAGTTACTGAAGTAATTTATCTGAGGTTATACAGCAAGGGGGAGGGAGAGAACCAGAGACCGGAACTCTTTCCACTATACCATGCAATGCTTTAAGTCTACTTTAAAAAAAAAAAAAAAAACACTTATTTATTTTGGGGAGAGCACAACCAGGGGAGGGGCAGAGAGAGGGGGACAGAGGACCCAAAGTGGGCTCAACGGTGACTGCCTAATAGCAGTGAGCCCGATGTGGGGCTGGAACTCACGAACCACAAGATCATGACCTGAGCCGAAGTCAGACGCTCAACTGACTGAGCCACTGAGGTGCCCCATCTCTACCTTTTACCTTGTATTTTGTCATACATAAATTACAAGTTACAAATGATCACTGAAATTTAAATATGTGAAAGAGCTAGAATATCCAGATAATATAACCAAATTCCTCTTCTGTCTCATTCAGTCCTGTAACCTGGTCCTCCCTTTTTATATCCTTAGTCTGTAATCTATAGAAACAAAGAATTATATAAGTCACAGCCTTGGAACAACTGGGCATTCGCAGTTTGAAAATGGTGCCCTGGGTTATAATATTTTAGATTTATTTTTAGGATCTAACTGTTCCTATGGTGGGTAAGAATATACAATAGAGAAAAGACTTCTTTGGATATTAACTGACCATGGAATTCATTTAATGGAGGCATTCATTTACATCTTGCAGTAAATGTAATGGAATGTCAGTATAAAGAATTATCCCTTCTCTCCAGAAAGAGGCATCACTTCTCAAAGTAAAGCCCACTGGAAGCAGGTATTGATTAACTTAAATGCTGACATCTTTTTCAAATATCCATGGGAGTAAGCTTTCATTGCAAAAATAATTTCTTTCATCCCTACTGCAAGGTGGGGATGTTCAAGCATATTATTTGTGATGTTGACACAGAAATGAGAATCCTAAGATTAAAATATTATATCTCTTTAATAACTGTCCTCTAGTTTCATATTTACTGCTTTTCGAATGTTTCCATAAGTAAAATAATAATAATAATAGTGGAAATCACTGTCGAAAGCTCGTGGCTGTCAACAGTATTAAAATGTGCTTTCAGTTTGCATCCTAATTAAGCATGTTTGCAAGTTATTTTGCCAAAAACAATAGACCTTTTGTGTTGAATTTTGCCATGATATAAATTACATGTGTGGGTTAGAAATATTCTGGGAGAGAACAATTTTTCATATGTTCAATTTTTCTTACTTAATAAACCATTTAGACCTGTCCCTATGGTCATTTTACTACAGACAGCATTAAGTCAAACATATTTTATTTTCTCTTAAAGTAATATTTATAAAAGATTGCCTTTTGGAAATGCAAATGTTTTTCTTTTTCTTTTGATTTTTAATGTTTTCTTTGTTTTGTAAATTCTGTGGAAAGTCTGAGGGTGGTGCCAGACGCACCTCAGTTTATCAGAAGAAATGTGGAAATGTGTTAGTTTCGTGATTTAAAGCTATATCCTTCCCTAAGGTGTGCGCTAAGCTGAATGAAAAATGCACCTTTGGGTTCAAGTGGAGAGCTTAGACAGAGCTGTTTGTATTTTGGAAAGAAGAATCTCAGTAGAATTAGATCATGGTAGGATTTAATTTATGGCCATTTATTTTTCTGATTCTCTCTTACTCCATCATTAGTCTTACCAATCATCCGGTAATGGGAAGGGCAAGAGCATTAAAGTTTCATTAAGAACAACTCTCCTTTCTGGTAACCACTGGGGTAAAACTACAAGTATATGTTATCTATAAAATTCCAGGATATGTGACAAGATTCTGTGGTAAAAAGCAGTATCTTTCATTGGCAGTTTTCACAGACTCCCTGGGGTATGTGTGCTGGGGAGAAGGAAGACATGGGGGAGGGCAGAGAGAAGGGGGCAAGGATTCAGACACTTTCTTAAATAAACTTTAAGTCAAAAATTTCCAGGCAGGCACCACCCAAGTGGATGGAAATGTGGTACAAGTAGCTTTAGGTTCTCAGTGGGTTCCTTCTGTTCATTCATTCCAAGAACGTTCATGGCACACATGTGATGTCCCGGGCGCCATCTTGCTAAGTGTCAGCGCTGACCCTGCCTTAGTAGGCTTCGCATTCTATGAGAGGAGACCGATAATAAAGACGTCATGGCACATGGAACTGGATAGTGATAGTCATGATGAGTGCCATGGAAGGCAACTATCAAGCTGTGGGAATTTAGAAACCAGGATCCCAATCTAGACCAATGGCAGGGCAGGGCAAGGAGATAGGAAAGGCCTTCCTTCAAAAACGATGTTTAGGCTGAGGCTCAAGGGTGAGGATTGGCCAAGATGAAGAGGATGAGCAGAGACCAGATATTTAGTCAGAGAGAAGAGGATATGTGACTGCCCTGAAGCAAAAAGAGGCTTGGGGAACCAGGGATAAGACGAAGAATGAGGATAAGCTGGTATATGGTGAACCCGAGGGGAATGGAGGCCATGCAGGCTGCAGAGGGCATCTGGCCCACAATGTTTTAGGTATGTAGAAATCACTTGACTCCTCTTACATGATTTAACTCAGGGTATATGTCGAACAAACATATTACATAAGTAGTACTAAATGGGCGTGGGAAAGCATCGTTTATAGAAGCAGTCCAGAAGTAGAGTCTCATGAAATAAAGTTGGTTCCAAGCCTTCTTCTTGATCATATGCCTACCTCCATATCAAAGCATCTCAGTGTGTCCTTTCTCTGACCTCTCAACCTTTTAGAATTTTGTTTTGGAAACCTGGTTTGTTAGTTTTCCTTGGGGTCAGCACCTTTATTGAGGTAAGGAATAAACAGAGCACACCAAAATGGAAAAATCTTACTGAGTTCCCAAGGAAATATATTAATATTTTCCTGCATTTCATACGATAATACTCAGCAATACAATTGACTCTTAGACTGTATTACCCACCCATGTCAATATTTAAAGAGAGGTATTTAAGGAGAGGATGTGTGTGTGTGTGTGTGTAGGTATATATATACATGTGTATGAAATAATCAAGTGATAACTGTTATGCTTAAACCCTAACCCATTTTGACATTGTATGTGTTTTATAATTTGAACTAAGTGGGTAAGACATTTAAAATTATTTTACATTTCACAACACTTTAAGGAAGAGCTAGCTCGGGGAAAAAAGGAATTTTCATGGCTATTTTCTGAATGGCTACATTTAGATGCTGAGCTTTTAACAAGACTTTGATTTCATTCCAAAGCCCAGAGCCCTGCAAGGATAGGATCTTGGGAATACTCTACATTCCTTAAAGAATGCTTATCAATTAAACCATCTCTTTTTAGTTAGTGACCTTCTGTGGAGTGAGGAGCTAGCATTTCCCCCAAAATTATCTCACATAAAGAGAAAACAAACACTGTAATAGATTCTTCTGATAGCTGTGAAGTGGAAACAACTGTATTTTTTAATTAAGCTTTAATAGCAGGTATTTTCATTTCAGGGCAAAACAGCATGATACATGACATCAGGCAAACAATGCTTTTGTCAAAGTTTATAAACAAAACAACAGAAGAGAACCAACGTTAGAGAAGATAAAAGATAGACTGCAAGCTGACTTGACTCTGAGTTGACGTGGTCCCACTGAAACTAACAATAACTAAAATGCAAATTTCTTCATAAAAAAAAAGATAAAAGGCAATTTGTTCTCACTCAGGCTGCCTCCTTGTTCAGTTACTAGGAGGCAACTACCGATTTCAGCTCCCCACATTATTTTCATGATGACCATTGCCAGCTGCGGGGCAGGCAGCACTGAGCCACTGTTATTTGCCTTGCAGTTGCTACCAGGTGCTTAACCAGTGTGCCTCTGTACCGCCTTTGTAATTTGCTTCTGAGACCTTAGTTCTTTGCGTATGACGTCTGTAGGGAGGAGAAAGAAAACATTTATTAAACACCAAAGATGTGGCAGGCCTGGTGTACGTACAAAATGAATATGACATAGCACAGTCCTTTCATTTGAGAGGCTTTGCAGGACTCTTCCCAGAGAACGTCAGAGTTTGGTGCCCATCTCTGCTAAATCCGCCAAAGATTGAACCCAGGCCATCTGACACTAGAGTCCATACTTGTAATTGTTGTATCCAACTTCTTCAAAGGTATGGATAGGTGAGCCTTTGAGTTTTTTCTTCTTTGGAGGATGTCCACATTTCCTCAGCTCCTCGTCAAGTGACATGAGTTTTGGTCCTCTCTATGGTCTGTGTCCCCCACTATAGATGCATCAGATTTGTCAATGTCAGTGTCAAAACTGAACATAATCCTACAGTTGTCAGAGGATCAGTTCAGAGTACAGTAGTTTCAACCCTTCCTGTGATCTGAACACATGTTGTTTTTTTGTTTGTTTGTTTGTTTCATTTAAGTTCAAGGTAGTTGGGGGCGCCTGGGTGGCTCAGTTGGTTAAGAGTCTTGACTTTGGCTCAGGTCGTGATCTCATGGTTTGTGAGTTTGAGCCCCATGTTGGGCTCTGTGCTGACAGCTCAGAGCCTGGAGCCTGCTTCAGATTCTGTCTCCCTTTTCTCTATTTGCCACTCCCCTGCCAGCACTCTGTCTCTCTCTCTCTCTCTCTCTCTCTCTCTCTCTCTCTCTCTCTCTCTCAAAAATAAACATTAAAAAAATAAATTGAAACTAGTTAACATACAGTGTAGTCTTGGCTTCAGGAGTAGAACCCAGTGATTCATCTCTTACATATGACACCCAGTGCTCATCCCAAGAAGTGCCCTCCTTAATACCCCTCAGCCCTTTAGCCCCTCCAGCAACCCTCAGTTTGTTCCCTGTATTTAAGAGCCCTTATGGTTTGCCTCCCTCTCTGTTTTTCCTCTTATTTTGCCTTCCCTTCCCCTATCTTCATCTGTTGTGTTTCTCATATTCCACATATGAGTGAAATCATATGAAAGCTGTCTTTCTCTGACGTATTTTGCCTAGCATAATACACTCTAGTTCTGTCCACATTGTTGCAAATGGGAAGATTTCATTCTTTTTCATCACCAAGTAGTGATGTGTGTGTGTGCGTGCACACGTGTGGGTGTGTACCACATCTTCTTAATGCAGCCAAAGATTGTACAGAAATAAATTCTTTTTTTTTTTTTAATTTTTTTTTTAACGTTTATTTATCTTTGAGACAGAGAGAGACAGAGCATGAACAGGGGAGGGGCAGAGAGAGAGGGAAACACAGAATCTGAAACAGGCTCCAGGCTCTGAGCTGTCAGCACAGAGCCCGACGCGGGGCTTGAACTCACGGACTGTGAGATCATGACCTGAGCCGAAGTCGGACGCTTAACTGACCAAGCCACCCAGGCGCCCCCAGAAATAAATTCTTGAGAAATTTTTGTTGGGGTGGAAGGGACAGAGAATGGGTGTTGGTTTTGCATCAAGATGTTGATATGTATAAAACTATGGTCAGTTAAAATCCCCAGAGTATGTGAACTGCAGTCAAGTCAAGTCTCCCCTTGAACTTGTACAGTTTGTATTCACTGTGCTTAAAAGTAATCCTGTGGGTTCAGTCCAGTGCTTGTGATGATAAATTTTAATATTGAGGGCCTCATCTGTCATTCTAGCTTCCCCTCCCAACCTGTGTAATCAGCAGATCCAAGGGCAGGCCTTTCACATCTTGACCCAGGTTCATCCAGCCCCTCATCAGGCTGTCTTATGGACACATCTTTCACAGCTGAGGGATCTCCAGCTGTACTTCTCATCTCTCCTCCCTCCATTCAGTATCTTATTAATCAGGATAACATGGAAGACTTATTCAAGTAACTTTCTAAAATCAAAGTGTACAGGATGATTCAAAAGGAAATTAACTTTCAAAAATGTATTACTAGACCAGGTTGTCTGCAGTTTCTTCATGTGAGAATCCACATGAAATTCCTGTTTGTATCACCTCTTTTTTGGCAGCCTTGAGGAGATGGCGTCACAACTACCCCTTTAACTATTGATGGTGGTATGCCACAAAGGGGATAAAATGAATTAAAGTATAGAATGTGTGTTGTTAGCACAGACTGACCATTGTAAAATTATGGAAGTAACTGAGGGAGCCCCTTAAAATTGGTTTTGACCACATGTTTGTATATAATCTAACTACTAATAGATTTATTAAAATGTTCCATTCTTTTTGAATCACGCTGCTATGGTCCTAACATTCTCCCCATCAATTTATTTACCTACTAGCGGGAAGAGAAAGCAGAGTAAGAGTTCTATCAAGAAGTAATTTGTGGGGCACCTGGGTGGCTCAGTTGGTTGAGTGTCCGACTTCGGCTCAGGTCATGATCTCGTGGTTCGTGAGTTCGAGCCTGCGTCCAGATCCTCTGTCCCCCTCTCTCTCTGCCCCTCCTCCACCTGTGCACTCACTCGCTCTCTCTCTCTAAAAAATAATTACTAAAAAAAAAAACAGCAATTTGTGATACCCTGAAAATCACGTGACTCTTTGTAGGACCACTATATTGTCTTTAATTGTCTTAAAGCAATTTACAGCAACTTCTTTCAGTCACTTCTCAACTATAATTTTAATTTTTCAAATGGCAAACCTATTTTAGCAACTTTTGACAAGGAACAGTAAATCCAATCTAGCATCAACCAAGGCCCATCCTGAATGGAGAATGTTTCTCTAAGTGTGTTTATTAAAGACTATCTGGGGCGCCTGGGTGGCTCAGTCAGTTAAGCGGCCGACTTCAGCTCAGGTCACGATCTCGCGGTCCATGAGTTCGAGCCCCGCGTCGGGCTCTGGGCTGATGGCTCAGAGCCTGGAGCCTGCTTCCGATTCTGTGTCTCCCTCTCTCTCTGCCCCTCCCCCGTTCATGCTCTGTCTCTGTCTCAAAAATAAATAAAACGTTAAAAAAAAATTAAAAAAAAAAAGACTAAGACACCTGGACTAAGTATCCAAGGTGTACTGAATTCAAGTTAGGTCAAAGCTAGTCAGAGAGGATCTCAGATGCAGTGTGATGACAGAAGGAATGAGTGAACTGTGGGGAGCAAAGGAAATTTAATTTGGGCTGTCATGAGGTCGTAGGAAGATTCTAAGACTAGACTTTAAGGTGTATATTCATGCTGTTCGCCCATTGCTACACTCTGTTAAACCTTGCCTTATGGGTAGCAGCAGGCTTCCTGGCCAGTCTCCCTCACCACCCCTCGTCCTCACTAGCTAACAGATCTTGCTTCCCCCATCTTGCTTACCCCCTCCTTCTGGCATGTCTCTGTGTGGAATGTCTTCTTAAAGATGCCAGACCCTAATCACAAAGGCCTGTGAGATGGGCAAAGGTTCTGTTTATCAAGCTAGCAGCCAGCTGGCCAGTCATGAAGCAAAGCATCAAAGCCCATGCCAGGGAAGGTAAAAAGAGAGGCACATGCTTCTTTTGATCAAGACATTTTGCTTTTCTGCATATTAACTTCTTAAGTGCCATTGCCTTAAATTACTAATACTGTCCTTAGCTGTGGATATAATGTTTGGATTAGATGGTTAAGTTAGTCACAAATATGTAGTATGTTGATTGTTAACTATTTTGAGTCATATGATCTCATTTCCAATGACGTGGTAACTTTTGTTGAATTCTTAAAGGTTATGGAACATCATGACCACCAATGTTTTGGGATCACTTATTAGTGTTTCTTGTTAAGCTGTGGAGAGTCTATAAATAACATGTCCTGTCAGGGAAACTCATTGATCTTCCAAAAGAGGGACTGGAAAACACATCTCTTCAGCTCTGCACTGACACCAAATTGCAGTGTTATGGAAATTGCCAGAGTTCTACTAAGAGACCTGATATCAATTCCCAATTCTGGTACTTACTCATTAGCCATGTCTCTCTGGCAAGTTATACCTTTCCTCTGTCTCAGTTGTCTCATTTGAGAAGTGAAATGTTAACATCAGTCTTAAAATGTTTGCAGGGGAATTAAATCATTTTTTTAAACTATGAATATTGGATTTTGTATTGCTATCACAAATAAGGTCAATGCATGTAATACACATTAACATTTCAGGCTACTTAGCTCCAGTTTAAAGTACCATATTTTATAAGAAAAATTGGAACATACTTAGGAGAAAAGAATAAAACTCATCTGTAGATGGGGAAATAATGTATACTACTTACAAATAAATATTTCAAAGGAACTGTGTTTTTAAGCATGAGGAAGAAAACGTTATTTCAATAACAGTTTTTAAATCATGATGAATTACATCAAGAATGGTGACAGTTGATTACCCTTGCAATTGAGCAAAAAATTAGAGTAAAATAGTTTAGGCTTATGGGTGAGGAATGTGGGTTAGGAACACAGGAAGTTTCCTGATTGATGACAGTTGGAACAAATTATAGAAGTAAGTTGGAAATTTTTAAAAACAAGATAGATTTTTCATCAACATTAATATCCATTTACATAATTAAGGTATGATCCATCCTAAATATTTTACTTGGGCTAAGTGACATATTTTTCCCTCGAGTTTTTTTTTTAATTTTCATTATATTATGATAAAAACACTTAACGTGAGATCTACCCTCAACATATTTTTAAGTGCACAATACATTATTGTCGACTATGGGTATGATGTTGTAAAGCAGATCTCTAGAGCTTATTCATCTTGCTTAACTGAACTTGATTAGTGACTCCCCATTTCCCTGCCCCCAAGCCCTGGCAACCACTATTCCATTCTTTAATTCTACTAATTTGACTATTTTAGGTACCTCATATAAGTGGAATCATGAAGTAATTGTCTTTTCTGTGACTGGCTCACTTTACTTAACATAGTGTCCTCAACTTTCATCCATGTTGTCACATATCACAGTTTCCTTCATTTTAAAGGCAAATGGTATTTCATTGTATAAATATGCCACATTTTCTTTATCTGTTCTGTCAATGGATGTTTAGGTTGTTTCCATATCTTGGTTATTGTGAATAGTATGGCAATGAACATAAGAGTGCTAATATCACTTTGAGGTCCTCATTTCAATTCTTTTGGATAAATACCCAGAAGTGGGCTTGCTAGATCATATCGTAGTTCTATTGTTAATTTTGGAGGAACTCTATACTGTTTTCCAGAGTGGCTACACCATTTAAAACCCCCCACCAACAGTGTATGAGGATTCCAATTTCTCCCCATCCTTGCTAACACGTACTTTTATTTTTTTGAAAATAATCATCCTGACAGATGTGAAATGATATCTTGTGGTTTTGATCTACATTTCCCAGATAATTAGTGACTGAGCATTTCTTTATATACCTATTGGCCATATGTATGTCTTCTTTGAAAGAATGTCTATGCAAGTCTTTTGCCCATTTTAAAATCAGGCTATTAGCTTTCTTGGTACTGAGTTATAAAAGTTCCGTATATAGTTTATATTTTATATATCAACCCCTTTATAGATACATGATTTGCAAATATTTTCTCCCATCCCGTAGGTTGCCTTTTTGCTCTTTCGTTTCCTTTGCTGTTCAGAAGCTTTTTAGTTTGACATAATCCCACTTGTCTGTCCTTACTTTTGTTGCCTGTGCTTTTGGTGTCAAATCATTGCTAACATCAATGTCATGAAGCTTTACTCATGTTTTCTTCTAGGAGTTGTATGGTTTCAGGTCCCATATTTAAGTCTTTAATTTGTGTGTGTGGGGGGGCATAATATGTAGTTTCAATTTCATTCATTTGCATGTGGATTTCCAGTTTTACCAGCACCATTTGTCGAAGACTGTTCTTTCCCCATTGTGTATTCTTGACACTCTTGTTGAAGATTAGCTGGTCATATATGCTTGGATTTATTTCTGGTCTCTCTGGTCTGTCCCACTGGACTATATGTCTGTCTGTATGCCTGTGCCATAATGTTTTGTACTATACCTTTATGATATGCTTTGAAATTAGGAATTATAATGCCTCCAGCTTTGTTCTTCTTTCTTAGGATGGACTTGGGTATACTCAGTTGTAGAATTTTTTCCTATTTCTATGAAAACTGCCATTGGAGTTTTATAGAGATTGCATTGAATCTTTAGATCACTTTCGGTATTGTGGAAATTTTAACAATATTAACTATTCTAATCCATGAACATGAAATGTCTTCATTTGTGTTGCCTTTAATTTTTTTGACGTTTTATAGTTTTCAGTATTTAAGACTTTCACCTCCTTAGTTGAGTTTATTCCTAAGTATTTTATTCATTTTATCCGATTGAAATGGGAATGTTTTCCTAATTTCTTTTTAGATAGTTTGTGTGTAGTGTATAGAAACATGAGTGATTTCTGTATGTTGATTTTGTATCCTGTAACTTTACTGAATTTGTTTATTCTAATTTTTTTATGGAATCTTTAGGTTTTTCCCTATATATAAGTCCATGTTGTTTGTAACAGGGACAGTTTTACTTTTGATTTGGATGTTTTTTGTTTATTTTTCTTGCCTAATTTCTCTGATTAGGACTTCATTACTATGTTGAATAGAAGTGATGAGAGCAGGCATCTTTGCCTTGTTACTAATCTTAAAGGAAAAGCTTTCAGTTTTTCAACAGTAAAGTGTGATATTAGCTGTGGGCTTTACATGTATGGAGTTTATTATGTTGAGGGATTTGCCTTATGTTCCTTACCTTCTGAGGGTGTTGATCATGAAAGCAGGTTGAATTTTGTCAAATGTGTTTTCTGCATCGATTGAGAATATCATGTTATTTTTTTATCCTTTATTCTGTTAATGTGCTGTATCACATTAATTGATTTTGTTGTGTTGAAAAATCTTTGCATTCCAGAGATAAATCCCAGTTTATCACAGTGTATGATCCTTTTAATGTGCTGTTGAATTCAATTTGCTAGTATTTTATTGAGGATTTTAAATCTGTGTTTATCGGGAATCTCGGCCTGTAGTTTTTTAATTTTTTTCCTTGTGGTATCTTTAGCTTTGATATAAGGGTTACGCTAGTATCACAAAATGAATTGGAAGTGTTCTTTACTTTTTGATTTTTTGAAAGAATTCGAGAAGCATTGGTATTAATTCTTTATAAGTTTGGTAGAAACAATGTGAAACCATCTGGTCCTGGGCTTTCCTTTGTCTTCAGGTTCTTGATTGCTGATTAAATCTCCATACTAGTTATAGGTTTGTTCATACTTTCTATTTCTTCATGATTTAGTCTTGGAAGGTTGTTTCTAGGAATATATCTACTACTTCTAGGTTGTCCAGTTTCTTGGCATATAATCATTCATAGTAGTCTTTCATCCTTTTTAGTTCTGTGATGTTCGTTATAATGTCTCTTTTTTCATTTCTGATTTTATTTGATTCTTATTTATTTATTTTAATATGAAATTTACTGTCAAATTGGTTTCCATACAACACCCAGTACTCATCCCAACATGTGCCCTCCTCAATGCCCATCACCCACTTTCCCCTCCCTCCCACCCCCATCAGCCCTCAGTTTATTCTGTCTTTAAGAGTCTCTTATGGTTTGCCTCCCTCCCTCTCTTTTTTTTCCCCTTCCCCTCCCCCATGGTCTTCTGTCAAGTTTCTCAGATCCACATAAGAGTGAAAACATATGGTATCTGTCTTTCTCTGTATGGTTTAATTCACTTAGCATGCTCTCCAGTTCCATCCATGTTGCTACAAAAGGCTATATTTCATTCTTTCTCATTGCCAAGTAGTATTCCATTGTATATATAAACCACAACTTCTTTATCCATTCATCAGTTGATGGACATTTAGGCTCTTTCCGTAATTTGGCTATTGTTGAAAGTGCTGCTATAAACATTGGGAACAAGTGCCCCATGCATCACCACTCCTATATCCCTTGAGTAAATTCCTAGCAGTGCTATTGCTAGGTCATAGGGTAGACCTATTTTTAATTTTTTGAGGAACCTCCACACTGTTTTCCAGAGCAGCTGCACCAGTTTGCATTCCCACCAACAGTGCAAGAAAGGTCCCGTTTTTCCACATCCTCTCCATCATCTATAGTCTCCTAATTTGTACATTTTAGCCACTCTGACTGGCATGAGGTGATATCTCAGTGTGGTTTTGATTTGTATTTCCCTTATGAGGAGAGACAATGAGCATCTTTTCATGTGCCTGTTGACCATCTGGATGTCTTCTTTAGAGAAGTGTCTATTTATGTCTTCTGCCTATTTCTTCACTGGATTATTTGTTTTTCGGGTATGGAGTTTGGTGAGGTCTTTATAGATTTTGGATTCTAGCCCTTTGTCTGATATGTCATTTGCAAATATCTTTTCCCATTCTGTCAGTTGCCTTTTAGTTTTGTTGATTGTTTCTTTTGCAGTGCAGAAGCTTTTTATCTTCATGAAGTCCCAATAGTTCATTTTTGCTTTTAATTCCCTTGCCTTTGGAGATGTGTCAAGTAAGAAATTGCTGCGGCTGAGGTCAGAGAGGTTTTTTTCCCGCTTTCTCCTCTAGGGTTTTGATGGTTTCCTGTCTCACATTCATGTCCTTCATCCATTTTGAGTTTATTTTTGTGAATGGTGTAAGAAAGTGGTCTAGTTTCATTCTTCTGCATGTTGCTGTCCAGTTCTCCCAGCACCGTTTGTTAAAGAGACTGTCTTTTTTCCATTGGATGCTCTTTCCTTCTTTGTCAAAGATTAGTTGGCCATACTTTTGTGGGTCCAATTCTGGAGTCTCTATTCTATTCCATTTGTCTATGTGTCTGTTTTTGTGCCAATACCATGCTGTCTTGATGATTACAGCTTTGTAGTAGAGGCTAAAGTCTGGGATTGTGATGCCTCCCACTTTGGTCTTCTTCTTCAACATTACTTTGGCTATTCAGGGTCTTTTGTGGTTCCATACAAATTTTAGGATTGCTTGTTCTAGCTTCGAGAAGAATGCTGGTACAATTTTGATTGGGATTGCATTGAATGTGTAGATTGCTTTGGGTAGTATTGACATTTTAACAATATTTATTCTTCCAATCCATGAGCATGGAATGTTTTTTCATTTCTTTGTATCTTCTTTAATTTCCTTCATAAGCTTTCTATAGTTTTCAGCATACGGATCTTTTACATCTTTTGGTTAGGTTTATTCCTAGGTATTTTATGCTTCTTGGTGCAATTGTGAATGGGATCAGTTTCTTTCTTTGTCTTTCTGTTGCTTCATTATTAGTGTATAAGAATGTAACTGATTTCTACACATTGATTTCGTATCCTGTGACTTTGCTGAATTCATGTATCAGTTCTAGCAGACTTTTGGTGGAGTCTGTCAGGATTTCCATGTATAATATCATGTCATCTAAAAAAAGTGAAAGCTTGACTTCATCTTTGCCAGTTTTGATGCCTTTGATTTCCTTTTGTTGTCTGATTGCTGATGCTAGCACTTCCAACACTATGTTAAACAACAGCGGTGAGAGTGGACATCCCTGTTGTGCTCCTGATCTCGGGGAAAGCTCTCAGTTTTTCCCCTTTGAGGATGATATTAGCTGTGGGCTTTTCATAAATGGCTTTTATGATGTTTAAGTATGTTCCTTCTATCCCTAATTTCTTGAGGGTTTTTATTAAATTTTGTCAAATGCTTTTTCTGCATAGATTGACAGGATCATATGGTTCCTATCTTTTCTTTTATTAATGTGATCTATCACATTGATTGATTTCTGAACATTGAACCAGCCCTGAAGCCCAGGAATGAATCCCACTTGATCCTGGTGAATAATTCTTTTTGTATGCTGTTGAATTCAATTTGCTAGTATCTTGTTGAGAATTTTTGCATTCATATTCATCAGAGATATTGGCCTATAGTTCCCTTTTTTTGCTGGGTTTCTGTCTGGTTTGGGAATCAAAGTAATGCTGGCTTCATAGAATGAGTCTGGAAGTTTTCCTTCCCTTTCTATTTTTTGGAATAGCTTGAGAAGGATAGGTATTATCTCTGCTTTAAATATCTGCCCCAGGGAAGCCTTCTGGTCCTGGACTCTTATTTGTTGGGAGATTTTTGATAACTGACTCAATTTCTTTGCTGGTTATGGGTCTGTTCAAATTTTCTGTTTCTTCCTGTTTGAGTTTTGGAAGTGTGTGGGTGCTTAGGAATTTGTCCATTTCTTCCAGGTTGTCCAGTTTGTTGGCATATAATTTTTCATAGTATTCCCTGATAATTGCTTGTATTTGTGAGAGATTGGTTGTAATAATTCCATTTTCATTCATGATTTTATCTATTTGGGTCATCTCCCTTTTCTTTTTGAGAAGCCTGGCTAGAGGTTTATCAATTTTGTTTATTTTTCTCAAAAAAACAACTCTTGGTTTCATTGATCTGCTCTACAGGTTTTTTAGATTCTATATTGTTTATTTCTGTCCTGATCTTTATTATTTCTCTTCTTCTGCTGGGGTAGGGGTATCTTTGCTGTTCTGCTTCTATTTCCTTTAGGTGTGCTGTTAGATTTTGTATTTGGGATTTTTCTTGTTTCTTGAGATAGGCCTGGATTGCAATGTATTTTCCTCTCAGGACTGCCTTTGCTGCATCCCAAAACATTTGGATTGTTATGTTTTCATTTTCATTTGTTTCCATGTATTGTTTAATTTCTTCTCTAATTGCCTGGTTGACCCATTCATTCTCTAGTAGGGTGTTATTTAACTTCCATGCTTTTGGACGTTTTCCAGACTTTTTCCTGTGGTTGATTTCAAGTTTCATAGCATTGTGGTCTGAAAGTGTGCATGGTATGATCTCAATTCTTTTATACTTATGAAGGGCTGTTTTGTGACCCAGTATGTGATCTATCTTGGAGAATGTTCCATGTGCACTGGAGAAGAAAGTATATTCTGTTGCTTTGGGATGCAGAGTTCTAAATATATCTATCA
This sequence comes from Panthera tigris, assembly GCF_018350195.1. NCBI lineage: Eukaryota > Metazoa > Chordata > Mammalia > Carnivora > Felidae > Panthera > Panthera tigris. The sequence continues at coordinate 85,585,659 of NC_056665.1, read as the reverse complement.
AGTCCATCTGATACAATGTATCATTCAGGGCCCTTGTTTCTTTATTGATTCTGTGTCTAGATGATCTATCCATTGTTGTAATTGGAGTATTAAAGTCCCCTGCAATTACCACATTCTTATCAATAAGGTTGCTTATGTCTGTGATTAATTGTTTTATATATTTGGGGGCTCCCGTATTCGGTGCGTAGACATTTGTAATTGTTAGCTCTTCTTGATGGATAGACCCTGTAATTATTATATAATGCCCTTCTTCATCTCTTGTTACAACCTTTAATTTAAAGTCTAGTTTGTCTGATATAAGTATGGCTACTCCAGCTTTCATTTGACTTCCAGTAGCATGATAGATAGTTCTCCATCCCCTCACTTTCAATCTGAAGCTGTCCTCAGGTCTAAAATGAGTCTCTTGTAGACAGCAAATAGATGGGTCTTGTTTTTTTTTATCCATTCTGATACCCTGTGTCTTTTGGTTGGAGCATTTAGTCCATTTACATTCAGTGTTATTATTGAAAGATATGGGTTTAGAGTCACTGTGATGTCTGTAGGTTTCATGCTTGTAGTGATGTCTCTGGTACTTTGTGGTCCTTGTAACATTTTACTCACAAAATCCCCCTTAGCATCTCTTGTAGGGATGATTTAGTGGTGATGAATTCCTTCAGTTTTTGTTTGTTTGGGAAAACCTTTATCTCTCATTCTATTCTGAATGACAGAGTTGCTGGATAAAGGATTCTGGGCTGCATATTTTTTTCTGTTCATCACATTGAAGATTTCCTGCCATTCCTTTCTGGCCTGCCAAGTTTCAGTAGATGGGTCTGCTAGTACCATCATGTGTCTATCTTTGTAAGTTGGAGCCTGTTTATCCCTAGGTGCTTTCAGAATTCTCTCTTTATCCTTGTATTTTTCCAGTTTCACTATGATATGTCATGCAGAAGATCGATTCAAGTTACATCTGAAGGGAGTTCTCTGTGCCTCTTGGATTTCAATGCCTGTTTCCTTCCCCAGATCAGGGAAGTTCTCAGCTATGATTTGTTCAAGTACACCTTCAGCCCCTTTCTTTCTCTCTTCTTCTTCTGGAATTCCTATGATACGGATATTGTTCTGCTTGATTGCTTCACCTAGTTCTCTAATTCTCCCCTCATACTCCTGGATTTTTTTATCTCTCTTTTCCTCAGCTTCCTCTTTTTCCATAATTTTATCTTCTAATTCACCTATTCTCTCCTCTGCCTCTTCAATACGTGCTATGGCCGCCTCCATTTTATTTTGCACCTCATTTATAGCATTTTTTTAGTTCCTCATGACTATTTTTTAGTCCCTTGATCTCTGTAGCAATAGATTCTCTGCTATCCTCAATGCTTTTTTAAAGCCCAGCAATTAATTTTATGACTATTATTCTAAATTCTTGTTCTATTGCGTAAATCAGTTTTGATCAATTCGTTAGCTGTCACTGCTTCCTGGAGTTTCTTTTGAGGAGAATTCTTCCGTTTGGTCATTTTGGGTAGTCCCCGAGGTAGCTCCAAACGGCAGGGCACTTCCCCTGTGCTGTAGGGAGAAACTTGTGTTGGTGGGCGGGGCCACAGTCAGACCCGATGGCTGCCCCCTGGCCACCACTGGGGCCACAGTCAGACTGGTGTGTACCTTATCTTCCCCTCTCCCAGGAGCAGGACTCACTGTGGCATGGTGTGGCCCCTGTCTGGGCTGCTTGCACACTGCCAGGCTTGTGGTACTGCTTCGATGGGTCTGGCCAAGGGCATATTAGATGGGGTAGATCAACAAGGTGCACAGGGGTGGGAGAGGCAAGCTTAGCTCGCTTTGCCATCAGTGGCCCCCTGCAGGAGGGGCCCTGCAGCACCGGGAGGGAGGCAGGCCCATCAGAGGGATGGACCCAGAGAAGCACAGCGTTGGGCTTTCGCACGGTGCTGGCAAGTTCAGTGATGGGAACTGGTTCCCTTTGGAATTTCAGCTAGGGGATGGGAGAGAGAAATGGCGCTTGCCAGCGCCTTTGTTCCCCCACCAAGCTCTGTCCTTCTGGGGCTCAAGAACTCTCCCTCCAGGTGTCCTCTTGCCCTCCCTGCAATCCGTGAGCAGAGCTGTTGACTTTTAAAATTCCAGATGTTAAGTCCCGCTGGCTGTCAGAACTCATGCAGTCCATCCCCTCCTCTTTTGCAAGCCAGAATTCCGGGGCTCTGCCTTGCCGGGCAGGCTGCCCCTCCACCACCCGGCTCCCTCCCGCCAGTCCGTGTAGCACTTACCGCCTCTCTGCCCTTCCTACCCTCTTCTGCGGGCCTCTTGGCTTGGCTTGGCTCCGGAGTGTCCGTTCTGCTAGTCTGCTGGTGGTTTTCTGGGTTATTTAGGCAGATGTGGGTGGAATCTAAGCAATCAGCAGGACGAGGTGAGCCCAGTGTCCTTCTACACTGCCATCTTCTCAAAACATCAATTCTTCTCATTTTAACTTTATTAGTCTTGCTGAGGGTTTGCCACTTTTATCTTTTCAAAAAATGAACTCAATTTCATTTTTTTTCCTAGTTTCTATTTATCCCTGCTCTAATCTTTATTATTACTTTCCTTCTGCTAATTTTGGACTGAATTTTTTCTTCTTTTTTCTAGCTCCTTGAGCTGTAAAATTAGGTTGTTTATTTGAGATCTTTTTTTAATGTTTATTTATTTTGAGGGGGAGAGAGAGAGAGACAGAGACAGAACATGAGTGGGTTAGGGGCAGAGAGAGACAGACAGAATCTGAAGCAGCTCCAGGCTCTGAGCTGTCAACACAGAGCCCAAAGCGGGGTTCGAACTCACAAACCATGATATTAGGACCCGAGCCAAAGTTGGAAGCTCAACCGACTGAGCCACCCAGCACCCCTAGATTTTCTCTTTTAATGTAGATGTTTATCACTATGGAGTTACCTCTGAGTATTCTTTTACTATGTCCCGTAAGTTTTGTCTTTTCCTTTTATCTATATTGTCTTTTCATTTATATTTGTCTCAAGTTATTTTCTACTTTCTTTTTTGACCCATTGGTTGTCTGATAGTATGTTGTTTCCTCAGGGTGAAGCAGGCAGCTGCCATCTTTGTCTGCTCTGTGCTGAGAAAGGGGAGGACTATGAAACCTCCATTTCAGTTCTCCCCCAGGTAGCTAAACCTGTCAGAACTCCACAAGTTGCCAGAAAGATGCCAGTTTTGGGGGCCTCCCCAGAGAAGTTGGGATGTTGGACACAGAGATCAAGAAGTGACTAAGTTTTTAAGAGGCAGAGAAGCTAGGTACTTTCTCACAGGACTTTGAGAGTGAAAGCCCAAGAGTAACCTCCTTCTCCCTACAGAATATTTCCCCTGCACTTTGTTCACATCCCCACATTCTTATCACATTGTACTGTAATACTTGATAATTAATGCCCTCCCACCCCCTTTCTGGATCATTTACCTTCACACTCACCTCTAGCACCCAGTGTAGGACCAGGCATATATAGACATCCAGTAAAATGTTTGCTGGATGAATAAACAAAAAATGAATGATGGATAGAAACAATATGATATAATGCTTAAGAATATATGGTTGAGAATCAGAAGAACATGAGTTCAAATCCAGGCTCTACCTCTTGTAAGCAGTGTGATCTTGGACAACTGATTTAACTCTCTCAGTCTCGTGTCCTTATCTGTAAAATGGTGTTACATACCAATCCACAGGGTTCTTATGTTTTGTATATATTTTTTGAATATAAGATGGTATCTTGGGGGCACCTGTGTGGCTCAATCAGTTGAGTGTGTCCAACTCTTGCTCTCGTTTCAGGTCTTGATCTCAGGGTGATGAGTTCAAGCCCCATATTGGGCTCTATGCTGGGCATGGAGCCTACCTAAAAAAAAAAAAAAAAAAAAAAAAAAAGATGGTGTCTAGCAATAAGTAACTATTAATTAATAGTACCATTATTTCTCATGAAAGTTATGAAAAATAATACAAGTATTATATCACATATATGTTTCTATTTTTGCTATTAATTTAATTGTGATGTGTTATCATTATTGACAGAAATGCTTGAGTGATTCACTGATGGCCAGTACAGAATGACCTATTCAGATTATGTGACAGGTATCACTCATACCCAAAACCTCACAGTGGGCATTCTTGCTTTGGACTGAGTTGGGGGTAGGAGAGGTGGAAAGAGTTAATAGCATTGCCTTTAGCTCTGCAACCTTAAATAAAGCCCTGTTTCCACCAAAGAAAGCTTTACAGTCCTCCCCAGCACATCCAGAGCTTCTCGGAGCATCTCTTACCCAACCCAAAGATACAGAGAGATGAACCATAAACTTCCAGTTGACCAGTGGTTCTCAGACTTTAGTGTCTGGCAGAGTAATTGGGAGGACTCGTTTAAACAGATTGCTGAGCTCCATTGCCATCAGTAGGCCTGGGATAGGACCCCAATTTTTATTTCTAAGAAGTTCCCATGTAGTATTGATGATAATGGTTCAAGCACCATACTTTGAGAAACACTGAGTTCATAGAAATGGTTACGAGTAACCTGAGTCCAGGGCAGAAATGTGTGTAGAAATCTTTCCACTAAGGTGAATTGCCTGATAACCCCTGTGAAGATGAGGGCTTTCTTTTTTCAGCCCCAGTGTTTTCAACCCTGACCTCCCTCTTCTTACTTTATAAATTTATTGGTAGAGGAAATAGTTTCATGAAGTTTTTCTAAGCTTTTATGAGCCTGACAAAATCTATAGACACTCTTTCCAGAAAAACCCATCTACACATACACAGAAGCATTGCTTATAATTTCAAGTGGTGCTGGGACACCTCTCCCACCAGCCTAGCCACTGACTCTAAAGAGTATCAGTAGAAAAAAACATGCCGTAGGGGCACCTGGGTGGCTCAGTCACTTAGGCATCCAACTTCAGCTCAGGTCATGATCTTGCAGTTTGTGTGTTTGAGCCCCATGTGGGCCTCTGTGCTGACAGCTCAGAGCCTGGAGCCTGCTCTGGATTCTGTGTTTCCCTCTCATTCTGTCTCTCTCTCTCTCTCTCAAAAATAAACAAACATTAAAAAAAAAAAAAAAAAAGAAAAAGACAGGGTGCCTGTGTGGCTTAGCCGGTTAAGCATCCGGCTTTGGCTCAGGTCATGATCTCAACAGTTCGTGAGTTCAAGGCCCATGTCGGGCTCTGTGCTGACAGCACAGAGCCTGGAGCCTGCTTTGAATTCTGTGTTTCCCTCTGTCTCAGCTCCTCCCCGGCTTACCCTCTGTCTGTCTGTCTCTCTCTCTCTCTCTCAAAAATGAATAAACATTAAAAATTTAAAAAAAGAAAAATTATGACCTAACACAAAGCCTTGGTTCATATGGATGTAACAAAAATTCCCTTCTTATAATTAATCTTTCAGTTACCTCATTTTTAAAACAGGAATAATAATAATAGTTCTTAAATCAAAGTTTTTGTGAAGATTAACTGATATAATACATGAAAGGGCATAGTTTAAAAACCAAAAACACTGAATATTACCTTTTTCTCTCTGTAGTCTTGCTACAATAATCCTCATTCTTCAGGCAAGTGGGTGCCTCTCCCTACTAAGAAAAGATCAGGAAGTATAAGAAAAAAGAGCCTAGGAGTAATGTTTCAAGACCTTACTCTATGCCCATCACATTCTTCCGCTAAGATCTGGTCACAGGCTGCCGTATCATGGTTCTCCCTGTGAGCCACTGAGCAATGGGATCTAGCAAGCCCAGGCTTAGCTCTGTGACATTAGAGTCTCAATTTATTTGCCCTGAAATACTTTTCTTTACAAATGCCCAATGCCCTGTCGTGTCCCCATGTTAGTGTCCCCATGTAAAGTTCTAGTAGAGGTTCGTTTCTAGGATAGAAGATGCTGAATCTTGAGAAGTAATGATTAAGGGCTAGACCTGATTCTCACTGCTTCTACAAAAATAACTGAACAAGTACCTCGATAAGCCAATCAGCAGACATTTGTTTAGTGCCTACTGTGTACACTGTGTAATAGGTGACCCAAAGAGAAGTAACACATGTCTCTAGGCGGTGCCAACTCACAAGCCAGCAGGAACGAGAGATATGTGCAAAAATAAGCCAGACACAAAGTGAGCCTTAGCAAGGGCAATGATTGTGGTTCATTCAGGAGTTCAAGAGTACAGAAGAGGGAGAAATCAGTTTTGACAGGGATCCATTAAAGTGTCTTGGGCAAGGTGGGAATCAAGCTGAACTCTAAGGTGGAGTGTGACCACATTAGGTGACTGTAATGGAGAAGGACATTATAGGCTGTGTAAGTCATTTGAAGAAAAGAGTTAGAAAAGTGCTCGGCTTAACTTTGAACGATTATGATTTACCCAGGGTGACTATAGTATGGGAGTGGGGTGGAGGTGTAGAACTTGAGGCCGGAGAGAGAAGTTGGAAGCATATGGTAGGAAAGAAACCAAAGGCCAAGTGAGGAGCTTTGGCTTTACTCTCCGTTCAGTGGGGAAGGATTGAGGATCTTTGGGACCAGGAGCAGATCTGCTTTTCCAAATGAGAGAGCCTGGTGCCACTGTGAAGAATAGATGATAGAGAGCAAAAAGAAAACAAGACCTGGTAAGGTAAAAGGAACCTAAGCCACAGCAGTGGGAGTGGCCAGCAGGGGACACAGGGGAGAGGTATGTTGAGAGGCTGCATTTTGAGAATGGGCGATGACATGTAGCAAAAAAAAAAAAAAAAAAAAAGCAGAGGCAAGCTGAGAGGGTTCTCCTTGGCACACCCAAGTCCCAGGCGAGGTTGCTGCATAAAGCAGACCATGGGTTCCAAGGACGAAACTGGCAAAGGGCCCAGAGACCAGGTGGTGAGGAATACCTCTTGGCTGTCCCAAGAAGTCTTCTCCTTCCTTGAATGCCCAGAAGGGTAGCAACTGACCATCTGCTTTGCCTGCGTGGAATATCAAAATCGCTGATTCCGGGACATGGGTCCTCAGCTTGGCAGCTTCAGAAGTCCTGGGGATCTTTTAAAATCATTTTCAGGCCCTTTCCCATGTGATTTTGATCCGGGAACCTGACATGGGGCCCAGGCATCCACGTTTTGCAATGCTCTCAGGTGATTCTGTTGCACATCTGTTTTGGGAAACCACTGTGGGACCTTACAACTAGTCTGGAAAGTGTATAGCAACCCTGGGCTCAACACGTACTTGTGCTAATGAACACTGTGATAGGCTGAAGACTTTCGGTTTTGGCCTCCAGCAGTGACTTTTAGCACAGTGCCCTTCATCAAGTGCCGAACACCACCCCCGACCTCTAGTCCTCAGTGAACACATCAGGAGATGGGAGAGGCCGCATGCTTGACAGGGTCCTCCAAACGTCCCAAAAGGGCAGTGTACGTACAAGCCATCATTTCCACCCTTGTCCTCAATTCAAAAAGGAGAGCTGATGGGGCGCCTGGGTGGCTCAGTCAGTTAAGTGGCTGACTTCGGCTCAGGTCATGATCTCGCGGTCCGTGAGTTCGAGCCCCGTGTCGGGCTCTGTGCTGACAGCTCGGAGCCTGGAGCCTGCTTTGGAGTCTGTGTCTCCCCCTCTCTCTGACCCTCCCCTTTTCATGCTCTGTCTCTCTCTGTCTCAAAAATAAATAAAAGTTAAAAAAAAAATTAAAAAAAAAAAAAAAGGAGAGCTGGGCTGTGTCACAGGGATACCGTAAGAGAATCTTATTACAGGATGTTTTGAGACTCTACAAAACAGGCTACATAATAACACTGTCCGTTTTCTGCCAGGCTTATCCAACGTTCATAGCACTTTTATTGCTATTATTGTTTTTATTTTTCAGGAAAATAATACAGTACAAAGGTAAGGCAGGTGTTAAACTTGTCCCTCTACACACTGGGCTCTGTGTGATTTGGTGACTCGTGCAAGGTCAGACAAACCAGAGCCAGGCCCGAACACCCCATCCTTCTGAGCCCCGGTTCTGCTTCTGGGCCATGATGGAGAAGGGTAACATAAAGGCATTTTTCTCTCCTTGTAAAAGAGAAAAAAATGGGGGGAGGGGGAATTATTTAAACACACCTCACTCATACTGCAATCACTGCATTGTTTTTCCTGTTGAAACACCCTGTTGGTTTTTAAATCCCTTTAAACCTACCCGGCACCTGTATGGCCCAGATCCAAGAATTATTACCGAACCCTTCACTTTTTATATTTAGCCACATAGGGGCTTCTGTGATGGTATCTGGCTCTTGGTTCAGTTGAAAATTTCAGAGCTTCCAAGAGTTTTCTTCTTCCAGAGAAGCTAGAAGCATGCAATGCTCAAACATGACTTTTTAAGTAAGTGGGGTATGTCTCTCCACTTATGTTCTCCTTCTGGGTAAAACAGCATCACGGCACTACCCTGTACTGTTCCTGTGTGAAGATACTCCCGAAATACTGACCAAATGAGAGGGCAGGAGAAAGATGGGGGGGGGGGTCTTCATGAGCTTCTGCATGGTTTGTGGGATGACCTCTCTTCAGGGCAAGAACTGAGGCTGAAAACATAATGAGAACTTCCCAGCAAATTCATTATAACAAAGCATAATGTGAGCTCACTGAGCACAAAAATAGGCTGAAGGAAAGTGACTCCCACATAAGACCTAATTAAATACTTTGATGTCAGAAAGCAGAGCAGGGAGGGTAGAAAATCAAATCCGACCAAAGTAGAGGACCTAAATTCAAATAGGAGAAATTTCTCTCCCTCCGTCTCCCTCTCCTCTCTCTCTCTCTCTCTCTCTCTGTCTCTCTCTCTCTCTCTGTCTCTCTCTCTCTCTCTGTCTCTCTCTCTCTCTCTGTCTCTTCTCTTCTCTTCTCTTCTCTCTCCCCACCACCTTCTCTGTGCCTCTCTCTCTCCTTCTCTTCCTTTGCCACGAAGGAAGAATAAGACTCAGGAACAATAGGTTGTAAATTCTTCAGCCAATTAGTCCAGTGACTTACTACTGTTTATAATGCACAGAATGTCACAGGCTGTTTTGCAGCCTCCCCAAGTTGGTTTGTTAATAACAGGAAGCTAGCACTTCTCAGTACAGTGGATCAGCTACACGTGAAAATAAATGCAAAAAACCTGGAGGGGAATAGCAGCAGACCAAGAGTAGCCTTGATTTAATTTAACATTTGGGGGTCCACACACAAATGAGCATTTTAGTAGGCTTCATGGTGGAAGTTGCTGTCATTTGTAAAATATTCTGGCCAATTAGCTAATAGTGTGCTTGGATTTCTCCTGTTTTGATACAGTAATACTAAGTACATTGTGAAGCCCAATTATACAAATCATCCCCATATGCCATACCAGTCTTTCTTTATGAACTGTGTTTATAAATCCTGTGTGAGGAAATGTGTACTTCAGCAATTTAGACCATGTGTAAAAACATAGCCAATGGGATTGTCAAGAAAACAAGTTCCAGCCTAGGAAATCCTAATGTGTTCCGCTGGAATAACAGGAGGGTGCCGGGGAGTGCAATGCTCTGCTTAAATACATATTGCTTTATAGTGTTTAGCCAATTTAGGGGCTTCCGCTTCCCTTTCTGTTATTTTATTCTTCTTTTCTTTTAGGATCCAACCTTGGAGTTTTTGAGAAAATTTGGGATTGGTCTTCTCTCGGGCACAATAGCCTCAGTCATTAACATCCCTTTTGATGTTGCCAAAAGTAGGATTCAAGGGCCTCAGCCAGTTCCTGGAGAGATCAAGTACAGAACCTGTTTTAAAACAATGGCAACAGTCTACCAGGAAGAAGGGTAACATTCTTATTTTAATAAATGTGCAGGGTTCACGTATTATTAAAGCTATATTGTGCTTCCATTTTGACGAGAGCCATTAAACCCTCCGAAATTGGGTGTGTGTTGGAAAAGCTCTAATGAATGACAAACTTTGTGAGATAACACAGTAAGGAAATGTTGGCAACGAGTTCTGACACCATCAAGAACCTCGGGCCACCGTCCTACAATCCGCTGTATGTTTGAGAATGCGAAGATGAGCCTTTTGCTTGTCAGTTTGCACAATATGCTCTAATACACCCTGCTAACGTGTGGGCAGGAGAGTGTCTTCCAACTGTAAACCTAATCAAAATGTCACCTCATTATATTCTCCTGGGGGAATTAAACACGAGAGTTCTGTGCAAGGGGTTTTCTTTCAAAAATGTGAAGTACAGGTTTTTTTCTGCTAGTGTTTTTGAGTCTTACATTTGTCTCTTCATACCGCTTCACCCAGATCTTATTCTCAAGTAAGCAAGTAATATTTTATTTCGAAGCTATATCATATTTCCTTTTGTGCAGACTGAGTCTGTGGTCTTTTAAATTCGATTACAAAAGTCATTTTGTCCATGTACACAGCTGTCTTGAAAGTAAGACCTCTGTTCAGAGCAAAAGCCATCTCACTGATGAAAGTCCTATTTCTGGTGGAGATGATCAGCAGAGCTTGGGCCTTAAAGAATTGATTAACTCTTTCCCTTTGTCCAATTTGCTGCAGAAGACGCATAGCCAGATATTTTTTGGTCTGCGATATGTGTAACTTCAAATAAATGTTCTCGTAGATGCTGCGTCAGCAGCTCCATAAAGCTGAGGTACAACCCCATTTTCTTTTCAGAGTTATGAATGTTGCTCTTTCCCTTCCTGTTGTAGGATTTTAGCTTTGTACAAAGGCCTGCTTCCCAAGATTATGAGGCTTGGACCAGGTAATGATGTTTTTATTACTTATATCCTCCCTTCTTTATTGTTCTAGTGTCGCTTTTTTTTGTGTGTCTATCGGCAACACATTAAGTTTATCACACTGTGAAAGATGGAAATCTTGAGGATATAAAGTTGTCTAGGAGTATTCAAGACATTAAAGGTATCCATTAGAAATGTTTTCTTAAAAAAAAAATGTTTTCCACCTCTGTGTATAAGGTACTATTTAAGGCCTTGCTAGAGACTGATAGAAGCCAAAAAGCCCAGCTTAAGTCAATAGAAAAGGATCCACAGCCAGTTGAAGTTTGAGTGAGCACAGAGATGTACATACAGTGGCTTCTGGCTACAGGAAAGGATTCTCAGTGAGTGAGGGAGCAGCCCGATAAAACTTTCCTGGTGCCCCAGGTTCATTCTTGTTCCTGCCTCAGCTTCATTTCAAAAACAGAAAAGAGGGATAATTTGCCTCCACAAATGGCAAGAACCACTTGGCTTCGCAATCACCTGTGAGTTGTGAATACCGTCCAGGGAGCTGTGGCGCTGCGGCCTAGCACTCACCTTCTGGGCCTCTGTCAGCATGACGGTGGAGGCTCCTGGCTCAGGGCCTCACCTCAGGATGCCAGCCCACAAAATAAAGCCGGCTGCCATTCCCACAGGGAGAGTCAGCTGCCTCTATGTAAATAGATGAGAAAATAACTGCTGCAGACCCAACTGCCTGGGCAAATAGTCTTGGGTTATAAGCAACCTTCTGTATAAGGACAGAGGTATGCACCAGCCCACATATTTTTTTAACCTGTCCACACTCACCTGCTTAGGCATCCTAGTATTCTTTCCCAGAAGTGTCACCTGCTCCTCTCCTCTCTCCCTTTCCCATTCCTCCCTTTTAACACCAATGTCCTCCTGCCCAACCACAGTCACACACAGGCATGTTGACCATCAAATCTCAGCCCAGTGAACCAGCATTTCTACCAATGTGAGGATAGAGAACAATGGTCTGTAAACTGAAGGCAGTGAACAGCTCACACTTTCACATATTTAAAAAAAAATTTTCTTTTAATGCTTATTTCTTTTTAAGGGAGAGACAGAGTGTGAGCTGGGGAAGGGGCAGAGAGAGAGGGAGACACAGAATCTGAAGCAGACTCCAGGCTCCGAGCTGTCAGCACAGAGCCCGACACAGGGCTCGAACTCACCAACCGTGAGATCATGACCTGAGCCGCAGTCGGACGCTTAACCGACTGAGCCAGCCAGGCATCCCCACACTGACACGTATTTAGAAAACACTTCCACAATTCCCAATCCACCGATCCCAACCTGTCTAGTCATATAAGCATGGATTTTGCTCCACATTTGAGATTCGGACTTGCCTCCCGTTAGTCATTGGCTGGTGTGTAAAAACAAAGCCAATTATAAAGAATCTTGGTGATTCTGTGCAACTCTGTCTGCACGTATGTGGTGTTTTCCCTTCACCGCACAGTAAAAACCTGCTGGTAGACCTAGTATTAGAGAAAATCATAGGAATGACCCTAACCCAGCTTTCTCAGGAGGCGATGGGCCTAAAAGGAGTGGTGATCAGGGAGAGTTTACCTAAAACAGTAATTGACTGGAACCTTAATCCCAAACTCTTAAATAATCTGACCCCAAGGTTTGTTAGAGACTTGCAAATGTTTGGTTGGCTTCTCAAATGTTTTTGCATGAGGTGTCCTGAGTTGATATAGTGTTAAATACGATGAAATGGGTTGCTGTGAATGTACTATCCAGGCTAAACACAACTGTGAATGACTGGAAATCTCGTTCAAGGACCAGGCCCCCACTCACATCTAGGTCCTCCAAACATGCAAGCCCTAGCAACTTAAAAGGAAAGGTAGAGAGAAAGGGGTGACATTTGACTTAAGGACAAGATTTTTTCAGAAAGAGTGAAAAATGAAAGAAAGGTAAATCTGCAACTTTTATGCCTCGTAGTAGGGAAGCATCTCACCTTTTTTATAACAGCCTCAGCAGCCTCTGTGTGGTTAACAACCAGTTACCTCCCATGAAAAGAGAATTGTGAAGTCTGTGGGTCAAACTCCAGACATCACTGGGCTGAAAACTAACCCAATTCTGCATGTTCTTGTCTTATACTGAGAACAGTTAAGAGTAAACACAGCAATTACATAGGTATTAACAGCCCTGTGTTAGTGGGTCGTCTTTGTTTGCCAGAGTACCAAGAAGGCTACAGCAGCTGAGAGGGGTCTAATAGAGTATCTTCATGGGTTAAAAATGAAAATTACAGGCAGGTAATTATCTTTGGTATAAGGTTACACAAACATGTGTGGCCTGTAGATTAAAAAAACACACACTCACACACAGATGGCAGTGTGTACAAAATAACTAAGATCAAAATCAAGTTCTGGTTGTTCTCGTCAGAAGTCCATCTTCTATTCGTGCAGCCGAGTCTTCTTAAAGTTGTGCTCAGGGTATCTGTCCACATTTTTCACACAGACATGAGAGGATAAATAGATTATATTCAAATGGAGATGTGCCATTTACGGCATCAGACAGAACACAAAATCATCCACATGCAAATGCCTCTCCTGATTTCTTGGTATTCTGCAACCTGGGTGCTTAGTTTTATCATAGTCTTGTTGACATATTACATAGCAAGCCTCTTTGAAGCCAGTTCTAGAACTCTTCTCTTTCAAGATGAATGGTGGTCTTATGGCACCCAAACCCCACTACCAAATTTTCAAGTGTGATACATTTATATGAGGTGGAGAAGAGGAAGAAAAACAAGAGGAGGATGAAAACTAGCTATATTTTGTAATGCACATATTTTTAAATATTCAGAAGCTATTTTTCACATTGCAATCCAGTCTGAAGGCTGTAAGCGAAAGCTGGACTCATCTGTCAAGTACCCTCTTAGAGAGTTCCTTCTTGAATACAACTAGGACAATGTTAATTATGGACTGAAAAAGATAAATCCTTTGCCTACATATGAAAAATATGAAGGTTTCTTTGCAGGAAAGCCACATGCCCTTACATGACTAAATGTGTCTATATTTATTTACTTTTAAAAATTAAGAGTGCCTGAAAAAGAATCTGATGAGAAATGCTGAAAGTCACAGAAACTCATGGGGAAAAAATGTATTTGGAGACTCAAGATGGTCTTGATTTTGCTGTGAGAATTTTCCACAATAGTTTTACATCAGCGTATTAGAGCCCAAAGATTGGTGAGTCTCAGCAGCCCCTGCTTGATAGGCTATTGGGACTTCACAGATCCAGAAACCCAGTGGGGAAAAATGATGCTATTTTGCAGGATTTGAGATAAAAACCAGCTCTTTTCTTTTCTAGGTGGTGCAGTGATGCTGCTGGTTTATGAATACACCTATTCATGGCTTCAAGAGAACTGGTGATTACCTATGAAGTGTTGAAATAATGGATATTTGCTATACAGCACTGAGCTGATAATTGTATAATTATAATTTACAATCTTATGTACAATTAAGGGGAAACAGTTTATTCATGAACTCTAGATTCATGAAAATCTATTTCGATACTCCAAAAATTATCTCTAGACAATTTGAGACAGTTTTGGCCACATCCATAAATCTGTGAGAAGAAAGATAATATGAAGTAATGAGGTGTGTTAATCGAGCATAGAAATCAGATATAGTTCATAAAAGCAATATAAATTTCATGACCTGTATTCCTCTCACACTGATTCACAATGAAAATTCATTGTATTCATAATTACTTTTTTCCCCAAGAGATCAAGAAATGCTTAAAGTCATAAAAAAAAAATTAAGCCAAAATTCGAACAGTTCTTTTAAGGAATTCTTCAGTAAATAATAACTAAAAGGCACAAGGAAAAGATTTTTAAAGTACACTAAAATGGCATTTTAAAAATATTGAATTTTATGTTAAAATTTAAATCCGTTGGTTTTCTTTAGAGTAATAATCTACATCACACCTCTACTTTCCCAAAGCTACTGGCACTGTTTTTTAAAGCAGTCAGATTTTTAAATCATGATATGTGAAGTCTTTTAGGACAAATAGAAAACATGAAATGATGTTGAACTACTTTCCTTCACATAATTCCCTTTGAAAACAATTTTTGTTGCTGAAATAGTTTCATGTTAAATAACAATTTGGAACCACTCCTTGGGCCTATTTGTGCCGTGTTTGCATCCAAATATCTTTTTTCAGAACTCTTACCTATGCCATTCTTAAAAAGACTGTTTAAAGTACATTTCCAAATTATTAAAGTGACAGCTTCTGGTATGAAGTCATCCATCTGCAGTGTTAAAATGTGTATTATGAAGGGAAAAATGTTTCAAAATAGAAGTACGTTCTTGGCATTTCCAAAGATTCCTAACATGCACTCCAAAAAAATATCTCTTGGCACCGACAGAACCAAACTGGATTTTTTATTTGCCTCCTGAAATGATGCTACCTCAGTAGCTGACGTCAACAAAAATATCTGCACGTTCTAGACAATACCTATTCTTAACTACTACTAAGGATTATTTCTACCATGAGGCTAGGTCACTGAAGCATTTTGAAAATAAAAAATAAAAGATAACATGGTAATTATTACTTTTTATTAATTTAGAGCATTTGAAGTATAAAAATAAAGGCTTTTTGACATACTGTATATACATACACAGCCTTCGGTTGTACATCCTTTCCAACGTGTTTTTTAATTTATATTTCAGCCCAATATTCAATAAGAGGGTCATTGAAAGTAGAAAGAAAAAAAAAAATGCGTCTGTCATACAACTGCATCCTATCCTTTGCAGGTAATGCTATTGCGGCCTGTGAGGGAGAGTACTGCCTGCATGGAGGCCATGAAATTGAACCTTTAACCTCTCCCTGTGAATGGGATGGGAAAGGACCTCTGAAGAGTGCATTTGCCAGTTTAAAAACAACACTTTTACCCCCTAAGAAACAAAGGAAATATGTCAACATTAGCCAATAATAATAACGTCTAAAAATTAAACAATCCCCATCCCATTTTCCTTCTCTTATTTTTAAAAGTAGCTTTAAATCATAACTTGCTTTAAATAGCAAGTTGTATTCTAGCTTTCTGTTGTCTTTAAGTTACTCCATGTGAATTCACTGTTGCTAAGAAAAGACCTGAGGGGAAGAAGAGAAGGAAAAAAAAAAAAATCTTGGTATCATTAATATTAGATTTTTTAAAAATACAAGAACCAGAAAAAATTATAAATAGAATAACAAGAGATTTCTTAATTTAGATAAATATTTCATTGTTTCATACAATTGAGTTTTTTAAAGACTCTTAATAGCCACCTAAAAATATCTGATAAAGGATAATTCTGTACCTTATGTCAGTTTTTCTGGATGGCAGGAGAGTCCCTGTACAGTATGGTTTTAAAGTCTTCACCAAAATATTGGACTGGTATCTTTGTTCCATTCGGTTTATAGTCTATTTTCTTACCAGACTGGGAACTCCAGATGTCAATAGGAGTTTTACAAGATCAAAGGAAGACTATGGCCCTGAGAGTTCATCTGCTCCTTCTGCTTATTCTTCTCCTGAAGTTATAATCCTCTGTTTGTAGCACTGAATTTCAGTTGCTTTAGAAATAAATGCAGTTCAAAGCCCTCTAAGATATCTGTAGTTGGAAAAAAAGCAGTTCTTTGAATGTAACTTGTGTGTCAGAAATCTGCTTACTGTTTATATGCTAGTGATCTGAAAACCTAGTTCCTCTAGCCATCTGAGTTTTTTAAATGAAGCCATGAAACCGATGTGGCAGAACTGGGTTGCCATGTGGACTGTGCACAGCACAGAGAGGAAGAAACCTAGATCACCTAACCGAATGCATCTTTAACATCCATTATCTAGTGATGTGCCCTCTTAGTTATTGCACAGAATGCCAAAAAAAAAAAAAAAAACCCAATATATTAATTTTCCAATAGATGAATTGTACCAATGTTTTTAAAACATAGTTTCAAGCCTATATCCCAAGCATGAAGAACTTTCTAAACAGAAAAGAAAAAATGTAGAATTATACCCAAGAAAAGCAATTGTTTTAAAACACGACACGACACCACACACACACACACACACACACACACACACACACACACATCACAGCTCTACTATTAACATTAAAGTGAAAACAGAATTGGTCTAGAAAGACTTACTGGCTAAACTAGGTCCTTTAACTGCAGAAATGAATAAAGGGAATTTTAAAAAATTAAATAGCATCTGTATTTCTAATACCACCACCAGTTTACCTACATGTGAAACATGCTTCTGTACAACAATGTAAACTTCACAGCAAGCCATTTTTACATTCACTAGAGCAGAATTTTCCACTTTCTTTAAATTACAACATAATTTTGGGCTGAGATTGCTGAACACACAGGTAAGCCAACAATAACAGTACAATTTAGTTTCACAGTGGTTTTCTTAACATAAAGTTCATTTTAAGTGTCTTTGCAAAGCATTTCACATTAAACTTAAGTTTCTAAGTGACTTCCTTTAAAGCCTTCTTATTCAGATATTTTCCACCCTCATGTCTTTATATGCTTGGCATGTGTGTTGTTTGATTAGGATACAAAATGGGAGACTGGCTTGTTTAATCTGTTTTTGAGTCCTCTGCTGTAGAAAGAAAATGTCCTTCATAAGATGTTGAAGCCTTCACTGCACACACAAAATTTGGGGCAAGTCCAGGTCCAGGAGCCCACCACCAAACAGAGACAAAGACGTTGCCAGAAAGTCACCTTTACAAAAAGAGAGAAAAAAATAGATAGGGGTGGGAGGGAGGGGGGTATCCCATGGAATGAAAACACAAATGCACCATCCAGAGTCCGTATTTACAAACTAATAGAAAATATAAACATCATTGTATTTGGAACCGAGTAAAAACATCAGGAGGAGCTAAATTCAGATACGGCTTGTTATACGTATTTTCCAACAAAATAGGTTATCTCTTAAAAATAAACAAAGCATCACTCAAGTCAATTATTGATTAGTTTCCTAATGATGAATTTAAACTTACTTGGTTACCTTATTTGATTAGAGGGTGCAGCGTAACTTTTCTGTATGTGTTTTCCTTTATTGATTTTGCAAAATCTCAACAATTGCACGTTTCAAAAGTTCAGGTTGATTTAGAATAAATATACACATGTGGTTTTACCAAAGACTAGTTTTAAAAGTTCCTTAAGCCCTTTGAGGGGTGCAGGTTTCTTTGCTACGTTAAAACAGTGTGTGGGCAACACAAATGTCTCATTCAATCCTTAAGATTGCTTTTGTTTTCAAATCCTAAAGTCATGTCAGGTTTTCTGCAAGAGAGAAGTTATGGCAAGAAATATTTAAGTGTCATCGGCACAAAGGATGTGAGTCCTTAAAGCCAGCTTTGGGGGCGGGAGGGGTGGGATCCGAGACCAGGGGAGAGGGGGAGGGTGTGCTGAGGGGACACCCGGGTGAAGCTGCCGCGGACAGAATTTCCCATCAGAGTGCAGAAGCCGTGACAGAGTGACTACCTTCTCTGGCTGCCTGCATTCCCTTGAACGCCAGCGATGCGGGAATGTCACAGTTGTGGGGGGAAAGTGGGGTGCCGCTGGCATGTTGCCACCCATGTCCAGCCACATAACCGGAAGGAGCGGCGCTGTAGGTCATGTAAGGCGACACTTGGGCCGGGGTCGGATAAGGAGCCATGCTGGACGCTGACACAAAACTGCTTACAGCTGGTAGACCATTTGGTGCCTAAAAGTAGGAAGAGAGAAGAGGTGAAAATAATTACATTGTAGTAGTTGACATTTCACGGGTTTGCAGAAAGAGGCAGAATGTAAGTTCCTCGAGTAGAAGCAATATTCTGACTCTAATTTCTGATTTTTTTAGATCTGATCTTTATATTCTAAATGCATTCACAGTCTCACTGCTTAAACATAAGGCCCAAAAAACAAGATATTATTCTTTCCACAAAGGCTTTGAGGAGGCTACAACAAGAAAATTCATAGTACTTGCTTTGCTATTTGGAATTATAGGAAGGAAATACAGGGTGAGGAAAGAATTAATGGTGATTAAATACTCTCAGAAGCCGTTCAGCTATCCGGATGCCTTTGTCAACCTTCCCCGTACTTGAGTTTTGTTTGGCTCTTTTGTTGAAGCATTTGTGAAGGGCCTGGTTGGCGTAGCTTTCATTTCCAGTAAAGAAGGGCACGGAGTGTAGGCTGTCACTCCAGACTCTCAAAATGAGCACAACCTTTGTTAAATAAAACATGGGCCGTATTTTAAAAGGTCATGTTGAAAATGCCTGTTGGACAAAGGACATGCAAAATCAGGCAGTTGTCTTATAAGAGTTCTTAAATGAAGATTGGGGATATTTTTTTCCAGAGCTATTTATCAACAAGAAAACTGTCTATTGGAATATAAAAGAACTGTATATGTGTGGTTTTGAAATTGGAATATTGGTTTGCAAAGTTTTGGGGTCCTGTGATGAGTTTTTAAAAGCCACATGGATAACTCTCTTGAAAGGAATTTAAATGTAAAATCCTAGTTTGCAAGCAAAATGCAGCAGCCCAGGCAAGGAGCTCTGTCTAGAAACCAGTGTTCTCTTGGCATCCAATAAGTTACTGTTGGTATTGTTACTATTAACAACAATAAAAACACCCCAATTTCCTATCCTGATTCTGGCATGACCACTTGGTGTCTCAAGTAACTTATTTTTTTCCCCTTCAATTTCTACATTATTTAGAAATAAAGAGTAAACTTGTTTCCTGGCAGAGATGTGAATGAATTAATACATCAACATATTTCCTAATGAGAGTAAATGTATAATATAATTACTAGTAGTAAAACCGATTCAATCCTTAGAGGTAAGAAAAGAGCAGACTTGTGTTAGATACTTTTTCTAATTCAATTACAACATAGAAATTGTTTCCTAATTCATTTGATTGTTATTTTCACTTCCACATCTATGAGAATGCAATGGTGGGCTCTCAAAAATGATTTTCTCCATTTAGAGTAATACATGGAATAGAATAAACACATGGGTATGATTTAACACTGCTCATGGATTTCTGACAAGATAAGAATAAAAGTAGAGGGGTTAACCTTGTGTACTTGGTCTGTTAGAACACATAGATCCTGTTCTGTTTGTCAAAGTGCCTGTTCTTTGAAAATGAGGAAGGGGAAAGGAAACTAAGGTTTCTTGAATATGCCCTATGTTGCAGGCACCAAGAAATATCCAACATCGTTTATGGAATAATGAAGATTGGTTAATTGTAACTCATTATAAACTACTGGGTTTATAATAATGGCAAGATAATATATAATGATTACAACACAATATTACTTTCATTTAATTTGATTTCAATTGAAATTAAAATGTATTTCAAGGGTCCTATAGGATGGTGCTCTATTTTTAACAAAGAAATCATTGCACATCACTTTAAAATATAAATGAAATCCTTATCCTCTTTTTATACACAAGAATGTAGATTAAGGAATTTAGCCATTTACCCTGGGCCAATTGGCAAATCAATGGTCATGTGTTAAAAGAAGTTATCACCCCTGCCTGACACAGGATCCTCTGTAGCAAATCTTTTCCTGCTTTGCCAGGACATTTAAAGAACAAACACAATTTAATCTCAAACTAGAGCATCTTTTGATATAACATCTTGTAAAAGATTCTTTCTTCTTCTAGAACCCTATTTTCATTGTTAGACCCTCATTCTGTTTCTTAGCTTCTGAAAAAAACAAAAAAATTTCCCCCTTTCTGAGGATGGCTTATCAGAGAATGGTTCAAAGGAGACACACTCTAAGGCTGTCAGCAGTTGAGTATGAAGATAGCTATCAAATTGTAGAAGAAATCTAGCATTGCATAGAGATTATAGTTCCAATTATGTTCGTGTAGGATTTTCCCAATAACCCATGAGCAATTAGTTTTGAAAGGAATCATTCTGATCCAGTTATAGAAAGGTATTTGCATTTGTATTAGCCTCTTCCATTCTAGATTAATTTTTTATCCTGTTTACCATGTCAAGATCATAAAATAAGGTTAAATTTACTTTTAAAACAGTGAAAACCTTTGCTCAACATTTTACAAGTACATAAGGCTAAACTACTTAATGGTATACATGACAGAAACAGTGCTCTAGTTAGCCAAAAAATGTGTTGATAAATTTTATTTTTCATGACAGCCAAATTTTTCCTACCCATTCTTTTTTCTTTGCATTTTTTCTGTCATCCAGAATTATAGTTATCTCTGAAACACTTGCTTCACCATCTTCCCTTTACATCCTTGCCCTTAGAGCCATTGCTCTGTGATGTGCCCCCTTTATTTGGGGGCTCTTCAGCTGTTCTCTTGCAATGTCTACCATCCCCTTAGGTAGACCCATTTCTTTTTGCCCAGAACCATCCCTCCTGAGACATCAGGCTGGAGTGGACTCTCATCTCAGATAATGCTCCTAGGATTTAGGGGAGGAAGAATACTGGATTTAGGCCTGTGCTACCTTCAGGTGCCTTACTTATTCTGTGACTACATTTGTTTGTTGGGCGTAAAGTAAACACTACTAATTTGTTCCATATTTGTCCAATTTCTCATACTTAATAACACAAAAACAAATTTGGTGACTTAAGTATTTCAAAGTTTTCTAATATCCACAACATATTTAGTATCATTTTAGTGATGCAGTCCCTCTGTACTGCAGAAAGGATGAATAAGAAGGGAAGCTCAGGGAGGTTTGATCTCCTCGTCTTGTTAGAAAAAAGGCAAGAGGAGGCTAAAGTGAGAAAGTAGGTGATGGGCATTGAGGAGGGCACTTGTTGGGATGAGCACTGGGTGCTGCATGGAAACCAAGTTGTCAATAAATTATATTTAAAAAAATTTTTTAAAGTGTTTGCTTAAGAGAACAGAAGAAAAAAAACAAATCTTTAAACAGTATAAAAATAGCTCTTTGCTTTCCCTCAGGTTAAATTATGACCCAGATTTGGGGTGAAAAAGTTTTGTCTCAACTTTCCTTCTCACTTGTAAAGTTCAGATTTAGAAATTTAGAAAAAGCAGCATAAACAAGATGAGATGACAAACACACTTTAAAATGTGCCTGCCACCTTCACTCTTCATTCTAGTGACTCAATAAACACATCAATTTTCTCATATTAATTCTGAAATATGATATTGGCAAAAGATATAAATCTCTACTGGGTAAAGTAATTGTTATTTATGAAGCAATCACTGAATGAGTAAAATTTTCCACCACAAAGGAAAACAACTACAGGTAGCATTGATGTTTGTTTATTCTTTCCAGTAAAAAAGTACATGACTTAAACTCCCCAAATCTGTTTAATGTTTTCAGTGAAGGGCATGTAATTAATCTGAAAAGCTAGTTAGGCTGAGTAGAGACTACCAAATGTACACCATAAATATAGTGGGAGCAAACATGCTAAATTACTCTATTTAATTGGATTGTAAATATGATTTATAAATCAACCAACATATGGAATCCCCAGAGAAGAGTAAACAAATTTTCCAAATGAAACCCCAGCAATGGGCATGTAATGGAAATCCCATTTTTGAAAATGACTTTACCTAAAGATTCCATAAATAAAACCTCAATCCATCAACTGCTTTTTTATGTGGATCTTCCATAAAAGCCATGAGAATCCTTTCCTCTAAAGAACTATACAAGGATCTCCCTGAAGCAAATGATCTTCTACCTAATTTTGACAATGAGATTTACTAATACAAAGTAAAATAGACCAAACAGCATACCCTAGAAAAAGTTGAATGTTTGTTGAATGTTTTTAGGAAAAAAAAAAAAAAAAAAAAAGATTCTATCTCACTGGTATTAAAGAAAATAGTCTAGGGAAAAAAAAACATAAAATACAATGTCCAGTTAAGATTTGAATGAAAAAAATGAGTTTTCATTTTACTTGTTCTAAAATTTTAGAAACATAGATTTGCCATTTTTTAAAAACATGCTTTTAAATTAGTATATTGAGAAGCTATATTGGCAGAGAGCTAGACTATAAATAGTTTGAGAACAGGGCTTGCCTCAATCATCTCATATCCTCATAAAATGGGCCATATCATAGGTGTTTCATAACCATTTGTATACCTTAGTGCAGCCTTTTGATACTCTTGCTTTAAAAAAAAAAAAGTCACTTTTGATCACAGAACAAGCATTATACATTAAGTAAGCAAAATGAATAAAGCTGTTGAAAAAAGTAAATAAAAGTTCTAATCTAGCCATTTCATTATTTGATTTATGGTTGTTCCATTTATCCACACACCACCACCCCCACCCCCCAAAAATGGAAATGCATTAATATCCAAACGCTTTTGACCATGGCAGGAAGAGGGAGTGGGGGGAGGGTGGAGACTGGTATGACAACTGTCTGGCAATTAGAAGTGATAGACAGTAGTCTTCACATTCTGAGAATTGTCTACTCAACATTTTCTCCCTTGAAGAAAATGCAAACAGCAGCGCCCAATCCTCTACCCACAATCTTTCATCCACTCATCAGTTCTACCTGGTCCTCCTCTTATTATAAAATGAGTTTACTTTGGCTTTATAGTAAAGCAGATTTAGCCACAAATAGAGATGTGCTTCACCTAGAATTTCAGCCTCCATAACATAAGCAAGAAAAAGTTTCAGATCTGAAAATAAACAAGATTTTTCTTGCTCTTCTTGGTGTAATCTTTGTTTGACTGTTGTTCTACCGTTCTTAATTCATTATGCAAAGACCTAGTAAAACAAATCTGATAAAATGAAATGATGGTTGTAAATATGGTTTCAACATTCATCCAAAAAGATCTTAATTATGCTTAGTTATCACATTGCAGATCTAAATGTCTCTAGGTAATGGAAAGCTGCTACTTAAAATTTTTCCCTAAATTTTATATTTCCAAAATATTAAAATTAAGGTA
Source organism: Panthera tigris (assembly GCF_018350195.1). Lineage (NCBI taxonomy): Eukaryota > Metazoa > Chordata > Mammalia > Carnivora > Felidae > Panthera > Panthera tigris. Next base: position 85,562,163 of record NC_056665.1, on the reverse strand, counting down.
GACATGAAAAAAATTTAAATTACTTTTTTTTTTTTGTATTTTATATGACACATTTTACTGCTACATCATTAATCTTGTTTTAAGACACTAATAGTTAAAAGCTACCCAGGTTAAGGAATGTTTTCCATAATAGACAACATCATGAATTTCAAACACTTTCTACTGACATTTGCCTACATTTTGATTCTCTGCAAAATTATAAATTACTTAACATAAAATTAACTTTATTTCATATGTTGAAAAATCCAGTGCAACTTCATTTATATTTTCATGAGAACAGTATGTCTACAAGGACAACCGGTGTTTAAAATAATGTACTAGAAAGTTATACTCAGGATTCTGAAATACTATATTTCTAATACAATATACAAATTAATGCTTCGTAAGAATTTCAGATTAATTTATATCTCCAAATCCAACCATTTTCACAGCTTGTTAACTCTTAACTTTTTAAGTTCAAGTATGTAAGGATTTTTCCTCATTCCTGACATCTCGATTTGTAGCTAACGTTATATTAATCTTGCTGTCTGAGTTAACCTACACTAACCAAAACTGAAGATACGCAAAGCTTATAAATCTAACATTCAGATTACTTCAGTTAGAGTACCAGATATACAACATTTTTTTCTGAGAAAGTATGCCCAATTGTAGAAAATTTTTCAAGAACTATACAACTATTTATAAACTGTTTAAATAAAATGCATTAATTCACTAAGTACCATATAAAAGGGTAGATATATTCCAAAGCCCGCCCCCCTTGTTTTGCCATGCAACTGCATTCAGTAAAGGTTTTCTGTTTTAACAGAAGAGAACCAGCCATTAGGAACCAGAGAACATTGTTGCCATTCAGAATTAGAGGAGATTAAAGATTCCTAGCCCAATATTAAATGCAGGTGAAAAAAGCCAAAACAAATAAATATTCTTTTTTCTTCTATCCTCAAGGGTAGACAATAAGGACTTCTAAATGGTAATATAAAGTATTGACTTCATCTTAATGAGTAAGACAAGTTTGAGTACTCTAAATTAGTGGTTTAAAAACAAAAGATAGGTGTGTATATAGCTGAAATGTGCATAAGGTTCTAATTACTAGCGATCAGGCATCCTTTTTTGTAGTTTAAGCTGAAAATAGAAACTCTAGATTACGGTAATCACTAGTACCTACAATCAGTTGTCAATTCAGTCCCTTTAGTAATTTTACAGGTGTCTTCTGGGAAAAGACTATGCTCTAAATCCTAGGATTCTGAATTCTCAATGTCCTCCTTTATGTACTAAAATGAAACTTGAGTCATATAATATTGCACTATTTAATAAAAATTATAAGTGCCCTGAAAGTATTATGTGCATAATTTTTGAGAATTTTTTGCCAAAAACTTTCAAATTTTGTTCATTACACAAATAGAAAAATGTTACCTGAGTTTACATTTTGGTTTTTAAAATACACTTATGCTGATAACATTTTGAAAAATAATTTAAAAATAAAGCTGCTCTTTGAATATTGGTGAGGGAAATGCATACACACACACACACACACACACCACACCTTACCATTGCTTTTTTGTTTATGAGCAAGTATTAGTATAGAATTTTACCCTCCAGGAAATCAATGTTCAAGTTCCAAAACTGTTCACAAAATGACACAGCCTAAATTTCTCTACCTACTTAGCACACCTTCATCATTAAGCACTATTTTGATCATTATAATAACCACTGATTTAATTGTACTTAGAAACTTCTGAAATTTTGAAATTTTACATCAACTGAATTATATTACCACATGATAATACAGAAGATTAGCATCCTGCAATTAAGAAGTTTCAAATTTAAGTTTGATATAAATGTCTTTTTCTTCTGGAAAAAAAAATTGAACTTGTTCTCTTAGGTACTTAGAACAATGCTTATTTAGCCACTTATGTCTTTAATTTACTTGCTTTTATAAATCTCATAATTCAGTAATAATCAGCGTATAAAATGTAATCAACTTTCATGTTCAGAATATACAGATTTTTTGAATCAGCTCTATTTTTATTTTAAAGTGGTCTGTTTGAAGTATGTGTGTAAATTAACCATTTCTAAATGAGTATAAACACTAGATCTATATAATTCAAGGGAGGAAAAAATGAAATCATCAAAGATTTTTGAATTAAGACATTGCTTTATATGTAAACTGGGTTTATCAAATATATGTGAGAATTAAAAACTATTTTTCAACTCTATACTTCACGATGTTATTCCAACAAATGATGACCTAATAAAAACTACTGAGCACCTATTAAACGCGAGCTACTATGCTGGATGCTTTAAATACACTCCTTCTATTGTTTGTAACAACACGCCTTGACACTTTTTGACTATGAACTCTCCAAACAAAGTATATGCTCACACATCCCCACCCCTCAAAATCGCTTGTTTTTAGAAGACCATCTCTAAACCGCCATGTATAACCACTGGTAACTTTTAATGGAGGTTTACTGTGCGCCTTACGATTGCATTATCTCATTGAATCTTCTCAACATCTCTTGAGGTTGGGACTATTATTTCCCCGTTTTACAGATGAAAAAATGGAGGCGCTAAAATTACTTGCTTAAGTGGCAGTGGTGCCAGAAGATCGGAGCTCCTAACCGCTGTACCTACCGCATCTTCTTTATGATAAGGAGCTTTTTAAAAAGAAAACGACAAACTTTCGTATAATTTCTCCATGACATTCTTTACAGTAGAAACAGATACGGGAAAGGGACTCTTTCTTTGCTATTTTCGAGGATCTTTGTCACGGGAGAACTAATACGTATATGAGTCTCTTTTAACAAAACAGGGAGAGAAAAGGAAGTGGAAATGGCGTTTGAGAAAATGAGACTTAGGATTTTTTTTTTCTTCCCAAGTGAATAAAAGCAACAAGTTACATACCACATAAAACGCTGCTTTTTGACAGCTAAAACATTAGGAGTTTTAGGACTTCAAAATAATAAAACGAAAACTGGGTATTTGGGGGCTTCGGAACTGGAGTTTGGCGTTAAGAACCTTGCAAATCTACCCAGACCCGCTCAATGAAACCTTAAGCTGCTTTAAGGTCCGTGTTTGTTTGTTTGTTTGCTTGCTTGCTTGCTTTTCGGGGCTTTGAACTCCTGACTCCAACTTGGTGATGAGTTTAGACTCAAACCTCTAGGGCGTCAGTGGTGGTGGTTGCTTAATTTTTTCCGGGTGGGGGAGGGGGGCGGGAGAACACGAGTGTTTTAATTTTTCTTTTTGCAGAGTCGGGGGAGGGACAGAGGGAAAGAAAAATTAAACGGTCCACAGCCAGTCCGTATAATTTGAGGTTTTCTCACAAACCTCCCTTGGGAGATTACAACGTGACCCTTAATCTGGAAATGGTAACTTTATTAGGTTTATCTGGTTGCCCTCTCCAAACGATCACAGGGCAGGCTACGCCGGCGTGTTTGCAGGGAGCCGCCGTACGAGACACGCGCGAGCGTGGGGACCCCGCAGCCCACAGGCCCCGACCCCCGGCGTGCGCTTCGCGGGCGTTGCAGGCAGCCCGCGCCGGCGCCGCTCAGAGAACCCAGGCCGCTCTCCCGGCCCCTCGGAAGCGCCTTCCTTGGGTTACTATTCCCAGCGCGAGCAGCAGATTGGGCTTCGGGGGCCGCGCCTGCAGAGGCCAAACAGGCCTGGAGGCGCTTCCACCGCCCCGGGCCCTCGGGCCCGCGGCGGGGGGTCGTGGCTCAACTCCGCCCTGCAAGGTCCCGGCCTCCGTCCCGCCTCACCCAACCGTGACCGCCGGTCGGCCCGGGCTTGCCCTCGGTCGAGGCCCAGAAAGAACTGGGTCCTGCGTCGCCCAAACCCCCGCGGCCACCGCGGCCCACCCGGCGGGGCCCTCGCCTTCTCACCTGACCGTACTTGGCTTCCTGCTCCAGAGCTCCCTTCTCCAGCCCGTTCACCGCGTGGGGGGCGGCGGCGGCGAAGTTGTTACGGCCCAGGCTGCTCCACTCCTCCACCTTGGGGCTGTGGTAGGGGGAGCTGTCGCTCACTCCTGGGGAGGACGAGAAGGCGTCAAGCTGGGGCTCCAACCCGCGCACCCCGGCCTGAGACGCGGCCTGAAACCGCGACCCGCGAGCTCCAGGGCTCCGACCCCTGCCCTCGGCCTCCCGGGGGCGCTGGTCCCAGGCGCGGCCTCGCCGGCTTTCAGCCCAGGGCCCCGCGACGCTGACTCGCCTCAGAGTAGGCCTCTCCGAGCTCTTTCACCGAGGCCTGCGGGAAGGTTTCTTTTTCCCCCTTTTTCAAAAGCCTTTGATTTTCTCCTCCCCCCCGCCCTGCTCGCTCCCCCGAGGAATCGAATGGAAAGAACCTGGGAGTTTTCCCAAATTAGGGAAAGAACACGTGAAGCTGTTCATCCCAATCGTAACCCAGGGTTGACTCGGGATTGACGAAAGCTGGTCCTGGCGCAGACTGAAAAGGGAGAGAGGAGCGTCCTTGGCCTAACCGTCCTTGGCCTGTGCTCCTGCTCAGAGACATCTAGAAAAATGCTCACTGTGCTGTGGGGATCTAGTACTTAGGTGGATAGATGAGACAAAAGACCTGCAAAGTCCTTTGCAAGCAAATAACTACGTGATGGCCACAATGCACATGCAAAATACACATGCATAGTTTCTGTCTTGTGTGTGCCTAACTTATGTGTGACTACCCTTGATGCTCTATGTCTACACGTTAAATATGTGAGGTTATGTGCATATGACTCAGAAAATAAATATTACAATTACCCCTGTAAATGCCACCAGTGACAGTGGTAAGGTTATAGAGAGAGGGTGGGTTTTTTTTTTAAATGAAATAAAAAGTTAAGAAAATGAAGGTAGAATTAAGTATTTTGAAAGGAGTAAAACCATCAGTTATCCTTTATGTTCTTAATAGAGAAACAAAGAAAATTATACACTGTAAAATGATTACCACAATACCTAAATGTGTGCCTATTAAACCACTGCCATCTTTGAATGGCCAACTGCAGTTTTAAAGAAGAGATATTTGAAGACTATGAGCAATGTGTTTTTGTCTTTGGGACCTATGGGTGGAGGACTGAAGTTTGATAAAGCCGCTACAACTTGATTTTAAATACTTCCATCTGACACAGTGCTTTGAAGGAGCAATCATTTTGTAGAAGTGATCACTTATAGAAATAATCATCTTATGTTCATGGATTTGTCAGAAAACATGTTTAAAGCTGGCCTCCAGAATCAACATCTAGAACGAACAGTTGCTCCTCTCCATATACTCCATTACTTTTCCAACTGATATTTGGTCTGATTGTAGGATCCCTGGGGAAGAACAGTTGTCTTTTCAAATCTGTCAGTCTTTTTTTTTTTTTTTTTTTTTTTAACTATTCCTCCTCCTTTCCAAAGGATTAGATTGTGTTCCAGTTTGCACCAGGAAACCGTGTTTTGGTGCAGAACTGCCAGTCTCTCTTTGCCTTCCCAGACAAAAGGCAATCGGTGGGCACAAGCCTGAAGTTATCTTAAGAAATTGAGATCCCCCTGTGAGCCCCCATTTCTGCTGATCTCACACTTTCCCATGAACAGGAGCTTCCTTTAAATGTCACTGAGGTCAGTTTATCCTATAAATCAAGGGCAAACTCTCCAACTAAAGCTCCAACCAGCCCCGAATAAGACAAAACTGAGCTCCTTAAAGGATCTTGTAAATTGACAGTCAGAAAACAAGAATATGAGAAATCAGGGCTCTGCTTTAATTACTTAAAAAGATAATTGTGCCAATGTGGTGACAACAGAGAAAGACAGGAAATAATTAAATGAACTATTCCCCCCCCCCTTCCTATTTAATTTTTCTTCCGTGCTTTTTAAACTTTTGGCCAACAAATTTAAAAGGTAGGCTCTTATCTCTGTATTATTTTAATTCTGCATCTAGGACATTTTGACTTTTTACCCCTACCAAGAAAGAAGCTAATGCTGGTTTTTCTTGTTGTTGTTGTATTGTTTTGTTTAACTATGAAGTAAAAGAAAACAAACTCTGGTCTGCAGAAGCCGACTGAGCTGGGGGGGTGGGGGGAGCTCAGGGAATCCTTCTTACCAACCAGAAAAGACACTGGGGACACCACAAGGTCAAGGGTGAGAAAGGAAGAGAACAGCGGGGTGGCACCGCTGAAAACGTGCAAGTACTACATATCCACTGGCATTTCCCGGGACCAGGAGACACTAAAGAGAAGCCGCAGGCGTGGGGAAAGGGGGAAAGAAGAGAGGACAAGATGGAATCACCCCGCATTTTGTCTCCATCACAGCGGTGGTTGGTGCTACTTCCTAAGATACAAATAGTGAAGTCTGTTAAGGTAAAGGCCGGGGGGGGGGGGGGGGGGGCGCTTGGAAGAAAGGGAGAGAGAGAAATAAAGCAGAAAATTAGTCCCAGAATGAGCAATGCAGTAACATGCAAGTTACTAGTAGTAACTTCGGGACCTCAGTTTCCGAGGAAAATGAAGTGAAGCATAAGAATGAAACCAATTAGGTGACATTTGAACTTCCTGCCTGAGCAAATTTGGCCTGATTGCCAGAATCCAAGAATACTGCAATTTCCACAGGGTGCCCAACTCCTCGCGGCCGCATCTGATCCCCAAACAAGCTGCCCGCAGCGGTGTCTGCAACCGGCAGCCCCACGCCGGCTCAGTCCTCCCGGGCTGAGCCCCCAGTCCAACCCGGGCCACGCTCTCCAAGTGAGCGAGCGGGTCTGAGGCAGCAGCGGCGAGAGAGGCGGGGGAGGGTGGAAAATGCGAACCATGTGTTGGGGATGGGGGGATGTTATGGGTCTGGTAGTTTGAGATGAGGCAGGAGACTGTGTGTGGCAAGGAAACGGAGGGCATGAATTTCAAGTTAATGAGATCAGGACACCCCCCTGGGAGGACTCCATAGTTTCGAAAGGAAAAAGCCTCAGGTGGTGGGATAGACGCGGGCTCGGAGGCCGCAGATACCGAGACACCAGCGAGGGTGTAGGGGAAGACTCTGCAACGTCCACACATCCGGCCCGTGAGCCCTTACCTTGGTCGGTGATGGAGCGAATGCCCAGGATATCGGTGACGGAATGGGAGGAGGGCCAGGTACGGGGCATGGCCACCGAGCCGGGGATGGCTGGCACCCCGGGCGGCGTGGGCACCTTAGCTGCGGCCGCCGTGATGGGGCTGGGGTACGAGTAGATGTGGTTATAGGGCAGAGCCGGCTGCGGCGCCGGCTGGTGCTGCTTGTAGGAGTCGTAATGACCCTGTTGAGCCAAGTTGCCGATCTTGTTGCGCAGGATGCGGCTGATGGAGCTCACCGAGGGCACGTTGTACTTGTCGCACACGCCGTCCGCCAGCAGGCGGTCCCGGATTTCCCAGGCAAAGATGCCAGGGTCCCTTTGCTTGTAGGTCCGGATGTGTTTCACCACGGTGGGGGTGGTAACTCGGGGTTTGCTGCCCCCAATGGCTCCTGGCAAGATCGAGCCTGTCTCGTTGTAGCGCGCCAGAATCTTGCTGACGCAGCCGTGCGAGACCCGTAGCTGGCGGCTGATGTCACACGGTCTGATGCCCAGTTGGGCCAGTTCCACAATACGAAGCCGGATGGCGTTGGGCAGCGGCCTCCCGTTCACGAATACTCCTCCCAGCTGGTTCACCTCCCCAAAGGCTGGCTCTGCAAAACGAACACACGGCGCGCGGGGACACGCACCGGGAGTTTGGGACAGCCGTTTACCACTCGGCCTCCGCCCGCATAAGAAGGCAGGGCGGATGCACCCACCCCGGACTAGGGACCTGGGCTTTTCCCAAACCCTATTGTCCCCGAGTCTCGCCCAGTGGCCCCAAACCACTAAGGTCGAGTGGGACCCCCCCCCCCCATTCCGGTGGTGCCTGCGGCCACTACAAGCAAACAAAGTGGTGGGACACAGGGCCGCTCCTAGTGTTCAAAAGTCTCCGAAGCGGGCAAGGAGATCGGTCTTGACGCCTGCAACAGGCTCCTTCTCGCCTTCTCGGCGCTAAAGTCTTTGGGCCGCTACCCCTTGAGCCCCAGCGCCCCGCCTGGAGACCCGCGCTATTAGACAAGGTCTAGAAGAAACTACAGTTTGTTTGTTTTTTTTTCCCCTCACGTTCTGAGTGTGTGAGTCTACGTGAAACAAAACTTGGTCCTCCACTAAGACTGCGGAGCTTGCTGATGCCACCGCTCCCTTCTTTTAAAATCAGAAAATGGCATCAACAGCAACCCAGTAGCCAGCGTTCAGACTGAACTGCTGTGCGCCCTGACCCTTAGCGTGTTCCTAACAACTTGTAGAAACACGAGCAAAGTCAATAAGAAGAGTGTGAGCGCTCAGTGGTGCGCGCCCTCGCTCTCCCTCCCTCCCTCCCTCACCCTGTGGTTCCCTCCCTCCCTTCCCGGCTCTGACAGCGTCCCCCGCCGCCACTCACCCATTGCTCCGAGCAGTACACCAACGGGGCCCCAGTTCCGCACTCCCAAAAAGTAACTTTTCGCACAGCCTCAGTGGCCCGGCTCGTCGCTGCCCCGGGCCGCCGGTGCCTCCGCTTCTTCCCGGGAGGAGGCGGCGAGAGTGCAAAAGGAAGGAGTAAAAGGAAGTCTGTGCCCCGATGAAAGAGGCTAGAGTTCTGCATTTCAATCTAAGCAGCAACGTGGGCTGGCCTGAGCTGGGCCGGGCGGCTCCGTCAATCACTCACCAGGGACACGCCCTCAAAGAGGAGGGTCCGAGGGCAAGCTGCGTGGTGATTGGTGCGGCCAGCTGAGCGACAGTGCAGTCCGGGAAAGTCCTTCCGCTGTCTCTTTCAAGCTTGCTCTGCACCTGGGTGACTAAATACAATGAAAATGGGAGTTTGACACCTTCCCAGGAGCAGCGCAAACAGACAACACAATCGGGCTGATAAAAATGCTGAATAAGCAAATGAAAGCGTTTGGTCTGAATTTGAGAGACTCGAAGGGAGAAGGGGTTGAAGAGACTTCTAGGAGGGGAGGAGGGACAGATGCCTCAGAATTGAAGTTAAAACTCCAGGTGGGAGGTGGGGGGCCACCATTACGAGGGGCAGTGGTTCTTAGAATTGCCCGTCATGCGGGCCTCCAGGGGCTGTCTGGAGAAGAACCTGTTACCGGCAGAGGCTACCTCACTCCAGCCTATGCCAGGTGGCGAGAGCACAGGTGTGAGATGGTAGGCCCCTCGGAAAGACCAGGAGGTTTAGGAGAGACCGAGCCGGAGATGGGGGCCACTGCGACCGCCAGGTGGAGACCCTTCTTCTGTCTCCGTGACTAGCCTCCTAACGCAGCCTCTGATGGGTTCATCCAGAAGCGCGGGGCCAAACCGTAGCCACACAGGCTCCAGTCCCTGGCCGTGCGCGGTGCGCCGAGAACTTACGCACAAGGGGTCGACGATTGCCTGTGCTAGGGGCACTCTCCTTGGAGCCCAGCACACCACAGAGCTCAGCTGCGATACCGGTCTGCTGGTACCTGATGCCAAGATCTGCTGGCATCCCCCCACCAGTGAAAGGTTTAATCAAAAAGACTCGGTCCCAAGAAAGTTGAACACTGAGACTGCGCATACAAGTAATCCCCCGGTCTTCTGTTTAGTTACCAGAGGCCCTGCGGGGCAGCCTACTTCTGAATTTTCACTTTCGATCACTCTAAGTCTAATCTAAAGAGTAAAGTACTCTTGTTGGCGGCCAAAGCTGATCACATTTTGAGTATGGGTTATGGGGAATGCTAGTCAAAATTAAAAGCTAGATGGGGAACATCTTTAATGAACTTGGGTGTTTGTACTGCTTCTGGTCGAGGATACTGCTACTGCTACTTGACAGTCAAAACGCTACTTCTCGTGCACACAGGACTCGTGTTGATCTTCCCACAATCCCAAGGGATGTGTGTGGCTCTGGTCAACAAACAGGGAAGCTGACTGGGCCCAGATTCCGGACCAGTAAGTGACCAGAAGCCAGAAAAGCGAATGATCATCTGTGCTTTTTGAAACGGAGAGCCATCTCCAGATCCTCATGCTTCTGTTGTTGGGGCCGCAGTCTAACTTCAAATTTACAGGTAAGGAAGACTTGGAAGATTAAAAAAAAAAAAAAGATGAATTCAAACACCCTTAATTCCTTATGCTTGATTCCTGTGAAAAGTCTCACAACCAGAAATACTTGAGCATGTCTGCCTTTTTTGTTTGTTTCAATTGTTTAAAATTTCTCGTGGGGCGCCTGGGTGGCTCAGTCGGTTGAGCGTCCGACTTCAGCTCGGGTCACTGTCTCGAGGTCTGTGAGTTCGAGCCCCGCGTTGGGCTCTGGGCTGATGGCTCAGAGCCTGGAGCCTGCTTCCGATTCTGTGTCTCCCTCTCTCTCTGCCCCTCCCCCGTTCATGCTCTGTCTCTCTCTGTCTCAAAAATAAATAAACGTTAAAAAAAATAAAAAATAAATAAAAATAATAAATAAATAAATAAAATTTCTCGCAATTTGACTTGATAGCGGTTTCACCTTCGTCTGACCCTCACTACCTGTTGCTTGACACTGCCTGGTATTTTACTCCGCAGAGGTGCTTTGGGAATCCAAGATTTTTAATGCAGCAATTCCATCTCGGGGGTTGGGTGCAAATTAGTTGAGACTGAGGTATCAGAGAGGAGCTTAGGACTGAGGTTTGTGAGAAAGATTGAACATCCTGGGCTTCTGGATCACGAAGCTCCCTGACCCCTCTCCCCCCCCCCCCCCCCCCCACACACAAACAGGCACAGTAACTAGCTCTACCTCTTGCTCAGACTCCACACCGCTCGTGCGCTCCCAGTGAGCGCCTCGCTGACTTTGCTGGTCTGCGGTGTCGGTAATGGGCTAGTCCACCTTCCGGCTGGCAAGACCCAGTGCCGGGATGTGGGTCTATGCGCTCTTAGAGGGTTATAGTGGTTCTACAGCACCAACCCAGAGTGATTCTGAGATTCTCATTGTTTAGAGCTCTGGCTAGGTGTACCTAACACACAAATCCCTCTCGTTCATCTCTAAACTCCTTCAGCTACCTCACATATCCTGCGCTTCCAAATAGGTCTGTCACTCTCTCTCTCCATTTCCACCTGTTGGGACTTGGCCGTGGCAGGGCATGATCATTGTGGCGCAGCCTCTGCTGGGGCTCCTCGGAGCGCGGCAGGCCCTCATCACGCCGGCGAGTTCGGGTGTTCCGTGCTCTCAGCCCAGGACATTCTGAAGAGCTGGCGAGCATCTTCGGTGTTTAGGGACACTAAGAAGAACCTGCGGCAAACTGAGGCCCCAACTTCGGGGGCAAAAGGAATCAAAGCTTCAGGGGAGAGACAGAGGTGAAGGATCCTAGAGGAAGGGACTGATTTTAAATCCTCCTGGGGACGCACAATGAGTGCTGCGGTCAAGTAGCCGGCAAATCGAAGACCCCCAACGAAATAGAGACGAGTGACCTGAAGAAGGGAAAGAGGGCTAGAGGGCGGGCCGGCAGGAGAGAGAGAAACATTAAGGGCCAGTAAGCCTCGACGGTGGTTCTAAAGATGAGGACTTTGAGAAAGAGCAAGGGGCAGATGGGGTCATTGCTCCCTTGTAACTGCCGGCTCTGGACCCAGAAGATTACACAGAGATCGGAAGAATATCTACTAAAAGAATTTCTACTAAGAGACCAAAACCAAAATACAACCAGTTAAGGGCTGCAGCTGATACAGGCCGGTGAAAAGCCAAAAGCCCTTCCAGGGTACTGTCGAGGCCTCCTCCGAGGGGCTATCCGTCCTCTGGGTAAATATTTACTCTGTGGGAGACTGGAAGCTAGCCGGGGAGGGTGGGAAGGAGAAGACTACACGCAGCGGGGAGAATCCCTATGCCCGGCACCGGCGGGGACAGACGTGTACACCCGCCAGAGGGGAGGGAGCCAGGGCCCCGGACTCCAGGGGCAGCTCGCGCCCCCCTCCCCAACCCCCCACCCCCGCTCCCCCGGGGCACGCGGCTGGGGGAACTTTAGCCCTTTAGCCCGCAGCGCGTCTCTTAGGCTGGACCTCTGCCCTGCCACTTCGGGCCCAGGCCAGATGCTGTAAAGTCTTCATAAATCTGTCAGCGGTCCCAGTGCCGCGGACGGTAACCTGTGGTGCCCCCCTCTCGGCACAGGCCGGGTCTGAGGAGAGATGACGAGAAGGAACAGGAATCTGGCTCTATCCGAAGCCGCCCTCGAGCAGCCTGGTAGATGGCGCCCGCGGGGGCGACTGCCGCGGCGGGACCCCGGCGCTACAGGCTGCTGAGGAAGGGGAACTCTTCCCTCGCTCTCCAACCCTGACCAACACCCTGGGCTGCTTCCCGGAGTCCGCGGGTCAGCTAGGGCTGCGGCTGGAGGATAGAATGAGAGATGGGCGTGTGTACGCGCAGGAGAGGGGTCCGGCTGTTCTCAGTGGCACTAGTGAAGAGCAGGGTTGACAGAGAAGAATATTAAGGGGCAGATGCCTCCGACCTGCCTTCCTCCTGGGGTCAGGAGCCAGGGCAGGCACAGCCGGCCGTGCCCACTTCTCGCCCTACCCAGGGAGCTCCGAGGGATGGAGAGGAGGCAGAGTCTGAGCTCCAGGACGCGTTTCCAGAGCACAGTCACGTCTTCCAGCCTTGTGAGGAGGGAAGGAGGTAGAAACAAGATCTCGCCCCCGGTTCTCCCAAAGGAGCGCTCTTGCAGGGTAAGTAAAAGAGCGCGGCGGAGAGCGGAAAAAGAGGCCGGACTTCGGTCCTCGCCAAACTGCGCTGCTAACGCCTGGGCCACGGGTTCCAAGCCCGACCTGCCCACTGCCCTGTCCCGGCCACACGGGGTCAGCGGCAGCTCCTCCGCCCCCTCGACCTCCCCGCGACTGCTTGCGGCACGTGGCAGCCGGAAGCGCACCCCGTGCCTAAGGCGAGGGAGGGTCCACGCTGAGCTGCGGGCCAGGCGGGATCTGCGCTTGAAGCAGCGGGCGGAGTCGCCAGAGGTGGCCACAGCGGAAATTTCTGGGATGAAGGAGAGACAGACCGCCAGGGCCCTCAGCCCCAGCCGGGGACCCGGGTTGGGGTGTGGAGGTGCCCACACACTGACCTGCAGGCCTGGACTTAACCGGGCTGCGGACGCCGCGGGACGTACCAGCCCAAGTGGAGGTGGGGCGACAGGGGCGGGGGTGTGCGGCCCCCAGAAGGAGCCCAGAAGATTCTCCGAGAATCGCCAAAGCCTCCCTGCCGCCTCTCCGCCTTCCTGTCGTTGCTTACGATTCAAGACCCTTTCCCCGGAGGGTAGCAGCGTGCGGGGTCCGGCCAGAGCGCGGAAATCCCGCTGCGGGCCGTGCGACTGGCCCCCGGGGCTGAGAGCGCTCCTCACCCGCTTTCTCCTTCCAAGGGCAGGGGAGGGGCCTGTTGCCGCCTGAGACCCGCTTTTAATTCCCCGCCTGCCTGTTTCCGATCACCCGGGGTTGGTTTTTCTGTTTGTTCACTCCTTCTGTTACAATAAAAACAATCGACATTTCTTTTCAGTTTCCCCATATTAGCGTCACTCAGTAATTGTTCTCCACCCCACCCCCACCCCCCCGCAGCGTTGAAGGCGAACCGGATTGCTGGTACTCTCGCATTGGAAGGTTTCCGAGTATATAAGCAAATCTTCCCTAAAGACTTTAAAGTAAAAATAAATAACGGCCCGGGAAATTGCCATGACCCTAACATCACTTTCTGAACGCAAATTACACCCATTTTTCAGTTTTCAACAGCGGAATTGCTTTCAGAAGGACGGCTCGGAGCCCCATGTGATATGGTTACATTTGTTTATTAAATCCGCAAATGAAAGAGAACACATTGTGTGTGTGTGTGTGTGTGTGTGTGTGTGTGTGTGTGCGCGCGCGCGCGCGCGTGCAAAGACCAAAACTTGTGGCTGCGATCCCGCAAGTGCTATCAAGGATCGGATCCGGTTGGGGGCAGGGACAGGGAGGATCCCTTCTGGGAGGCCAGGCTGAGCCTCCTTGTCAGAGGGAGAGGGCACTTCGTCTCGCCTGGGTTTAAGCATCTGTAGGAGCCATACCAAGAGGAGGACACCGTCCGCAGTCACTCTACAGCCTTGAGCTGAAGCAGCTCAAGAGAGTGGCCGCTGCGTGTGGGAAAAGCTTTGCGGGGCTCTTAAAAGACCCTGCCCTCAGGGTCCCTGTAAGGGCAGGGGGGTTGCCTCCTTCCGAAGACCCGATTGGCCCAATGGCTGTCTGGAAAAGATAAATACGAACCAGGCCGCACGTCTAAGCCTTGGTTTGGGCTCTCGAGCAAATGCAAAGTCCTCCAGGTTCCCTCCCCATCTTGGTCCAGATTATGTTGAATTCAGCTTTCTTGTCAAGTTGGAGTTGCCTGCAGGCTTCAAGAAGCCGAAATCGACCTGTGGGCCAGTCTTGGAGCTAAGCACTGGCGTTCCTCCCATTTTCGGTGATGGCAGAGAACAGGCTCGCTCACTTCGCGGTTCCCTCCGGGCGAGTGCTCACAACCCGGCAATGGAGAGAGTGGTGGAGCTGCCCAGCTCGGTGCGGTTGAGGCGCGGGATTTCCAACCTGTCTCCTTCTCTGGGCAAATTCCACCACCAGCTAGCCCTGCGCTGACCTTGAAAGCGGAGATTCTTGCTGCATAGTCCTCACCATCCCTCTGAAAACAGGAAGAAGGGTCGGGAGCAGAGTCAGGGTCGGAGTCACGGAAATTCTGCTGCAGTCCTTAAGTCCCTGGCTACCTCTCTCCCGGCCAAGTCACCTCTTCATAGCGCCACCTACAGGTGTCAGTTTTGATGATGCTCCCACAGTAATTTTTTGCAAAGATTGGGAAAGGCCTTTGAAAATCCACAGAACATCTATAGCCCGAAATTTTTAGTTTCCTCTTCCAATTCCTCCTTCACCCCCAATTCTCCACTGGGCTCCAAATCCCCATACCTTCCTCTACAACACTCCAAGGCAAACTCGAGCATTAGTCTTTTCATGATTCACCCAAAGCTCATCTTCCAAATACTGCAGGGCTCCATCCTCTTGCGATCCCCAGAGGCTATTCAGCGCCACGGTTCTGTGACTTGTCTCTGTTCTACAGCGGAAAACTGGAAACTGCCAAGAGGCTCCTCTAAAGGAAAGGGAGTGATGAGACCATGGTCCTCTGGCTCATCCTACCATTTGCTGAGGGCTTACAACACCCAAGCACCACAATAACCATACAAAGGAGATACTACCTTTCCAGTGTCATAAGAGATAAAACAGAGACTGACATTAAATAAAAGCCCACAAAACAGATTAAATGAGATCACACGATTCATGAAGCAGACGGGAGTGCAAACCCCACCATGCTCCCAGTGTCGTTGTTCTCCCTTTTTCCCTATTCTGCAGGCACAGCTCTTGCTGAAGCACAGAGAGAAGCCCCCTTACCGCAGGTGTCAGCATGGACATTGGACACTCCTCCTTCCCGCCTCTATCACTTAGGGGGAGAAACCCACCTAAGGACGCCAAGAACCTGCGGCAAAGAGGGCCTGTACCCTTGCATTCTCACTGTATACAGACTCCACGACACTTCACGCCACCGCCGAAGAGGTCGGGACTGACCCGGTGAGGACAGGAAACCCGTCATCAGGCGCCGGCTGCGTGCACTGCCCTCTGCAGACTCAGGCTATTCCAGGGCCTGGGCACCGGACCACAGGTACTGTGGGTATCGGCAGCGTGCCCCGGGAGCGCCTCCGCTGAACTGCAGGAAGAGGAACACTAAGGAGGACAGAGAAGACTCCGGAATTAGCTGCTCTTCGCTGAGATCTGTTCCCGGATGCGTGAATCTGCCCTTCTGGTTCCCCAGGCGCTCTCAGAGTGTCAACCCCCCAGGCAGAGAAATCTACCTTTGTCTTCCTTGGGGATTCGTTGTGGTGTGTGCCTGTGGGTGTTTCTTTTTAAGAGCATTATAGTGGGGACAAACCAGGAGGAGTCGAGCCGCAATAAAATTAGAACCCGTAATTAACACAGCTAGCTGCACCCAAGTGCCTCCGAACTGTGCGTGGTAGCTAGCCAGTTAGCCAAGCTCTCTCCCAGGACTCCGGACTACAGTTACGCTTTTCTTGTTCTGGGTTGCATCTTGTAGCCCAGCTCAACTCTTAGTTATCCGGGATACAGAGAAGATATAAACCATCTCATTTTAAAAACTATAATGTTAAGAGAATTTCAGTGCACCCTGGGAGAGGTGGTAGCCAGGGAAAGAGAAGACCACAAAGTAAATAGAAGCAGGGGTCACTTTTACTGTATTGGGAAAATGCTCTCTAGCTGTGGCCCACGAGGAATTTGCTAGGTGATCTTTGAGTAGGGATTGGGTAGGGAAGGTGCTTTCCATTTGGGACTAGGACCCGGGCTGTGAAATTCCAAGCTGGTGTTTTCCGGTTTCTGAGAGAAACTGCGATCCACACCAGAATCTGGCCGCTCCCGTCTTGGCTGGGGTCACCAAAGCCCTGCAGGCCAGGAGTCGTCTGACTGTATTCTTGCAGCAAGGGTCTGTATCCCAGCAATCTACAGCATCAGTAGAGCGGGACACACATCACTTGTCTTCTTCCTGGCTGGGTTCAGCCCTTCCTGAGACCGGAGAGTTTCAGGTAGGCCCCTCTGATGAAGGCTGTGGAACCAAGAGGCCCACTTGCTACATTCAGGATGCACTCTCTTCTCCTCCCTCTGCCAGCACAGCGGTCCTGTCAAGTCTAAAAACTCTGCCTGCCCCCCACGACCAGTGAAAGAGACGACATCCCACCTTTTCCTCAGGGTCAGTCACATTTGAGTCGTGTCCGAGTCAGTGGGAACACAGACTGTCATCATTTCGCCATTGACACAACTGGAGGATACTTATGGAAAAAATTGCCAAGAGATCCAACAGTGTGGTTTTCAGTGAGAACATAGAGTCTAAAGAAGAGAAATGTAAAAAAAAGAAATAAATGTAACCTCTCAAAAGAGTCATTTTTCTAAGCCAAGAGAGACAAAACAGATACATCTTTATAGATTAAATTAATCTAAAAAATTTTTTTTCTTCCTGAGGAAAGAGGGGAAAAAATGTCCTTTTCATGATTCATTTTTTTAAATTCAAATGAAATGGTTTCTAAATTAATACGAGTGACTCTAAATTCTTTTTCAGGAAAACCCACATAAGTGCTATCAGTTTTGTTCAGTACATGTATGTCCTTTGTGCAAATGTGAAAAAATAATTTTTAAAAGGTCTGTTGATGTTATATAGAAATTCGCACATGTAAAAGTTCCTCATATTTTAAAAGGTCTACAAAGATGCTTAAGTGCATATCTTAATAATGCAGATCAACTTTGGTAGAGCATTTAATAAAAATCTTTTTGGGGGACAGCATTTAACAAAACCATTATAATGAGGAAGGATCAGTATAGTAGAAACAAAAGAAAAAAGAAATTTCTTGAGGGGGAAACTTAGGAAAATAAGGAAGGGTTTTTTAGACAATACCAATGCTTTGTATTTTACCCCAATTTCTACAATTCTGTGTTATCGCAGTTCTTACATGTTAAGGTGTTGTTGTTGTTGTTGTTGTTGTTGTTGTTGTTGTTGTTGTTATGGTGCTGTATCCTATCCAGCCTGTAGATTTAATGGCTGTAGGGGGCAGAGAGAGAGTTTACAACAACCAGAGATTAGCACCAGAAATGCTGGGCCAGGGTTTTATGTATGATGTGGAGGCTACATACAACCGTGTGGCTGCCACTCTTGAAAGACTCCCAGGGCAGATAGAGGATTGGGAGAACAAGGCTGGTTCTGTTTCCTGCAGGATCAAAAGCCTACCCCATGACAGTGGCTGACCGGTGAGCCATTTCTTGTAAGGATAGAAAGCCAAGGTCACGGCAACAGGGGAGCTTTAAAAAGTCCCCTAGCACCTTCCTGCAGGACCAGAGGTGTGAATCTGATGTTCTGGCAAGCTGACAATACAAATTCCCTAAGTAGTTTTTATTACCTGAGCGATTCCTATGCAATTCCCTTTGGGATTGAATTCTGCCTAGCCACATGGTTCTGTTCTTGGAGGAACCTCTTTCAGTGGGGGGAGAAATAATGATCCCATTACTCAATGTAAAAAACCTTCAATAATGCCAGTTTAAGGCTAAAAATTTAAACCCCTGAAAGTCAGGAAATAGAAAAGTTAAAATTCTTTTAGTTGGGTTAAATCACCCTCTCTGCCTAGGCTGTATAATACATGGAACATTTACAAGCCTCCCCAGCATGGCCATTCCAGCAGCCAGGCAGTGCTGCTGCTGTGTTTAAAGGGAGAGCACTGTAGCACCACTTGACTGGGTAGATTTTCCATTTGCAGTTTGAATGCCTCACACCAGTAGATTTCAGTGGTTACTTGCAAGGTGAGAGTTATTGTACTGCTTGTACTGGTAAATGGGTTTAAACAGAGAAAGCAAAATTTACTTGTAGGTAACAAAAAGCCAACCCAAAACAAGATAGAGATGTGCTATAAATATTTGCATACCTCCCAAATCTTCCACATACTAAATTCAGAGAGTTTTGTCATTCAGAGTCAGTTTTATAAGCTCTTCAACTCTGGCATAAAATGAAATCCTCAAATGGTAACTGATGTGAGTAGATGTATTTTTCTCCTCACTTCCTTAACTTTTTGTTTTAGAACCAAATGCATGTATCTATTTATATGTTTCCCAAGAGGAGAATATACAGTAGAAAGACGTGTTGTTATTTAAGTTCTGTGCTGGAACTTCAGATGTCGCAAAGTTACATATGAATTCTTACTTCCAAAGTCTCCTCCAGTGAGTGGAGGGGTAGACAGAAAGTTTGCATGAGTTTTCCTTTAGAAGCAGACTTGTTTATATTTTAACTGTGAGACAAAATCTCCTTAAAACTTTCTGTTTCCCAAGTGTGCCCAGTACCAAAGGGAACCAAACAAACAAACAAACAACTAAATGCAGAAAGCAGAAGGTTAAATTTGTACAGTTGTGTGTAAGATGAACCACAGCTCCTGGCCACACATGCACATGATCCGTGTGTTTCATCATGGAACTGCTAAGTCACATGAAAGTGTTTGGGGATAAAGGTATTAGGTACAGTGGAGTCATTATTATGCCTATTAAAGCAAATTAGTCTCATTAGGGAAAATATACCCTTGAGGTATAATATATATTGAATTATATAGGAAGAATGAATAACATGCACTTGGATGATGCTACATAAAAGCTGCATTTTTTTTTCCCCTCATATGGGAAAGTTTCTTATGCCAGTAGAAATGATGCGGGCAAAGCTATGCAGTCTGTACATGTCATCTGTACAGAACTCAAGTCACAGTCTGGGATTTCACAACTCTACCACCCAGCCATCTAAAAAACTTCAAAGATATTTGTAAGCACCCCCGCCACCCGCTGCCACTCTGAAGACATACTTCTCTTTATGTAGTTAAGTCTTAATGAATCAGATCACCCAGGAAAGCAAGTATGGGTGAAGTTTGAAGGAACAGATGGCATTGGAGAGCATCTAATAACCTGCACATCTCTAAACAGGGAAGAATATAAGAAAAAGAAGCATGTCCGTGACATGCTGCCATTTCACAACTTCTTGACATGAAAACTATTTTAAAAATCTACTCAGGTAATTTCCATGCCTTTCCTAGAGTATGGGGTAAGGGCAAGCTCTGAAAGGTGAATCCAAATGGAGGCTTCTTTGGTAACCAAGCCTTTCTGGTAAACATGCTTAAATAGCGCTGAATGGAGATCATTCAGGTGAATGTGAATTAGTGAACATCTGTGTAGACTCTAAATGACCTTTTTTTGGTGAAGAATAGTTATTTTGAGAAGGAAGATGGAAGGAGAATGAAATATTTTTGTTGCTGATTAAAATAAAGAAAATTTTCTCCTTTATACCATACCCTTAAGGCATCTAGGAAAAGCAAAATGAATGTTGGAATTAATAGCAGAAGGATTACAAACAGTATAAATTCATTGTTGTTGTTGCCACGTGCATATCACCAATACATTTATGTATGTATCTCAATAAATTTTAATGAAACCAATTATAAGAACAATTTGCTATCTTATCTCTGTATATGTTCTCTCTTATAACTATGTGAACTTCTCCAAAATGTCAAAAGAATAAATCTAGATCCCTTGTTTCTAAAGTCTAATAAATACACTGTTCAGCCAATGAGCTGCTTCATAGGTCCACAAGCCCCTTCTCTATCCTTCCAGGAAGTCAGTGCTAAACTGGGGAAACACAGAATCTTTTAATGGATATCATCACTGTGCCTAAAAACAGAGATGGATGGTGACCCGAATTATTGCAACTTGTACCCACCAACTAGGGAAAGCTCTAGACATCAGGAGAGTTTGCCCTTTAATTAGTACTGTGTCATATACTTCTCTCTTCCCTTAGCTCCATCTCGACCCCCTTTCTCTGATAGTACTTTTCCCTCTCAAATACACACAAAACACTCCCATACATGCTCTGGAAGAAAGCAGCATTTTACATAAGATTTTGCTTTTTTAAACCTTCTTTTCTATTTAAAATTTCATGAAATCCCTGAAACAGTTTAAGGCACACTAGGAAACTAAGCATAACATTACCAAGATGAGTTCCAGTGAGGTCACAAAGCAGTTAGCATTCTTTGTATTAGATTCCCAAACAACCATAACTGTATATATGCCTGGATCTATCTTGAAGCTTATATTTTAAACAATCAGTGAAAAGTATATATAGACCTTTACATGTTTGGGAGATATTAGCATGCAGCTAACACAAGGTCGACCTCTGCCACCTGTGCTTGCTCACAAATCTATTTGCCCTAAAAGCAGCTAGACTGACCTTAGTTGTATGTATTGGGGGAGCATGGGGCTTTGTCACGGAGGACCTTGGGGAGATGAGAAGCTACTCAAAGTCATCAGTGTTTTGTTGCCAGTTCTTTCTCTGATCAGTGATTTAAGTCCATATATATACAGTTGTACCAGACACAATGTACAAGGTACAGTTGTACCAGAAACAATGATGATTTTTGACAGAGTTCAGGCTAGTTATCTCCTGGAGCTTTCTCCAGGACCTCAGTTTGGCTTCTTTTCTGCAGTACAATTCTAAGTGATCTCAACTAGGGCAGCTGCGTTTTCTTTAAGCCTATGATTGGAGGTATGGAGGAGATGGGCTATTCATCTGACTCCTCAATAACTGTAAAAGCCAATTGAATATTTTAAACAATTTATTTCTCAGGTCACATGCCAAATGTGTGGTTATTTGCTTCTTAGGCTTCTTATGCATAGCTCAGGGAGCAAATACTCTTTAACGACTGTTAAAGATATCCTGCAAGATCTTCCAAAGAGAAACAACTCTCCATCCAAATTTGAACACAGATTATGTGCTAAAAATGGACGACTGGACCAAAAAATAGCTACTGTTAATCTCTTTTCTACAAGAATATTGATAGAAAAGAACAAAAAATGTGGATTTCACTGTTTTATTTGCAGGGATGAAGGTCAGAGTGTCAAATTGCAGAACTTGGGTTCTCAATAATGGGCCACTGTGTCTCTAACCTCCTCCATTTCTTTCCCCCACTTATAGGAAGGAACAAAATAAAATGTTTTGTGGAAGTTTATATTGAAATGAGGTCAGGTAAACTAATGACTGCTTGGTATTTTATGACAAGTTTTATAACCTTGGAGTTGCCATAACTTTCAAACGATCATCAATAAAGTTTTATTGCGAATGGGTCGCCATGTGTCTGAATGCTTTTGCACATAGTAAAGGTCTGCTGCCCCATTGGCTTAGCTCACCAGCCCCTTTTCACCCCAGTCATAAAGTCCTCTTCTCTTTATTGACGGGTGAAAAGTCCTCAAGTCTTCTCTTCCATTAGGTCGGCAATTCCGGGACTACAAGGAAATTATTTATTCATAACTGAATGATGTGTATAACTAACTTTGCAAGAATATGTAATGACTTTTAAAATAGATTTTAAACGGGATCTTAATAAAATAAATATTGGGGGAGTGTCTGACAATAGTGTACTCCAGAAACACGTGTTTGAATGCTAGTCTATGTATATCTGTTTACCGCCCCCCCCCCCCCCCACGAGCGGCTATTGCATAATTAGGCGCTCAGGGACAGATAATGGTCTCAAAGATAAAACAAGTTACTTAAGACTCTTCTAGCTGACCAGAGGATCTTAACGATTTAGGAGACCTCACATTTCGTTCTACCCTGAATCGTCCCAAAAGAAGAAAGGAGGATTGGACCGGGCCTTTTGCTTGCCGGATTGCCCTCAAACACATTTCCAGAAATGCTCCCCAGAGCCGAACCATGAACTCTCAAGTGCCTAATTCATAAGCGTCAGCTCTCAGGTTCAGATTCAAGTCTGCATATGCAAGTACTTCCTCGTCTTCTGTCAAATATGTGGAAATGAAGCCGAGAATAATGTCCTGCGATTTGGATGAAGAGAGCTGTAACGAAAAATTGTACAAAAACGAAGCCTCTGCTGTCTGCGCCCTTCATACAGCTACTCTCCGTCAGGCGAGGGTTGTGACCTGGCGGGGAGATTGGCGGCAGAGCTGCCAGAGTAGCGGGAGGAGACCGAGAGGCAAAGACGAAACTTGGAAAACTGGACGCGCCCACTTGTCCCATTCCCCCGACCGGGAGCTAAAGAGCCTGCTCTGGTGTCCGGCAGGCCCCTTGAGGAAGGCCCTCGATTCCCGACTTTCCCGGGACCGACTTGTGCGAATCCTCCACCCCTAAGCATCCCCAATTTGCAAGGTTGCTCTAGGGGAAGGGATTGGTAAATATCGCCCTCTCTCGGACCTCCGGTAACTCTCCCCAGCGCGCTGAATCCGTTCCTTCTCAGGCTTGGTAAGCAGCACCCGCAGCAGTGCGGGACCTCCAGCCCGGTGCGAAGGTGCCCACTACGCGTCTCCTTCCCGCGGGCCGAGGCCTCCAGAGCCCCGGATCCGAAACCCGAGCGCTGAGCCCGATCTGCGGAGCTAAGAGTAAAGTCCACTTGTTTGCAGAGAGAGCGCTGCCACCCGCATGGTTTTTCCCCGGGCAATGCTCCCCGACCCCTGCTTGGCTTTGCCCGAGCGGCTGCCGCCGCAGCTGCGACCGCTGAGTTCTCCGTAGGCGGGAAACCCGCAGACCTTCTAGGACTTACGAACTGCCTATTCTGAATCCCTAAAGAGCTCAGACACAGGGTCTCTGTGACCCTGTGGTCACCGCGAGCAGGCTTAGGGTTCCCCACGGCAAAGGAGATGTGGGGGACCGGCTCCCAGCTCACCCCTCATCTCCTACCAGTCATCGGCCAAGGCCTGCCTAGGCGCTCCCGTTGAGGCACCAAGGGCATCCGTGGCCCAACAATTGGCGCCTGGGTCGACACGGCGGGAGACGGCCCAGGTCGAGGGCGCGTAGGTGCTGGGGCTCCGGCACGCCTTCTGCGCGCCCTGAGAGCCGCAACGTGGGGTTCCGAGGCCCGCGTCAGGCTCCCGGACCTCCACGCTCCGCGGCTCAGAGCACCCAGGAAACACTACTGCTGGGGTCCCGGCCAGGGCTCGGGCGGAGGCCACCGACTCGCTCTACCTGGCATTTGCGAAGCCAGAGTTCCGCTGGGGCAGACGGGCAGCCGGGGCGCAGCGACGGGCTGTGGCGCCACCTCCCGAGGAAACCTCGCAGGAAGTGCGGCTCCCAGGTGGCGCGTGCCGCGGCTCCTTCCGGGTAGCGCAAACGCCCCTGTCCGCACACGCGCGATTTTCCTTAATGCCCTGAAATACCTCCAGAAGTGCCTGTGGTAGCAATTGCTAAACCGATGGTTGCTGTCCTCCCCAAGTGATGAAAGGAAGGTCCTAGCTCCCCAGGATGATGTAAACACACACCACGCACGAACCAGGTCTCGGGTCTCCGTCTGGGGAAAGTGCAGGAGGTTCCAGCGTCCCCAGGTCCTGACAGTCTTCTATCACCTGCGAAGGGATCTCGGACCCTCCTCACGTCCACTACAGCCAGGTGCCCAAGACTCCAGCAATAAGTAGGAAGAGATGACTCAAGGTGGAGGGTATTGGAGTATCTCCCAAGGCAGACTTCAGGTTGCAGTGGGGTCAAGTCGTCTGGAAGGGATCCAGCTCTGCTCTCAGGATTCAGACTCTAACAGTGCCAGCCTGTCCGCGGTTACTGCCACTGTCTCCCCCGGGATGCACCCAGCCGCAGAAAGAATGCTTTTACTCTCTGTTTCTGCCATCAAGGTTAGAAATTTTTGAAAGTAACGTTTTTAAAAAGAAATTAAGTTAGAGGGTGGGAGCAAAAGATATAGAAACAAGTTTTCAGAGTTAGGTTTCTGACGTTAATTACAGTCGACCCCCCCCCCTCCCCACACACCCCTGTACCTCAGAGTTCCTTTTTCTGGCTTTATTCTTGGACGTGGACTTCTTAGTGAGCACTATTCATTTGAGTCTAACAATAGCAGAGTAGTAGTAGGTAATTTCTCATTATACGACCCACCTTATTGAAATCAGCCAAGGACGGCTATGAAGGAAGACTGTTAAGGTGGAATGCAGGAGCTAGATCCACCCAGTCTAGATTATGTGTCTGGGGGTACAATGACAAAGAAAAAACACATGGCCTCATAGACAAGCTGGACCTTTTGGCCAATGCTAACAGTACTACTACTGATCTCAGCTTGGGATTCTCTCTAGGGATGGCTGTTTCCTCCTAAGAAAGGCAAATTTTCTTTTCCATTTTCAAGTGTTCTCAAACACTCTTTTGTAAGTCAAGAAGAGGAAGGCCACAAGACAAGTGGATTCTCCAGCCAAGCTGAAACCTAGCTTCAGAATTCATGAATCCAGGTGGCTGAGGACCTACCTCTTATTTGGATGACTCATGCAATGTGGTGTGGTATTTATAGCTTCACTAAGATAGTAATACCAAAAGCAGGGAAATGCCCAGACAGAAAAAAAGATACCCATTAACAGTGGCAGGCAGCTGGTTCTTCACAAGGATATCCTGTTGTACCAGAGCAAACCCTGCACATGCTGGTATCCATTCCACAGGGCAGGGGTACCTGTCTGCTTATCTCCTGACTTTCCTCCCTTCCTTCTTTCCCAGCGCAAAGGATAATTCCTCTATTCACATGGTGTGAACTTCGATAGCCTACTAAAGATGTATCATGGGCCCACCCAAACAAAGACCTTCAGGAGACCCTCTCTGGACCCTATACCATGGAATTTGGAAAACCCCCAAAGACCAGCCAAGAGAAAAGGCCCTCCTTTATAGGAGGCATGTTTTCCATCAGAGCCATTCTCCACAGGGAGCCAGAGGCTGGTGGATTTGGCTCCAGGCTTCACCCCTTAAAGTTTCCCTGCCAGTCTTTTCAGAGGCCTTGCTTCCTGCCCCTAAATGGAAGCCACAAGCCACAAGCTCCTGCAAGGTCAATAAACACAATTTCCTTTTTTTGATAAGGCTGCTAGAATAAGGTAAGGCTTACATCTTACATTTGCATATTTTGCAGTTTTATAAAGCACTTTTATACGTATTTCATTTACTAGCCTTGATAAGTGTTGACAGTCCACCTATGGGGAATCTGAGGCATGGAGAAATAATGACTTTTAACCAAAGTGGAAGGAACCTGGAAGGAAGAAGAGTTGGGACAGCTATAGATTTGTATTCCAATAAGCATCTGACAGTTCTTTATGGCAGCCCTGGGGCCAAGATAGAGGAATGTGGCCTGGGTGATATAAGTGGTTGAATGGCTCATTTACTCCTTCATTCTTCAGACTAATCAGTTTTTCTTTTAAGCATATTCTGTGTCAGGAATTGGACTCGGCACCAGAGATACAAAGATAGATAAGCCACAGACCTTGCGTAACTCACAGTTGAATGAGCAAAGAGATGTGTAAAAATAACAATAGTAATAGTAAGGCAATAATATAGTGTTGTAAAGGAGTTAGACACAAAATGCTGTAGAAATGCAAGAGGGCTCCAGAGGGTGGTCTTCAAGCTGATGAGAGCCTATGGGCATACTCTCATATTTGTGGAAAACATGACACTTAGAAAGGATAAGAAATTTGAAGGAAGGGCACAATCAATATACAGAAATACCTTACATAGACAGGAGTAATTGACCATAACTAATGCTAACAAATATATGGTAAGTATAAAATTCTACATTCAGATACAAAATAATTACATGAACATATGAAGTGACTGTCAGGGATCGCAGCATAGTTCAACTACATTTGATTGCAAGCTTAACATAATGCTAAGGAATGTTTATGTTTGTAGCCTGTGCTAAAGAAGTAGAGTATCCAGCACAAGGGTGATTATTTTGCTCCACAGGGGTTGGAACACGTCTTGGTTGTGGTCTCCACCCGTTTAAGAGGGAGGTTGACAATAGGAGTATATGTACAAAGGGATGCTGCTGGAATGGTGAAAGACCCTAAGCCAAGTCTAGTACAGACTGATGGAACTGAGATTGCTGAGGAAGACCAGAAGACTCAGGAAGGACAGCATAGCTGTTTTCAAATACCTGAAAACCTCTCATATATAAAACTGTTGAACTTATTCTGTCAAAAGAGCACAGCCAAGGTTTTCTCAGTTTGTAATCCAGAGGTTGATGGAGCAAGCCATCCTCCATGAGCTCAACTGTCCTTTCCTGGTAGATGTTCCATGAATACAGGGACCACGTCTGTTTTGTTCAGACAGACTCGTAACCCCAGTGCTGTGCTCATAGAAGGCAGTCAATAAAGTTTTGTTGTAGGAATGGATAAATGAGTTATCCGTATGGCTCCAAAGGGCAGGGCTGAGGCTCAAGGGCAAACATGTAATAAAGTTGGATGACAAATGAAGTCAATTAATTTGCCTATTAATTAGGAGCATCAGTAAAGATGCATGATACACATTTTTAATTTCAACCATTGCTCACCTACATTTTACTATTCTCTGTGTCCTTGAGGTTATTTGTCTCCTGTGTGTCTATGGTGGAAATACTTACAATAACTTTTGTTAGTAATGCAGTGTGTTACTATGTATCTCTTTCCAACTCTGTATTCGGTGACATCACCTTGGTAGCTTTAAATTTGCTATGCTGAAGTATTTATGTCACAGACCTCAGAAATTGCTCTAAACAGAGCTATTTCATTCCCCCAGAGAGTCGGTTATTTAACATTGACTGATGCCACTGTGCGGATCTCTAGGCCTGACAGTGTAAGCATGGAACCTGAAGGGCCTAAGGAGAGATGAAGTGAAAAGTATTTCTAAAATGTGGTTTAAAAAGTATGGTTCTGGGGGCAGCTGAGCAGCTCAGACAGTTGAGTGTCTGACTTTGGTTCAGGTCATGATCTCATAGTTTGTGACTTCAAGCCCCATGTCAGGCTTTGTGATGATAGTGTAAAGCCTGCTTGGGATTCTCTCTCCCTCTCTCTCTGCCCCTCTCCCGCTAGTGCGTTTTCTCTGTCTCTGTCTCTGTCTCTGTCTCTCTCTCCCCACCCTCTCTCTTTTCTCTCTCAAAAATAAGTAAACTTTAAAAAAATTTTAATAAAAGTAACAAGTATGGTTCTGGAGACAGGCTGCCCGATTTGAATCATGGTTTGTTCACTTACTGCCTATAAAAAAATTCTAATATATTGCCTCAGTATTTTGAGCTCCTACTCTTTGCTAGATTCCAGGCAGAGTAAAAGTTAAATTCGGGTAGTTTTAAAAACATTGGATAGTACACAAGATAGAAAAGACCCTCATGTGACAGTTTTTTTTTTTTTTTTAATGCTGGTAGTTGTAAAATCTCTACTAAATTTTACATATTTTAGGAATATTTAGTGGCAAAAATTTAAGCTTCTGTACTGGAGTTGTGTATAACATAACTCCTTGATGACCACAATAGATGATCTTTCTGAAAGGGAAGGAAGAGCTATCTTCCTTCTTCTGAAAGGGAAGGAAGATGTGACCTTGCCATTTTATTTATCATTCATGAATGATCTCATTCATTCATTCATTCATTGCCCTATATGTAGAGCATAAGAGGGCAAAGACATGAATTTGACAGATGCCTGTTATCCAAGATCTTACAACACATGGGGAGAAAACCACGCAAGCAACTCATTACAATAATGCAATGATGAATGCAAACTTTTAGGAAAATCACCCAATGATTATCTTGAAGAGACTAACAATATGCTAAGTGAGAGGGTATAGGAAGACATGATTAATTCTGATAGGCCAATGTGAAAGGCCTCTGTACATTAATGTAAGGATGTTCTCAGGTTTAAGTATTCGTTGGTTATGGACAATTGTAACAGAATCTTATGGCTGTCCTTTTTTTAAAATTTTTTAAATTTTATTTAAATCTAAGTTAGTTAACATATAGTGTAATAATGATTTCAGGAGTATAATTTAGTGATTCATTACTTAACATATAATACCCAGTGCTCATCCCAACAAGTGCCCTCCTTAATGCCCATTACCCATTTATCCCATTCCCTCACTCCCCTCCCCTCCAGCTACCCTCAGTTTGTTCTCTGTACTTAAGAGTCCTTTATGGTTTGCCTCCCTCTCTGTTTTTAACTTATTTTTCCTTCCCTTCCCCATGTTCTTCTGTTTTGTTTCTTAAATTCCACATATGAGTGAAATCATATGGTATTTATCTTTCTCTGATTGACTTATTTCAGTTAGCGTAATACACTCTAGTTCCATCCACACTGCAAATGGCAAGATGGTTCTTAAGGGAAAGGTGGATGCGTGGGAGAGGGGTGATTCTCGCGATTTGTTTTGTTTTGTGCTGCTTTACCAAAAAGAGAACTAAATTCAGCACAATGTAAGATAGTCTCTCTGTAAGTGATCCTGAAGTGCGTGGAGTTCATTGTAAACAGCTCTGGATTTAGGAGATTTAAGATTTAAGAGAGCTGGATTCAGGTCTGGTTTGTGTCACCAATTACTTTAGGAAGTCATTTTCCCTCTCTGTATCATCTATAAAATCTGGGGCTTAAATAAATGATCTATAAACTCCAGTGTCCTCAGATTATCCAGGGAGAAAGGGTAAAAGGAGATTATCATCAAGGGACTTTTTTATCTTGTGAAGTTAGTGGACTTGACTGCTCATGTTGAGAATAAAGGAAAAGATGTAGATGCTAGAGATCAGGATTACTGTCTGTACTATTGATGAACCATTCTATCAGAATCTTTCCTGGATATAGTTGCAATAGTGTGGCTTAAGACACACCTGAATCATGGTAAGACAAGTGAAGCTCTAAACGAACCTAAGGGTTAACTATTTCAACTAGGTCTTAACTCTTTGGAATGTGCATTACATTTGTAGAGGAGAGCTATGGTGTAGAAGTTATTCTCCAAAAGTGAGGATTTGGGAAACCTATTCAGTACTTTTCCCTTACTGTCACTCTTTCTCATATGGAACACCTATTTTCACTTAAATCTAAATTCTCTTAAGATGCTTTATTCATTCGCACCCGATCTTATCTCTTCCAACATGCCCACAACCCAGCACATGTCTCCTAGGACTTATTATGTGTTTCTGCTTCCAGCTATATAACTTTACTTACACAAATTCCCAGAAGACCAAACATTTGTATGGATAATATGAAAGATTATTGATTAATTTTACAATTTTTCCCCTGTCTTTTTCCTCCCCATGTGGAACTCTCATTCGTTTCAAAGAGTTATAAATACACTCTTGTTCTTTGTGTCTTTTGTGAATACTTGGGAAAGAGCTGTTTCAAAAAAGCATACCTTTAACATCCCTGGTGTTGGAAATGCTTAGGGGTCAGAGTCAAGTGTGGGTGCACATGTGCAACTCACATTGTAAGGCGAGAGGGGCCTCTTGCTAAGTCTCACATGCCATTCAGAACTAGTTATTTTCTCTGACAGAGGAAGCCTTAAGGTTTCCATCAGCTGTTTGTGAGCAATAGCACAAGAGATGTTAAAGTCCTTCTTAATTTGGGTGCATTGTTATGATCCCAAGAATGAATGTGCTATGTCTTAACCTTCATATTCATGCATCTCCCATGGTGAGGCCAAGAAATTAAAAACACAAGGTGTGCACGTGAAGTCTGAGTCTACCTAGACAAGGGTGAATTCCAGGAGACTCCCAGTGATGTGACTTCCCAGCCGGAATTACCCAGGTTACTTATCCATTCAGCCTTTCTATTTCCAAGAGTAAAATATTGATGGAGAGGAGGACCCATCATGGGTTGTTCATGGGTTTTCATGGGAAAAAGAGATGAGGAAGGGATCCAAGATAAGGCAAAGGAAATAGAGACTAGAGTTCATAAAGTCAAGACTTGGGGAATTTTATTGTTACAAAAGTAATACATATGGTAGCAAATCAAATCAGAAAATAAAAACATACGTTTAAAAATTGAAACTTATTCTTGCCAACAAGAGACACCACTGTCAGTTTTTAGTGAATATCCTTCCAGATCTCCTCCCTCTCTCTTTTTCTGTGTGTGTGTGTGTGTGTGTGTGTGTGTGTGTGTGTGTGTGTGAAATGAGATCATACTGTACTTGCTTTTTTTAGTCAACAATCTCTACCTTTCCATGTTAGGATGTTTTCAGTTTTTAACCCATGAATTAACTATACCAAATACAAATTCCCAGTGACCCCAACAGGTCCTTTACATGATCTACCCCAGGACCACTCTGGCATCTGGTTGTGTTCCTTAAGTCTCATTTTGAAGGTCGCATAGCTACAATAGACTGATTGAAGAGGCTAAGCCAGTGGTCCTTCAGGCTGTCGTACTTTCTGGTTGTTTTCTCTGCTGCTTAGCTTGTTCCTTGACCTCTTCCATCTGCTCGAAATTGGAAGTTTGACATTTGATTTGAAGGTTTAGAGTGGGAGACACCAAGTATCTGAAGAATTTGTGAAGATCAAGAAATTATTGTCATAAAAATGATGTGCAACAATACATCATGTGCCAAGAAACAGGAGAGAAAGAACACAGTAAAGAGATCATGGTAGCTTGAGCTGAAAGATTTTACTATGGTCCTGTGAGAGGACTCCTTTTGGGAGTTCCCGGAAATAATAGGGAGATACTAAGTGGGAGCTAAGTTCCCAAATGGGCAAATGAAGACGCAGAACGATTACATTTGGGCATAAATATAAATGTGATCTCAGTTATATCAACAGGCTGATGATATTTGGGTTATACCTGGAAAGATGTCCAAAATATATAACCATAAAGGTAATACATGCATGTAGTTTTAAAAAATCATACTGCATAGTGATATATAAAATAAAAAGTTGGGACATGTGGGTCCCATCTAAAATGGGCAAAAGTGTTTTATCCTTATCTTTTTGTATCTTTCCTCAGTTCTCACTTTTTGTTCCCTACTTTCCATCCATTCACTCCCTCACACAAATTTCTGACATATCGGCCATTATATCAGTCCATCACTTCCTTTAGTCCTCTTTAGTTTATCATCTCACGAAATGTCTTCATCTCTTTGGTTGAAAATAGGGAAGAGGGGTGCCTGGGTGGCTCAGTCAGTTAAGCATCCAACTTCGGCTCAGGTCATGATCTCACTTTGTGAGTTCAAGCCCCATGTCTGGCTCTGTGCTGACAGCTCAAAGCCTGGAGCCTGCTTCAGATTCTGTGTTTCCCTCTGCCCCTCTCCTGTTCATGCTCTGTCCCTCTCTCTCCTTCAAAAATAAATAAACATTTAAAAATAAATAATAAAATAAAAAATAAAATAAAATAAAATAACAGGTAAATTCTCACTTGCCCTGATCCCATTGTCCAACACTCTTCCCCACTAATAGTTTCAGCTTCTGCTTCTAACAATTATTGTAATTTTTAAATTCTGTTATTTCTGCTTCTTCTATTTCTTAGTTTTATCAAATTCAGGCATTATACATTGGCCTCTAGGTAAAATATGTGAGGAATTTGGAAGTTGAATAGCTTCTCATTTCTCCTCCTGTTAAGCTTCTATTTTTTTTTTTATTGTACTAGTATATATAATGATTACAACCTTTTTAAACCACAAGTTTCTCTTCTTTCCTCTGTCTATAGGTTGATTATAACAATTAAAAAACAGTGTGAAACATTTATAAAATTATTATTACATGAATATAAATCTTTCTAGAAAAGAAAAGTTAATCCTCAATCTTGAATATTTTGTCACTCAAACAATCTTCCACACACCCCTGTCTTAAAGGATTGCCTTTAATTTTCTTTTTCACTTCTGTAAACCTTCCTGGGTCATATTGGGGAATTGCACCTTCTTATATCTCATCTTCTTTCTTGGCTTACTTTTAGATTTTTCTGGATTACTTCAGAAGTAATTTTTTCTTATTAAATGTATGATTATTAAACTTACTGAATTCTTATGTGTTTGCAGGTGCCTTGTTTTTTAGCCCTTGCACTTGAAATTTGGCTAGGTACAGAAAACTAGGTTCAAAATAGTTACCCCTCAGATCCTTGAAGATGCTACCTTCTGGAGATCCATGACTCACACTGGTGAGTCTGCTGTCAGGCTTGAGTTCCTCAACCATTGCCAAAGTCAAGAGGGCTTTTCTCTGGGATGACAGTCTTCAGGGTTATCTAGTTCTGAGTGGCTTTGCCTTTTTTCCTGAGCTGCTGTGGGAATCCAGATTCATCTCAGACTTGGTGTGCTTTTCTTTGCCACCAACTCGTTCACCAGTAGTTTTCCTGGATATATTTTCTTTGTCCTTTGGAAGACAAAAGTTGCCCTCCAATTCATTCTATTTTCAGAGGAAGAGAGTTGGCCCCGCTCATCCCAGCTCTCCCAAATGCAATTCTTAAACATCCCAGACTAATTTGTAAATTGGGAACTAGAATCATCTGGAAGAATCCTCTGCAAAAGTCAGCCTTTATCTCTGGAGTTTAGGCTCCTGCCATCTGTATAGTAACTTCTCCACTTACCGGATACCTTTTCTTTTCTTTTGATTAGAATCCTTCACATTTCCTGACTCACTGAAGACTCTTAGCCTTGTTTTCCACTACTATAATGGTTTGAATTTTAAAATTAAAACAGAGACAGGGTAGGTAGATGTGTGCAGAAATGCAAGACACATTGTTAACTGAAAAGTACAAAACATATGTACACAAGTACACATACAGAGAAATACTGGAATAATAGTGTGGCTACAATTTAATACTAGTTATCCTCAGTAGTAGGAATATGCTTACTTATGCTTACTAAAAATCGTTTACAATGAGCATGTTCTGCGTTTGTAATGATAAAAACAAGGTGCATGTGTGTTTGTGTATGTGTGTGTGTTTTAAAAAAAGAAACGATGCTTTGTCACATAGAGATATGGAGTAAGGGTATAAATCTACACAGGAATGGAAGTTTTAAGCTAGTCTGTGACTGCCCTCCTCCCTTACAGTGCAGTGCAATGCAAACTGCTTACATGCACACTAACTTTACATGAGCAAGTCAGCAAAATTAATTCAAGAATGTGAAATATTTACTGAGCTCTAGTGTACAGTGTTAGGCAATGCAGTTTAAGAGGGCTGCTCCAGATGAGAGTAGACCTCAGGAGGGGACAGTAGCAAAAGGTCAGCTCTGAGTTAGATCTGTCCAACAACAAGGTCCGGTCTGCTTTATCCTAGAGGGTCCCCAAGAGACTGGGTAAGTTCTGGGCCTCCTTCCAGGTATTCTAGTCTCTGAGACTATAAATGTCATGTTACCCATTTAATCGGATTCCAAAAGGGCTTCTTGGCAGAAAAATATGGGAACTACTGTAGCAGATCAACTACAAAGACAAACCAGTTTATTGGTTCAGGCTTCAGAAGAAACACTAGATGAAACTAAAATTTGCTGTAAGAAAAATGTGATAAATCTAGTATTACTTAAAAGCTTCTAAAGCAATGGCGAATAATAATAATAATAAGTTGCATACCTCTTCCACGTGCGCAACTTCTGCCCTGGGACTTCAAAGAAAGCTCTTCGAGTCCAGAGGGAGATGCACAGCTCTGCTGAGGAGATATTTATGGGGCTGTTATGGTGCCTAGGATGTTCCTATTATGCTCACCATTCGGACCTCCAGATTTCCAGAAACACAGAAAACAAAAGACTTGAGGCATTTTAAGAGGGGGAGTGCTTTTTCTTACAACACAAATGATGAGAGACTGTTACTGTTGTTGTCTTGTACCTTCAGGTTTTCAGAGGAGTCGGTGATTCCTAACATTACAAGAAAGAAAGAAGGCTGGAGTGGAAGTAACTACCACTGACATCCACCAGGCTGATAGACCACAGATGCAGCTATGGCTCCAGATATAGGTGGGTGATGTGGGGAAGCTGTGCATGTAAGGCGAACTTTTTCACTCTGTGACAATTTCAAGACCAAAAGCTATTTTGAAATTATCTTGTTGCAAGTTGCTTCATTTCTCCACACTTTCACACAACTAATAATAATAGGATGGTTCTTCATAGTTTTTTTTTAATTAATTAATTTATTTTGAGAGAGAGAGAGAGAGAGAGAGAGAGAGAGAGAGAGAGAGAGAGAAAGTGTAGGTGTGAGGAGGGGGGAGCAGAGAAAGAGAGGGAGAGAGAGAATCCCAAGCAGGCACTGCACTATTCCCACAGAGCCCAATGAGGGGCTAAATCTCACAAACCATGAGATCACAACCCGAGCTGAAATCAAGAGTCGGACGCTTAACAGACTGAGCCACCCAGGTGCCCCTTTAGTTCTTTTCGATGACTATCTAAGTCTTAGATTCTCAAACTGTAATGACCGTATAAGTCAGCTAGCATTCTTGGTAACATGTAGATTCTGATTTAGTAAGTCTGGGGTGGATCAGACCTCCTGCAGCTCTAACAAGCTCCCAAGTGATGTCAATACTATTGGTCTGAGAAGTACACTTTGAGTTGTGACAGTTTAAGACATGTCAAGTTACACACTACTCTATTTCGGTAGCCAGTCTGCCCTAGGTAAGCATGCCTAGTTTATATCACCAAACTTAAAAATCTGCCTTACTGATTTAGATCTACTGAGGCTGAAGACACCAAATCATTTGTGGAAGAATTCGAGTACCTTTACTTCCCCTGGCCCACTTAACGTAGAGCCTGCTTTGGATTCTGTGTCTCCTTCACTCTCTGCCCCTCCCCTGCTTATGCTCTCTCTCTCAAAAATAAATAAACACTAAAAAAATTATTTTGTAATAAATAAATAAACTTAAAAAAATATATGGCTGTAAGATGTGTCTATATATGCATGTGTTTGTTCATTTCATGCTCTTGTGTTACATAATTATCCTTTTGTTTATTTAGTATTTTATTTTTTTAAGTTCTTATATAAATTTCAGTTAGTTAATATACAGTGTAATATTAGTTTCAGATGTACAAAATAGTGATTCAACATGTCCCTACAACACTGAGTGCTCATCACACAAAGTGCACCCCTTAATCCCCATCACCTATTGAAACTTTCCCCCAATCCACATCCCCTAGTATTTTATTTTATAGCAGTCCAAGACATTAAGTCATTTCAATTCAACATAAGCCAAAAAGCATGGGACATTTCTTATAAAATAATGTTGCTATTATCATACATAACAAAAATTATCCTTAGCATCATCCAAAACTCAGGAAATAATTCAAATTTCCATGATTATCTCAAAAATGTCTGTGACAGGTGATTGTTTAATCCAAAGTCTATACATAATTTTGTTGTTATAAATCTCAAGTATCTTTTAATACTCTTTCTTCTTAATGTGAAGAAATCATGTCAATTGTCTAGTATTCTACATTGCAGTATTTTTTTAATCTATCAGATTTAGAATAAGGGCACCTATCCACTTATCTTAAGAGAAATCCTTTGAAGCACACAGAACTTGTACTAGCCCGTTCTTATTGATAGAAAAACAGGGTTACAAAGACTTTGATGTGCCTAAGAAGACCTGAAACAGAATCTTCATGTCTTAATTTCTCATCTAGTAATTTTTCTACTAAACATTTTTGATTGTTTTTATGTTAAAAGGTATGGTGGGATGTTGTAAATATATGTGGTTTCAAAAAGTCAGCTTACCTGTTTCATTTTGCAAATAATTTGTTAACAGACTTGACTATAAGTTCCAAGAGGACAAGGTCAGGTCTGTCTTATTCACCATAGTATTCCTAGGGCGTGGCTGAGCCAGGCACAGTTTAATGCCCAAAGACTGTAGAATAAAAGAATGAATGGATGAACATGTGTTGTGTTTTACCAAAGTGTGACAATGCCTTAAGTTTGAATAGTGCCTCACCCTTTATAAATCTCTTGTTTTTTAGTCTCTCATTTGATCATGAAACAACCACATAAGATCAATACTGCAGTCCCTATTTAACATGTAAAGAAATGAGATGGAAAGCATTACTCAAGCATGCATCAGGCATAAATAAAAGTGAGGCTAGATTCCAGGGTGTTTTCATTCCATCAGCTCTTTACACAACTTTTCAAAAAGTTTATTTATTTTTAGTAATCTCTACACCCAATGTGTGGCTCAACCTCACAACCCTGAGATCAAGAGTCACGTGCTCTTCTGACTAAACCAGCCAGGTGCCCCTCTTCAGGCAATTTCACCCTCTCAGATAAGGCAGACATGTGTGATACTTTACAACTGGCAAAGCCTCTTAGCTCCCTTGGTCTCTTCAGCAACCATCAAAGGTAGGAGTGATTGTCTCAGATTTATAAATGAGGAAACTAAACCCAAGCCACATGATTACCAAAAGAAAACTCTAACTTGATCCCCAGATTTTCTGACTTCAAATACAGTTTGGTTTCTACAACACAACCAGTTATACTCCTTCCCTGCCTGTCCCCTGCCTTATTCCTCTGTCAGACACAAATCCTTCATCCTTCCCTCCTCCCCAAGTGCCTTTCTATTCATACTTCTTTGAATAGCCCTGGTGTCTTATGGACATGTGATATGTTATATCTGCCTCCCATTCACATCACACTGACCAATTTCCTATCATTGCCCTATTCCCACCCTTGATGCAGAAGCAGTGTTTTCTCCTTAATATCCCTAATTCTATCTCCTCTTACTAGATGATACTGACTGATTATGCATCTAACGGGTCAGTATTTTGGATGCCTCTTATTTCTAACAAGAATCTAGAACTGAATGAACCAGAGTTTTGCTATCATCTGGCATTAAGAATTATGCATCTAAGATGAGAAGCTTTTTGAAAGGCTGATATAAAATGATTTATATTTCCAAAACCAAATAGGAAAAAAAAAACACCCCTCAGCATTAGCAAATGGTTGGAGAAGCAGCAGTTGCTTAGATGTTAACAGGATGGTGAAAATCTGGCCGTTTGGAGAATACATTCATCACTTTGGGCATATACTCACACACACACATACCCACTCCTTTTATTTTTCTTTACAATAGAACAACTATTCACCAGCCATTTAAAACTTTTTTCCCTGGGGTTTACTTTTAAGAGATTCTTTTTAAAGAGGTTGGATACTTGTGCTTCTCCAATCTGATCTTGAACTCAGGTCTCAGTGATATGAGAATATAAGATTTGGGGTACCTACCCCCACTACACCTTTGGAAAATTACTTTGAAACATTTGGAAGGCTTGCATTGGGAGGAGGTTTGAGGGGTGGGAGCAGTTTTATTATGCACGTTCGTTTATGGGTTGTGGCCAGATATTTTCAATGTGCTATTATTCTAGTTTTATGGAGTTCTTGGACCCTGTGGATATAAACATCTGGGAGTAAATGGTTGAGTGAGAGCTATATGCTATTCTGCGTGGGAAGAAATACATTTGTGTTGCATTTAAAATTTAATGAATTATTCACAAGGGAAGTGATAACTTAATAAGTAGACTATACATAAGTGAAATAAGAGAGACTTTTTTTGAAAAACCTTCCTACTGGCTGTATACAAATGTTTTATTTGCATTTTATCTACATGCACATGATCAAATTGTACAGATTCTTGTCTTCATGACCGGCTGTGTCTATCTAGCACTGGAGCGTTGGTAAAGGAGACTGATATGGGAATGAAGGAAAGATTCTGCCACTAAGTCTCCGCCACTAGGTTTGGGCTGAGAGAAGACATGAAATTGGATTTCATGGTATTCACTTTATGTGGGGAGAAAATCAATAGGTCTATGATGCATTTCTGTTTTGAAAGTCCTTTTCATCCTATTCTTTCTCAGACATTAGTACTATAATCAAAGACCTCTAAAAATGTTCTTTTAGCATTAACTCCTTTTCGTTCTCTACCCATACTTTCTCCATTTCCTTCTCTATCTTCTTTCCTTCTGTTTCCACACTCTCTGTGGGAAAGTGACACATCTCAGCATGTAAAGACCCCAAGGACAGTGTTCCGTGACACTGCTGAGCTCCACATATTCCACTACTGTGAGTTCCAGCTCTGACAGCCTGTCTCATTTCTGTGATAATTCTGAGTTGAATATGGGCAATGATCCCTTTTCTGCAGGTGGGAGAATTCCTCTGGTCACAACATTACCAGCTTCCCGAGGACCAGTATTCTTTGTGTTTGTACTTTCCCTGGGACAGGCTTTCTAGGAGCCCGTGAGGATGGGGCTGGAAGAAAGAGTTCTCTCTCTAGGGACTGCAGCTCTA
Source organism: Panthera tigris (assembly GCF_018350195.1). NCBI lineage: Eukaryota > Metazoa > Chordata > Mammalia > Carnivora > Felidae > Panthera > Panthera tigris. The sequence continues at coordinate 85,523,689 of NC_056665.1, read as the reverse complement.
CTAGGGAGCTATCATCATCTAATAGATCCCAGGACAACAGCAGCTCAGATACTTATGGGAGAATTGAGACTGGGTTATAACCAGCTTTGGTATTTCTCTTTACATTAAAATTGATCCAAGTTGAGGAAAGCAAGGGATGATAGAAAAGGAAAACAAACAAACAAAAACAAAAAATGCAGAAGCAAAGAGGAGAAAGAAAAGGATGTTGAGAACACGTGTGCGTGTTCAAAACCCTAATGGGATTGGGTGAGAGCCATTGAGTACCTGGTCCACTGCAGTTGTAAAGTCTGCTTTCACCATCAGGAGTGGGGTTTGGCATCTGGAAGTGATTTTGTTCTGTGATTACCTTTGGACTACAATGCTTGTTGGTTCTTTACTAACAAGCAAGCACAGACCCAGAGCAAGCCTTTCATGCTAACAAGCAAACAAGCCATCAGGCTGCAGATTTCAAAACCAGAGGCAGGAGGCGGATATGAAGTGGGTCGAAATTCTGTGGCTTCTCAGAGAAAAAAAAAAGTTGAGAGAGAAAGGGGGAAAAAGTGCCTTTGTCCTCCTTAGCCCCTTCTCAAAACACATGGAAAAATCAACAATTATTTCATAGATCATATGTCCACTCATATATTTTAAACTTTTGGAATGCAACTAACACTGCCTGAGGCAAGCAGTAAAAGACACTCAACTCTGCTCCACTACAGAATATAACATTGGTGAGCAAAGTGTCTGTGGGTCACCTTCCCTCTGAAACACTTGTGGCCTCCAGCCCCAGGGAGAGGATCTGAGACCATATTCTCTTTCCCTACACAGATTCCCTCAGAGCACACCCATTCAAAACACAGGCAAAGACTGAAGAGGTGAAATGTGAAAGATCAACTTCACTTCTCCCAATCTATAACATTTCATTCCCCGCCAACTTCTGTAATAACCTGTTCTGAGATGCCTTATTTTGATGGAAGCCAACTACCCACATCAGTTCTCCAAAGATTATGATTATAATTTCCAAACATTGCCGTAAAAAAACTGTCCATGAGTTTTTAGCATTGACCAGTTTCTATGGATCCTAAGGGGAAATAAGCCAGGCTGTAGGAGCAGGTTTGAAAGAAAATACATTAGATTAGTGAAAAGCAATGGAACAATAATGGTAATGATAATGATAAGCGCCAAAATGTCTTTAGTACTTGTAATGTGCCAGGACAGTGCTAGATCTTTATATATGTAACCTTCCTAATTTAATCCCACCCAAAACTCAGTGGCATGAATAATTCTATTATTACCCCCAGTTTATGGAGGAAGATGAGGAAATGGAGTGTTAGGGAAGGTGTTTGCCCAAAATCACACAGCCAATGAAAGGTAGAACCAGAACTCAAACCCAAGGACCACAGGAGAATGTTGGGAAAATATGCTGGATTTATGTTTTAGGCTCACTCTCCTCAGCAAACCACAGTATAAGTCAACTTTCCTCAGGAGCAGCATATGGTGTTTGCTCATGGTGCATGTGTGTAACTTACATCAGTGTTCAACTTTTGTAGGAAGGTGGTTGATAGGGGACAATTATGTGTATGCCTCAGCTTATTAAGTGAGCCAGAGTTACGTCCAGAGGGATATGACCATTGCATCACTGTCCTGAATTTCAAGCCTGGATTAAAACTTCCAAGGATTTCCACCTCCTAGCATTCAAGCCCTATGGATTGCCTTCTCCTTGAGTGTGGGATGGACTTAGTGACTTACTTCTAATAAATAAACTAAGGCATAAGTGATGGGATGTCACTACTGAGATTAGGTTGCAAAAAGACTCACTCTCACCAGGGTGCTCTGAAGGAAGCCAGCTGCCATGTTGTGAGCTGCCCTTTGGAGAGACACACTTGGCAAAGAAGTGATGTTTATGGCCAACAGCCAGCAAGGACTTGAGGCCTGCCAACAGCCAGGAAAATCCGCTTGGAAGTGGATCCTCCCCCAGTCGAGCCTTGAGATGACAGCAGCCTTATGAGAGACCTAAAATTGGGGGCGCCCAGCTAAGCTGTGCCCAGATTCCTGACAATCAGAGATGAAGATAAACACTGTTCATTGTTTCAGATCACTAAGTTTTGGCATAGATTTTGTACACAGAATCGATAAGTAGTATGCTTACTAAGGGTGAAGAGAGGAGATCATGGCTTGTCCTCTATGAGAAACTGTCGGGGGTGCTTACAGAAAGCCTGGTTCAAGGAGTGGGGGAAAATGTTTTCTTCAGGCTGTTTCTTGTCACTGGAATGCCAGCCTAGCTGGAGCCAGGTTGCAGTGCCAGGAGCAGTCCACTCTATCCTTGCTTACCAGCGCATTTCTCTGCTCTTTCCCAGTCTGCTTGTTATGTTGTGATTGATTATGTTGATTGGCCCAGAGGAAAGTCAAAGTGAATTTGTTTATTTATTTTGAGAGAGAGAGAGAGAGAAAGGAAATGAGAATGAGTGGGGGAGGGGCAGAGAGAGAGAGAGAGAGAGAGAGAGGGAGGGAGAGAGAGAATCCCAAGCAAGCTCCATGCTGTTATCACAGAGCCTGACTCAGGGCTTGATCTCACAAACCACGAGATCATGACCTGAGCTAAAATCAGGAGTCAGATGCTTAACCGACTGAGCCACCCATGCACCCCAAAAGTGAATTTAAACTAGGTTTGTGCCTCTTGAAAAAAGAACCAAGACTACGGCAGAGGCATTCATTTAGCAAATAGTGAAAAGCAAAAGAGGCCTTCATCCTGCCCCATCTTGTCCTCAGGTGGTTCACCTGTCTGGTGGTGGACACAGCCCATAATATGTGAATGGGAGTCATCCACAGGGAAGGCTGGCAGCCACCTGACTGCATGACACAGTTACCTCAAAACAACAATGCAGTCTGCCAACCAAAGAATATTGAAATTATTAGAATATTTTTAATATTTATCTATTTTATTTATTTATTTATTTATTTATTTATTTTAATCTTAAGTGTACTCTTTAATCCCCATCACCTATTTAAACCATCCTCCCTCCCCACTTCCCCTCTGATAACCCTCACTTTGTTCTCTGTAGTTAGGAGTCTGTTTCTTGGTTTGTCTCTTTTTTTTTCCTTTGCTCATTTGTTTTGTTTCTTCAATTCCACATGAGTGAAATTGTTTGATGTTTGTCTTTCTCTGACTTATTTTGCTTAGCATTATACTCTCTAACTCCATTAATTTCTCTGCAAGTTGCAAGATTTCATTCTTTTTATGGCTGAATAGTATTCTAATGTATATATACATATTACATCTTTATCCATTTATTTGTCAATGGACGCTTGGGCAGCTTTGATGGTTTGGCTATTGTAAATAATGCTGCAGTAAATGTAGGGGTGCATATATCTTTTTGAATTAATGTTTTCATATTCTTTGGGTTAATATCCAGTGGAATTACTGGATCATGTGGTAATTCCATTTTTAATTTTTTAGGAACCTCCATACTGTTTTTTAAACTGCACTGGTTTTCATTCCCACCGAGCAGCATACAAGCGTTCCTTTTTCTCCACATCCTCACCAACACCTGTTGTTTCTCATGCTGTTGAGTTTAGCCATCCTGACAGGTGTGAGGTGATATCTCATTGTAGTTTTGATTTGTATTTCCCGATGATGAATGACATTGAGCATCTTTTTGTGTGTCTGTTGGCCATCTGGATGTCTTCTTTGGAGAAATGTCTATTCGTGAAGGAATTAAAATCTTTATTCGGTCTCTCAAGGTAACATCCAAATGGGGAGTCGATTCTTACCGTATAGCAGAACATCTTTAAAATCACCTCTCACAGTTTCAGCCGCTCTCCAAATCCTCCTCACTGCTCCTCCTAATTGCCTCTCAAATCCAATTAAGGATACTTTCAAGTGTAACATTATACTCTGCTGTCCCTTCCCCCTCTTTCCTGTTCCTTTTCAATGCACCTCATCTCACCCAGGTGTCACACACTGGCAGGCATGGACCACACCAGCCTGTAGGTTATTTGTTCTTTGATCCCACAATAATCAAGACATCTTGTACCGAAATCCCAATCTGGGGTTTGACTTGAAGAGTGGTTAGGTCAGGCCACAGGGGGCTGTATTCCAGCAACAGTTGGCTAGGCAGAGCTGAGTTCAAGACTTCACCTCCCTTTGCTTTTGTTCTTGCTTTTGCTTTATAGGCCCCAACTCTGCTGCTTCTGCACAGTCCCTTCCACCACTGCATCCCACCCTGCCCCTGCAAGCGTCCCACCTGATGACTCCTGTTCTAACTTCACACCTAGCTCCCCACACTGATCCCAAGAGGCAAAAGAAAAGAGCCTGCCGAGTGGACAACACCAAGACTGTCTTTAGGGAGGGAAAGAGGCAGAGAACCCACACGGTATAAAATTGTTTGTCGCTGTTACATGTACACTTGCACATTTTCATAAATGCCATGAAGGAAAAGTATAGATTCTTGTTCTGTTTCTGCAAACATCATGACTGTGGTGGCAAAGCCTCTGTCCTTAACCAACAGGCTACACAGCCTTAGTGGATGGTGTTCTGGTGGCCTGGGCTGAGGACAGAGGCTGAAGGACACTTAGGGTCTGCCGTGTCCAGGCCAACACTATATGGGGCCCTGAGAGCTGCCCCAGGAGCCTGGAAGAGAGCTGTCCGAGAATATTTGCTCTGTGGAGTGTCATGGCTCTGCTCTGTTTTTAGAAGGAAACCAGGAACGAGCTGATGGGTTTGCTCTGGCAGCAAGATGGGGAGCTTGCTTAGGAAAGGAAGACTAAGGTTTATTATGATTGGGTAAAGCCCTTAATTGCCACTTTGGATGGAGCTTAGTTTTAAAATTCATATTCTGCAGCCAAAGGCCCCCTCCTTACACAGAACTACTGCAGCTAATTAGTGGCTGGGCATCTTGTAAGAAATGGCTATTTACTTTATTTTTAGTAAAAGCGTCTTGGAATTTTCCTGACTACTGACTTCTTTCAGTCCCCTTGGCCGCCAGAGGATGTTAACAGGAATGAAAAGAGTTGAACTTTACTCATGGCCAGTTAGCCTTTTTCAGGGACCTGTTTCTTCTCTTTGGGGGAAAAAGCATGGCTTCTGGCCACAAATCTTCTGGCAGGTTTCACAAACTCTTCCAGTCTACCCTACCTGGTGGCCCAGCTGCTGTGGCAAGAGCCAAATCCCAATAGTGGGCCCCTGGTTCTACTCCAGAAATGGTGAACCTCGGAGCTTTCCCTCCTAGAGAACAGATGCCAAGAAGGGCATGAAGAGATATAATTGCTCTGTTAAGAGGGGCTGGGAGTATGGGAAAGGCTCTCAGGTATGTAGCTGCTGATTGGATATCTTCTCTTTGTACCTCCAGATTTACTCCCTACCCTCTTCCACCCTGCTCTGGACCCCCAGAACCTCACCTGTGTGGACCACATCAACATCCTTCCTGGCCCTCTGGTTTCCCTTTTGGTCCAGCCAATGTGGAACACCAGAAGGAGACTGATGTGTATGTGGTAAGTTATTATTCCCTGGCCACCGTTCCATGGGGTTGCAGGTCTTGTCAGGAGACTGTCTTCATACGGCTTGCTCCATTTAGATTCTAAAGGTCACATTATCCCCTCTTCCCTTTAGACTTGGGGCAGTAATGGAGCCCCATTATGATTAGCTCTGCAGTGGTATCCTAATTTGAGACCACCATCTGTTTCTTGCAAGAACCTTGACCAATACAGCTATCCTTTATTGACCAGATCTTCAAGAATAAGCAAGCTGCCTTTCCTCTGGAGTAGAGAGGGGATCAGCCAGGATTGAGACCTAGTTTGCTGTTTGCAGAGACATGCCTGAGGGAAGGTACGGACCCTTCCTGTTCATTGGTGAAGCTGAGTAGGCCCAGATTCCTTTGCTGTAGCAGGACACACCTTCTGTGGACTCAGATGAGAGCCAGTCGGGGACTGGACAGATTTGTATGCAAAGGCTCCTTCCATGGTCTGAGCCCTAAGGCCTGTGCTAGTCCCTCTGGGTGAAGAGGATTTAGATATTACCCCAGGAAAGAGCTGCAGGCACATGTCCTTGTTGAATCTTCTCTGTGCTCTTCTGTCTTCATTAAGCAAGGGTGAAAATGTACATTTGTGTAGTCATTTTCCTCTTACTGGATTCTCAGCAGGGCTCCCATGTGCTCCCCAGTAAATCTTCAAAAAGCAAGTATCACCTATATGTGTCCTTCCTCCAGAAGTTGCCTCTCCACAATGGATAGGAAAGTTAGAAGGTAAAAGAGGGTAAAGTCTCAGACTTACACAAGGCCCTTTTCATCTTATATCCTCTTCAATATCTTCCTGTCACTTGTCTAGTCTCTGGCAAGTTATGAGGCAACAGCAAAACATATGGATTCTCTAAGAACTGACCTGTGTGAGGGCGCCTGGGTGGCTCAGTCAGTTAAGCGTCTGACTTCTGCTCAAGTCATGATCTCATGGTCAGCGGGTTGGAACCCCATGTCGGGCTCTGTGCTGACAGCTCAGAGCCTGGAGCCTGCTTCAGATTCTGTGTCTCCCTTGCTCTCTGCCCCTCCCCACTCATGCTCTGTCTCTCTCTGTCTCTCTCAAAAATAAACATTAACAAAATTAAGAAAAAAAAAAAACTGACCTGTGTGTTTAACCCATGTTCAATGTAGATTTTTTTCCAGGCTTGAAGGGTTTGGGCTCACTGGAAGGGAGAAGGCTCTGAAGGGTAATATGAGTAGACAGAACCACACTTAGAGAGCAGAGAGAAAGGATTTGCTTTGGCATTACATGCCTTCATCTTGCTTAAAGGACTAGATTTTGATATACTGTCCTCGTCTGGTAATATGTAGCCATTGTGCTTGCAAAGCTGTGACACATGGTCCTTATATTAGTTTCCTCCAAGGTTTCTCTCATGTTATACAGTAGTTCTTAGAGAGAAGCACAGAACACATACAAACACATGTACACACATACACACATGTGGCCTTTTCAAGATATTTGAACCTCTACTATGTATAGGAAATCCTTGTCTTCTCAGTTCAGCAAAGAGAACACGAAAGGACCCCAAAGAATCATGTACAGAGGACCTGAGATGAGGTTGGAGGTTCAGGGGCAAAATAAATAGAAACAGATGAGTTTAAAAATACAGGTTTCTCACACTCTCCCAGAAAATAGAAGAGGAAAAAATTCTAACTCATTTTGTGATACCTAAACTAGACAAGGGCATTACAAGACCACTACTGAGCAATAATCCTCATAAACATGTATGTCAAATCTTCAAGAAGATATTGTCAAATTGAATCCAGTAATATGTAAAAATTATAATACATCGGGGCTATCAATAAAATTATATTTATTTTGAGAGAGAGAGAATGAGCAAGGCAGAGGGAGAGAGAGAGAATCCCAAGCTGGACACAGGGCTTGAACTCACGAACTATGAGATCGTGACCTGAGCCAAAGTCAGAAACTTAACTGACTGAGCCACCCAGGCACCCCACAAGTGGTGCTTCCTAAAAGAACAGCTTGAATAATTAGATATCCACATGTAGGGGGAAAAAGGAACCTTGCGTCATACACAAAAAATAATTTGAAATGGATCATAGCCCCGAATTTAAGAGCAAAAACTCTAAAGGACTTCCTCAAAATTAATAACTTCATTTGAAAGACTCTATTAAGGAAAAAAAGGAAAACCACAAAGCTAGGAGAAAATGTTTTTTAAGACATATGTCTGTCTGATAAAGAACTTGTATTCTAAATACAAGAGCACTTATAAGTCAATAATAAAAAGGCAAACCACCCAAAAAAATGGAAAATAGTTTAATATAAATTTCATCAAAAGGAGATATGACTGGCAAACAAGTGTATGAAAAGGTACTCAACATCATTAATGTTTAGAGAAATGCAAATTAAAATTATAATAAGATTGACAATAGCAATCGTACACAAGAATGTGGTACAACTAGAAATCTCATCCCCTGCTGGTGTGAACACAAGTAGGGATAACCATTTTGAAAAGCAGTTTGGTAGATTTTGTACAGTTAAACGTCCACTCACCATACAATCCCACAATACTATGCCTGGGTATTTTCCTAAAAATACCTGTAGGCACATGTTTATAACAGCTTTATTCATAAAAGCCACAAATCAAATGTTCAACAGCTGAGTTGTTTAAGTAGGTAAACAAATTTTGGTATATCTACAAATGTGAATTCCATCCACAATCGTATTCTACTCAGCAATAAAAAGGAATGAACTAATGGGGTACCTGGGTGGCTCAGTTGATTAGGCATCAGACTTTGACTCAGGTCATGACCTCGCAGTTCATGGGTTCCAGCCCATATCGGGCTTTGTGCTGACAGCTTGGAGCCTGGAGCCTGCTTTGGATTCTGTGTCTCCCTCTCTCTCTGCCCTTCCCCTGCTCATGCTCTGTCTCTCTCTTTCTCTCTCTCTCAAGAATAAATACACATTAAAATTTTTTTTTAAAAAGAATGAACTGTTGATAGTTGCAACAACATAGGTAAGTTCTAAAAGCATCATGCTAAGTCAAACAAGGCAGACACAAAAGAATATGTACTGTATGGTTTCATTTATATGATATTCTAGAAAAGGCAATGCTATGTATTTGCTAGGGATTGGTGGGGTCAAGAAGAAGAGACTCATTGCAAAAGAGCAGGAGGAAACCTTTTTGGGGCAATAGAAATAGTCTGCATCTTGCATGATAGTTGCTCTGGCACTATATACATTGATCAAAACTCATCCAACTCTATACTTTAAAAGGGTAACTTTTATTATATATAAATTACTCCTTAATAAACCTAACTTTTAAAAAACATTAAAATACAGGTTTCTGCTTGTTACTCAACTAAAATTTTGCCAAATTGGCCTGTCTTACAAATTAATGAAAAAAACTTCCAGTTCCTTTCACTTTCTTCAGCTCTGTGTTGGGAATCCAGTAAAATATTTTTTTAGGTCTTGTCTGATTTCTTGTTCCACTTCTTTCTCCAGCTCTAGTCTAAGCTGTAGCTTATGTCTCTTTCAAAGAGAAGGAAAGAGGGTGGAGTTCTGCTCATTCACTTCGCTAGGCAGAACAATAACCTGTTAAATGGCCGAGAGATCCCACCCTCCCTCATGTTCCCATCTCTTAGAGAAATGAACCCCTGGGGTTTCACTGGTACATGTCATTATCTCAGCTCAAACCCATAGAGTGATGACTCTTTAAAGAGTGAAAGCATCATCTCACAAGGGTGCCTGGGTGGCTCAGTCAGTTAAGTGCCTGACTTCAGCTCGGGTCGTGATCTCATTCATAGTTTGTGGGTTCAAGCCCCGCATTGGGCTCTGTGCTGCCAGTTTGGAGCTTGGAGCCTGCTTCAGGTTCTGTCTCCCTCTCTCTCTGCCCCTCCCCTGCTCATGCTGTCTCTCTCAAGAATAAATAAACATTAAAGAAAGGGAGAAAGCAAGCAAGCAAGCATAATCTCATAGAGTGGGTAAAGTGGCACAGAGAAAAGAAAAGGGGCTTTGGAGAATTCCAGTTTTGGGTCTCTCACCTACTAATGTTACCTTTGAGTAATGCTTCAAACCTCCGGAGCCTTGTTTTTCTTTTTTGTGAAACAGGGAAATAATACCTGCCTTAAGAGGTGGCCTTAAAAATTAAATGAGACCTATATTAATAGGTCAAGAATCTAGCACATAGAGTCTCTTGACCAACAATTATTTTTGTTGTTGTTGTTACTGTCATCACCATGATTAATTATTGAATTAAGCTTGATAAAAAGCGTGTTCTAAGAAGTGAAATGAAATGTATGGGTAGGCAAGGAAGAGGTAGAACTAGAGTTGAGATGGCGATTTTATTTATAACCAAGCCCTCTTCTAGGAAGAATTTAAGGCAAGTTATAAAACATATCCAAATAAAAGGATTAAAAATATACAATTTAAGGAGACTATGACAAGGAAACTGGCAGAAAAATACCAAGAAATGTATGTCCAAACATCTTAATAGTTACTATGGGTGAGTCACAAATTTGGCATTGACCTTTTTTGATAATTCACTGTAAAAAAGAAATACATTAAGCTTCAAGATTCACACTTTCCACCAGCTACCGATAAGCTAGGTCATGAGGAGAAGTACCTATTTTCCTTACTCTCAAGAGATGTCATAGAGTGGAAGCACCAGTTATGGAGTAGATGGTTTCTCAACCACAGCCCCCTCCCTCAATAAATTCAAAAGTGAGTCTTTTATAAAATACCTCAGCATAGGCCAAAGCACAGATCCACACTTCAATGAAAAGCAGGAGACTCACATGGTCTAGTATAATCCTAAGGTAAATTTTAAAAATACTTAGAGAATTGTCTGCCTGTCTTTTTAAGACAACTCCTACAAATGCATCTTGAAACTTTTGATAAGTGTTTCAGAGCAGGGAGCTCAAAATTGTAACGTCTAGCAAGAATCTGAGGGTGAATATTGTGAATTGTTATTTAAAGAAAAAGGTAATCACTAGCTAAGAGTAAAGATCCTTTGAAAATTAAGGAGTCTACCCAAAATTGTGGGAATGGAGACAAATTATGAGCAGGGTCAAAAACACTCCTAAGAAACAGTCCTGGGGCCTGCTCTGACACACAGGCATTGGGATCCAAAGTTCTAAGCTATAGCATAAGGCCATAATGATTTTTGCCTGGAAATTTTTCAAAGCAGATGTTAGCAATCACCCACCATGGGCACTGAAAAAAATCTCAATAAAATACACATAGCATTTCTAATTTTAAGCACTGTAGGTTCTGGTCAAACACTTCAAGATGAATTAGTTGCAAATCATATTCTCAGATAGTGAAATGATTTGACCAGTGGTAGAGAATTGTTGGATATAAGCCACACGAAACACAAAGCACATCTGCCAAGGATAATGAATTTGGTTTAGAGAAGTTGGTCTTTCTTTCTGGTAACATTTAGATAACAGGGTCCAAATTTTTTTTTTTAAGACTGCTTCTAATATATGCTAGAAAAATCTCTGGAAGGAGCTGCTCTGGGTCATCTTGAGAGCTGCTCAATCCAAGGCTACCTGGAGTGAGGAGACCCCAACAGAGAAGCAGACTTAGAAACAGGGAGCTGAAAGGAAGGTTGTAAGGCAGCTTCAGCCAGAGGAGATATCACCCAAGTCAAGATGTCCAGTGTTGATAGGTCTCCAAAAAATCAAGAAGCTCCATGCAAGAGAAACAATTAGCATTTGGAATCTGCCACACTCAGAGGGTACTAATGTCTCATTGCAACTATACCAATTGAAATGGATGCTGTTGTATGTTCCTCAGATCCTCCTTTTAGGACCAAGACATTCATTTCCCAGCTCACAGTTGAGTCCTCCCCCAGGAATTGCTCTTGGAAGAAGATTATGTCCTCTGCCTGGAGGCAGCCTGAACCCAACTTCCTTTATTTATTTATTTTTTTAATGTTTGTTTATTTTTGAGAGTGGGGGAGGTTCAGAGAGAGACAGAGAGATGGAGGATCCAAAGTGGGCTCTGTGCTGACAGCAGAGAGGTCGATGTGGGGCTCAAACTCACAAACCACGAGATCATGACCTGAGCCAAAGTCAGATGCTTAACTGACTTAGCCACCCAGGTGCCCCAACCCAACTTCCTCGACAAGCAATGCCTGGACCCTGTGGTATACCTGAAGACCATCGCAGCTTCCGAACTCCCTGTGGGATTGCTGAGACCTCTGTGGCAACTACGTTGCAGTTTACCCGCTCTCTCTGCACAGGGACACAAAATTTGACACTGAATTTTGAAGGGTCTCTTGACCCCCTGAAGGTGAACTAAAGGTTAGGAACCTCTGTCTTACAGGGTAGGATGACAAAGTCCCGTGATACAATGGCCCTAACCAATTCTACCAGCAAGTGGAAATTACTGTCAGAGTAGAAGTTATGTAAACCTCGAGAGAAGATGACCATGTTAGGGGGGTTTTGGTATATATTTACATATATATGAATTTTATCTCAATGATATATTTTATATAATATATATTTATATATATGAATTTTATCTCAATAATATATTTATATAATATATAAAATAAAAATATACAAAATATTTGTACAAAAATACAAATATAAATGTTTATATTTTATATATCATTGAGATAAATTCATATATATTATGAATATATTATAAATTCATACATATTATGAATGTATTATGTATTCATATTTGTGAATATTATATATTTATATTTTATATATCATTGAGATAAAATTAATATATGTTAGATTGTATACATATATATCTTTGAGATAAAATAACACAAGTTATATAACATAACATAAAAACAACCATTTTAAAGTGTACAATTCAGTGGCAGTTAGTCATGATATTGTACAACCATCACCTCTATCTAGTTACACAAAATTTTCACTACCCCAAAAGTAAACTCTGTATCCATTAAGTAGCCATTCCCTATTCCTTCTTTCTCTTCCCTTGGTAACTACTTACTCTGCTTTCTGTCTTTAAAGATACATCTAATCTGGATATTTCCTATAAATGGAATCACACTCGTCTAGTTTATTTCACATAGCATGTTTTTGAGGTTCATCTACACTGTATCATGTATCAGTATTTCATTCCTTTTTTTGTCTGACTAATTCTCTGTTATATGGATATACCACATTTGTTTATCCATTCATCAGTTGATGGACATTTGGGTTCCTTCCACCTCTTGGCTACTGTGAATAGTAATGCTATAAACATTTGTGTACAACTATTTGTTTTGAATATCTGTTTTAATTTCTTTGGGGTATACATCTAGTAGTGGGATTGCTGGATCATTTAGTGATTCTTTGTTTAACTTTTTGAGGAATCACTGAACTGTTTTTTCACAGTGACTGCACCATTTTACATCCTAACAGCAATGAACAAGTTTTCCAATTTCTCCACATCTTCACCAACATTGGTTATTTTCTATTTTTATTATGGTATCTCAGTGGGTTTTGATGTGAATTTTCCTAATAACAAGTGATATTGAGCACATTTGCATGTAGTTTTTGGGCATTTGTATATTGGGAAGGTTATGTCTATTCATGTCCTCTGTCCATTTTAATTTTTTTAACATAAACTCTATGCCCAAGATGGGGCTTGAACTCATGTCTCCAAAACCAAGAGTCACAAGAGTCACATGTTCTACCAACTGAGCCAGCCAGGTGCCCCTCCTCTGCCCATTTTTAAATTTGGTTGTCTTTTTGTTGTTGAACTGTAGGAATTCTTTATATATTCTGGATACTAGGCCTTTATCAGATATATAGTTTACAAATATTTTCCTCCCATGCTGTGTGTTGTCTTTTCACTGTCTTGATAGTGTCTTTTGATGCACAAAATTTTGACAAGGTTCAGTTTATCTTTTTCTTTACTTTTTTTTTTTTTTTTTTGCTTCTGCTTATGGTGTCATATCTAACAACCCGTTACTAAATCCAAGGTCATGAAGATTTACCCTTATATTTTCTTCTAAGAGTTTTATAGTTTTAAGTCTTATATTTAGATCTTTGATTCATTTTGAGTTAGTTTTTTTTATATATGATGTGAAGTAAGGATCTAACATCATTCTTTTGCATGTGGATAGTCAGTTCTCCCAACACCATTTGTTGAAGAGACAGGACCATGTCTACTTGAGGATGTAACAGGATTAGATTTTGAGTATGACTGATATGTTCCTAGGCCAGAAGTTCCAAAATTTTTTTCTCAGAGTTTTCTCTCTCTCTCTCTCTCTCTCTTTCTCTCTCTCTCTCTCTCTCTCTCTATATATATATATATATGAATTTTTTTTCTTTTAGAGAGAGAATCTTAAGCAGGCTCCACACTCAGCATAGAGCCCGATGCAGGGCTCAATCCCATGAACCTGGAATCATGACCTGAGTCAAAATCAAGAGTCAGATGCTCAAGAGACTGAGCCACCGAGGCACCCCTACATTTTATCAGTTTGTGATGACCCAATATTTCAGTAATTTGTTTTCATGGTGCTCCTAGACCAAAAAGAAATTGTTAGTAGTTTCATGTGTTATAAGTAGATAAGGTCAAACAACTTAAGAAGTATTTATGCTCTAAAAACTTGGTGGCCATTTGGAAAAATATTACATATTAATTAAAAGAAAAGATAAAATTTTCATTTCATTCTTAAATAACCAACAATTGCTAAATGTGTGTCACTGCACAATTTCTCAAACTCTGGATTTAGAAAGGACATTGCCATTCTCATTTCCGGGTCTATACTGTTGATGATGTCAGCAATAAAAATATAATGTGATCTAACATTGAAATTATAAATAATCCGGAGCTAGTAGTTCATATCATATCTGGTAGAGGTTGGGTATCCTTGTGTTTTCCTCAGAAGTTGAAAATAATCTGCAATGAGCTTGTGTGTTTGCTATAGGGTTCAGGTGACCCCACTACACAGTTTGGGAACCTAGATACGTGGAAAATAGATTTGAAAGCACAAGGCAAAACAGACATAGTCCCACTGCAGGAAACTCCAGGAGAGAAGGTCAGTTAAGAATGCCGAGGAGGCGCCTGACTGGCTCATTTGGTGGAGTGTCCAACTCTTGATCTCAGGGCCATGAGTTCGAACCCTACGTTGGGTGTAAAGATTATTGAATGAATGAATGAATGAATGAACGAACAAACAAACTAAAAAAAAGTATGCTGAGAACTCTGACAAATGGAATTTTACACAATCCTATGTGGAAAGATAAAGGGACGTTCACAAAGAACACAAAGGGAAGTTCAAAGTTTTCCCTAGTAAGCCCAGACTTAAAAACAGTATGTATTGGGGCGCCTGGTGGCTCAGTCAGTTGAGCGTCCGACTTCGGCTCAGGTCATGATCTCACAGTCTGTGAGTTCGAGCCCCGCATCGGGCTCTGTGCCGACAGCTCAGAGCCTGGAGCCTGTTCAGATTCTGTGTCTCCCTCTCTCTCTGACCCTCCCCCGTTCATGCTCTGTCTCTCTGTGTCTCAAAAAACTAAATAAACATTAAAAAACAACAACAACAGTATGTATAGATGATGGAAATGTCAGGGCAGGCAGGAAGGGAGACATAATATTAAGTATAAACATAAGAGGGTAGCACAGATATGTAATGGCAGAGCTAGAAAATTTCATGACCCAAGTGAAGCAAGACTGGGGAAAAAGTACTAAAGACAGGTAAAAGGGAATTTAAATTTTAGAGTAAGGAAATTGTTTTTGGAGCAAGAAAGATCAAGGCAGGAGTGGACCAAATATTTAGGCTGTTGTCATAATGTAATGTTGTTAAGGTCTAATGAGATCAGAGAAAAATATGAACTCTGATTGCTTCTGTCTCTCTCAACAAGGCAAACAATATTCACACTGAAACGATTCAACTTATAGTCGTAGGAAAGACTGGGCCAGTCAGGAGAGCCTGGATATGCTGCAAAACAACTCTAAAAAAGTCAGTAGCTTAAATAACAAAGGTTTGGTTTTCATTCATGTAAAGTCCTTTATAGATTCAATCAGTTTTTTAGGCAGCTATCCTTTGTATGTTGGCTCAATATTCCAGCTTACTTTGGTCTGGTGGCCCTGTGACATTAACGCATACTTCCATGCAAGGGATGAGGGGCACGGAGAATCTCACACCCTCTTAAATGTTTCCACACAGAAGTGATCATCTTAATTTCCTCTCACATTTCATTTGCCAAAGCAAGTCACAGAGTCACTTGCTTATAGGGAATGGAAGGGGCAACACTCCTGAGCACATGGAAGGAGAGGGCTTGAAAGAGCAGTGAGCAGTATTAATGCCCATCATAAGCTGTCTCTACCTCCCTTCTCAATTCTGCTACAAACCTACATTTACCGACACTTGGAATAATTTTTTAGGTCATATACAGTGAACACATACAGTAAACAACGGGTTCTAATTCACCCCTTTACTTTTGAGTGGCAGAAACTATTCTGGAGCCTCTATTGTTTGTTTACTCCTCTACTCAGTCCTCCCTAGTCATTGTGGTCTAGGCGGGGAGAATGAAGGATGCCCCCTATACCACACCAGGGGGAAGAGGGAAGGACTCTGGAGTAGGGAAGGGATTAGGAGAGCTTAAAAGCAGAACATATGGCCAGCAGTAGAGAACAGGTTCTTGGAGACTGTATTATTTACTATTCTCTGCTCTCCGGGGATTTAAGGGTGTTGTGCCTTGGCTAAACAATGGAAACTGCCAATTTGCTAGGTTTCCCAGTAGCTACTTGACGGGTAAGCAGAAAAGCCAAAATTGTGGGCAGTCCCTTTAGAGTTACAACAAACACTAATAATCCTTTAAGATTAAGCACTGGAAGATCTTTTTAGAACTATGAACTAGTGAAGAACATTTGAAGCTCTGAAAATCTCTCTCCAATGCTTTATCCACTCCCTGACAAACTAGTGCCTAAAAAGCCTTGTGTAGTCCCCACTGTGTCTGACTTCATACCCTGCAGGAGCCTGGACCCTGGAATGGATTAGACTTTGAACGAGGCTATAGATCAAGTAAGGAGGGAGTCTTGAGTCTCCTTTTAGCAGTAACCCTGAAGGCCACTGAATATCCTCTAGGTATCCTAGAACTGGTCTCATGGAGTATTTGAGGTTACAATAGGCCACTCCCAACACTTTAATTTCTGGCATAAATTGTGAAATATGTCATTGCTGTTCTATCAACAACAGCAGCCCTGCTCAGGGTAAAAAAATCCTAATGGAACTGGAATGCTCTTGCCTTAAATGGAGATTTTGCCAGTGTTAAGAAAGATGCAAACCAGCAAAAGGCATTGTATCCACTTTTCCCTATGCTGTCTTCTATGTACAACCTACCAGTTAATAGACTAGAGGGATCAAAGTCTGGCCCTAGTTCTGAGCAAATTCAGAGCTGAGTTATAATTCCCAATCAAGGTGGAAAATGTGGCTTCTCTGCTGACTCAGCTGGTAAACTTCTACCCAGGGGCCCCATGTTTCTTTGGCAGCTCCACAGTAGTTCTTGTGTTGTCAGTGCAGTGGAGGTTTGGTGCACACATTTCCTGGATGTGGTACAAGTAAAGAGCCTGGGATTATTTTTATAAGCGTTGGTTCCATAAATTAGAACAGATAATCCTTCCTGGTGCCACTGTACAACTTAGAGAAGACACAGAGCAGAAAACCCTTTAGAAAAATTAGCTTCTTGGAGGGGGGAGCCAAGATGGCAGAACAGCATGGAAGTTTTTTCTGTGTCTCGCATCCATGAAATACAGCCAGATCAACACTAAACCATCCTACATACCTGGTAAACTGTACCTGGTAAACTGATTGGAGGATTAACACAACAATCTGCACAATCTGAACCACAGAATTCAGCAGGTATGTGGCACGGAGAAGTGAACTTGGGGGGAGAGAAGCCGGTGGCAGGCAGGGGGCCGCTTTTGCAGGCAGAGAGAGGACTGAGATATTGGGGGGGGCAAGGGGAGAATATGGGGAAAGCACCCCTCCCCAAAAGCAGCTGGAGAGAAAGTGGAAAATTGGAAACAGCCGTAGGGACTGAACTAAAAAGGGAGAAAGGAGAAAGGAGAGGGTTTAAATTCCATTAAGACTGTAAACAAGGGGAGCGCAAGGGCTGCAACTCCGCAGCTCGATACCTGGAGGTGCTCTGGTGGGAAGGGCGAATCCCCAGGAACAGAGTGGGGTCCGGGACGTTCTCGGGCCACATGGGGAAAAGTGGTTCCACTGCTGTAAGGACATTTGGTACAGACTGTTGAAGCCACCTGGTCCCGGCAGACCCCAGAAAATGGCCACATTTGCTGGTGCTGGAACAAAGTCATTAAGGGTGAAGCCTGGTGCCACATGTGTTTTCTGATTTTCCATAATCCCTGAAACGCTGCTGCTCCACTATCTCGCAAACTTTTTCTGGGGCGGGCTGGCACCTGGCTGCAGTCTTGGGGCACCGGCAGCAGCAGGGTCCAGCAAGCGTTCCTGGGTGCAGCCAACATTCGGCCATTGCTCATTCTGTCACTGCTCGGTTGAGACCCTCCCGTAGAGGGGTGGAGCGGGTCAAAGCCGCAGTCCTTCGGAAGTAAGGGGCCGGGGAAAACAGCCGCATCTGAGACAAAACTCAGAAGAGAGGTATTGCCTGGGGCCTGGTCACGGACAGTGAAGAAGCAGTGGACGATATCTGAAGACAGAGGACCGGTGCGCGATTGCTAATCTGGGAGAGCAGACTGGGTAGCTGGCTGCTGCCATTTTCCCCTGCTCCAGCGCATGCGCACATGCATTGACAAGCGCCGCAACACTCCACCCCAGTAGGCTAGCAGCGCCATCTAGTGGAGAGTGGAGCTGTTACACTGAGCCCCGCCCAAACGGGCCAACTTCGCTCTTCAAGAACACAAGTCTCACCGCCTACTTCGTTTATGGACTATAAAGCACTACATATTCTGACTTCTAGGGGAAAATGAAGTAATTTCAGTCCTATTTCAATCTGTTAGCAGGTCCATCTATTCAATTTTCTTTCTTTTTTTTCTCTTTTTCACTTCTTTTCTTTTTCTTGAATACAGAAACAGAAAAATTCATTTTTATTTTCAATTTTTTTTTCAGGCATTTTTTTTTACATTTATTTATTTATTTTTGAGAGACAGAGAGAGACAGAGCACAAGAGGGGGATGGGCAGAGGGAGAAGGAAACACAGAATCCGAAGCAGGTTCCAGGCTCCGAGCTGTCAGCACAGAGCCCGATGCGGGGCTTGAACTCAGAAACTGTGAGATCATGACCTGAGCTGAAGTCAGATGCTTAACCGACTGAGCCACCCAGGTGCCCCTCAATTTTTATTAAAAATATTTTTCTTTATTCTTTACTGTATTTTTTACTTTTGTGTAAAGTTTTTCAAATTCTATCTTCCATCATTTTATTTTAGTCTACTTCAGTGTATTCACCTTTTCAAATTTTCAAACGATTTCCTTTTTTTTCATTTTTCTTTTTTGTTTTTGTCGTTTCTTTTCTTTCTTGAATGCAGAAAGAGAAAAACTTCATTTTTACCTTCAATTTCTATTATAAATATTTTTCTTTAATTTTTTTACTGTATTTTTTGCTTTTATGTAAATTTTTTCAAATTCTATTTTACTTCCATCATTTTATTTTAGTCTACCACAGTGTATTCACTTTTTCAAATTTTCAAGCGATTTCTTTTTTTTCTTTCTTTTTTTTCCTTTTCTTTTTCTTGAATACAGAAAGAGAAAATTTTCATTTTTATTTTTAATTCTTATTAAATATATTTTTCTTTGATTTTTTCTATGACATTCTTTACTTTTGTGTAACTTTTCAAATTCTAATTTACTCCCATCATCTCATTTTAGTCTACTTCCGTGTATTCATTTTTTCAAATTCTCAAACAATTTCCCTTCCCCCCCTGCTTTTTTCTCTCATCAGTCAAACCACTTTCAACACCCAGACCAAAACACAACTAGAATCTAGCGTCATTAATTCGATTTTTCTGTGTGTATTTTTAATTTTTTAATTTTAATATATTTTTTAATTTTAATTTTTTTAATTTTAATTTTTCTACCTCATTAGTTCCTTTTCTCCCTTCAAAATGACAAAACGAAGGAATTCACCCCAAAAGAAAGAGCACGAAGAAACAACAGCCAAGGATTTAACAAACACAGATACAAGCAAGATGTCTGAACCAGAATTTAGAATCATGATAATAAGAGCACTAGCTGGAGTCGAAAGTAGATTAGAATCCCTTTCATTCCTTTCTTCAGAGATAAAAGAAGTAAAAAATAGAATGAAATTAAAAATGCTATAACTGAGCTACAATCATGGATGGATGCAGCAACGGCAAGGATGGATGAGGCAGAACAGAGAATCAGCTATATAGAGGACAAACTTTAGAGAATAATGAAGCAGAAAAAAAGAGGAAGATGTAGGCAAAAGAGCACGATTTAAGAATTAGAGAAATCAGTGACTTATTAAAAAGGAACAACATCAGAATCATAGGGTTCCAGAAGAGGAAGAGAGAGAAATAGGGGTAGAAGGGTTATGTGAGCAAATCATAGCAGAAAACTTTCCTAACGTGGGGAAAGACACAAGTCAAAATCCAGGAAGCATAGAGGAGCCCCATTAGATTCAACAAAAAACGACCATCAACAAGACATATAGTCAGGTTCACAAAATACTCAGGCAAGGAGAGAATCATGAAAGCAGCAAGGGAAAAAAAAGTCCATAACCTACAGGGAAGAAAGATCAGGTTTGCAGCAGACCTATCCACAGAAACTTAGCAGGCCAGAAAGGAGTGGCGGGATATATTCAGTGTGCTGAATCAGAAAAATATGCAGCCAAGAATTCTTTATCCAGCAAGGCTGTCATTCAAAATAGAAGGAGAGATAAAAAGTTTCACAAACAAACAAACAAAAATTAAAGGAGTTTGTGACCACTAAGCCAGCCCTGCAAGAAATTTTAAGGGGGACTCTCTGAGGGGAGGAAAGATGAAAGAAAAGAAAAGAAAAAAAAAGTATATATATATATATATATATATATATATATATATATATATATATCTCAAAAGCAACAAAGACTAGAAAGGACCAGAGAACACCACCAGAAACTCCAACTCTACAAGCATCATAATGGCAATAAATTCATATCTTTCAGTACTCACTCTAAATGTCAATGGACTCCATGCTCCAATCAAAAGACATAGGGTGACAGAACGGATAAGAAAACAAGATCAATCTGTATGCTGTTTACAAGAGACCCACTTTAGACCTAAAGACACCTTCAGATTGAAAGTAAGGGGATAGAGAACCATCTATCATGCTAATGGTCAACGAAAGAAAGCTGGAGTAGCCATACTTATATCAGACAATCTAGACTTTAAAATAAAGACTGTATCAAGAGATGCGGAAGGGCATTATATCATAATCCAGGAGTTTATCCACTGAGAAGACCTAACAATTGTAAACATTAATGCGCCAAATGTGAGAGCACCCAACTATATAAATCAATTAATCACAAACATAAGGAAACTCATCAATAGTAATACCATAATAGGAGGAGACTTCAACACTCCATTTGCAGCAATGGACAGATCATCTAATCAAAAAATCAACAAGGAAACAATGGCTTTGAATGACACACTGGACCAGATGGACTTAACAGATAGATTCAGAACATTTCATCCAAAAGCAGCAGAATATACATTCTTCTCCAGTGCACATGGAACGTTCTCCAGAATAGACCATATACTGGGACACAAATCAGCCCTAAGTAAGTACAAAAAGATCGAGATCATACCATGCATATTTTCAGACCACAGCGCTATGAAACTCGAAATCAACCACAAGAAAAAATTTGGAAAGGTAACAAATACTTGGAGACTGAAAAACATCCTACTAAAGAATGAATGGGCAAACCAAGCAGTTAAAGAGGAAATTAAAAAGTATATGGAAGCCAATGAAAATGATTACACCACAACCCAAAACCTCTGGGACACAGCAAAGGCAGTCATAAGAGAAAAGTATATAGCAATCCACGCCTTCCTAAAGAAGGAAGAAAGAGGGGTGCCTGGGTGGCTCAGTCGGTTGAGCGTCCGACTTCGGCTCAGGTCACGATCTCGCGGTCCATGAGTTCGAGCCCCGCGTCAGGCTCTGGGCTGATGGCTCAGAGCCTGGAGCCTGCTTCCGATTCTGTGTCTCCCTCTCTCTCTGCCCCTCCCCCGTTCATGCTCTGTCTCTCTCTGTCTCAAAAATAAATAAATGTTAAAAAAATTAAAAAAAAAAAAAAGAAGGAAGAAAGATCTCAGATACACAACCTAACCTTATGCCTTAAGGAGCTGGAAAAAGAACAGCAAATAAAACCCAAACCCAGCAGAAGACAAGAAATAACAAAGATTAGAGCAGAAATTAATGTTATTGAAACCAAAAAAACAGTAGAACAGATCAATGAAACCAGAAACTGGTTCTTTGAAAGAATTAACAAAATTGATAAACCTCTAGCCAGTTTGATCAAAAAAGAAAAAGGAAAGGACCCAAATAAATAAAATCCAGAATGAAAGAGGAGAGATCACAACCAACACAGCAGAAATACAAACAATAATAAGAGAATATTATGAGCAAGTATATGCCAATAAAATGGGCAATCTGGAAGAAATGGACAAATTCCTAGAAACATATACACTACCAAAACTGAAACAGGAAGAAATAAAAAATTTGAACAGATCCATAACCAGTAAGGAAATTGAATTAGTAATCAAAAATCTGCCAAAACACAAGAGCCCAGGGCCAGATGGCTTTCCAGGGGAATTCTACCAAACATTTAAGGAAGAGTTAACACCTATTCTCTTGAAGCTGTTCCAAAAAACAGAAATGGAAGGAAAACTTCCAAACTCTTTCTAGGAAGCCAGCATTACCTTGATTCCAAAACCAGACAGAGACCCCACTAAAAAGGAGAACTATAGACCAATTTCCCTGATGAACATGGACGCAAAAACCCTCAACAAGATATTAGCCAACCGGATCCAACAATACATTGAAAAAACTACTCACCACGACCAAGTGGGATTTATATCTGGGATGCAGGGCTGGTTCAATATCCGCAAAACAATTCACATGACTCATCACATCAGTAAAAGAAAGGACAAGAACCATATGATCCTCTCAATAGATGCAGAGAAAGCACTTGACAAAATACAGCATCTTTCTTCATAAAAACCCTCAGGAAAGTAGGGATAGAAGGAGCATACCTCGAAATCATAAAAGCCATATATGAACGACCCAACGCTAATATCATCCTTAATGGGGAAAAACTGAGAGCTTTCCTCCTAAGGTCAGGAACAAGACAGGGATGTCCACTCTCAGCACTGTTATGCAACATAGTATTGGAAGTCTTGGCCTCTGCAATCAGACAACACAAAGACATAAAAGGCATCCAAATTGGCCAGGAGGAGGTCAAACTTTCACTCTTCACGGATGACATGATACTCTATATGGAAAACCCAAAAGATTCCACCAAAAAACCTGCTAGAATTGATTCATGAATTCAGCAAAGTTGCAGAATATAATATCAACACAGATTGGTTGCATTCCTATACACCAAAAATGAAGTGACAAAAAGAGAAATCAAGGAATCGATCCCATTTACAGTTGCACCAAAACCATAAAATCCTAGGAATAAATCTACCCAAAGAGGTGAAAAATCTCTACACTGAAAACTATAGAAAGCTTATGAAAGGAATTGAAGAAGACACAAAAAAATGGGGAAAGTTTCCATGTTCCTGTATAGGAAGAACAAATATTGTTAAAATGTTGATATTACCCAAAGCAATCTACATATTCAATGCAATCCCTATCAAAATAATGCCAGCATTCATCACAGAGCTAGAACAAATAATCCTAAAACTTGTATGGAACCAGAAAAGACCCCGAATAGCCAAAGCAACCTTGAAAAAGAAAACCAAAACAGGGGCATCACAATCCCAGACTTCAAGCTGTACTACAAGGCTGTAATCATCAAGACAGTATGGTACTGGCACAAGAACAGACACTCAGATCAATGGAACAGAATAGAGTCCAGAATGGGACAGAATGGATCCAGAAATGGACCCACAAACATATGGCCAACTAATCTTTGACAAAGCAGGAAAGAATATCCAACGGAATAAAGACAGTCTTTCCAGAAAGGGGTGCTGGGAAAACTGGACAGCGACATGCATAAGAATGAACCTGGACCAGTTTCTTACACCATATACAAAAATAAACTCGAAATGAATGAAAGACCTCAATGTACGACAGGAAGCCATCAAAATCCTCGAGGAGAAAGCAGGCAAAAACTTTCTCCTTGACCGCAGCAACTTTTTACTCAACACATCTCTGGAGGCAAGGGAAACAAAAGCAAAAATGAACTACTGGGACCTCATCAAAATAAAAAGCTTCTGCACAGCGAAGGAAACAATCAGCAAAACTAAAAGGCAACCAATGGAATGGGAGAAGATATTTGCAAATGACATATCAGATAAAGGGTTAGTATCCAAAATCTATAAAGAACTTATCAAACCCAACACCCAGAAAACAAATAATTCAGTGAAGAAATGGGCAAAAGACATGAATAGACACTTCTCCAAAGAAAACATCCAGATGGCCAAGCGACACATGAAAAAATGCTCACTCATCATCATCATGAAAATACAAATCAAAACCACAATGAGATACCACCTTACACCTGTCAGAATGGCTAACATGAACAACTCAGGCAGCAACAGATATTGGCGAGGATGCGGAGAAAAAGGATCTCTTGCATTGTTGGTGGGAATACAAGCTGGTGCAGCCACTCTGGAAAACAGTATGGAGGTTCCTCCAAAACCTACGACCCAGCAATTGCACTACTAGGCATTTATGCACAGGATACAGGCGTGCTGTTTCGAAGGGACACATGCACCCCCATGTTTATAGCAGCACTATTAACAATAGCCAAAGTATGGAAAGAGCCCAAATGTCCATCGATGGATGAATGGATGAAGAAGATGTGGTATATATATGTATACAATGGAGTATTACTTGGCAATCAAAAAGAATGAAATCTTGCCATTGCAACTATGTGGATGGAACTGGTGGATATTATGCTAAGTGAAATTAGTCGGTCAAAGACAAAAATCATGTGACATCACTCATATGAGGACTTAAAACAGATGAACATAAGGGAAGGGGAAAAAATAATATAAAAACAGGGAGAGGGACAAAACAGAAGAGACTCATAAATATGAAGAACAAACTGAGGGTTACAGAAGGGCTGTGGGAGGGGGGATGGGCTAAATGGGTAAGGGGCACTAAGGAATCTACTCCTGAAATCATTGTTGCACTATATGCTAACTAATTTGGATATAAATTAAAAAAAATAAAAAATAAAACAACTTAAAAAAATTAGCTTCTTCCAAATAAATGATGTGGGCTTAACTTCCAACAGCCAAAAACCATAAACAGGAAGAGTTGGGAGAGAATTCTAGAATAAATGGTTGAATTGAACTGAATTGTACCAGAAGATGTATAAGATCAAGAATGGAAAGAAAGAGTAATATGTTGCAGAAAAAGTGTGCCTGAGACTGCAGGCATCTGCCAGGCTAGAGTCTCAAGCAAGCCAGCTTCTCATTTGGAGGACTTTGTATTAAATTCGTGCAGATTTCAAGCAGAGCTCTAGAGGGCAGCAAAGACGTGGTGTCTTTGATGAAGAAGGTCACATTAAGAAATACAGGTATCAATTTTTTTTCTTTTTCTTTTCTTTTCTTTCTTTCTTTCTTTCTTTCTTTTTTTTTTTTTTTTTTTTGCATACAGTGCCAATTTTTGTTTTGACTGATGTTTGGGTTAAAATAGTCTAGTTTATTATAGAAATGCAAAATTTTAGGGCTTAGATGTCTTGTAGTGTTGTCAAGTTAGTTCAGGCCTCTGCTTTACATATAAGGAATGGCCCCCAGGGGCTAGTGATTTTAGTAAGGTCATTTGGTTAGATAGTGTCATTTAAGACCCCATCCCACCCCCTCACATTCACACAAGGACATACACACTTATTCGAGGTTCTAGAAAATTTTTTTCTATCCTGAAATCATGTGGGTATTATGGAGGCTTGAGTTCACACACTTAACTCATATCCTATGGGGGAATAAAAGGAGTGATTGGAATTCTTAAGTCTGAAGCTGGTGGTTTTTAAGTGCTGTAATTAAACTTGGACAGAGAGATTTCTCCAGAGTCAGATCAATTTAAATTTCCTCAGCCAATACTTCCAGGCTTTGGACTCTAGGTGGCAACATAGGACCTTTCGTTTGCTTTCGGGCAGCATCAGCAATCTGGACTGATCTTTCAGGAGGAAACCTGTTTATTTGGGTTCTTCTTGACCCTGGTGGACTAACAGCACTTTCTCTTAGCTAAACTAATGATCAGAACCTGGATGCTCACTTCTTAGAATTATTTTCACTATAATCCTCTGACAATAACTATTAGTTAACAGGTCATACTCTGTTATGTCATATATTTGGCAGGGTCACATCTACAGAGGAGTGCATTTTTATTGATTTTTAAACTTCACAGCTTTCATACAGCTGCTGCCCCTCTTCACTGAGTCACCCCTGCCTCCTCCCCACTCTCCCCAGCCGACTCACAGTGTACAATTCTACCTACCCCCTTACTTTACCCTTGCACACACCCCCCCCGCAATATTTTATTTCAGTGGAATCAGCTTTAAATGGGCATAAAGGACAATTCTGAACAAAAATAGGACTCAGAGGATGGTCTGGTAAGTTGGGAAGGGAGAGGGTGACACTTCATGCATCTGATTTCTGAATCCATAGTATTTCTAGAGTGGGGCTTCTGAAGAAATGTTCTAAAAATCACGTGGGATGTTTGGACCATACTTGGGACCTATTGGGTCCCAGTCCCTGGGGGTGGGTCTGGGAATCTGTTAAGCTCCTAAAACTAGACAGCTGCAGATTTTCTTTTGATCGGATGGTAGTGCCATTTCAATCCCATCATAGCCTCTGGTATTCTGGCCTGGTGTCTGATTTCTACTACTGAACTCGGATCCTTAAATTTCATGAATAAAGACAGCCATCCATCTCCCAGTGCCTGCTTGTTCCTCCTTTTTCCCTAACAGTGACCTGACCCCATAGCACCTAAGTACACATGACTGGAAGGGCGATATGGAATGGAAAGGACTTGAACTTTGGAGTCATAGAGAACCATGATCAAATCTTATCTAGTGATTTAGCTTGCAGGGGCTTCAGTTTCATCAATTAACTACAATCACACCATTGAGAGTTGACTATATTATTATCATTGTTATTATTATTATTATCATTATTTGTCCCTTTTCCCTATTTAAAAATTTTAAAATATGATTTTACATTACATGATAGGCAAATATATTCTCATTACAGAAACTCAAATGATATAGATGAGGTTAAAGTCCCCTTTTACCTTTTTAACCCAAAGTCCGTGCCAGGTAGGATTGTGCTGAATACTGTTTTGAAATGTGCTCTGATGTCAGATTTTAGGAATCTTTCCATACTAGTACATTTAAATCCATTTCATTCTTTTGAACTGCTGTAGAACACAGTCTTTTTTCCAGAACTACAGATTCTCAAGAAATTGTACATACAGCTTTATATACTGTTTTTTCATTTCATATATGTGAATATTTCCCCATTTTGCTATAAATTCTGATGCTATACATCAGAAAACATGATTTTAATATTTCATAGTTATCCAGCATATATACTAAAATTAAATTAATAATTTATTTAATAATTCTGACTGTTGGATATTTAGGTTGCTTTCAATGTTTGATTATTGTTCCTTTTAAATAATTAATTCAGTGCCCCCTTACACTGCCCATTTCCATGGCTCCCTTATTTAGGGAATATAGATACATATATTATAACCAAGTAATTAAAGTCTTTGTAAAGTGTGTGATGGGGTCAAGGTCAATTTGTAGTTTCTGCCTTTACCTTAGGCACAAATTGCTCTATGAGAGAGAATGGGTGTTACCTTCTAACTTCTTAAACTTTTGTTGAAACTCCACTCTCCTCAGCCAAATAACTGAAGCAAATTGAAGGTATCTTTCCAGAACTGTTTACTTTGAGCAGGTGAGCATTTTCACAATTAGAAGGGAAGTTTGCAATCAGTTTCTTTAATGGAAAAAGGCACTCTTATAGAATTAATCCATGCCTGGCTCAGAGGAAGTAAGACTCTCTGAAATTGATTGGATTAAAGGGCTCCTTAAAATCAGAAATACTTGGGTACTCATCTGCTCTGCTGGGTGATTGACAGAGGTCTTCAAGCCATCATTCTTCATGGGAGGTACTTGGTGTAGAATTGTTGTGATTTCAGAGCCTCCTGGATTAGGATCAATTAAACCCATAAATAGAAATGAGTTGCCATTATTATCCCTAAAATGATACCCCAACACGTTCACCTGGCCCACTCCTGCGTCATGCAGGAGTTATAAACAGACTTGTAGCACTTGGATGGGCACAGCTAAATGCAAATGCTGGGAGTAATAGTCATGGAAAGAATGTGCTGGGTTTTAAGTGAAACATGAACTTGACTATTTTGCCCCTTTAAAAATACAAAGGGAGCAGGAGACATAGCCTCTACCCTTGAGGACATGTTAATCAAATATTACTATACTACCAACAACATTAAAAGCTCTAAACTAGAAGGCTTTATAAGGGAAATAAAATGCAATAGTGACTAATGGCAGTTGCAGATTTCAAACAACACTGAGAAGGAAATGAATAGCATTACTCCACAAAAGTAGTCTGGATATTCCAAATATTCAGTGTTTCTCCTAGAATTACAATGCTCTTTGACTCAGAAAATTTAGATAATTTGGGGTTCAATTTATGTTGTACAATTTTCATTATTTAACATCTGCTATCTTTGGGAATGTGATTAGAAGGATTGTCCAATAGCTGAGAGGAAGCTGATCTCTCTCTCTCTTTCTGTTTCTTTGTCTCTCTCTCTCCCTTCCCCTCTGCCCCTTGACAGATTCATCCGGTCCAAGGAGAAAGAAAATTAGGACTCTGGATGTATACAGCACCATCTGTCATATGTGGCATCTGTGATTTCTTAACACCTTCCATAATGCTGGGAACAGGGACTGCGGTCTCCATTTTACTGAGAGAAAGTAAGGCAGGAAAGAGTGAGTGAATGGTTTACTGGCCACCCAGCAGGACTGCAGCATAGCCAGGATTAGGGCACAGGGTTTCTGAATTCCAGAGTACTCCTCTTTGCTCTTTACCACTCTTACATTTTGGACCAAATGCTTGCACGCTTGCTTCCTGGTTAAAATAATTTATTTCACTTGCTTCTACCAGAAGCAAAAAGTTACCCTTTGGCCATCCCCTGGGTGGAACTTTGTTTTCAAGCACTCACTTCTAACTCCACAGGGCGATAAGACACTGGGTCTCCAGGGAATTTGTGCTGGGAACCCAAGGGTGAAAGGTCATCCCCCCTCACCAACTCCTGTTCTTCCTTTGGTGAGTTGTCAGGCAGCCTCTCAACCATTGATCAATCAACCCCGACCACAGCCTGACTTCCATTCGGCTATCACAAATTCTGACAAAACAGGCATCTTCCTCCCCTACGCAGCTGGCCTCTCTCATCACCTCCGCGTTTTCTCTACCATTCTGTCCCTATCTTATCTTTCTCTTTTCAACTCCTTAAGTCTCGAAGCTGTATTGACTCTAACCTCAGGAATTAGTCACCACCCTCTGCTGACCTGTAGAAGCTTCCATGAATTCGCACTCAGCACCTCATCTAATGTGGTCAGATCACCTGTAAATGTGGGGTTTGTGCATATGAAATAAACAGTGGATGAATCAATAAATAAAGACCAGAGGCTTTGTTAGAGCTGGGAAGAAATGTGGAGGTCATCTGATTCAACCAATTCATTTTTACAAATGAAGAAACTTAAAAAGAGGTTAAGTGACTCTCTTGGGTTACACAATTACTAACATAAATAGTATTAACCAGATCTTCTGACACCCAAACTGCTTTTTCCCCCATGAAACCATCCAGCTTATACTTACTATAACTCTTATTCTATATTTGTCTAATTCCATTCATTTTTTTTTAATGTTAGAGATAACGGCATTTTTTTATTTAAGAATTTACCTATTATCTCTCAGCTTTATTCATTTTTGATAATAATGTATTACATCCCATACAGTATTTTAAAAACTTAAAATTATTTCCTAAATATCAAGGTAATACATGCTTAATGTGTAAAACTCAGAAGTAGTCTATAAAGAAAAAATTATTACCCAGTTTCGCCAATAAGACATAATTATTGTTAATGTTTTAATATATTTCCTTCTAGTTTTCATACACGTTTTACATTATTGAAATCATGCTGTTGGTAGAGTTTTATATTCTAGATTGTTTGTTTGCTTAACATATCATAAGCCTTTACTGTGTCATTATAAATTCTTTGTACACGTGATATAAATAGCTACTTATAATCCTATCATTTTATGGTAACACTGTCATCTTAACCATACCCCTAACTCTGGGTGCTTAGGTTACTTTCAACTTTTCATTTTTTTAAAAAAAATTTTTTTAATGTTTATTTTATTTATTTTTGAGAGACAGAGAGAGACAGCATGAGCGGGAGAGGGCAGAGAGAGAGAGAGAGGGAGACCCAGAATACGAAGCAGGCTCCAGGCTCCGAGCTGTCAGCACAGAGCCAGACGCAACCTGACGCGGGGCTCGAGCCCACGAGCTGCGAGCTCATGACCTGAGCCGAAGTCGGACACTCAACCGACTGAGCCACCCAGGCGCCCCTCAACTTTCCATTTTTTAAGGCAATGCTTCAATGACACTTATGTATATGTATTTCTGATCTTGGAAAAAAATCCCAGAAGTAAGTGAGTCAAAAGCTATGTATATTTTTAAGGTTGCTACCAGTTGCTATCCAGGTAGATGGTGCCAACTGACACACCTACCAACAGGCTTCAGAGTTCCCCTTTTAAGTATTTTTTCCACAAATAGTATCTCATTTTTATCATCAATTCAGGTTTGACTGGCCCATGGTTTAAAATAGCTGCCGAACACCAGTTCAAAATCAAAATTGCAAACCAGACTCACAGTCCCCTCTGCAACTGTGTTTCCTTAGATTGTTCATGCTCCATTTGGGTTAGCCCCATCCTCCTGATGTCACTGCAAAGGAAAGTTGGCAGCTCTTTTTATTTGCTTTCTGACTGTGTGTATTTTACTGTGCTAAATGTAGTTGAAAGCAATAGAAAGTGGACCATATGCTAGAAACCAGAGGTACAAGAGTTTCTAACCTCAAATCGGTCTCAGTATAGACCAGGAGATACACCTCCCAAAGCCAGGAGGAAGGACAGAGGGATTGCTGCTGCTGTACTGGATGTCTGCACAAGGTGTGTGGATGCCCAGACCAGACACACAGACGTCAGCCCCTGGAGGCAAGGGCAGCTTTTAAGGAGAAACAGCACTCAACCTGTTATCTTCAGGGGTGGGGAGTGTGCCAGACAGAAGACCCGAGATGACAACAGTCTATGCAGATGGAATGTACTGAAGCAAACTGCACTGTAGCAAACACTGTAGAGGTCAGCCTCTGATCTCCAGCCCCTTTAGACACTTGTCATCTTGGGACGGTTACTTAACTTCTCTGTAGTTCAGATTCCTCAACTATAAAAATATCACTAAAATAAACAACTTCAGAGGACTGTGAGGAATAATGGAGAAAACTCAGGCAAAGTGCTTAGAAAACATCTTGGTACATTGTAAGAGCTCCCAAGATGTCAGATACCATTGTAGTCATCATCATCACTGAAGCAGTGAGTTCCTACGAGGAAGTGGTGGCAGATGTGGGATTGGCAGGAGAAGGGTCAGTGCACGAAGGCCTTCTATAACATTCTGAGAAGGCTATACCTTACCCTGATATCCATCATTCCCTTTGAGATGTTTGCAGTTTTGGAGTTAACTGTCTCCAGGCAGGAGGATGAACCGATAATCTCCTCAGATTCCTTGCAGCTCTGAGACAGGATTCCCACCTGAGAGCAAACAAAGTCAGTTTTTATTCCAAGCACACAATCTTACAGAACACAACTGCTTCCATTTAGCTTTGTGCCAATAACCAAAGGAAGGTATCTTCCCTGCACTGGTTAACAGTCACCTAGTGGGAATAATTCTTTTAAAAAAATTTTTTTTTAACGCTTAATCATTTTTGAGAGATGGAGAGAGACAGAGCATAAGCAGGGGAAGAGGCAGAGAGAGAGGGAGACACAGGATCTGAAGCAGGCTCCAGGCTTTGAGCTGTCAGCACAGAGCCCTACATGGGGCTCAAACCCACGAACCGCAAGATCGTGACCTGAGCTGAAGTTGGACACTTAACTGACTGAGCCACCCAGGTGCCCCAGGAATAATTCTTTTAATAATATCAAACTATTTAGTGACAGAATAAATTCTTAGGGATGGGAGAAGTGTATAAAGGACTCCCAGCCAAAAGAAAAAGATCTCGGGTATTATCACCTCTTGTGGGGCTTGATTTTACTGGAAGGAAATGTGAAACAGGAAGGACTGATTTTGTCCAGTGAACAGAGTCTCTCTGCTCCCTTTCCCTCTTTTCCCTTGTAGCTTAAAACACTGAAGCATGGAGGGCAGTTGGACCACAGCAGCCCTTGCCTCCCATGTTGGGTTTGTTTCTTTTTCTTTTTCTTTTTTAATTTTTAAGTTTATTTATTTTGAGAAAGAGAGAGCACAAGCAGGGGAGGGGCAGAGAGAGAGGAAGAAAGAGAGTCCTAAGTGGGCTCCAGCATGGAGGGCTCAATCTCATGAGCCCTGAGATCATGACCTAAGCCTAAATCCAGAGTCCGATGCTTAACTGACTGGGCCACTCAGGCGCCCCAAGCGGGGTTCATTTTTGACTACCTGGTTGGTACTTGAAGTCATCCCAGGTACTGCTCCCCTGTCCCCTCACTCCTGTCTCTCTGCCTCAATCTGCCTGTGCCCAACTTCACACAACTCAGCTCCACTCAGCTTCTGTGAAGGCAAATATGTCTCTAGAGATGCATTGTTTTCTACATGGACAGACAGGCTGGAAGAAAGGAAATAACTGTCCCTCTGAGTGTGTACCAGTTGTCCTGGCACAAATATTACAGTGCCTCTTTTCCGTCTCCAAAGTGTCCTGTTTGGAGAGCAAGTTATACGCAAACTCTACAGTCACATGTGCATTAAACATTTATCCTATCAAGGCCAGGGACTGGGTCATTTTTTACTAGGCAATCTCCAGCACATGCCACGAATCTCCTGTACTCTCTGTAATTTAACCGTGGATAATAGTCCTGCCCCCCATAAAGGCTCTGGGAGCTGAACATCAGTTTTTACATCTGTAAAGTGGAGATAATAATACTTACCTTCTAGAACTGCAAAGAAAACAAAGGGACTACTGATGTTATATTCTGGGAAGTGTAAAACATTATATAGATGTCATGTTCCAGAACTTAACATGGCAATTGTCACATGGTAAGCATTCCATAGATGCTTGTTGGTTGAATGAATAGATGAATAAACTAGTAATGATGAATTAACAACCTTTAGTGGGGAAACGATTGATTCTCCTAAAATTGGAGCACTATACTTAGCGACCAAAACTGATTTGGAATCTTACCTTACAGCCAATCTATAGATAATATGGCAAAATGAACCTCTCCCGTAGGCTTGCTGTGAGGACTAGAAAGAAAGTAATTGAGAAATATTAGGGCAAGTGGCAAATGAAGCTGAAACACAACTAAAGGTGACACAAGGAGACAGGTCCCTATAAGTTGGCCCTTACTGTCACTTCAGGGCTGGCAGGTGACAAGAGAGGGGCAGGATGTACCCTACCTGGTTTTCTGGTAAAGCTCATAACCTCTAGACAGTACTGAGCCAGGATGGTGATTCAAGTTGGATTTCTTGATTCTTGTTTAACTTGGGAGCATAACAAGGGAAGTGCATTGTTCATACCAGTGTGGAGACGCCACTGTGGGGTGCACTTTTATGACCTGACTGGTCCCTCACTAATAGGTACCATAAAATGCTAATTCGTCTTCTTTTCTGATTGGAAAGGGAAAGTTCGATTAGAAAACAAAGCATTGAACTGAATTTGTTTTCAGCCTGAGTGTTAGAATGTATGGTTCTGGAATCACAGAAGTCTGACTTCCACATCAGATGTGATTTTTCACAGTTAGAGCTAACAAAAAGGAGATCCTGACAAAAAGGTAGGAATCTCAACTAAATACCCCTAAATACCGATTCTGCATATGTCTCCTAACACTGGAACTGGCCCTGGCCCAGTTATTTGGCATTTTGTGGCATTTGAGCCCCACAGAAATTATAAAGGCTGTGGGATTTGTATTGAGTGATAGGATGTTGGATGTATACAAAGCCTCTTCTTTTATAACCCAGTTTTTTAACTTTGAAAAATCAGTTTATCAATGACTGT
This sequence comes from Panthera tigris, assembly GCF_018350195.1. Lineage (NCBI taxonomy): Eukaryota > Metazoa > Chordata > Mammalia > Carnivora > Felidae > Panthera > Panthera tigris. The sequence continues at coordinate 85,489,788 of NC_056665.1, read as the reverse complement.
TTCCCACTTATTTATGCTTATCAGCATGGTCCTCTCTGAATGTCAACGACTGGAGATTGGATGAGGTCTCAGAGCCCTTTGGGCACTGTTGGTACCACAAGGAGAGCAAGAGAAGAAGACCCTTTCCTCAACAAGCTTGCTGTCTAATTGGGCTGACAGGACACATCCGTGAGAAAATAAGTAGTGACATGAAGCAGAAATGACAACCATTCCACTGCTCTGAGAGCCTGAATGAGAAGTAGAGAAGTGACATGATAAAGCTGGAGAAGCAAAACCCTACCCAAACAAGCTGAGAGAAGGTGCAGTACTTTGGGGCCATGATGGTTGTGAATTCAGGCATGGGTTTTCAGTTCTTTCCTGCTTCATAAATATCATTAGACACCCCCTGTTGTGGGACAGGCCCCTAATGGGCTGCCTCATCTCAGTTCTGACAATATCATTTGTATTTTGGTCCTGCTCGTGAAAGTCTGTAACCACCTCCTGTGCCTGTGCTAGAACTCTAAGGGCTTGTTTTCTCACATCTGAATCACTGTGGTACCCTGAGTTCTCCTGCTGATCAGTTCAGGTTTCCAAGTTCTTACCCCAGCCACGTGGGCAATGCATCATCCTAGGAACTGGAAGTCATGTAGCAGAAGTGTGACAAGACTAGCAGAACTGATGCAGCATAGAAAGCATTCCTAGACAGGTCTGCAAGTATGCGACACAGCCAAGGAAGTCACAGCATGCAGCCAAGAACACTGTGATACCCTCCAAAGATATACGGCAACGATACAAACTTTAGAGGCAGGAAAATTTGGATCCAAATCCTGGTTCTGCCATGTAGTAAAATGGGAATGTCATAAAACATAACTCCTAAAGTTATGAGGTCTGAATGAACTACCTTTTATAAAGTGTTTAGCTCTATGCTTGGCATATTGTAGCTTCTTTTCTGGAAGTGTGGGAAGAATTGCATAAAGGACACACTGACCCCTCAACTCAATGAAAAGCTTCAGAGAGAGATTTAATCCATCCGGGGAGACTCATCCACAATTAGTCTCACAGTAACAGCAATGAGGTCCTTGAAGAGAAGCATTAATATCCAGGAAAGATCATGAACTTTTGCTGGTCAAAAATAGTGGATGCACTGTTAACTGGCTCATCTCACTTAGAGAGAGTTCCCATCACATTGCTTTTCACATAATGGAAACTGAATAAATGTTTCTTGAAATTACTGTATCATAATATTATATATTAAATATCACATGAATTCTCAAATTTTCAAATAATATCATATTCTGTCTATAATGTTAAAACCATGCAGAATACAAATTACCCTTGGGGGAAGCATAATTCAGATGTTTCAGGATGCTTTCATGCTCCGAGACATTACTTTGCTTACTAGTTCTCACTAAGTGTAGTAGGTTGCATTTTGTCCTCCCAACAGATAGGTTTTAACCTTGGTACCTGTGAATGTGGCATTATTTGGAAATCGGGTCTTTGCAGATGTAATTGGTTAAGACGAAGTCATACGGGAGTAGGATAGGACCTAAATCTAATGACTAGTGTCCTTGTAAGAAGAAAAGAAGACACACAGAAAACAGACACAGAGAAAAGAAGTCCATGTGATGACAGAGACAGAGGCTGGGGTGTTGCGGCTGCAAGCCAGGGACACCGGGATTGCTGGCCACCACCAGGTGCTAGGAGGAGACAAGGAAAGATACTTTCCGAGAGCCTTCAGAGGGAGCATGGCCCTGCTGACATCTTGATTTCAGGACTCCAGCCTCCAGATCTTTGAGAAAATACATTTCTATTGTTTTAAGCCACCGAGGTGATGGCTTATGGCAGCTCCAGAAAATGAATACATCAGGATACACCTGAGTGGAAGTTTTGATGCCCACATTTTATGTTCTCACAAAAGTAGAAGTTATATTTTAATAGGAGAGACGTTCCTTAGTACAGTTAGAAGCACACTCATGTCATAATCCTATACGTTAAAAAATAATGTTATTGAAAATTTACGTGTATATCAAATTGTAGCACCTAAAATCATATGCTAAGTACCCTGAAAGTATTCACCATTAAACATTCATGTTCAGTGAAATCGGTGGTGAGGCAATTCATCATCTCTACATAGCAAATTTTCAGGAGTAAAAGTAGCAGAGTAGTGTGACTTCTTTTGTTACTTCTAAGACAGCCATGTTTACTTTAAAACTTTTGTTCTTTTCTTATTAAATTAGCAATTATGTGGATCTGCTAAAAGTAACAAAGTTAAGTACCATTTTGAACAAAATGCTGCTTTTCCCTGTAAGATAAAAACTTAGCATAAAACTCTAAGCATGAGAAAGTTCAGGTTGCCTTGTATTTACAGTCTTTATCAAGCAAATAATATTCATATTTTGAATTATGCAAATAAGCATTTACATGATAAATTGTAATTGCTCTCAGACAGCTGTTTATAATTGGGTAAATGAGACACACTTTTAAATTGTCTAAATACATACTTACCCATGTTTACATATTTATACACTACACTGTAACTATTCTGAATCAGCTGTTAGCAACTATTGTGTCTTATACAGACCAAGCAAGGGAAGAGAACTTTTCGTAAAAACAGCAAAATCCCTTTTAACTTGCTAGAATGACCAAATCGTTGGCAATCCTTCTCATCTTCTCAAATAAGGGGTGACCTCTCTCAATATACCCCTTGCCCATGGTATTCCACACTGCTTCAAGCAGGAAATGATTTTATATCACTTTGGTTGGGTGGGAAATTAATCCTGATTCCTATTCTTATCTGACTAGATACACCTGTGACAAAGAAACATGTTCCTTCTAATGGAATGGTTTTATACTTCAAAGGTCCAATTATCTTATATTTGCCATTGTATTCTTTTTAAAAAATTATTTATTTAAATTCATATTGGTTTCAGGAGTAGAACCCAGTGATTCTTCTCTAACACATAACACCCAGTGCTCATCCCAACCAGTGCCCTCCTTAATGCCCGTCACCCATTTACCTCATCCTCTCACCCCCCTCCCCCCATTGCAACCCTCCGTTCCTTCTCTTATGAGTCTCTTATGGTTTCCCTCTCTCTCTGATTTCATCTTATTTTTCCTTCTCTTCCCCTATGTTCATTTGTTTTCTTTCTTAAATTCTACATATGAGTGAAATCATATGATATTTATCTTTCTCTGACTGACTTATTTCACTTAGCATAATACTCTCTAGTTCCTTCCTTTTACCAATGTATTTGTATGTCAATAAAAAAAATCAACAGGTATTTTCTTTTGAAAATACAGAAGAAATATAAAGCACCAGCACCTGTCCTGGAGAGGCAGCTAGAATTAGCATGTCTGAAATGTTCAGAAAGCAATCAAAAGGAAAAGCAGATGATGTTGACCACAAGAGCTAAGGGAACTTAGAAAACAAAAGAAGAGGTAGGATGCACGGTCTTGGGCAAGGCGGTCTGGGTTCTGAGGACTCTGGGAATAGCTCACCTCTCCCGGTAGAGTGAGGTCTGTCAGGCTGCTGTGAGGCAGGCCTGGATGAGCAATACAGGGCCTGTGGGATTGAACACACAACCCTCTTCCCACCAAATTCACATGCACCCTGCCCCCCTCCCCCACCTTCCCCCCGAAATCCAAGAGCCTGATGTGAGTGACACAGCCTTGCCATAACCATTCCCTCCTCTCATTTTTCCCAGTAGGCAAAGAATCCTCCTCTGATCCCCACCTTAAAAAAAAAATCTTCAAGCATTTCCGTTTAGTTTCTTAGAGCAGTCAATATTTGCCTTGTTCTGCTTTTCTCTAGGCAAATGCATTTGTTTCTAATTCGTCTGATTCTGTTCTTATACAGTGTTTTATATGTGCCAGAGAGAACTTATACAAGATGCTCTGGTTGAATTGAGAGGATTCAAATGCTACTTCAGGGATTCACACACTGGGAAGAATGAATCCGAAAGCATAGTGACTGGGGGAAAAAACACCTTGAAGCGGCTATAGAGTAACCAAGAAATGAAAACATTAGGGCTTGGGAGGCCGAGCCTCTATCCTTCCATTAAGTGCAGTGAGAGCCTCCGCACTGAGAGCAGAGATTTAGAGCCATAACAGCAAATAGGCCTGAGGCCAAAGCTCTGAATCTGGAGGGTCTGGGTTTAATGCAGCGGAGTTTAAGGAAATCTCTTCTGTAGGCAACTTTTTCCTACTCTGTTCAGAAAAGAAAAGCTACTTCAGGGACTAGTACTGCAGGGCACAGGGAAGTAGAAAGAGGCCTAGATTAGGAAAATCTGGTCTTGAGGCCAAAGTGTGAGATGCTGGGCAAGTCACCCAAACTCTTTCTGTGCCTCAGTTTCTTCTGTGAATTGGATGAAGTTCAATTCAGCTCTGTGACTAACGACCCTAAACTTATTATAGTACAGCTCTCAGCTGCTCTGTGAATATAAAACTCAGCCTCTCCACCTCCCCAGGATAATTATCATAGCAACAATTGTCATGATAAACACCTATTAACTGTGGGCAAACACCATGCCATGCACTTCCTATAAAATATCTCAATAATCCTCACAACATCCCATATGAATGATTATTTCTATTTTATAGGTGAGGACACTGTGGCTCCAAGAAATTACAAAAGTTGAACCAGGTCACCCAGGTTTTTCAGATAGTGAGACTTTGAACCCAGGTCTGGTTCTGTGTGTCTGCTCCCCCAAAGCTGGTGCATGTGGGATAGAAAAACCAGGTGCTCCTTCTAAACTCTGCTTTATGCTTGAGTAGATCAGCCTCAATGCTAGCTGAGTGCTTGTGGTTCATGAGTTACTCATATATTTATGGATTACAATTTTCTCAAAAATTTTGCCCCTTGAGGGACTTGCATGCCACTGATAATAAGACTGGGAGGGTGAGTAGCCTTGTGGTGGCTGGTGGAGGGGGTTTTATATTTGTGTAATTCAGTCGACTCTAGTTAGTATTCAGTCGACTCTAGTTAGTATTCAGTCATCATCTTTGGCAGCCTTCTAAATCTACTAGGAGTGTGGCTACTGGCCACAGAAGCCAGAGTGCAGACCTCCCGTCATGTAGGTTATATTTGGAGGAAGAAAATTGGCTGTGGATACAAATGTGGCATGGAATAGGAATAAGACAATTCCCCACCACCTTAGCTCCCTCCTGAGCAGGACTCCGGGTGGCTGGCCTGTCCCCGCCCCTTCTCTGGCTCCAGGTCTCTGTCTGTCTCCAGAATTGACTCAGATCACCTTGGGTGGTCGCTCCCATGGCCATTATGCACGTGCAGCTTTCTGCCTATTGACATTAGGGGATGTGCCCCCACCTTCCCTTTGTTTCATCCTCCATTTAAGACACATTTGTTCTCACTGGCTTTTAACTGGTTTTCAATCTATGTTCATTGCTAGGGTGAGTTATCTTCTTTAAAAAATGCAATTTACAACGGGTTTTCTATGCTGTCCAATTAGCATTGTTAAACTGTTTGGAAACAAATACAACTTAGAGCAGATGAAATCACACTCTGCTAGTCACTGAGATGCTGCTAAAAAGCAAATCACAAGAGGATTCCTAGAAATTAGCCTCAGTTCCCAACAAGGACTTTTAAAATGCTGTAGGCCTTCAAATCTTGGTTGGTATCTGAAGAAAACCACCCCTTCTCCTCCACAATTCCTGATGTGCTGCTCCAGAGGTGATCAAGACAACTCCCTTCCACCAGCTTTCCTCTTACCAACTTCCAGCTGGTAAACCATAGCTGGATAGAGATAGGCAATCACCAAGCTGAAACAGGCACTCACCCAGTTTCTCTTACCTACCTACCTCCCTTCACCCAATTGCTTTGACCTCCACTCATTGGGACACCTTGGATTCACTTAGACACACTAACAGGTTTTCTTCCCTCTGCTGCCTACCCCTTAGGGATGCTCCTCTAACCAGTCGGCTGATGCGAGAATGAAGATCCTACCAGGATTTGAATAATACGGTATCTCTAGGATTTGACTTCACTAGGATTTGAATAGTAGAAAAATCTCGACAGTGGAAAACTGAGTGTGCATCATGAAAAGAGATTCTCTTATACTTTTCCTAATTGTTCCATAAAAGAAATGATCAAGATGATAATTCATGAAAACTGGGTGGTTTTTATTTTTCTTATAGAGGAAACTAAAAGGCTAAATTTACTAGAGATGACCTGCTAATCACATTGTCTAGCCTCCTGCATTCTTACATCTGAGCTGTCACAAAGTTCATCATTTAATAATCATTTTAATACATAAGAAATTGAATGTCTAACTTTAGGCACACATATTATTTCTTTGATTTTCCCCCTTGAAATTCATTTCACAGCCCAATCCTTTTGCTTAAGAGGAAAAGGTGGTTTTCTTTTTTTTTTTCTTATCAAGTAGTCAAGACCAAAGTAACTGAAATCCAATGTGTAGCCATCCAATTCTTTTCTCATGGTATCAACCATCCAAACATACACTTAATCCCAGTGCCTAAGAAAAGAACTAAGTTTCAACTATAATCCAAAATAATGTGCACATCCTGATGCCACAGCCATCTAGAAATATATCAGTCTAGTTTTTATAAACCGTCTTGATTTGAGCAGCTGGTAATGAAAATGAGCAATGGACACATGCTGTGTCGGACACAGTCTTTATAGTTGGTTCGTGTGGACCATGGACAGAAGAAGGCTGAAAACAGATTTGGTGGAAACTGTAGGGGAGTGACCTGGGACTGGCTATAAATTAAACGAGAACTTGACAAGCAGGTGGGATAAAACAAAAATACAATGCAAGTTTTGTGATGCACTCTCTTAAATTCATCAAGTTCCTGTTACTGAGAAAAATGTTGTATTTTAAGGATAAGCGAACAACAGTTTAGCATAGATCTTGCTAAATAAAATAAACTTATTCGGTGGGAGAAATTTTTTTCTGTCACTTAATTAAAGGTCAAGACCAATTAAAAAATACAAACATATATTAAAGATGAATCTCTCATCTTGGGGATACTCAAACTATCATTTAAGAAGTCACCTAAAAAAACACAGCTTTATCATACATAATTGTGTTAAATACATAGCATACATATGTTAGTATCAGAATTTATTTAGATAAAGTCATTTCTTAGTTGTTTCCCAACTTGAATAAGTCTACTTTATGGGTTTTAAGACTTAGAGCAAGGCAAATAGAACAATAAATTTCTCAAGAAATCCTAAACACCCTTCTTCATATACTGTTGTTGAGATAAAACTAAACTTAAAATGCCTAGTGTTGAGCTTTGTCATTTATATATTTGTCTGATGGCTCCAGAGGTAGTTTCCATGGTAAGCTCCCTGTGCACAAGAAGCAGGGTGACTGGAATGTCTCTTTCCAATGAAGAACTTTTCACTGACAGTGATAAAGGCCAAAAACCTCCTTCACACAAATGATTGAAAAACAGAACACGAAGGACATTTTTATTTTGTTTTGTTTCTTTTGTGTGGTATGTGACTTCAGTGCAAATACCCATTTAATCAAGAATACAAAGACAGCCACCTTTGCTGGCTAAGGGATTTTCAGAGACTGCGGTAAATGTATAGCTTTTTTTTACTTGTGTGTGTGTGTGTGTGTGTGTGTGTGTGTGTGTAAATTCTTGCAGGTTGTCATTTCATGCTCTTGTTATACACTTTTGTTTCCTCTTGAGAAAAAGAGTTTTTCTGAAGAAACATTTAAAAGTAAACTAAATAGAATCTAGAAAAATTTGAATGCTTTAGAAGGTGAAGTTTACTTATTTTTTATCTTTTAATTTTCTTATTGAAAATATGATTGATATATAACATTGTATTTGCTTTTAGGCATACAACATAATGATTTGGTAATTGTGTATATTGCAAAATGATTATCAGAATCAGTTTAGTCAATGTCCATCACCACACATAGGTACAGACTTTTTTTTCTTGCGATGGGAACTTTTAAGATCTACTCTCTTAGCATATTACATTATATGTTAACTAACTAGAATTTAAATAAAAATTTGAAACAAAAAAATTCTGCTCCCTTAGCAACTATTAAAGTATATCGTACAGTATTGTTTATGATAGTCACCACGCTGTGCATTACATCCCGGGACTTATTTATCTTATAAATGGAAGCTATTGTAATTAATTTTTAGAAATATAAATACTTTGGGGAAGCATACAGAAGCCACTGTTGACTGGAAATTTCTGGTTCATGCATTTTTTTCTGAGTCAATGAGATCAAATTGAACCTGTCGCTCTAAGACAGCACAGATTTTTCTCTTTCACCTCTTACTCATTATTTTCTAACGCCTTCTATTACAACAGACTTTCTTTCTCCTTTTTACATCCTCTTCATTCCCCCACCAATTTCTTCTATTCTGGGGACATCACTGTCTATCTTCCTTCAAGTCTCTCCTTAAGCTTTGCTTCTCCTAGGTAATCCATCCTGACTCAGGATGCAACAACAAATGTGAGTATACACTGCAACATTCTCAAATGTATAAGATGTAAAGTGATATTTTATTACTACTGCTGTCATCATCACTCTAAGAAAATGGAATATCTGATTCTTTAGACCTATCAGACTGTGGTCCTTGTCTTCAACAGATATTAACAAATACTTCTCTAGACTAATAACTGGTTTAGTGTGTAAGTTGCTGTCAAATAAGACAGAAATAATATCTCACTTTAATAATATAACCCTTTTAAATCTCAAAGTAAAGGTATATAAAAAAGAGGCCTCGTTATAATGCTTGGGTACTTTAAGAAAAAATAACTAATTTGAAATGAAGTGCTGGTGGTTATAAGCAGGTACTGTAGGCAGGCCTATGTGAGGTACAGGGGCAAGTACCATAAAGTACGTTCCTAGGGTCAGTCTACCCTGTCAGTGTCTGTATGTGACACTAAATGTGACTCAGGGCCTGGATCTTCATTGTGTAAACATCAATAAGGATACTATGCTATATAAGCTATATATTAGTCAAGCAAAGGAGTATAAAGTGACATCTTAAAAAAAAAAAAAGAGCAGACAAAGATGAGAAGTTCGGCTCTGAACAACTCAGATTCGTCACCCTCCCCAAGGTGTGTTATTATTTCTATTCTGACAACTTACATTCCATGCTGTCACCGCTACCCTAATTATACCATCGTAAGTATAGAAAAGACCAGATATACCTAAGAAACTAGTTTAGATTTTTTTTTAAGTTATTTGCTGGCTCTTTAGGAAACACTAGATATTTAATTAAATACCCTTACTTTTTAATTCACTAAACCATGTAATTTCCTATATTTTTTCATTTCATACCTAAACAACTAGATAAACATAGTAGGAGAGAAAAACTTTTCTCCTAGAGATCAACAACAACAAAAATCCATACAAAACCAATATTTTAAGGAACTTAAGATGGGATCTTTCAACTCTTGTCATTTAACATTAAGCAATAAAATCCGAAGCCCATTTCAAAGATGCACTAAATCCCCAGTCTGAAAGTCATTGCTGTTCCTTGTCCCATATGTATATATCATCAATACAACTAAGAATGAGTTGCAGTGAGGCCTGGACCACCACCTAGCAATTGATTATTAGCCATTAAAAGGGAAATGTTTACTTATTCATGGCAACTAGTTTTCAGAAGGAAAGGCAAAGGCCTCTGATTTTAAATGCTGCTTTTTCTTTCTATCCTAAGTCTGATCGAGATCATTCACTTCTTCCTGGAGGCATCAAAAGCCCATTTTTATTTCTCCTTTTGCTAGTTTTTAACCAGAATACTGATAAAAAGGGGACAGCAGTTGCTATGAGGCAAAGAAAAATGTCCTGGCAGTTGAGGGCCCTCCATCTATCAAGGGGAATTTGCAATGTTGCCTCTCTTCAATACTGTATAGATTTGCAGGATTTTGTGAAACACTTAACCAAAATGGAAGGATTTAAAAACGGAATGCAAGATATAGATGCAATCATTTTTAAAAATCAAGATACTTTAGTTTTATTTCAGAATTTTCGAGTCTTAAATTCTTAAGCACGCAGCAGTGATGATCATCTTGGATAATACTTTTGAAAGGGCGATTAGTGCAGACTGCTTAAATATATTCACTGTAGCGCAGACGCCTAACGATTAAAAACTCTTACGAGGATTGAGATGCACTACATCCAGTTACAGGGAAACAAATACTTATCTAATTAAATAATAATATTCACAAGCTATGTTGAGTTGCAAAATAAGTTCAAATGTCCAGAACACCAAACAATATTTTAAAATCTAGAAAGTTTATTCAGTTAGATGTTTACTTGTGAAACTAAGAATCTCTTATGAATTGAAGGCAATTTATATAAAGATTTCTAGTGTGTGTAAAACTTAATATCTTGCCTAGTTTTTCCAATTGACCCAATATCAAAATAATTTTCTCCTCCTGTGTCTTTGAGTTCATCTGATATGAAGAGGCAATAAAGAAAGTGCTTTCACTAATAATTCTGGCTGTTTACCTCCTTTCCCCCATTACTTCAGAAGGCACAGTTTACATGGAGCAGCCTCCTGGAGTCCCCAGGCTCTGGCTGTTGGAGATAATTTAGATAAAGTGCCAGAGCCCAGTTGAGAGGATGATTGGAGTAGGCTGCAGAGGCACTTATGGAGGAGGGAGGAAACCACAATGACACAGGAAAGTTGCAATGCTTTCTAGAACCAGGAGGTACAGAGTTTTCCCAGGATGTTCAGAACACAGACTGGGACCCAGGAACACTGTTGCCAGGTCAGGGAAGGTAAGGTTATAAGTAATATTTGGAGCTAATCCCAGAGCTAGATCCTTCTCAGAGCACCACTGCTAGTTGGGATTGGGGGGGGGGGGCAGTATCTCCTCTTCGGGAGCCAAATACTAAGAGTAAAAGCAAATATTTGATGCTGAAGAGCTCTTAAGAATTGAAGAGTGCCATTTACTTATTTCTACGAGTCAGTGTGGGCTTAGGATGTTAAATAGATTAAAAGGCTAAGAGAGGTCAGTCACTCCAGGAAAGACTCTTCTTTTGCATCTCCTGACTTGGTTCTCTTTCCAAAATTGTTATCTACCTCATCCCCACTCTTATGGAAGGTCCTCTGGAAATTTGGAAGATGGCACCTCCTCTCCTAGAACATTCTGGAGAATGTGGAGTCAGAGTCCTGGGGATGAGTACCAGAACTGGAGGGAGGGGAGAGACCGAAGTTGCTGGTTAATACAACGAAGATGGTTTTAGAAAAATTCCAGAAAATGTGTAATAATAAAACTGGTAGAGTCCTTAAAGTTACCATATCTATTCTCCTCTGTTTCAGAAAAGAGGAAAACAAATTCAAAGAGGTTCAGTGTGATGAGGCGATTAGAGCTAGGTAGGAGCCAGATGGGCTACCAACTGACCCTGAGGCTAGAGTTCCTTCTCCCTGATACAGCCATGAAGTTCAGACCCCGGAATAGGAGTCTATCCTAATGCTTCCCCAGGACACTCTGTCAGTGCCCCCTTTCCACCTGTCTCAGGAAATGGGCTAGCAGAGGTTGCCAGGAATTAGGCTCTGGGTGGAGAGAAGCCAGGAAGCCCTAGGCCAATCTGTGACCCGCTCAATCTCTGGGCCGCTGGAGCTTAGGTGCTGGGGAGTGGTGGGCACCGAGTTTCCGGCTTCTGCCGCCCCCTGTCTTCTCTTGGCTCCCTCTGTCGCCCATCTCAAACAGCACGGCCAAGTCATTCCAATTTAATCTTATTTAAAAAGACATAACTAATAAATCTATTGCCGGGGCGGCAGAGAGACGGCCAGCAGAGTCGATCGTGCTCCCAATCCCATTGAACCCCATTGAAAACCATGACAACACAGGACAAGCTCCGATTTATCCCGGCGTGCTAAAGAGCTTTGTGAGCAGGCGTCAATCACGCATTATTTCGGACTGAACAAATGCAAAATCTTGACTGGAACAAATGCTTCCAACAGGTCCGGGGCGTCGAGCTCCATTTCCCCTTTGTCCGAGGCCTAGCAGTTGGCCTGTATTGGGGTTGCCTCCGCCCGACCACCCAGTGCGCTGGACAGCCCGGGGCGCCTTGGGCACGCTTGACAGGGAGGCTGATGGGGCGGGTGCACCGGGTCAGTGAGCCTGGGCCACTGCACAGGAGCCAGGTCCGAGTTAAGCTCAGGTGGAGCTAGGATATCGGGTGCAGCCACCCAAGCGCCGGGCCCCTCACTAAAATTTAGCAACCAAACATCCAAACCACTGCTTCGGGGGAAAAGAAGCCTCTAAAAGTGTCCTCACTGAGCCCTAGACCGAAGCGGGGCCATGCGGGAGCCTTGGGCCAACAAAATGCGTCTACACCGGCAGGCTCCCAGCGCCTTCTAGCTTGATCATTTGCTTGGGTAGGTCTGTGGTAACTAGATCTCAGAGAAACCCCGAGCAGCGAGCAGCGTGTCTTTTCTGCCCACGAGCCCAGTCCTAATTCTCCCGATCCGTCCTTCATCGGACCAGGCTGGCCAGCTACCTTGGAGAGGAAACCCCAGGTCAGAAGCCTGCCCTGGGGCAGAGGCCACCGTCCCCGATACTGGGCCTGACGTTGGGGCCGAACAGCAGAGGCTCACAAGTGGCACCTGGGGGTCTGGTGAAGCCAAGGAGGCCTCATAGCCTTCGTGGGCCTCCCCGTGAAACCCCGCTGCCCGGGGTTCCTAGAGCGGGCCCGGACTGGGCTCTGAGGAGCGCAGCCACTGGGCCTGGGCCCAGGACCGGTAGCAGCCGTCGGGCCGGGCCAAGGAGGGTGGCACTTGGGACCAGAAGAGCTTGATCGGATTCCGCCTCCGTTCTGCGGGTCTGGGGAAATCCGCGCGGAGCCGGAGCTCCTGCCAGCCCTTCCCCAGCACACCTTGAGGTGGGGAACGTTTGGGGTGTGGTTCCTAGAGGCCTTCAAAATCCTCAGCCCAGTTGCCGACCGGACAAGGCCACTCGTTCTGTGCCCGCCTGAAATTTCTCGCCTCTGAATCCTTAGAGGGACCCAAACCAAAAAGAGAGCGCGCCCTAGTTTAACGCCGCCTTGTAAATCACTTCCCGGATAATTGCGGGAAACGAACACTCCAGCAAACAAGCTCGAGGAATAAAGCAAACAGGGAATAAATTCCTGGGTACTCATAAACCCACCCATGCCTCCCCCACCCTAGCCGGCGCTCCTGCGGGGCCAGGCCCCGTGTCAGCCAGGAGGAGGAGGAAGCCAGGGCTGGGACAGGCGGGTGGTGACCACCGCTCGCCACCCAAGATGTTATTCATTGGTAACAATCCCCATTATCTGTCCCCACTTTGGGCTAATCAGACAGAATCGCTAATGCCGAGAGCTGCTTCCTGCCGCCTCTGGGAGGTAATGGGGCGCCAAGGGGCGGGGGATGGGGCGGGGCGGGGGGCGGAGGTGGCACCTTCCGGGCTCGCGGGGTCTTTGGTCCAGCACTCATTCAGGTACTTAACACCCTGGAGACCCGGACCTCGGCTTTCAAAGCATCCCGGGTGGGAAGAGCTGTTTATATAAACAGGGATTCCGCTGTAAGCGCGCTAATATCCCAGCAGCCAGCGCATGGCGTGCACCTCTGGCGCCCACCCGTAGCAGCTACGTCCCGGCCGCCCCTCGGTTCCCAGCCTGCCCCGCCCCCCGCCTCCTTCCCCTCCTTGGCCATGGCCACCTCTGGACGCCTGAGCTTCACCGTGCGCAGCCTCCTGGATTTACCCGAACAGGACGCGCAGCACCTGCGGAGGCACGAGCCGGAGCTATGCGCTCCCCAACCCGGCCCCTGCGCCACCTGGTTGGAATCCGAGCGCGGCCACTACCCCTGTGAGTAAGCGGAGGACCACCGCGGGAGTGGGGAGAGGGGAGCAGAACCACGCTCCCGGCCCATGCGCCACTGGGAAGTCGAAACCAGTCTTGGAACCGGAGGCTCTGTCCTCCTCCAACCCCTATTCCATTCGTGCTCTAGTCAGCACATTTTGGGGACAGATCCTTGAGCCTGACACTAACGCCCGAGATTTGGATTTCTGTTTCTAGAGGCCACAGTATTTAAGAAACCGCCCTTAAATGTCTAACAACACGGCTACGTTCTCCAGGCCTCGGTCTGAGATGAGCAGCACTGGAGAACTTAGCTTTACAAGGTTCTGCAAACCTCAGTAAACTGGCGTGCAGTAGACCCGGCGGTGGCCTGGGTTGGTGCTCCAGCTTGCGGTAAATTCGTCCACTAGCGCAGCTACCGGTATGAACTTGTTTTAAGAGGTCCCTGGGGTGAGTTCCTTAGGGGGCGCGGTCTCAGGTTGTGGAATAAATGAGGTCACTGAATTCGGAGAGGTGGGTGTCCAGATGTGGGCCCAGGGAAGAAATGATCGCACCCCTAAAGCCGCTGGCGAGTGGGGGCGCCCTCCGGCCAGTGGCTCGGCGGGCGCGAGAAGCAGCCGGCGTTCGGAGGGGCCGGCGCCTCATCAGGCCGTGTCTCCTTTGCCGTCCCTAGCCTCGGACGAGAGCAGCCCAGAGACCAGCCCGCCCGACTCGTCGCAGCGGCCGTCCGCTCGGCCGGTGTCTCCTGGCTCAGACGCTGAAAAGAGAAAGAAGCGTCGGGTGCTGTTCTCCAAGGCGCAAACGCTGGAGTTGGAGCGGCGCTTCCGGCAGCAGCGCTACCTGTCGGCGCCCGAGCGCGAGCAGCTGGCGCGCCTGCTTCGCCTCACGCCCACACAGGTCAAAATCTGGTTCCAGAACCATCGCTACAAGCTGAAGCGCGCGCGCGCACCGGGCGCGCCGGGGGCGGCGGAGTCGCCTGACCTGGCAGCAGCTGCGGAGCTGCGCGCCGCACCCGGCCTGCTGCGCCGCGTGGTGGTCCCCGTGCTGGTGCGCGACGGTCAGCCGTGTGGCGGCAGCGGCGAGATGGGCACGGCCTCCGCCCAGGACAAGAGCGGCGCGTCCCCAGCCGCTGCCTGCCCTCTGCCGGGCTACGCCGCCTTCGGGCCCTGCTCGGCTCTTGGCCTCTTCCCCGCCTACCAGCACTTAGCGCCCCCAGCCCTGGTCTCCTGGAACTGGTGAGACCGTTGCGGGGGGGGGCGGGCACTTGGGGCTACCCCGGACTTTGGAGTGGCTCTGCGGCCAAAGCGGGGCTGGAGGCCGAGATCCGCAAAGTACGCCCCCAACCCAGGGCCCATCTCTCTGCAGGTTCCACGTCCTACAGTGCAGGGGTCCCCTGCCCCGCCCTCCCCAGCCAATGCGCGGGGAACTTTCGCCAAGATTTCCCCCTCGCCTCTTGCCTCGACCGCCAGCCCCAGAGCTAGATTTTATTGCTTAAACCTTATTTGTATATTTTTAAATAGCTATTTGTATGGGAAGCAACTTATTTTGAAAGAAATAGAATATTTTTCCTCTTTGTGGTTCGAGAGTGAAATGTGTGTGGTTGGGTCCCTTGAGCACTGGCCGGGAACATAAGTGGAAGCTATGCTTCCAGACCCGAGTGCAGGGCGCCAGTATATTCCCCCTGTCCCAGGTTGGGTGGGAGGGCAGCTGCCAACGTCGACACAACTTTAGGAAGATCATTAGGGAGAAGGGTGGAAGGAGAGTGGAGGAGTGGGGGGGGGGTGGTTGTGGAGCAGAGGAAACAGCTGGGATCCCTGTCTGTGGGAGGTTGCTCTGGGCCCAAAGTGACTTGGAGGCCCCTCTCTGGGCTCCCGAAGCTGCTGGCGTTTCGGACACCAAAAGCCCAACCCGGTTGCTTGGCCACGATAGGGCATACTGAGCTTCTCCATAAGGATTCTCTGGAGACGCGCCATCTGGGCTGGGGGCAGAGTGTACTGCTTTGGAGCAGCGCCGGCCTGGTTGCAAGATGTCCCTTTCTGGAGTGCGGCATCCCAAGACAGGGGCCCGAAGAGCACCCGAGCACCCGGAGACTTTATACACCCCAATTAAGCCTGCGAATGCCTCGCTTGGCATCTGTGACTTCCTGCCTCTTCTTAGCTCCATACCTGGCAGGAGTGGAATGGGGAGGAGGTGGGGCAATGAGGAAATCAAAGGGTGGTGGGGAATGACCCTCCTCAGGGCTGCCAGTTGAGGGAAGATCACTTTGGAGAGCCCTGGTGGGCCAACGTAGGTGTGTGATCTGCTGGTGAGTCTCGCTTCACCCGCACTCCCAATGCACACTAGGCTAGGAGATCTAGTGTTCCACCCTTTGGGTTTGCAACTGCCCTTCACCTCGGTATCCGGAGCAGCAGGGCCTCCCGTGCAAGTGGTTACTCTCGGGAAAGTGACGACCTGTCTCCCTGGCGCCCACTGCCGGGAGATGCGCTTGAGGAGAGCAGGTTCAGGCAGCAGATCCAGGGAAGGGAGCAAGGGCTCAATGAGGCCTGTGAGGAGTAGGCATTGGGCCCGTCCGAGACCCTGGTCCCCCCCAGGGGGAGGTAGGGTGACTGAGGCAGCGGTATCACCTGGGATTTTGGGGGGTGGGAAGAGAGTGAGAGAGGACTGAGGGGGAAGGGAGTGGGGTGTTTGGGTCTCAGCTGCTGGCCACCTTGCCTTCCATATGGATGCGGTTATCTACGAAGAATCTCGATCCTTAAACCTCCTTTTGTCTTGGGAACTGAAAAGGGCATTGTCAGGCCTGAAAAGGACCTAGACAAAATCCGCACTGTTTCGATTCAGGACTCTGTTTAATCAGTCCCTGGTGACAATGTCGTGGGTGTTAGAGAGGACAATAGTATCTTTTTAAACCTTTTTAAACCTTGTGGCCTTCAGGAAGACAAAGGGCTTGAATTTTATGGGCTTACAACTTCAATTAGAACAGTGCCAGTGTGCATGGGAGATTATCAAATTTGTATCATAAAACCTCTTTCTAATAAATGATTGCTGGGGAGGGAGCCTGGACATTGTAAGACATATATTGGAAACCACCCTGGGGGCTTCCCAGTTAGCCCTGGCAGAGCAGATGGGAAAGAAAAGGAGGAAAGGATTTCTGAAGACAGCCTGGGTTGGGACTTGCCCTGTGGTCAGCTGGCTGGGTGCTTGGCTCTTCCATGCCCTTCCTCCAGAAAGGGATGTTTTCTCCAAGAATAGAGGTAAAGATTTGTAGCTTTGTTTTCTGCTATTGGTGATAGCAAAAACCTGAATATTCTTCGAGAGAAAGTGAAAATTATCACCATTTGCCTTTTCTTTTCCTGGAGTTCCAGAGAAAGTAGGTCTTGGGGTGTGCAAAGTGGAGAGAGCCTGTTAAATATGAGATCTATACTGAGGGATCTGAATTATGGAGAGACCCTCTTCCCAGGAGGCTCTTTGGAAGAGCATGTCCTCAGCCAAATTCATCCAGAGGTCTAACCACTAAGAAAGAACTGCTTCCTAGTGAGGTGGTCAAAGCCGTAGCCAGATGCCCACCAGCTAGCCAACTGGTGTCCTGGGCAGGAGGAGGACAGAAATTTTATGTGACCTTAGCATCAGGAGCCTTCGTGTATAAACTCTTACCTGCTTCCTCTTGCTCCTTTTCCTTGAGGCCCTTTCCTTTAGAGAGGAAAAGCTGTAGGGGAGTTTAAAATGTATTCCTATCACTACTGACCCATTTTAGAGATTCAGGCTGTCATGTGTCGTCTGTTCACACCTGAGATAAGCTGAGAAAGGTAAATGTCAATTTTTTGTGTGACCTAAAAGATCAGTTCTTCCAAGCTCTGATGAGAGAAGCTAAACCCAAGGCCTCTCTACAAGCAGCTGTGAGAACAGTTTTGATCTTCCTCCCTAGATGAGAGTGTTTCAAACCTGTCGTCCATCACCAACATCACAAGGCAGATTCACACTCTGTGTTGAAACTTACTGTCTTCCAGGCATTGTTCTAGGCACTTTCACCGTTGATCTCACAGAAACCTTATGTATTGTATATATTAATACCCCCATTTTGCACATAGAAACTGAGGCTCAATGGTTGGGGTAAGTGACTTGTCTAAAGCAGTTGTAAACTTCCTAAAATGTTACCATCATCCTTAGTTTAATTCCCATTTAGCCACCATGCAAACTGCCTTTAAGGAGGACAATTGTGATCTTGATGTGACAATATATAAAGTACCCAACCATCTCAAACTAGTCTTTTTTTTTAATGTTTATTTATTTATTTGTGAAAGAGAGAGTGTGGGCAGGGGAGGGGCAGAGAGAAAGGGAGACAGAATCCCAAGGAGGCTCTGCTCAGACTCAGGACTCTAACTCAGGAACCGTGAAATCATGATCTGAAGCTGAAATCAAGAGTCAGATACTTAACCAACCGAGCCACCCAGGTGCCCTCATCATAAATTAGTCTTATGGTTACCACGGGCCGTGCACAGAAGCTGTTGACATGACATCACGGTAGTTGCTAATGTTATTGATGTTTCCCGGACACCAGGCAATATTTTAAGTTCTTTTACTCAGTAAACTCATTCAGTTTTCACAACAACCCCATGAGATGGTACTGCTATTCCTACTTTACAGATGAGGAAACTAAAGGCCAAATAGGTTATAAGTAACCTGTCCAGGGTTACACAGCTAGTGAGTGACAAGAGAGGGTCTGAACGAGAGCATTCTAGTTTCAGATCCCACATGTTTCACTACGTGGCAGACCCATTTCCCATTCTTTATATTTTATTTCTCCCAGTGGGTAGTCCTCATTACCTTACAGATGCTTCTCTAAGAGACGTGTTCTTCAGCATCTTTCCGTGTCTGTTTTTGCCTTCCTCCCTCCCTCTCTCCTCATCTGCCAAACCTCCGGCTTTTGCACACAGCCTCTGTGTTTCCCCTGTGTTCGTTTGTATGCATTCTCGCCCAGCTGTCAGTGAAACACAGCTCTTGTTGCAGGTCACAATATTTTCCTGTGACTATCATTCCACCATTCTTCTTCCAGAAAAACATCTGCTGCTGCTGCTGCTTCCTTGAAACCAATTGTCCACTCAGGGTTTGGCAGAGTCACTGCTGACTCTGATAAGCTCCTCTAAGCTCTCCCAACCCCCAGGCCCAGACCTCTGTGGAGCTTTATGACTTTGGCTTTGCTAGCCCTTTCCCCAATCATCTTTCTCCCTTCTGGGTCTCCAGTGTTATCTTTATTATTAAATATCATCCTCTTCACATTTTCTCTCTTTTCTTCCACTGTAAACACTTTTCATCTCACTTAAGTGTCTTGTGGGTGGAGATTGCAATTTTCACTTCAATTTTCTTTTCTCATTGTTCAGAGGATCTTACATCTTAGCAAGTCTCTTATCTGACCAATTTAGCACTTTAGAATCTTAGATAATGTGCTACTGATGGGTAGAAGGAAGTTGTTTGAGCCTGGGTTAACCTATACCTTCCTTTCTAACAATGGTGTTTAGATGTTTGTTATTCTCTTGCCTCTTACACACACAATTAACTTGTCTCTTACACACACACACACACACACACACACACACACACACACTTTACTACTTTAAAGCATTTTAGACTTAGGAATAAAATGTTCAGGCAAGATAATTATTGGCTTAGCATGGTTAAATAGTTTGTTAACCATGTTTATCTGTTCTGCATGTTTCAGTTAACCAGCCTAAGCAGGTTATCTGTGAACAGGAACAATAGTCAGAGGACTTTTTGAAATGCTGAGAAAGTACTCTCCCTCCCTCAGGGCATGATCATTTCTATGGATGTGATTGCATTGTTTACTCTTCAAAATCTGCATGAGAAATTTTATTGTTCTAGGTCACTCATCATTTTCCCAAATCACGATGTAGAAAAGGATTTACTAAATGGTTCCTTAATTATTTTTAGAATTCCAATTCTGCATCTGTTAACTCACCTTTAATCCCCCACTCCAGATTAATAACTAAAGGTATATGACATTCCCCTTTCTTCTTTGTACCCACCATTCATGCTCAATAACAAAACAAACAGCATTCTCTTCAATGCTGATCCATAGAGTGGTGATTTAACCAGGAAGAATCAATTAGACTATTAAATAGTCACACATGTACCCCCAAATTTCAAAAACACAGGGATTCTTATTTTTTCTAACCATGTCCAGTGGAAAATTTTTATTGTTTATCCAGAAAGGTAACATCGTATTTTAGAGGTAAAAGCACATTTTCTTTTCAATACCCTGCCCTATGGACCAATAAAAATCTCTAGGTCTTATTGAGGTCATGTAATTTCAAAAGATCCTGTAGTTTCAATATAGCTTCTGTGAGTAGTGTTATGGGAAGAACATTTGAGGGGACCTTGGTCATGCTTAATTTCCTTCTGCATTCTGACTGGGTGGTCTTTTATGAGTCAACAGGTTTTCAAATGGGTTTCCTAGCTAAAAGCTCTGAATTGGATGGTCCCTTTTCTCTCCTTCCAATACCAACTGCCCCCACCCATTCCTTCTTTCCTAGGGGCTGGATAGCATACTTGGCAGAATTTACTAGGAGGGTAATGGAGGCTGTTTGCAAATTAAACTGGAGACAAAAGTGCGAAACAATCCATTAAAAGGGTCTTTGAATCTCTCACCTGAGATGTCTGTTACACCTTCCTCCTCCAGCTTTTTTGAAGGATAATGTGTTTAGCAATCAGCTCTTCCTCCTAAGGAAGTTATTGGCTTACATTTACGTTACATCTTGGGAGGTAAATTCTCAACTAGAGGCAACCTGAATCATCATATGTCAGGGTCAGAATCTGTCAGAAAAGCATTAGTGCAATGACAAGAGCTTTTTTTACAATAAAATTGAAATACAGAGCAAGAAACACAGCATATCAGGAAATGACAAAAGAAACCTGGTGTGGGGAGTAAAGAAGTAACTGCCTTTCTGGGAAACTCTTTTTACTGCCTAATCACACTGATGGACTCAGTCAATGGTGCTCCTGATTCACTACAAGAAATGCTACATTTTTGAGCCAAAATGTAGAGATAGGGTAGAATTTTCTTATTTTCTGTATTTGTAGATGAAACATTATCTTAAGGTAATCATTTTATCCATTTTGGTGTATGGGGGCCAGAGGGGACTAACTGAATAAAATAGAGCTCCCAGAATTTTGTTGTCTGGGAAACATGACAAGAATGTTCTCTTTCTTCACCTAACTTGTCACTGATTGAGAGGAACGTGAACGTGCCCTCAAATACGTTAGGTATGCCGACCAACTGAACAACCTAATTCCACGACTGTCCTGCTAACCTTTAAACTTTAAGTTTGTCAATATTTTATACATGCATGTGATACATATGTAAGTGGAGATGAAGCAGATTTGGGGAATGTTCAGTTCTTTTAATGCGAAAGAAAAACTCTAATTTATAACCTCACTTGTCAGACCTACTTAGGATGGATACTGGTTTTCTCACTCCAGAACTAACATATTTTCTTTGTAAGATAATATGAAAAATACAGAAATGTATAAATAAGCTATGATTTTAAATGTAGCTATTTTCATATGACACTTGAGTTCTTGTTAATACAATAGTGTAATGAGTAGGAGACTCAAGTAAGCTATTAAAAGTACAGGGGGAAAATCTCATTTGTGTCACTGCAGATTATAACCACAAAGAGAAATGATAGAGATGATATATGTTTGGAAAGAACAATTCCCCTTTATCCTTCAGTTCCTTCTTCTCTGCAGCCTCAGACTGTTCCCCCTATCAAGAGTCATGCATTGGGAATCACAGCCATTTCTGCCATTAGCAAGGTAAAAACCAGACTATGAAGCAGGACAAAAGGACTTGGACAGAAGAATCTGGCTGTTTGTTTCAAACTTGGCATGAGTTCAAACAGGGCAATAAGGTTTCCAGGGAAGCTGTAATTCACCAGCTTCCAGTCAGTCAAAGGCTTCAGAAAGCTCACTACCCAAAACCCATGTCTGTGAAGCCTTAGAAGGCAAAGGAATGATTTATTCTAAATTGATGTTAGAATGTTTAGTTGCCTTCAGGCCCTCTGAAAAGGCACCTTTGCAGACTATTTAACATGAGCTTTCTCCCATCATTGCCACTATGTGATGCCTCCACCAGCTAATCTGTAGACAGCAGAGGGAGGCTAAGAAACTTGTCTAAGCATAGGAATATAAGTGTGGGGATTTGGGATCCAAAGAAGGTTGATTACTCTAACTTCCTAGCAGCTAATACCTCCATAGTTCTGCACAAATGTGGTAATAGATCATCATTGCATGTAAGAAAGACCAGGGCCAAAATATTTACCCCCAAAATCCAAATTAATTCTCTTTAAGTTGACCCTTAATCCTATGAACATAGCTATCTATGGTCGCTTTAACAAGGTTCTACCTTCCCATAACCCCATGACTCTTCAGGACTTCCCTTCATTCTATTTCTAGGGGGTCTTCAGCAAGACTGCCTCACCTGCCACAACTCTCACACGCTAAAGCTTGGAATCTGCAGACCATCTCAAAGTCTATTGTGCTTCATCATCCAGCCATCATACTCCTGCCTTGGAACTTGGTTTTAGCCTGTGTTTTGCTGAGAAATGCCCTACACTACAAGTCTAGCTCTTTTTCTTTCTGCACATGACTCCAATTGTAGAACTCCTACCTTGTCTACAAATTTTTCCCTCACTAGTTGGAATACAAGTAAAGAATTCACCTAGGTCCATACTATCTAAAGCTGTAACTAAACTCAGAATTCCTTTACTCAGAAGGCAGTATGAAAGAGTGCAAAGAATGTGGACTTGGGAATTGATTGAGCTTTGATTTGGAAAGAAACAATTGAATGTTGGCTGTCATACTAACTGTGTGAAATTACTACTAGCTTTGTTCCCTTCAATCTTCATCTAGAGATAACACCATGTATCACATATGGTTAATATGAGTATTGAATGCATGGATAGTGTATGATAGTTGGCACTGAATAAATGTAGTCCTTATTCCGTTCTGCAGAATGCACTTAAGGCTTTTACATACATCCAGTGTAATGTTTGGTTTGTTTAGTTTATCATAGAAGTCAGCTTGGACTAAGTTTTATGAACATATAACCCCAAAACCTCAGTAGCTTAATTACAAACTATTGTGTCTTTTTTACGTTACATGTCCCTACAGCCCTTCACTGTTTTGTTTTCATTCAGACTTAGGCAAAAGGAATAATCCCCCATATAGGACATTTCAGAGAAGAAAGAGAACATGGCAGAATCATACAATGGCTGTTAAAGCTTCTGATGGAAAAGGGCATATATCATTTCTCACATTTAAATAACTATCAACAGGGAGAGAGGGACAATGGATATTTTTTAATAGTGAAACAATCTACCACATTTGTGATTCACACATGTCTAATTTATGACCAAACATTATATATGCTTACAATTATTATTTGTTATTATTCCTTTACATTTCCAGAAGAAGAAATATCACAGTGTGACATTTCATACTATAAAATATATGCTATACATACTATATGTTCTTTGCTATAGACTCCAGAAGAGGAGCTAGGTATTTTCCCGTTTGTTTGAAAACCCCAAACCGTAGGCTCTCGGTGACCTTCGGGAGAGTGGTCAACACCCAACTTTACAGTCAAGTAGGAGGGCACCAGAACACACCATGAGCAATGATCATCAGGACTGAGAAAGGACACTGTGTTTACCTGCTCAATTTGAGGGCTATTTCTGTGGAGGCCACTCTTCTATGACTAATCTGTAGGTGATAAAAACCATTGCGAGGACTAATTGCATTCTCATTTACTTTATTCCTTATTATTCTAGAAAGTCTAGTTATAAAATAATATGGGTATTAGAGCAATGGAAGGACAAGCAACAGTAATTTGGAATGCCAGGAAATAAATTCATTGATCCAGTTTCCAGCTAAATCCACAGCATAGCCTTGTATATTACCTGACAGATAATCACACAACCACACAAAACCTGCTTTTAATTTAGGACCAAGATTTATTCAATCAGCTCTCAACTGATAAATACTTGTATAATTGTATTATATAATATAATTTTTACTGTTACATGCTGAAATGAACATTCTTATAGGTATGGTGCATCTGTATCAATATTTGCTAAGGATAAGTTCCTAAATATGGATTGCTGACTGAAGTGGTATGTACATCTTTAAGTCTTCTGATTCCAATCCATTGGTTCTCCCACCCTTCAGTATCCCCCAATCCTTTGATGCCCTCATTTTCCTCCTTATCCAACTCAAATTCCTCAACAAGCATTATCATTTGAACATATCCTCAACCTTCTGACCCCTCTCACTTCATTGTACTCAAGGCAAAATCTGTAACTCCTGTAGAATCCAACTCTCCATCTACTCTGCACCTGTGGTCATCACAATATGGCCAGAGAAGAACACAGAATCATATCGACTGGTCTCACTTTAAATTTATGGCCAATCAAAAAGAATGAAATCTTGCCATTTGAAGCAATGTGGATGGAACTAGAGTGTATTATGCTAAGAGAAATAAGTCAGGCAGAGAAATATATGATTTCACTCATGTGGAATTTGAGAAACACAACAGATGAACATAGGGGAAGGGAAGGAAAATAAGATAAAAAAGAGAGAGACAGGCAAACCATAAGAGACTCTTAAATACAGAGAACAAACTGAGGGTTGATGGAGGTGTGTTGGGTGAGGGGATGGGCTAAATGGGTGATGGGCATTAAAGAGGTCACTTGTTAAGATGAGCACTGGGTGTTGTATGGAAGTGATGAATCACTGGGTTCTACTCCTAAAACCACTGTATGTTAACTTGAAATTTAAAAAATTAATTTAAAACAAAACAAAACAAAAATAATAAATTTATGGCCACCAACTTCAAATGAGTCCTTAATGTTTCCAGGCCAGCATGCTAGATATCTCTAGACCAGTCATCCTCCCATTATCCTCCTTGCCTGTTTCATACTATTTTGTTTCTCATCAACTTCCCACCTCTCCCCCGCCTCCCCCGCTCCCCAGTCTTAAACTCAGGTTCCTATTTCACCAAAACTGAAGTAACCAGAAGGGAGAGAATCCATAGAGTTCTACCACACAACACTGTCTTAACTGCTCTTATATTCTGTCTTCCCAACTGTTACCATAGATGAATGGTCTACCTCAAGGATATCACTCCAGCAATTTGCTCTCTTGCTTCTACATTATCATTTTCTCTCTACTGCATCATTCCCATCAGCATACAAACATACTGCTGTCTCTCCATTTTAAAAATAAAAGTATTTTCTCTTGACCCTTCCCTTGCCAACAAGTATCCCCTTTTAGCAAAACTCTTTAAATACTTGTCTGTATTCACAGTTGTCAATTTCTCTCCTTCCATTCTCTCTTGTTATTATCTTCATTGAGGTATAATTTACATACAATAAAATTCACCAATTTGTTGGGTTTTGAAAAATGTAAACATCATATAACAACCACCACAATAAGTTATAGAACATTTCCATCATCTGCAAAATGTTTTCACACACCTTTTATCCTGCCTTTTTTTTAATGATTCCATTTTATCTCCACTATTGGTTTACGAATTATACTTGTTTTGGTTTTTTCGATTAATGGTTGTTCTAGGGAGTCCAGTATACATCTTTAATATATCACAGTTTACTTTTGAAAAATATTATACCATATCACATATAATTTAAGAACCTTACAATGGTATATTTCCAAATTCCCCTCTTCCTTTGTACTGTCGTTCTCATATACTTTGCTTCTGTATGCCTGTAATACATTGTTGGTAGATTTGCTTTAAAGAATTATATTTTAAAGAATTTTTTAATAAGAAAACACTTCTGTATTTATGCACATATTTACCATTTCTGGCATTCTTCTTTCTCTGTGTACATCCACGAATCCTTTATTATATCTTTCTGCATAGGGCTACTGGCAATAAACAATCTTAGCTTTTGTTGGCCTTAAATTTTTTTTTCAAACAGAAGATCTCACATAGTTATTACTGAACCAATCTAACAGTAAAGAAGCATAGAAACACGGAGAAAAATCATTTTCCCAATAAAATACATCTGACTGTTCAGATAGTGGTGATGTTTTCAGCTTGATATGATAAGACACTACTGATTATAATACAGATACAATATGTAGGCCATCTCATGTGCTATTCCTCAGAGACCCAGCTTGGTTCTTCTCCAGTGTTTCCTCTTGGAGTTGTACCTGATTTTGTTACCAGTTTTCATCCAAATCCATCCAAATTAGGGAATGGGATGATTCTGCTTTTGTTTCTTGGCCAAGAATTGCTCGATCCTGAAAGTCTTGTGAGAAAACCTGCTGAGGAACAGAGTCAACTGCATTCATCACAGTGGTAGAGTCAGGAAGTAAGAGCAGTCTTAGAATGTTTTTATTTTGCTTTTATTTTTGAAAAATATTTTCACTGGGCATAGGATTCTGGATTGATGTGATTTTGTTTCTTATAGCACTTCAAAGATACTGTGCTGTTGTCTTCTGGTGTGAAGTTGGCTGTCGTTCTTGTCTTGTTTCCCTGGGCTGCTTTAAAGATTTTTCCTGTTTTCACTGGATTTCAACAATTGATTATGATATACCTGAAAGCAGTTTAATTTATGTTTATTCTGTTTGGGGTTTCTTTTTTTTTTTTTTTTTTAATTTTTTTTAATGTTTATTTTTGAGAGACAGAGAGAGACAGAGTGTGAGTGAGGGAGGGGCAGAGAGAGAAAGACAGAGAACCTGAAGAGGCTCCAGGCCCTGAGCCGTCAGCACAGAGCCCTATGCGGGGCTCGAACTCACAAGTGGCAAGATCATGACCTGAGCCGAAGTCAGACGCTCAACCGACTGAGCCACCCAGGCGCCCCTGTTTGGGGTTTCTTGATCTTTTTATGTCTATGGGTTTGTCACTTTCAAGAAATTTGGATTTTTTTCTGGTCATTATTTCTTCAGTTATATTTTATGTCCTCTTCTCTTCCCCAAGTCTCCTCTCCACTGGGACTCCAATTATACATATATTAGACACTTTTATTAGCCCCACAATTCATTGAGGTTGTGGGGTTTTTTTCCCTCTGTGCTTCAAGTTTACTTTCTTTTACAGTGTCTTAAAATTCACTTATCTTCCCAGTACTGTATTTTTTTTTATTTCTAGAAATTATATTTGGTTTTTAAATATATATATATATCTTGCATATCTCTCCTAATTAAGTTTACATTTCTCTTGACATCCTTGATCATGTTTATAAGATTTATAGTACTTGTTTTAAGGTCCTTATTTATGAATTCCATGATCCCTGTCATTTTTGGTTCTATTTCTATTGATTGTTTTTTAATCTGATTGTACATCAAATTTTACTGATTCTTTGAAGGGCTGGTAATTTTTTAAAAGTTTATTTATTTATTTTGAGAGAGAGAGAGAGCAGCAGAGGGGCAAAGAGAGGGAGAGAGAACCACAAGCGGGCTCTGCACTAAAAGTGCAACAGGTCTCAATTCCTCAAACTGTGAGATCATGACCTGAGCTGAAATCCAGAGTCAGACACTTAACTGACTGAGCCACCCAGGTGTCTCTGAAGGCCTGGTAATTTTTATTGGATGAAGAGTTGTGAATTTTGCTTTACTTATTACTGTACTGTATTGTATTCCATTAAAGATTGTTGAATTTTTTCTGGCATCCAATTAAGGTACTTGTGGATAATTTTGATCCTTTTGAAAAAGGTTTGATTTTAAGCTTTCTTAGAGTGGGTCCAGAACAGGCTTTATTCTGGACTAATTTAGTTCTATCACTAAGCCAAGACCCTTCTGAGGACTCCAACCAATGTATTATGGGATCTCCTCATTTTGATTGGTGGGAACATGAATGCCTTCCAACACTATCCAATCTCCAGAAATTGTTCTGGCTCTTTTCCCTGGCCTTGGGGAGTTTCATTTAAGTGCAGATCAATATTAGCCAAAGACTCTAGAGGGTTCCTGTGGATATCTTTAGGGCTTTTCTCTGTGAAGCACCTCCTTTTCAGTATGTTGCCTTAAAAATCCTAGCTATCTTGATATCCCTGAATTTTGATCTTAATCTCTTCAATTCAGTAGGAGGTTAGGCTCTTTGGGCTCCCCCTCCCTAGAGTATGACCTGAAAACTGGCTATGAACAATAAGCTGGGAGATCATAAAGCTCATCTCATCTCCCTTCTCTCAGTGACCAGAGTCCTGTGCTATCTTTTGTCCAATGTCTGAAAACCATTGTTTCATCTATTTTATCATGCATGTAGTTATTTGTAGTTGAAGGGTAATTCCTATTGCTGCTAATTCTTTCATAGTCAAAGGATATACTCTCCTTTAAACTTATTCTAATCAGCATTTGCTCCAGCATTCTGCTGACACTCTTTGCATCAAGGCCACTAATGATCTCCAAATTGTTAAATCTAATACTACCTATATGTAAGATGCACAAGGGCACCTGGGTGGCTCAGTCGGTTAAGCATCCGACATCAGCTCAGGTCATGATGTCCTGGTCTGTGAGTTTGAGCCCGCGTTGGGCTCTGTGCTGACAGCTCAAAGCCTGGAGCCTGTTTCTGATTCTGTGTCTACCACTCTCTCTGCCCCTCCCCCACTCACGCTCTGTCTCTCTCACTCTCAAAAATGAATAAATGTTAAAAAAAAATTTAAGATGCACAAAAGACCACTAAGTCCCCTCCAGAACTGATAAAACTATGATAGATGATGTAAGTAGGGTGGCATGTTAAGAGCACTGAATAAAACTATAGCACTTTAGGTCTAAAGAAAACTAGTCATGGATTCTCAAGACTTTCTTAGACAGCATGAAGCTCATCTAGGTGAAATACAACTTGTTTTAAAACATACCCAGGATTTGATTTTTATTCAGGAATGGTGAAGACAACAGAACAGGAGACAATTGCCATTGAAAAGGTGGTTTGTTACTCACTGTTTGAAGAGGAGAGAGATATTCCACACCACACAGGGCAACATGGGGAAGCACAGGGTCAGATAGGAGGCAGAAGGAGCGAGGGGAAATATGGGCAAAAGCCTTTATTTATGGTTTGTGTGGGAAGGAATGAGTAAGGCAGGGTAAACAGCTGATCAGGCATAGGGCTGCATAGTTTGAATTGTTTCAGTGGGCCCTAGTCTATAGGGGTGGTCCCTAGGTGTCCAGTACCTAGCCCTGGGGTAGTTAGGGCAAAGGAATATTGCCTCCTGGAATATAAAAGTGAGAAAGATGGGGTGGTTTTTGAGTACAGTCTCTGGATTTGTTAGTTTGCATACAATAGGTATGCATATGAAAGGCAAGTTGCTATCTTTAGGAATTAGCTAAACCTGGGAAGGGCAGTCCCTCCCCTGTCCACAAGGACCCAACATGTCAAAACATCATAAAATACATATCATAAGAAACATTAATACACAACAATAACAAATTGATCCACCCTACAAAGACTTATCTTCTTCAGGGAATGAGAGAGGGAAGACATAATGATTTCTAGAGACCCTGGTTCAGTCATAGGCCCAGAGGCAGGGCACCAGATTCATTGCAGTATATGGGCCACTGTCTTCTCTCAGCTGGGTTATTGCAGTCTCCTCCTTGCTTCTATTTTTACTTTTCTTCTCCACGCTATACTCCACTGATGTTTAATTGATACATGTCTGATCACATTGCTTATCTGCTTAACACCCTATAGTGGCTACTCGCTACATAGAATCACTCTCAAACTTCCTTACATGAAATATAATTTAGTCTCATTTCTTGCCATAAACCACTCTTCCCCCTCAATGCCCTACACTCACCAAATCTCCCCTCTCCACACATGGTATAGTCAGTTATACTGAACCTCCCCTAGTTCTTTAAAGACATCATACTCTTTTGGGGCACCTGGGTGGCTCAGTCAGTTGAGTGTCCACTTTGACCTAGGTCATGATCTCACAGTTCCCAAGCTTAAGCCCTGTGCCGGGCTCTGTGTTGACAGCTCAGAGCCTGGAGCCTGTTTCAGATTCTGTGTCTTCTTCTCTGTCACTCTCTCTGCCCCTCCCCAACTCATGCTCTGTCTCTATCTCTCAAAAATAATAAATAAACATTAAAACATTTTTTAAAAAAAGACATCAAACTCTTTCTAGTTCTTCATGAGTATTCCCTCTTCAAAGGATCTTTCAGACCTTGATTCAACCATATCCTCCTCAGAGAGGTTTTTCCTGACTGTCCCCCAATCCAACTCAGCTTCAGGGGACCTCCTCAATCTTTGCACAGCACTCACTGCTTCCCCACCACGGCACAGTCTAACAACATTTCTATAATCGCCTATTTACTTCTCCCATCTTCCTTGAAGACAGGCACCACGTAAATTGTTCACCTCTGTATTATCAGCAACTAGTACAGTGGTTGGCACATGAGTCTTTTGAGAAATGTATGTACAATGTGTCTGAATGCACAAAGCAGCAGAGTTCTAAGACCAGGCCTAGGTAAACTGGGTTTGAGTGTCCCCAGGGGGGCCTCAGCAGAGACACTGGTTTGAGAAGTGCATCAAGCTTCTAACATTTTTTCCACTGGGATGAGTGGGGTTGGGCCTGGGTTGGAGAATTCATAAACCTTCATTCCTGGTCCTGAATTAGAACAAAACCAATCTCCAGGGGAACAAGCAAGAGGAGATATAGCATTTTCTTGGGAGATCTCTTCTCAGTAAGTTTACTTTGGGCCCTTTAGTTTTTAATGCCCAAACAAGTTGATATGCTTATCAGTAATAGTGCTGTGATTTTATACTGGTTTAAAATGAGGGGTGCCTGTGTGGCTGAGTTGGTTGAGCGACTGACTCTTGATTTTGGCTCAGGTCATGATCTCACGGTTCATGGGTTTGAGCCCCGACTCGGGCTCCAGGCTGACAGTGTGGAGCTTGCTTGGGATTCTGTCTCTCTTCTTTCTCTGCCCCTCCTGCACTCTTTCTCTCTCAAAATAAATAAATAAACTTAAAAAAAAGATGTAAAATGAGGACAGGGATGACTACACTTGACAAAAGAAGATGAGCTATAAGAAATCCAGTGTTAAGAAACAATAAAAATTCTAACACTTTATAAACTTTGGGATATCTCTCTTTAATTTCAACATTAGATAAAGGTGATGAATATTACATCTCCATTTTTCTGAAGCCATATTTCCCAGAAAAAGATAATTAAATTTATGAAAGATTTGAGAGTGAAATTTCCAAGGCTAAGGGAAACTTCCTATGGGAAGAGAAGTTACTCAAACACCTACAAAGGAAGAAGAGATGGGGAGGAGGGTGTGGAGGTGGTAAGTAGCTATAGTCAGTTTTGACTGAGGTCTGGACAAGAGGAACTGGCCTGAAATTGTAGCAAGATGTATTAGGTTAGGCCAGAAGGGAAAGTGTGGAATAAAGACCCAAATCACTCTCTCTCTCTGTTAACACACACACACACACACACACACACACACACACACACACACACTAGCAGATTGATTTATACCTAGTTTGTTTAAAAGAAGCTCTGATTCAGAAGAGAAGAGCATATGTCAGACCACTTTCCAAGGCACCTTCAAATATTAAATATCAGACTTTTTTTCTCCCTCTAGCGGTTCCTTTTGCAAAAGAAAGGGACCCTCTACAGCTGGACTGCTCGTTTGAACATATGTCAGCATTGTTTTTTCCACTTTAAGAGATGCTTTCAGAAACTGAAAAAAGAGTGAAAATAACTGATAACATCAACACCAATATCAGAAAAGCAACCATGCTGGTCTGTGGGTACTCTGTATAATATGTTAGTAATAGATGGTGGGAATTGGGGAATAGGAAGGACCTAGGGTTTTTCTTTGTTATTATGTATTGTGAGCCAGGCTTTAGGAAAGATATATCTTACTGTAAATGTTTGCTGTTGAATCCACCAGCACCAACCAGAGCTAAGACTAATGGATTTCAAGATAAAGGCAGATTTAAGTGAATGTAATTTAAGCAAGAAATTGCTAAAATTGAGAGCATTAGACTAGGGAAGCTCAGACAAGGATTTGTGCATTTTAGATAGTTGGCTTAGAAAACCAATTGGTAATGTCCTTTTCAAATCTAAGATTCCTGATGCAGGGGTGTGTGTGTGTGTGTGTGTGTGTGTGTGTGTGTGTGTGTCTGTATAGGGTACACTGTGTGTAAAATGCCAGGGGCAGCTACTTCCTACTCTGAGAATGCCCCTTCACCGTGCTGTGGCTTTCCATTCCACAAACTCTCCACCAACACGGCATCTGTAGCAACAAGAAGGGTTTTACGGCCTTTCCTGACCTTTTTGTTGCTGATGTTGTTAGAATGGGGAGGGGTGGGGAGGGGGGGAAAAGAGAAGTGTCCCAGCTGGGAGCACCCTCTGAGGAGGGGGCAAAGATCTCACCTAGAAAGTTCCACAATTCTCTGATTTGTGCCTCTATGATGTAGGAAGCACTTTAGCTGCAGATTGTCAGAATTGTACTATTTAACTATCTTTTGCCATTTTTTTCTTATAGTCTACCCTGTGCCTGCAGTTTTATTTTCAATGGTTATCCTAAGTTTTTGTGGACACTCCCTGAATCTCTTAGACCTGAATTTCTCTTTCTGGGCCTTGGCCTGTACTGCAATACTAATTTTCATGATTGGTTTCCTTTCTAGGCAAAATTGAGGTTTTGGATAAATGTATCCCCAAATGACAAATTGTATGGTTGTCATATATTTGTCTATCTGTAAGTCCTGTCATTAAAAACAAACAAACAAACAACTAAAGCCATGAGTATTGTGCAAAAAGAAAAGAGTTAACAAGTTGTTTACAAGAAAGTGATAGCCAGTTGTATTTTCTGGCAGCAGAAAGGAAGGTGCATTGATTTTGGAATGAGGAAACTTGGGTTCAGATAGAAGGTCTGCTTTTCATTGACTTCGGGCTCTTAACAGCTCTGTAAAATTGAGAGTTAAATGTGGCTGGATATGGAAAGGCCCCCAGAAAGTCACCACCAATAAAGGGCAGGAGAATTTGCACTGAATAAGTAGGAATTGGGGCAAAATTATGGTTTCAAAAATGCCTATACATTTTCTCTGTGCCCCCCAACACCCAACCAAATACTAAATATTAAAAATACAATACTAAATCTTGAAATACTAAATCTTAAATAAAGAAAAAGAAAGGAAAAATCCCAGGAATGTATGTGAATCTGATGTTGCTTTATTTAGGGCCTTTAGAATAGGTGATACTTTCTATAAAATAAATTTTTTCTAGAGCTGAAATGCAAAAAGACTGAATCATTTTTACGAAAAATCAAACTCGTCTTGGAAAGCACTTCATCCCCTCAGACAAGGCTCCCACCCCTCTGAAATCCTCCCATCCGCTGTGTGCTTCAACCCCTAGAGGGCAGCATGCCCTCAAAGAAACTCACGCAGGGCCCAATTAGAAGCCATTTAAATGGCCAATTATTTTCTTGAATTGTTTCTTAACAACCTTAAAAAAAAGACCTAAAAAAAAAACCTCATTAATAACACTAAAGAATGAAAGAGAGTATTAGCAATTTCTAATGACTACCATAGAAGTATGTTTTATTGATGCCATGACATAAAATTAAGAGAAACTGGTGAATCATCCTCACCTTTACTGAAGGAATTCTCAGGAAGAAGCACCTCTGGTTTCTCAGATGGGGCCGCTCCTTCTAAAGTGATTTCCTGTCATAACCTCTCCTCGAAGCCTCTCTTCAAAGCTCTGAGTGACGAGGCGAGGGTGAGTGATACCTGCTCTTCCTCACCCCATCCCCTACCTGCTCCGCTTGCTTTCCTTCTTGGCCCAGTAACATATGGGCACTTCATGTATCTGAGACCAGGGTCTTAGTCACCCTTCCTTGGTTTCCAGGATTAACTTTCACTTTCCCTCACTAACACCTATATCACTGCCTCATATGTAATGGAGAAGACACAGGCCCACAACACCTGGACCCCATTCCCCACCCTCCGTGATACAACAAAGCCCACTGCACACACCCCTCAGAGACTCCAAGGCCGACCTCACCCTGTTCTACCCCTGGGGCTTCATTCAGCCTCCTCAGCAACTGCCCTGTCTTCACAAGCCCTGGGTTGTAATCCAGGTTCAAACACTAATCAGGACCTTGTGCAGATTCAAATGTGCAAAATGAAGGCTGAAGCCAAACGACTTCACCTACCTTCTAGACAGAGAGGGATTACCAGTAGAGAACCTGGGAGAACAGGTAACACAATTTCTCCCGTTCATAGGAGCTAGCATCTATGCTAATTCTGATTTGACTTTGGGGTTTTTGGTGACTCTCCATCTTTTCTCAAACTGCATTGGTTTAGGCAGATAAAACTATTTGTATCTATGTATGTGATGTTGTTGAAACAGGACACTAGAGGATTTTTTTTTGTTTTTTTCTTAATGAAAAAATCCCCCCAATATTAAAAGGTCATATCCATTAATTCAATCGAACATTATTTTCATAAGCAAATATGTTTGAAAAAATTAGCAAGTAAATGCATAAATAAATTACCTACATTGAAAGCTGTTACTGGCAGATATGATAACATGTTTCCTGTTAACTAGTTTACATTTCTTTTGAAGTGAATTTCTGGCTGACAGTGTTTATGTCACAGATGGTATCCTCACCTGCTTCATTAAGGCCTGTTTAGAATACAGTTCTAATGTAGGTTTTATTCCATGTAAAGCCACCTAGAGATAATTTTAAATGATCATATCGACTAACAAACACGTAATCAAGAAGCTCTTAAAATTTTATTAAAATTCAAGTCTTTTACCATTAGCAAACCTGCTTCATTAACATATTAATAGATAATGTTCCTGCTCATAATTAGCGTGCATTTTCTTTGCATCATTGTAGTTGAAAGAATTCAGGTGGAGTTTGATAGAAAAGTTGGGTTTTTTTTTTGTCTGTCAACAAAGCACCTGGGGGGAACAACCGAGGCTCCTGACCACCATTTCCATCTTAATCATTTGCTTCCTCCTACCCATAATTTTCTCTCCTTCAATCTCATCTCATCATTTATATTCCTCATATTCAGCCCACTATGGATTATAGACATGATAAACAATGAACTACAGGTAACTGGGTATGGATCTGGTCCACTCATTGAAGAATGAATCGCTACCTGCAAGAGAAATCCCAGGCACAAACACTATTTTCATCTAGAGTTTGAGAGAAGTGGGAACATTAAACCTGAAAAGAAGCTCATCTCTTTCTTTAAAATAAAAAAAAAATTGGGGGGCACCCTGGTGGCTCAGTCAGTTGAACATCCGACTGGTGATTTCAGCTCAGGTCATGATCTCACAGTTCGTGAGATCAAGCCCCATGTCAGGCTCTGCGCTGACATCTCAGAGCCTGCTTGGGATTCTCTCTCTCTCCCTCTCTCTCTACCTCTTCCCTGCTTGCATGAGCATGCTCTCTCTCTCTCAAAATAAATGAAATAAACTTAAAAAAATAAATATATTTTAAACCACTTATTTAAAATGTGTGTGTGTAGAACAGCTTCTCTGTGATGCAAGGCAGAAACTACTCACACATTCTAGGCCTGCTGGAACATCTTGTATGGGTCAGAGATTCATTTTACTTATCAGGAGTACACATTATAGTTCTGCTGCACTTTCAGTATCTTAGATCTTAGGAACATCCATCTGGTTATCCCACTCATTTTATCCAGGAGCAAATGCAGACCCAGAGAAGTTCATCAACTCTGTCTAGGTCTCCCGGCTTATTAGGGGCAGAATTGGGGATTAAACTTCAGGCCTTCAAGTTTATTTATTTATTTTGAAAGAAAGAGAGAGTGTCAGCAGTGGAGGGTCAGCGAGAGAGGGGAGGGAGAGAATCCCAAGCAGGCTATGCCCAGCATGGGCAGTGTGGAGCCCCATGCAGGGCTTGAACCCATTAACTGTGAGATCATGACCTGAGCCAAAACCAAGAGTCAGACACTTAACCAGCTGAGCCACCCAGGCAACCTCTGATTTTTTTTTTTAAACCACATCTCTTTCTTACCATTTTCTAGTCCTGATTTTCTCAATAAGAGAAAAAAAAATGATATCTACGGATTTTTAAAATGATATAATATGCTGGCTTTGAGGGGAGAGTTAGTTGAATGTAATCACAAAGAATGTTTTCATCACCCACCCAGGACACCACCTAGACAAAGGAGGATTCAAACATACTACTCAAGACTTAGCTGGGACCACCAGGAGAGGTGCTGCCCCTTTGCCTTTCAGTAGTGTGATCCTGAACTAGTATTTCTACACTGATGATTTAAACTTACAGGACTTAGTAAAGCACTGTCCACTAGAATTTTCTGATATGTTAGATATCTAAACTGTCCACTGTGGGAACCACTAGCCATATGGCTATTGAGCACTTAAAATTTGGTTAGTATAACTGTGGAACTGAATTTTAAATTTTATATCTTCTTAACTAATTTAAATTTAGATAGCCGCATATGGCTGGTGGCTATTGTATCGTATCGTATCGTATCGTATCGTATCGTATCGTATTAGCACAGATTTAGTATATCCCAGAGAAGAGTTAGATTCATATAATGTCAGTGAGCTAGAGACCCCTGGTGGAGGGGACTGTTATCTGCAGGACACCAACACAACTTAAAGAAAGGTAGGTGATTTTTTTCCCCTAAAATGCAGACATTTCAGGACTGTTCACATATTTTGATGCTAGGTGTCAAATTTTCTAGGTATTACAGGATGGAATAATGAGGAAATCAGGGATTTATTAAATCGATTGATGTTCACTGTAGTCATATCACGCTTCTGTTACTAGTTTATTGACAGGACACTTAGCAGGACAGTGAAAACTGGTTTAAAACACTGCATTGGATTGTCTGGCATGATTAATGAAATGTCCTAGGGCCCCAGGCAGGCCAAAAAGCATTCATCAGGATGGATGGTGGTATCAAATTGTATTACATCAATTAAGACACGATATAGCTTGTAGGAAGTCTGCACCTAAATTCAAGATAATAGCTGTTTGATCACTTGACTAGAGAAGAAATGCCAATGGTCTTTCTACCCCCTTGCTGACCTACAACCACACACAGTTGCCCCCATAAAGCTAAGGTAAAACTGGTGTCATTATATCAAGTTTAAAAGGGGAGATTTTATCTTTTCTCTCTCTTCAACTGTGCTTCTTAAAATGGAGCTTGCTGATATATTTGGTTAATTTCTGATCCTACTGCCTGCTATACTATTTGTTTTTCTCTTTAGCCATCAAAAGCCATAATTACCCAAACTATGGTCTTTATTACGTTCCCTGTCCAGGGAATTGAGGGCTCCCTCTCCTTTCTCTGGCTGTTCTTACTTCTCCTATATTCTGTCTTTGCTTGGTTTCAATCCCGACTCCTGCTTTCTTGACTGAAAACTCCCAAAGTACCAACGACAAAGACTGCTAGCTGACGCTTATAGTTGCCAAAATTAATAGAACCAACTTTGAGCTAGCATATTCTGAGCATTTTCAATGTGTAAACTTCTTAAAAACAATGCTCAGGGTATGCTAGCTGCTATTATTAGTATGTAAAAATCTTAAAGTCCTATGTAGCCAGGCCCATCACTAATGGCTTTCGAGTTTTCTAAATTATATAAGCAGTTCTCCTCCCACACCTCAAAGTTGTCCAAATACCTTCCTAAATACCTGCAGATAATTTGATTATATACCTGGAAAATCAATGATACTCTATTATAAATAATAAGAATTAATGAGAATAAATTGAGAAAGTAGCTAGGTATAAATTTTCAAAGAAAACATAGTAATAACTAAAACTGGAACTGAATTTTAAATTTTATTTAATCTTAACTAATTTAAATTTAGATAGCCACATGTGGCTGGTGGCTATTATGTTGGGCAGTGCAGATTTAGTATATGTCTTGGAAGAGGTACATTCAGATAATGTCAGTGAATTGGACCGTGAGTTTAAACATACTCAGGTATGACTTGAACAGGAAAGAACCTATAGAGAAAAATCATGACATTGTATTATAGTACATGAACAATGAAGGTTGATGGGGGTGGGGAAGGGGAAAGTGAGTGATGGGCATTGAGGAGGGCACCTATTGGGATGAGCACTGGATGTTGTAAGGAAACCAATTTGACAATTATATATAAAAATTAAAAAAAATAAAGTACATAAACAAGACATGAATCAATGTAAAGACATACTATGTTCTGGATGGGAAGATGACAATAGGATTTTCTTAGAGCTAAAAAAGTATATATGTGTATGTATATACACACACACACACATATTCATGTGGAAAATAAACACATTAGAATTGCCATGAAAGATTTTTAAAGTTGGTAAAATGTGTCCCAGACATAAAAATCTACTATAAAGCTGCTATGAACAAAACAATATGACAATGACACATAACTAGGATAGTCAGAGAACTCATTACAAAGTTCAGCCTTAGGGGCACTTTGGTGGCTCAGTCTGTTGAGCGTCAGATTTTGGCTCAGGTCATGATCTCACAGTTAGTGAGTTCAGGTCCTACGTCAGGGTTTGCACTAACAATGTGGAGCCTGCTTCAGATTCTGTCTCCTTGTCTGCATCCCCCCCTCCTCTCTCTCTCAAAAATAAATAAACATTAAATAAAAATTTAAAGAGAAAGTTCAGCCTTAGATCCAAGTTCATAAGTGTGTCATTTCAGTTCACTGAGAAAAGAATAGTTTAATGAATGATCTTGGCAAAACTCATCTCCCACATAGAAGAAAACGTGGTTAGATCTCCATCGCATACCCCACAAAAATTTTTAAATCTGCCTAGAGTTATCTTATTTAAAAAAAATTTTTTTAATGTTTATTATTTTTGAGAGACAGAGTGCAAGCAGGGGAGGGGCAGAGAGAGAGGAGACACAGAATTCAGAGCAGGCTCCAGACTCTGAGCTGTCAGCACAGAGCCGGCCGTGGGACTCGAACTCACAGACCATGAGATCACGACCTGAGCTGAAGTTGGCTGCTTAAGTGGCTGAGCCACCCATGTGTCCCCGGAGTTATTTTATTCTCAATAAATCACTGGGAACCTCCAATTTCACTTAAAAAAATCTTTTTTTTTTTTAATTTAGAGAGAGAGTGTGGGAGCAGGGGAGAGGGGCAGAAGGGGAGAGAGAGAGAGAAAGAGACAGAAAATCCCAAGCAGGTAACACCCCCAGCACGGAGCAGGATTTGGGGCTCAATTTCATGATGCTGGGACCACAACCTGAGCTGAATGCAAGAGTTGGTCACTCAACAGACTGAGCCATCCAGGCACCCCTCACTTTTTGATATAAAGATTGTATCAGTTAAAAGAGGCCAGAGGTATGGATATCCTCTGTAAAAAGTTTATAGTTGAAATCTCCATTTTCCTTAAAAAAATATAAGATATATTTTATACCTTATTAAAAAAAGATATAAGCACCTGAAACTAATGTAGCACTGTGTTTCATTGTCTATTATACTCAAATTTTAAAAAGATATAAAATAGATACTAATATTCTCACTTTTTAGATGAAATATTAAATTGCCTTATTCTCAATAATTGGAGACCAAAAAATGACATTAGAGACCCATATTTTTAAAATTCTAGTACTCCAGGAATGCTTGGGTGGCTCAGTCAGTTGAGCATCTGACTTTGGCTCAGGTCATGATCTCATGATTTATGGGTTCAAGCCCCACGCCAGGCTTTGCACTGACAGCGTGGAGACTGCTTCGGATTCTCTGTCCCCCTCTCTCTGCCCCTTTCCCACTCACATGGGTGCTCTCTGTCAAAAATAATAAAAATTTAAAAATATTTCTAAAAAATTCCAGTACCCCATTATGCAGTATCTTACTGTTTTAAATTTTCCTCTTGTTCTGGTTTTAGCACTGAAAGTCTTGCATGCGGGGGAACCCGCAGTCCTGGGCAACTAGACAATTGGTTACCCAACAAAAGATCTTCTCTTTTACAACCTAAGACAAACCATAACAATAATAGGGACAAAAAAAAAAAACGGTGAAACTATCGAGCCATAACTTTGATGAGGACTCTGATGTGAGGAATCATTATCAGCTTGAAGAATTTCTAATACTTTTAATTATAGACAGTATTAGGTGATTTATTGAGTATGACTGACTCCCTGTGGAGAAAATTAGTAAAGTATATTCATGAAATTGCCATCCTAACTGACAGGAATATGTGACAAGATAAAAAAACAAATAAATAATAGTTATTTATCAATAACCAAGTTTAATGAATTGTTTTGTTACTTTTCCTGTCCCTGTGCATGTTAGCTACTGCATTGCTAGAAGCCAGATAGCTAATTACCTACATGAGTGATAGATCAATCTGTGCCAAATCTCAAATCTTGAACTTAAAAAAATCATTTCCTTCTTTATTGCTTTTATTTACTTAATTTTTGGTCATCTATATTTACTTAGTATTTGTGTAAGTAAAAAATTATAATGAGTAGTTTGATTATTAAACAGTTGAAAGTTTTTCTACATTATCATAGACTTTGAACAAATTCCTTTTCCCTTTGAATAATCAAAATTTTTTTAATGTTTTTATTTATTTTTGAGAGAGAGAGAGAGACAGAGAGACAGAGAGAGCACAAGCAGGGGAGGGGCAGAGAGATAGAGAGGGAGACACAGAATCTGAAGCAGGCTCCAGGCTCCCACTTCTCAGCACAGAGCCCTGCACAGGGCTAGAACTCGTGAACCGTGAGATCATGACCTGAGCCAAAGTCCAATGTTTAACCGACTGAGCCACCCAGGTGCCCCGAATCATCAAATTTTAATCTAGCATTGTGCTGAAGCCCAGCAGTGGTGGAGTAGAAAGAGTCTGCACTTTGGAGTCAGACAGATTTACTTGGTTGTATGATCTTGTAGAAGTTACTTAGCCTTGCTGATTCCAGTTTCTCCCTCTATAAAATATGTATAATACCAACCATCTCAAAGAATTGTGTGAGAATCAAATATCATTGTAGATAAACCACCTGGCAAATGACAGATTCTCAGGAACTAAAAACAGTATATGCGACAATTAACCGTAAAACAAAATAGATGTTAACAGGCAGTTAGAAATACCACTGAACCAGGCAACAATATTTGGATTAAGATCAAACTTGTCACTTACTGGGGCACCTGAGTGGCTCATTTGGTTAAGCATCCAACTTTTGATTTCGACTCAGGTCATGATCTCAAGCTTTGTGAGATTGAGCCCCACATCAGGCTCCATGCTGACAGCATGGAGACTACTTGGGATTCTCTCTCCCTCTCTCGCCGCCCTCCCCCTGCTCGTGCTTTCTCTCAAAATGAAAAAATAAACATTAAAAAAAACTTGGGGGTGCTTGGGTGGCTCAGTGGATTAAGCATCTGACTTCAGCTCAGGTCATGATCTCACATTTCGTGGGTTCGAGCCCCACAACGGGCTCTGCTGACAGCTCAGAGCCTGGAGCCTGCTTCACATTCTGTCTCTGTTCTGTCTCTCTGCCCCTCCCCTGTTCGTGCTCACTCACGCTCTTTCTCTCTCTCTCAAATATAAAATAAAACATAAAAAATTTTTAAAAACTTGCCCCCTACTAACACTGAACTTTAAATATACCCTTAACTCTGATGTTCAGTTACCTCAACTGTAAAATGAGAATGATTTATCCCTGTGTAACTCAAAGGGTTTTGAAGCTAATTTTGTGCCACCTTTGAAACTCAAATGAGAATATTCCTCAGAGTGCAATGAAATTTGAAGTCCCAGCTCTAGGGCACCAGGGTGGCTCAGTTGGTTAAGCATCCAACTTTGGCTCAGGTCATGATCTTGTGGTCTGTGAGTTCAAGCCCTGTGTTGGGCTTTGTGCTGACAGCTGGGAGCCTAGAGCCTGCTTCAAATTCTGTGTCTCCCTCTCTCTCTGCCCCTCCCACACTCACACTCTATTTCTCTCTCCTTCAAAAACAAATAAACATAAAAAAAATTTGAAGTCCCAAACCTTAGTTTTATAATTTTAAAGAAATATAAAGAAAAATGGAGACTTACAACAAGGGGTTTTATACCTAATTTCCTCCAACAGTTTAAGGTTGAAATGAATTTGCACTATGAGAGGACTCTTCAGCTTAAAAGTTATATTTGGGGTTAAATCACTTTGTGCAATGTTTTATACTTTTAACTTGCCTTGAGAACAGAACAATGAGAAAAGTATGCTTTATTTCCATGAATG
Source organism: Panthera tigris (assembly GCF_018350195.1). Taxonomy (NCBI): domain Eukaryota; kingdom Metazoa; phylum Chordata; class Mammalia; order Carnivora; family Felidae; genus Panthera; species Panthera tigris. Next base: position 85,447,817 of record NC_056665.1, on the reverse strand, counting down.
AATGACAATAGTAAATGGACAAAATTGTGATATGATGCTTATTTCACAATATTTTTCTTCTGAAACTAGATGTATGTTGGCCTGTCCTTTTAAACAGCGCAAACAATTTTTCCTGTAAAAGGCTGGTAGTAAATATTTTCAGCTTTGTAAACTGTGTGGTCTCCCTGTCTACTATTCAACTGTGCTGTTGCACTGTAAAAGCAGACATAGACAAAAAATAGACTAATGGGTATAACCCTGTTCCAACAAAAGTTTGTTTATGAAAACAGGCAGCAGAGGTTGGCCTGTGGGCCATAGTTTTAAACCTCTCAGAGATTCATTGTTTGGCCATTTGGGCCCTCAAGACTGTTGAGTTAGAAGAATAAAGGTAACCAGCTTAGGCTGTTAAAGCAAAAAAAACTGGAAGAAGTTGAAAATCATAGTAGCAGCTCATTGTTCCTTTTTTTTTTTTTTTTTAGTTTATTTATTTGTTTAGAGAGAGAGCATGCATGCACACACAAGCAGGGGAGGGGCAAAGAGAGAGGGAGAGAGAGAAACCCAACCAGCCTCTGTGCTCAGCTAAATTGCACAACCATGAGATCATGACCTGAACCGATATCAAGAGTTGGACATTCAACGGACTGAGCCACCCAGGCACCCCTCATCGTTCCTCTTTAAATTAAATCCAGCATTGGAGAGGATGTGAAGAAACGGGAACCCTCTTGCACTGTTGGCGGGAATGCAAACTGGTGCAGCCACTCTGGAAAACAGTGTGGAGGTTCCTCAAAAAATTAAAAATATACCTACCCTATGACTCAGCAGTAGCACTGCTAGGAATTTACCCAAGGGATACAGGAGCACTGATGCAGAGGGGCACTTGTACCCCAATGTTTATAGCAGCACTCTCAAAATAGCCAAATTGTGGAAAAAGCCTAAATGTCCATCAACTGATGAATGGATAAAGAAATTGTGGTTTATATACACAATGGAGTTCTACGTGGCAATGAGAAAGAATGAAATATGGCCCTTTGTAGCAACGTGGATGGAACTGGAGAGTCTTATACTAAGTGAAATAAGCCATACAGAGAAAGACAGATACCATATGTTTTCACTGTTATATGGATCCTGAGAAACTTAACAGAAACCCATGGGGGAGGGGAAGGAAAAAAAAAAAGAATAAAAAGAGGTTAGAGTGGGAGAGAGCCAAAGCATAAGAGACTCTTAAAAACTGAGAACAAACTGAGGGTTGATGGGGAGTGGGAGGGAGGGGAGGGTAGGTGATGGGCATTGAAGAGGGCATCTTTTGGGATGAGCACTGGGTGTTGTATGGAAACTAATTTGACAATAAATTTCATATAATAAAAATTAATTAATTAATTAATTAATTAAATCCAGCACTGAACATTTAGAACTACCAAAATGTGGCAAGATATCTACGTGTTCTTTAATTCTCCTTTACGTTCATGTCCACACATCAGCTATCCTACCATAAGTTTTGCCTCAGTTAGATATCCACGACCTCCAAGGTTGACCCTCATTTGGCTATTTTGTTCCTTCCCAGCCAAGATGTAGCTCCTAGTCACCAGCTCAGTTCCTTGTCCCTTAAATGGGTTCCTGGCAAGGCCAGTGCATAATTTTCAGGGTACAGTGAAAAATTAAAATGCCAGACACTTTGTTCCAACAGCAGGAATTCAGTGCCACTAAAGGCACTAAATATAAAACTAAACACTCTCACCATGTGATCCATCAATCAAGCTCCTCGGTGTTTACCCAAAGGAGTTGAAAACTCATGCCACAGAAAAACCTGCACATGGATGTTTAAAGCAGCTTTATTAGCAATTGCCAAAACTTGGAAACAATCAAGATGTCCTTTAGTAGGTGAATGGATAAATACACTGTGGTACATCCAGACAATGGAATATTATTCAGCACTAAAAATAAATAAATAACCATGAAAAGCCATGGAGGAAACTTAAATATATATTAGTGAAAGAAAGAAGCAATCTGAAAAGTCTACAAACTGTACAATTTCACTAAATGAAATAGTAGAAAAGGCAAAACTACAGAGATAATAAAAAGATTAGTTGGGTGCTCCTGGCTGGCAGTAGAGCTTGGGACTCTTGATCTTGGGGTCATGAGTTCGAAACCCACATTGGGGGCAGAGTTTACTTAAAAACACAAATAAATAAAAAATAAAAAGATGAGTGGTTACCAGAAGTTAGTGGGGAGAGAGGAATGAATATAGGCATGAATATAGGCAGAGCATGGAGGATTTTTAGGGCAGTGACCCTGCTTTGTTTGATACTATAATGGTAGATACATGACATGATATATTTGTCCAAACCCATAGAATGCACAACATGAAGAGTGAACTCTAATTTAAACTATGGACTCTGGGTGACAAGGTTATGTCAGTGTAGTTTCATCACTTGTAACAAATGTACCCCTCTGGTGGGGGATATTGATAATGGGGAACCTATGCTTGCATAGGGGCAAGGGATATAGGAAATCTCTGTACCTTTCCTTTAATTTTGCTGTGTACCTAAAACTGCTCTAAAAAGTAAAGTCTGTTTTTAAAAATGGGAAATGAGATTGTCTCCTTGACAAATTTTGCCCACCATGCTTCCTTGAATAGATTGTGACTACGTCTTATATTAGTTATTAATTCCTCACATTTCTTCCAAGAGTCCCTGGAAACTTTCAGTGCTGAGATTTCACTATCTAGCACCCAAAAAGAGGCTTTCATTACCCTAAGCTCTGCTCTAATTGTCCAAGGAGATAGGTTCTCTCTTCTATCTTTTGTAATTCCTCTATCCAGGACATTTTTTCTCAGCTAATATTAGTACCAAGAAACCCTAAATATCCTTTAATGGTCAATTCTTCTGTCTGTTTGAAACTATTTTCTCTTTTTATTCAAGTCCCTGGGGCTTGATTGAAGTACACTAGTTTGTGCAGATTTTATAAGTTATTGTTTTATAAGTTACTAAATCTCATGTCTTATATTTCTTATAAGAAATATAAAATCACAGACTTAAAATCAGACTCTTTTACCTGAAAATTAAAATAAATTATAAAATGTTCTTTAAAAAAACCAATGGAGGGGTGCCTGGGTGGCTAAGTTGGTTAAGTGACCAGCTCTTGATTTCAGCTCAGGTCATGATCTCATGGTTGGTGAGTTCGAGCCCCACATTGGGCTCTGCACTGAGCATGGAGCCTGCTTAGGTTTCTCTCTCTCTCTCTCTCTCTCTCTCTCTCTCTCTCTCTCTCTGCCCCTCCCCTGTGGGTGCGCTTTCTCTCTTGCAAAATAAATAATAAGTAAACTTAAAAAAAATCCAATGGAAGGAGTGAAGAACTGATACATGATCCAACATGGACAAATCTCAAAAACATGATACTAAGTGAAAGAAGCCAAACACAAAGACCACATGTTGTATGATTCAACTCATAGGAAATGCCCAGAATAGGCAAATCTGTAGAGACTGAAAGTAGATTAGTGATTGATTAGGTTTGGGGGAAGGAATGGGGAGTGACTGCTAATGGACATGGGGTTTCTTTCCAAGCTTATGGAAATGTTCTGAAATTGGACAGCTGAACAATTCTGCAAATACACTAAAACCATTGAATTGCATATTCACAATGGAAATTTTTATGGTATGGAAATGACATCTCAATAAAGTGTTTAAAAATAAAATCAATGGATATGAGCCTCTGTTGGACATAAAAATCTAATTCTAGCTCTTCTCTTCTTAACCTCTCCTTTTCTCTTCCTTTTTGCCACTTTCTATTTTTATTCCTTCTAGAGTAGCCTTCTAAAGCTCATTCAAGAACATCACAAGTTTTCTTTTTAAAAATGCATTTAATACATGAAAATCTGAGTAGGGACAACTACTAAAGTATGAAGTTATGATTTGTTTTATGACATTCTCCCTCATTTCCATAAGTTGGAAAATTTGCCTAATAAATTATGAAAAGTTTATTTAAGTTTTTATGAAAATCTGCTTATTTTATGAAAAATATCAAGGCAGGAGTTGAGAAGAGAGGTGACCCCAGATAGGGCTGCTGCTATGATGTGAATGTTTGTGACCTCCCCAAATTCATATGTTGAAGCCTAATACCTAACATGATGATGTTTGGAGGTGGGGCCTTTGAGAGGTAATTAGGTCACGAGGGTGGAGCTCTCATGAATGGGATTAGTGCCCTTATAACAAGAGTCCCAAGAAAACTTGCTTCTTCTCTCTCTCTGTTCTCTGCCACATTAGGATACACTGAGGAGATGGCTATCTGCAAACCAGGAAGCAGATCTCACCAGACACTGGATCTGTTGGCACCTTGATCTTGGACTCCCCAGCCTTCAGAACTGTGAGAAATGTTTGTTGTTTAAGCCACCCGGTATATGGTATGTTTGTTATAGTAGCTCCAAGCTGACAGCACCAGAGTCCCCCAGAGTTCACAGCACTGGGACAAAGTTGCTGCCAGTATCAAAACTTTGGCTACAGGGATGCCTGGGTGCCTCGGTAGTTAAGCATCTGACCTTGGCTCAGGTCGTGATCTCTTGGTTTATGGGTTCAAGCCCTGCATCGGGCTCTGTGCTGACAGCTCAGAGCCTGGAGCTTGCTTCAGGTTCTGTGTCTCCCTCTGTCTCTGCTGCTCCCCCACTCACACTCTGTCTCTCTCTCAAAAATAAATAAATAAATAAATAAATAAATAAATAAATAAATAAACAAACATTAAAAAATATATTAAAAAAAAATCTTTGGTTACATAAACAGTCCCTAAACATATATTATTTGTCTGGTTGCAGGACCTGAACTAGAAAAAAGCAATAGAGAGAAGCTAAATATAAGTTAATACTAACAACTGCCATTATTGGCCATTGATAAGCACCAGGCACTGTGCTTGCTGAGTGCTTTACACACATTCAGCTAATCAACACAACAATCAATCTTATGGGCAATTATTATCTCTAAAATACAAATAGAAAAATTGAGGCTCAGAGAAGTTAAATAACCTGCCCTAAGCCTCACAGCTAGTAAACTAATCTCCATATGTGTAATCAGACCTCTCATTCAGTGAAGAACCCCAGAAAAATTACTTCTACAGTCTAAATCCCAGAGAGTAGAGGGCACCCAAAGTTCCATTTTAGAACCCACTAGTTGTATGGTATAGCATTAAAACTAGAGTTATCATTAATGAAGTAGTTGTTTTCTTTACGTTTGCCTGTTGTGGTTCGGATTGCTGAGTCTCTTCCCCCAGAGAATGAAAATATACTTTAGAGCTTTAACTCATAACAAAGGGAAATATGTCATCTTACTACTTATTTTAAACCACCCCTGGAGGGCTATGATTTGCCCATCTTTGATCAAATGTTCTTCCCAAGCAGGCTGATTTTATGAATTTTCCGGAGCTGTGTTAAATGGCATCCCATTAGCATCAACATGAATGAGAAGCGAGGGGGTGGGCTCCTCACAAAAGCATGACCTCTTATTAGTTGCTATTCTGATACTTCATTTGTCAGCACTGATTTAATGGTGGGAAGAGAAGGCTCATAGGAGATTATGTAGAAAGACTATGCTACACTTTGTAGCCTTTCTCAAGCCATCAGAATAAAGAATTGACTGCTACTTACATCCATAATTATATGTGGCATTTTGGCTCTGTAATTAAATTCAAAATAAGTCACATGCAGCAATTTGTTAAATTTAAATAGTGTTACAAAAAATAAAAAAGATCACTGAATGATACTAGCTTCTGAACTTAGAGATATGACTTGAGGAAAGACTCATTCACTCAAACTAGTAGGGATTATCGCTGCAAAAATAAACTCAGTAACACTTAATTCTGTGAATCTAGGATGTATTAGAATCTGTGCCATTGGTTGGGATTATACAATAAATAAGAAATTCAAAACTTTAAGTTCAAATAAGTAATGTTCATAGGCTGGTTTCAATTTGTTATCCAAATGTTCTTTAAGAAATACATGTAATATTTATTAAAATCTAGTAGGATCTTCCCAGTCCTTAAGAAGGACTGAGTTACAAAGAAGAGATTATTCAAATCAGTAGCAAGAACTAGGACAAATCAAAATAACTGTGTATAACAACAAAAACACTGGATGCTTGCTGAATATTTTTTGGTTGAAAAGCACTTTTATATAGGTACAGATATCCCAGGAGAGTCCAGAAAAGAAAACACTTGATTTGTGATCACTTTAAGCTGTTCTCTGTCAGTTGGAGGAAAGAGGCAATGTGGGACAGGGAGAATTGGGTAGCCCAAAGCTAGACTTGCCCAATGGATATGATAGAGAGTGGGTGGAGGGGGGGTGGTGGGGGTTGATAAGGGGATTTTTGCCAGTGTTGTCATAGACAGAACTTGAATGTCCAGAACCTGGATATTAGGCATGGATGATATAGCACACACAGTGTGCTGGTGTGGCTGGAAGTTTAAAAGGCTTCACTTCTCCAGTTGGGTGGAGTATCTTACTTTCAGCAAGCTAACAGGAAGGCATTAAACTTCTAGTGTGATGTGAAGGAGACAATGGGAAGCCATATCTATCTACCTGTATCTCTATCATGGGTATAAACTTTGCTCTGCTTGTTGGTTGCTTTAATAAATCAAAGTAAAGGCAAACTTGAACCAAGTCTAAGTTATTGTTCTTGCCTATCCTTGAAACTGAACCAAACATTATAGTTTTCTGAATATACTGTATTCATCCTCTATGGCCAAAACCAGGTTCCCAATAATCTGAATTATGAGTTATTCAGTCTGTTATGAATTTATATATATATATATATATGTGTGTGTGTGTGTGTGTGTGTGTGTGTGTGTGTGTATATGGCTATGGTTATAGGAAACCAAACTCCTTAGAAAAGTTGTAGGCTTTGTTTGGCCAAATTATATTTTCTGTGAATTTAAGTATCCCTTAAACCCATTTTACCCAATTGTTTACCTTAAAGATGTCACCATACATCTTACATATTTATATGGTGCTTTTATAATTTTCAAAGAATTTTACCACTATCTTTCACTTTTATTGTCACTATATTCTTTTCTTTTTCTTCCCGTTGGCAGGTATTAGACATTGAATTTGAAGAGTTGCTGGCAAGGTTGCAGAGCAAAAATTCTCATATGCTACTGGTGGGAATCCAAGGAGGTACAGCCAAACAGTTTGGCAGTTTCTTATAAAGTTAGATATAAACCTATAATATGACCCAGCATGCAATCCCATGCCTAGAGAGGTAGCTAAGAAAAATGAATACTAATGACTGATTAGTGATTGTGTGATTAAACACAGAAATCGGTATTTACATGCTGCTGGGAGCTTTGTTCTTAATTGCATGCATGCACGCGCACGCACACACACACACACACACACCTGAAAACAACCCATATGTTCTTTAACTGGTGAAGTAATGAATAAACAAGCTATGGTACATCCATACAAAGGAATACTCCTCAGCAGTAAAAAGGTATGAACCACTGGTACATGTAACAAAATTGATAAATCTCAAACACATTATGCTAAGTAAAAGAAACCACACTCAAAAGGCTATATATTATGTGATTCCATTTATATGAAGTTCTGGAAAAGGTAGAATTATAGGGCCAGAAAATAGATCTGTGGTTGCCAGGGGCTAAGGGTAAGAAGAGTTGACTGCAAAAGAATGGCACAAGAGAATTTGAGAGATGACTAGACTGCCATGGTTTCCACAAGAATGACCCTGAAAGATAACCCCTTTAGTGGGTGTAGAGTGCTTGGGGGAACAAATCTGGGAGTCATTTCAGTGGTGTCTCCTCCCTCCAGTACTCCTGAAGACAATGGGCCCCAGCTGCTGCAGCGTAAGGGCTTTTCCTGTGCAAAAGGAAGGAAAGGAAAACTATTTTATTGAATTCCCACTGTGGTGCCTGAAGGAGCTGAGAATAAGAAGTTTTACACACATCTCATTTTATCTTCATAACAGCTTATCATCCCCATTTTACACATAAGGAAACTGGGGCTCAAGTGATCCACTGAGAGTGAACTCAGGCACCTCTATGCTTAACTGACTCTCACCTTATTGAGCACAGACAATGGACTCACACACTTGTTATTAACCTTTCTTTCCTGTTACAGAGTCACAAAAATTTTCTATAACTAGAATATGGAACTACATCTATTCTGGAGGAAGGAGGGAGCACCCTTTTCTAATTTGTACAAAAGTGCTATCTGGGCAAATAGTGGACCTAGAGTCTTTTCACTGGCCCTGACTGACTGCCCTCCTGCTGGTAAATGATCATGATGCCTATCTCTACAGACCACCCTTATCCACCGGAGCCCATGTTCCTCTGGCCTCAGGGATGAGAGTTTGGGCTGGTATATCTGGGGGAGGGAAAAATTCTCTGGAGTCTGAGGAGACAGGATGGGGAAGTCAGGAGGGCAGAAGCAGAGAACAAAAAAAAATCTAAGGAAGCTGAAGGATGAGGGCAACGAAGTATAACAGTGGAGCCACCAGGAAAGTCTAACTGCTTTGTCTTATGCAATCATTGGGTAAGCTTTCAGAGTTTGCTTACCCTAGAAAAACTAGTTCTCTGGTTAATCAATCTGTGTGAATCAACATCCAGACCGGAGTCGTAAAAGCTCATCCCCTATAAACTGAAATTGTATCCCAGTTTTTAACTCTAGGAGAAAAGTGGGAGCCAAAATGGTTGATAAGGTTTGTGACTGAGTGTTTTGTCTGCCATGTCTGTACAAGTCGAAGTTGCTTTTCACTACAGTCTTCCAGGCAACACCATTGGGGTTCTACCAGTCTAGTCTCTACTGTGATGGACTAATTCCCTTGTCCCTGATGGAGTAGAACTGGTCTTGAAAGAAATGACAAAAGCTATGTTTAATTGAACTTCTATCCCAAAGCCTATAAAAAAGAGGGTTGTAGTCAATAATGCCATTCATCAAATATTTTCACACTTCTGGAGCATGTTAGGAATGTCCATCCTGGCCCCTTCATGGTTCAGTGAGGCCATGTGTCTATTTCTGGCCTATGAATTGTTGGCAGAAATGAAATGTGGCACTTTTAATGTCCTCTGGCATGGAAATGGGCTATGTTAGAGACTATGCCTGCTCTCACGGCCTGGATTTCCCAGTGGTCGCAGTAAGCAGAACACCCTGCTGAATCACAATGGACACGTTGTTTTAAGCCGTTGAGATTTTTTGTTGTTGTTACCACTGCATAATCTGTACTGACTGATCTAATAGCTTTTTGGTTTAAAAAAATTTTTTAATGTTTATTTATTATTTTGAAAGAGAGACAGAAACACAGAGAGACAGAGTGCAAGCAGGGGGAGGGGCAGAGAGAGAGGAAGACAGAATCCAAAGCAGGCTGCAGGCTCTGAGCTGTCAGCACAGAGCCTGACGTGGGGCTTGAACTCATGGACTGCAAGATCATGACCTGAGCTGAAGCCAGATGCTTACCCAACTGAGCCACCCAGGCACCCCTACAATACCTTTTGGGTTTTAAATAATGTTTGCTGGGTTTTATGTTTTGGTAGGCTAAGAATAGTGATTTATGACCTATATTTCTAGTTACCACTGTTCTGAGTTATATAGTAATATGATATAAAAATTTTCAAAACAAAAATATAGCACTGTGTTTGAAACTGTCTAAAAATAAATTGTCTAGGGGCACCTAGGTGGCTCCATTAGTTAAGCATCCAACTCTTGATTTTGGCTCAATCATGATCTCACTGTTCATGAGTTCCAGACCCAAGTGAGGCTCTGTGCTGACAGTGTGGAGCCTGCTTGGGGTTCTCTCCCTTTCTCTCTGTCCCTCCCCTGCCCACTCATGCCTGCACACGTGCTCTTTCTCTCTCTCAAAATAAAAAAACTTAAAAAAAAGTTAATTATCAAAATTAAATAAATTTTCTATAATTACCTTAATAAAATTCCATCAAAGTAGGAAGATATCCAAATTAAATACTTATCACAAAACCATCAGGCTAATTAAGCTTTTATATGTCTCTAATACAATGTTCCTTTAAGAAAAACTCAATAATAAACCTTTAATGTTGACGGAAACAAGTTTTAAATTTTATTAATTTGTATATTAACCATTACTTTATCACTTATGTTATCATCTGTCTGATGTGTTGGAAACATTTTGAAAAGCTAAAAGACAAAGGTTCGTAAATGTTCACAAAGAAAAGAAAATATTAAAACCATTAGAACTGTAGGATTTTATTACCATCTTTTAAAAATATCATTAGCTTTTAGAATGTTATGTACTGTATGGAGCATGTAAGAGAATACATTCACAATGAAACACTTTTTCTTTAACTTTCAAACTTGCCAGCATGCACAATACTACTTTGAAGCTGTTCATTATCCTTAAAGAATACATGTTTATTTTTTACCTTATGTGTCCTTAAGTTAAGAACGGCATGAGAATAAGAATAGACAATAAGCATCTTAGACAATAAGAACCTATTTTAGTCAAATACTAAGACCCAAAGAAAAAGTCCTTAAATGTTTACTTCTGAGATTCCAAGAGCTATCTGGATCCTACTTTCCCCATACTTGCTGTGTTTCATTGATTCTAAGACACATTCTTAAAAATGTTTACATTTTACATCTTAACATTACTATTTTCCTCTAAATTCTGTAGACAATCACCCTATTATCATCAGATACTTAATTTTGTATATCTGGGAATAACATGACTTATTTCTTCAAAGACAACTTAATTCTATCTAAATGCTTCTAGAATTTTTTATGTTTTATAATTAGCAAATATTTTGTATTTAGCAAAACCCCCAAAAATATAGTGGCTTAAAGATGCAATGACTTATTATTTGTCAGGGTTCCATGAGTGAGCTAGGCAGTTTCTCTGCTGGCTTCACGTGGCACCCTTGAACAACTGCATTTACTTGAACGATCAGCTGGGCTGAAAGATACACAGTGACCTAACTCACGTGTCTGGCAGTTGTTCCTGGCTGTCAGGTGTGGAGTCTACTTTCCTCCATGAGGCCTCTCATCCTCCATTTGGCTAGACTGGATTCTTTTTGTGGCAGTGTTCACTTCCACCACATTCTATTGGTCGCTACAACACCCACTCAGACTGAATGGGTGAGAAATTAGATTACAATTTTTGATGAGATATCCCCCCAAGAATTTGTGGCCATATTTACTCCCATCCACTATCTGGCCATAATTATTTACATTTCTCCAACATATATAAGACACTTAACTCCTTCTCAAGACCTCTAAAAGTTTGATACAACTATCAGATCTAATATTTTATTATCTGCATCTGATTCAGATATGAATAAGGCTTCTCCCATGTGCCAACCTATGATCTAAAAATCAGTGAACCAGGGGCACGTGGGTGGCTCAGTTGGTTAAGCATTCGACTTTGGCTCAGGTCATGATCTCATGGTTCATGAGTACAAGCCCCATGTAGGGATCTGTGCTGACAGCTCAGAGCCTGGATCCTGCTTCCAATTCTGTGTCTCCCCCTCTCTGCTCCTCCCTTGACCATGCTCTGCCTCTCTCTCTCTCTCAAAAATAAATGAGCATTAAAAAAATTTTTTTTAGAGATCAGTGAACCAAAGTAGGGCTCCAACACCTTTTTCTGTCAAGATCCCCATGGTAAATATTTTTGGCTTTGTGGGGCTGTTTAGTCTTTGAAGTTTTTTGGGGGGGAGGGGTTGTTTGTTTTTTAAAGATTTTATTCTCAAGTAATCTCTCCACCTGACATGGGGCTCAAGCTCACAACCCCAAGATCAGGAGTCCCATGGTCCACTGATTGAGCCAACCAGGTGCCCCTGTACAGTTTCTGTTATAACTATTTGATTCTTCAATTGTAATGTGAAAGCAGCTATAGAAAACATGTAAACAAATGAATGTGGCTGTGTTCCAATAAATCAGGTATTTACAAAAATAGGCCAAGGATTGGTTTTAACCTGTGGATCATAGCTTGTGCCCTCCAAATTAGAGTATAAGAGACCCCACCGAGGAAAATCGAGGTGCCCCAGCCAACAGTTTGAACCAACTATCTGACATAAGAGTGAGATGATTTGTGACTTTTAGTCCAGCCAGCTCCTGCACTGGTTTAACCGATGTGAAAACAGCAGAGGAATCTCCCAGCCAACCTACAAAATCATGAGAAATAATTTCTGTGTTTTAATCCACTTAGTTTTGGACATTTCATTATACAGCAGTAGTTAACTAAAAGAGAAATTGGTACCTGAAGTGGAGTACTAGTTTGGCATTTGGTTAAAAAGTAAATATATGCACATTTTTCTGGAGTGAAAAGCAGTAACTTTAATTAAATCCTTATGGGGATATAAGACCTATAAAAAGGATTAAGAACCTCTGTCTTGATATATCTCAAAGAACACTTTTAGGGTCAAGATATAGATTAAATATGGCCACACACTTTTTTTTTGCTCTAATTTTTTTTTAATTTTTTTTAACGTTTTATTTATTTTTGAGACAGAGAGAGACAGAGCATGAACGGGGGAGGGGCAGAGAGAGAGGGAGACACAGAATCGGAAGCAGGCTCCAGGCTCTGAGCCATCAGCCCAGAGCCCGACGCGGGGCTCGAACTCATGGACCGCGAGATCATGACCTGAGCCAAAGTCGGACGCTTAACCGACTGAGCCACCCAGGTGCCCCTTTTTTGCTCTAATTTTTAAAATTACATTAGTATCCTGAAACTCATCTATGGAGAACCTGAAGTTGAAAATCCCTAGCTCACATATTAGTATATTTTAATTAATTTTCAGTTAACCCTTTCCATCTGCAGACACAGTTCTTTATTTAGCTTATTAAAATCATTTTTCATTGTTGTATCTTTATTGTAATACAATTCATTGTTGCATTGCTTGTGTTTCAAGTGTTCATGATTTATCTTCGTAACACTAACCATCCATATATAGTCTCTCTATGCTCTGCCTTACATTATCACCAGCTTCTCACTTGTCATTTTCATCTCTTTATCCTTTCCTTTGTAATTTTAGCAAGTTTCTCATATATTTCCTCCATATTACTAATTTGATTTCCTTTGGTGTCAGTTCAATTCTTTATTGACATATCACTTAAAAATAATGTGTGGATCTGTTTCATATTCCGATTACATAAGCCAAGTACTTGAAGAAATAATTATTGAGACAGTTGAGGAAATCTGAACATCATCCAGGTATTTGATGTACTAAGTATTATAAGTCTTATTCAGTGTGATGGTGGAATTGTGGTTACATTTTTGTTTTTTTTTTTAAGAAGAAAGGGGGCTCTTGGGTGGCTCACTAGGTAAGCATCTGACTTCAGCTCAGGTCATTTTTGAGTTGAGGCTGGTGAGTTTAAGCCTCATCAGGCTCCCTGCTGTCAGTGCAGAGCCTGCTTCAGATCCTCTGTCTCCCTCTCTCTCTCTCTCTCTCTCTCTGCGCACCTCCCCCACTCAGATTCTCTCTCTGTCTCTCTCAAAAATAAATAAACATTAAAAAATAAAATAAAAAAGAAGAAAGAATGACTTCATGTGAAAGAGATACTTATTGAAGTATTTACAGGTGAAATTATATTGTCTTTAGGATTTGATTTAAAATATTTTAGTACAGAGTCCCCTGGGTGTCTCAGTTGGTTAAGTGTCCAACTCTTGATTTCAGCTCAGGTAACGATCTCATGGTTTGTGGGATCAAAGCCCCACATAAGGCTCTGCACTAATAACAAGGAGTCTGCTTAGGAGTCTCTCCCTCTCTCTCTGCTCCCTCCCCTGCTCGTACTCTCTCTCTCTCTCTCCTCTCTCAAAAATAAACTTTAAAAAATAAAACAAATTTAAAAAATGAAATAATTCACAAAATATTGGTAACTAAGTTGAATGATTAAATGGTGATTATTACATTGATCTCTCCACTATGTATCTATTTTAAACATCCCACAATATCAAGTATCAAAATTGCAAAAATAAGTCTGAACTTTATTGTTTTTAAATTTTTTTTAATGTTTATTTATTTTTGAGACAGAGAGAGACAGAGCATGAATGGGGGAGGGTCAGAGAGAGAGGAAGACACAGAATCTGAAACAGGCTCCAGGCTCTGAGCTGTCAGCACAGAGCCCAACGCGGGGATCGAACTCATGGACCGCGAGATCATGATCTGAGTTGTAGTCGGACGCTTAACCAACTGAGCCACCCAGGAGCCCCATAAACTTTATTTTTTTTTTAATACAGATTTAATATATGAGATTTTACTGTTTGTTTTTCCTTAATCCACCCCACTTCCTTTCTATATTTCTGCCTGCCTCTCAATCAGCTTTCTTTCCATCTCAGTCTGCTATTTTATATTATCTTTTATGTCTTATTTTATAGAATAAGTTTAAGGATTTTTTTGAGAACACTAAGCAGATGTCCTGTTCTTGCCGAAAATCTATTTTAAAAGCCTGTTCTTCTTACCCATCTTGAAACTGTTTTCTCCATTTTTCCATTTTTTAGAATCTTTTCTTATCCCCAGTGTTCACTTTCTTTCTAATTATTGTCCTTAAAATAAAAAGGTACTATCAGGCCTGGTTTCCCCCGTAATCAGGGAAGGTATATTCTACTTGGTTCCTTCATTATCCCCAGGTTGTTGTTATATTTTAATTCCAGTCAAAGTCTAGTTAATACAAATTTTAGTAAACCAGAATTTTAGGACCCATGAGAAAGATATGGAAACACTGAAAAATCCAGGCAGAAGAACTTCTTCTCTATAGTATCTTTCCACTGTGTCTACTGAAGCTGCTATACTGGAAGCTAAACTTCTGTATCTAGAGTGCTAATATTCTATTTCCATTGGGCCAGTAATTCATGTTAAGTGCAAGTACTTAAGGGTCTCCTATCAACTACTGCCTGCTTCATGGGACTCAAGATCCTGCCGCTTGGCCAGCTCTGCTCTTGGTGGTTTCCCATTGCCACTCTCTTTAATAACTGCTGATTTGCACTGATGAAATGGAATCCAAGTAGTTTCCATGGAACCAAGTGCTCCTGTGTGGTTTTTTAATGTATCAACTGGCTGGGCTGAACTACATTTCCCAGAATTCTCTTTCCTGTATGTTTTCCAGTTACAGTGAGCCACAAGAGACAGTCTTGTATGAGATTTAAAGGGCAAAAATGGGCACCACAGCCTTTTTTTATTATTATTAATAGCTTCCGTACATTTTTATTCACCTCCTGGCTTACCTTGTTGGTCTGCAGCAGCTCCATCTTCACCTGGATCCTCTCCAACTCCTAAGCCAGTTACCAATTTCTCCTGCAGGACACCCATGTGATCAAGACCAGAGACCGTGAGAACTGACACAGTGTTCAGTTCACCTTTGTGGGTTTCAGATTGTGCTTATCGGTCCCAGTTCATCCTTTCTCTCCTGCACTTAAATTTTTTTTTTAATGTTAATTTATTTTTGAAAGAGAGAGAGCCCATGTGCAAGCTGGGGAGGTACAGAGGGAGAGGGAGACAGAGGATATGAATTCACAAACCGTGAGATCATGACCTGAGCCCAAGTCAGATGTTAAACCGACTAAGCCACCCAGGCGCCCCTCTCTCCTGCACTTTAAATTCGCCTTCCATTGGGGCACCTGGGTGGCTCAGTCAGTTAAGTGTCAACACTTGATTTCAGCTGACAGCGCAGAACTTCCTTGAAATTTCCTGTCTCCCTTGCTTTCTCTGCACCAACCCCCTCTCGAAATAAATTAAAAAATAAAAATAAAGGAGGAGCCAAGATGGCAGAACAGCAAGGAAGTTTTTTGTGTGTCTCGTGTCCATGAAATACAGCCAGACCGACACTAAACCATCCTACACACCTAGAAAACTGGATGATTAACACAACAATCTGCACAACCTGAACCACAGAATTCAGCAGGTACGCGGCACAGAGAAGTGAACTTGGGGAGCGAGAAGACACAGGAAGGGAGGTGTTTTTGTCAGCGGAGAGAGGATGGAGACTGGGGGTGGGAGGGAGAATATGGGAAAATCACCCCTCCCCAAAAGCAGCTGGAGAGAAAGTAGAAAATTAGAAACAGCCACAGGGACTAAACTAAAAAGGGAGAAAGGAGAGGGTTTAAATTTCGTTAAGACTGTAAACAAGGGGAGCGCAGTCTGCAACTCCACAGCTCAATACCTGGCGGTGCTCTGGTGGGAAGGGCGAATCCCCAGGAACAGAGTGGGGTCCAGGAGGTTCTCAGGCCACCTGGGGAAAAGCGGTTCCACTTCTGGAAGGACATTTGGTAGAGACTGTTGAAGCCACCTGGTCCCAGCAGACCCCTGAAGGCGGCCACATTTGCTGGTGCTGGAACAAAGTCATTAAGGGTGAAGCCTGGTGCCAGATGCGTGTTGTGATTTTCCATAATCCCTGATAAGCTGCTGCTACACTGTCTCAGAAACTTTTACTGGGGCGCGCTGGCACCCGGCCGCAGTCTCAGGGCACCGGCAGCAGCAGGGTCCATCAAGTGTTCCTGGGTGCAGCCTACATTCAGCCATTGCTCATTCAGCCATTGTTCGGTAAGACCCTCCCGCAGAGGGGCAGAAGAGGTCAAAGCCGCAGTCCTTCAGAAACAACCACATCTGAGTCAAAACGTGGAAGAGAGGCTTGGGGCCTGGTCACGGAGAGTGAAAAAGCAGGGAGTGGATGAAAGCTGAAGACAGAGGACAGGGGCGTAATTGCTGATCCGGGAGAACACATCGGGTAAGGGGTGGCGCCATTTTTACCGCTCCGGCGCATGCGCATACACACCTAGGAACCCCGCAACATTCCACCCCAGTAGGATAGCAGCGCCATCTAGTGGAGAGCGGAGCTATTACACTGAGCCCCGCTCAAGTGGGCCAACCTCACTCTTCAATAACACAAGTCTCACTGCTGGCTTAGTCTATGGACTATGAAACGCTACATATACTGACTTCTAGGGGAAAACGAAGTAATGTCAGTCCTACCTCATTCTGTTAGCAGGTCCATCTATTCAATTTTCTTTCTTTCTTTTCTCTTTTACACTACTTGTCTTTTTCTTGAATACAGAAAGAGAAAAAATTTATTTTTATTTTCAATTTTTATTAAAAATATTTTTCCTTGATTTTTATTACTATATTTTTTACTTTTGTGTAAAATTTTCAAATTCTATTTTACGTCCATCATTTTATTTTAGCATATTCACCTTTTCAAATTTTCAAACGATTTCCTTTTTTTCTTTTAGTTTTTCTCTTTTTCGTTTCTTTTCTTTTTCTTGAATGCAGCAAGAGAAAAACTTCATTTTTACTTTCAATTTCTATTAAAAATATTTTTCTTTAATTTTTATCACTATAATTTTTACTTTTGTGTAAATTTTTTCAAATTGTATTTTACTTCCATCATTTTATTTTAGTCTACTACAGTGTATTCACTTTTTCAAATTTTCAAACGATTTCCTTTTTTTCTTTTTTTATCTTCTTTCTGTTTTTCATTTCTTTTCTTTTTCTTGAATACAAAAAGAGAGGATTCATATTTATTTTTAATTTTTATTAAAAATATTTTTCTTTATTTTTTTTCTTACTTTATTCATTACTTTTGTGTATATTTTTTCAAATTCTATTTTACTCCCATCATCTCATTTTAGTCTACTTCAGTGTATTCATTTTTTAAATTCTCAATTTCCTACCCCCCCTTTTTTTCTCTAATCTGTCAAACCACTTTCAACACCCAGACCAAAACACACCTAGAATCTAGCATCATTTATTTGATTTTGGTGTGTGTGTGTGTTTTTAATTTTTTAATTTTAATTTTTTAATTTTAATTTTTCTACCTCATTAATTCCTTTTCTCCCTTCAAAATGACAAAACAAAGGAATTCACCCCAAAAGAAGAGCATGAAGAAATGACAGCCAGGGATTTAACCAACACAGATACAAGCAACATGTCTGAACCAGAATTTAGAATCACGATAATAAGAATACTAGCTGGAGTTGAAAATAGATTAGAATATCTTTCTGCAGAGATAAAAGAAGTAAAAAATAGCCAGAATGAAATTTAAAATGCTGTAACTGAGCTGCAATCACGGATGGATGAAGCAGCGGCAAGAATGGACAAGGCAGAACAGAGAATCAGTGGTATAGAGGACAAACTTAGAGAATAACAAAGCAGAAAAAAAGAGGGAGATTAAGGCAAAAGAGAATGATTCAAGATTTAGAGAAATCAGTGACTCATTAAAAAGAAACATCAGAATCATAGGGGTCCCAGAAGAGGAAGAGAGAGAAATAGGGGTAGAAGGGTTATGTGAGCAAATCATAGTGGAAAACTTTCCTAACCTGGGGAAAGACATAGACATCAAAATCCAGGAAGCACAGAGGACCCCCATTAGATTCAACAAAAACTGACCACCATCAAGGCATATCATAGTCAGCTTCACAAAATACTCAGGCTAGGAGAGTATCATGAAGCAGCAAGGGAAAAAAAGTCCCTAACCTACAAGGGAAGACAGATCAGGTTTGCAGCAGAACTATCCACAGAAACTTGGCAGGCCAGAAAGGAGTGGCAGGATATATTCAGTGTGCTGAATCAGAAAAATATGCAGCCAAGAATTCTTCATCCAGCAAGGCTGTCTTTCAAAATAGAAGGGAGATAAAAAGTTTCCCAAACAAACAAAAATTAAAGGAATTTGTGACCACTAAACCAGCCCTGCAAGAAATTTTAAGGGGGACTCTCTGAGGGGAGGAAAGATGAAAAAATATATATATAAATAAATACCAAAAGCAACAATGACTAGAAGGACCAGAAACTCCAACTCTACAAGCATCATAATGGCAATAAATTCATATCTTTCCATATTCACTCTAAACGTCAATTGACTCAATGCTCCAATCAAAAACATAGGGTAACAGAACGGATAAGAAAACAAGATCCATCTATGTGTTGTTTACAAGAGACTCACTTTAGACCTAAAGACACCTTCAGATTGAAAATAAGGGGATGAAGAACCTTCTACCATGCTAATGGTTGACAAAATAAAGCTGGAGTAGCCATACTTATATCAGACAATCTAGACTTTAAAATAAAGACTGTATCAAGAGATGCAGAAGGGCATTATATCATAATCAAGGGGTCTATCCACCAAGAAGACCTAACAATTGTAAATATTTATGTGCCAAATGTGAGAGCACCCAACTATATAAATCAATTAATCACAAACATAAGGAAACTCATCAATAGTAATACCATAATAGGAGGAGACATCAACACTCCACTCACAGCAATGGACAGATCATCTAATCAAAAAATTAATAAGGAAACAATGGCTTTGAATGACCGGACCAGATGGACTTAACAGATAGATTCAGAACATTTCATCCAAAAGCAGCAGAATATACATTCTTCTCCAGCGCACATGGAACTTTCTCCAGAATAGACCATATACTGGGACACAAATCAGCCCTCAACAAGTACAAAAAGATCGAGATCATACCATGCATATTTTCAGACCACAGCGCTATGAAACTTGAAATCAACCACAAGAAAAAATTTGGAAAGGTAACAAATACTTGGAGACTGAAAAACATCCTACTAAAGAATGAATGGGCTAACCAAGCAGTTAAAGACAAAATTAAAGAGTATAAGGAAGCCAATGAAAATGATAACACCACAACGCAAAACCTCTGGGTTGCAGCAAAGGCGGTCATAAGAGGAAAATATATAGCAATCCACGCCTTCCTAAAGAAGGAAGAAAGATCTCAGATACACAACCTAACCTTATGCCTTAAGGAGCTGGAAAAAGAACAGCAAATAAAACCCAAACCCAGCAGAAGACAAGAAATAACAAAGATTAAAGCAGAAATTAATGTTATCAAAACCAAAAAGCAGTAGAACAGGTCAATGAAATCAGAAGCTGGTTCTTTAAAAGAATTAACAAAATTGATAAACCTCTAGCCAGTTTGATCAAAAAAGAAAAAAGGAAAGGACCCAAATAAATAAAATCCAGAATGAAAGAGGAGAGATCACAACCAACACAGCAGAAATACAAACAATAATAAGAGAATATTATGAGCAAGTATATGCCAATAAAACGGGCAATCTGGAAGAAATGGACAAATTCCTAGAAACATATACACTACCAAAACTGAAACAGGAAGAAATAGAAAATTTGAACAGACCCATAACCAGTAAGGAAATTGAATTAGTAATCAAAAATCTGCCAAAACACAAGAGCCCAGGGCCAGATGGCTTTCCAGGGGAATTCTACCAAACATTTAAGGAAGAGTTAACACCTATTCTCTTGAAGCTGTTCCAAAAAACAGAAATGGAAGGAAAACTTCCAAACTCTTTCTAGGAAGCCAACATTACCTTGATTCCAAAACCAGACAGACACCCCACTAAAAAGGAGAACTATAGACCAATTTCCCTGATGAACATGGACGCAAAAACCCTCAACAAGATATTAGCCAACCGGATCCAACAATACATTGAAAAAATTACTCACCACGACCAAGTGGGATTTATACCTGGGATGCAGGGCTGGTTCAATATCTGCAAAACAATTCACATGACTCATCACATCAATAAAAGAAAGGACAAGAACCATATGATCCTCTCAATAGATGCAGAGAAAGCACTTGACAAAATACAGCATCCTTTCTTAATAAAAACCCTCAAGAAAGTAGGGATAGAAGGAGCATACCTCGAGATCATAAAAGCCATATATGAACAACCCAACACTAATATCATCCTCAATGGGGAAAAACTGAGAGATTTCCCTCTAAGGTCAGGAACAAGACAGGGATGTCCACTCTCACCACTGGTATTCAACATAGTATTGGAAGTCTTAGCTTCTGCAATCAGACAACACAAAGACATAAAAGGCATCCAATTGGCCAGGAGGAGGTCAAACTTTCACTCTTTGCAGATGACATGATACTCTATATGGAAAACCCAAAAGATCCCACAAAAAAATGCTAGAACTGATTCATTAATTCAGCAAAGTGGCAGGATATAAAATCAATGCACAGAAATCGGTTGCATCCTATACACCAACAATGAAGCGACAGAAAGAGAAATCTAGGAATCGATCCCATTTACAATTACACCAAAACCATAAAATACCTAGGAATAAATCTCACCAAAGAGGTGAAAAATCTATACACTGAAAACTATAGAAAGCTTATGAAAGAAATTGAAGAAGACACACACAAAAAAGGAAGAAGATTCCATGCTCCTGGATAGGAAGAACAAACACTGTTAAAATGCTGATACTGCCCAAAGCAATCTACATATTCAATGCAATCCCTATCAAAATAACACCAGCATTCATCACAGAGCTAGAACAAACAATTCTAAAATTTGTATGGAATCAGAAAAGACCCCGAATAGCCAAAGCAATCTTGAAAAAGAAAACCAAAACAGGAGGCATCACAATCCCGGACTTCAAGGTATACTACAAAGCTGTAATCATCAAGACAGTATGGTACTGGCACAAGAACAGACACTCAGATCAATGGAACAGAAGAGAGAACCCACAAATGGACCCACAAATGTATGGCCAACTAATCTTTGACAAAGCAGGAAAGAATATCCAATGGAAAAAAGACAGTCTCTTCAGCAAGTGGTGCTGTGAAAACTGGACAGCGACATGCACAAGAATGAACCTGGACCAGTTTCCTAAACCATACACAAAAATAAACTCAAAATGGATGAAAGACCTCAATGTATGACAGGAAGCCATCAAAATCCTTGAGGAAAAAGCAGGCAAAAATCTCTTTGATCTTGTCCACAGCAACTTATTACTCAACACGTCTCCGGAGGCAAGGGAAACAAAAGTAAAAATGAACTACTGGGACTTCATCAAAATAAAAAGCTTCTGCACAGCAAAGGAAACCATCAGCAAAACTAAAAGGCAACCAACAGAATGGGAGAAGATATTTGCAAATGGCATATCAGATAAAGGGTTAGTATCCAAAATCTATAAAGAACTTATCAAACTCAACACCCAGAAAACAAATAATTCGGTGAAGACATGGGCAAAAGATATGAATAGACACTTCTCCAAAGAAGACATCCAGATGGCCAACCGACACAGGAAAAAATGCTCAACATCACTCATCGTCAGGGAAATACAATCAAAACCACAATGAGATACCACCTTACACCTGTCAGAATGGCTAACATGAACAACTCAGGCAACAACAGATGTTGGCAAGGATGTGGAGAAAGAGGATCTCTTTTGCATTGTTGATGGGAATGCAAGCTGGTGCAGCCACTCTGGAAAACAGTATGGAGGTTCCTCAAAAAACTAAAAATAGAAGTACCCTATGACCCAGCAGTTGCAGTACTAGGCATTTATTCATGGGATACAGGTGTGCTGTTTCGAAGGGACACATGCACCCCCATGTTTATAGCAGCACTATCAACAATAGCTAAAGTATGGAAAGAGCCCAAATGTCCATCGATGGATGAATGGATGAAGAAGAGGTGGTATATATATATAATGGAGTATTACTCGGCAATCAAAAAGAATGAAATCTTGCCATTTGCAACTATGTGGATAGAACTGGAGGGTATTATGCTAAATGAAATTAGCCAGTCAGAGAAAGACAAAAATCATATGACTTCACTCCTATGAGGACTTTAAGAGACAAAACAGATGAACATAAGGGAAGGGAAACAAAAATAATATAAAAGCGGGAGGGGGACAAAACAGAAGAGACTCATAAATATGAAGAACAAACTGAGGGTTATGGGAGGGGTTGTGGGAGGGCAGATGGGCTAAATGGGTAAGGGGCATTAAGGAATCTACTCCTGAAATCATTGTTGCACTATGTGCTAACTAATTTGGATGTAAATTTAAAAAAATAAAAAATAAAATTAAAATTAAAAAATAAAATATTAAAAAATAAGAATAAAATAATAAAATAAAATAAAATAAAATAAAATAAAATAAATTCATCTTCCCTTCCCACCTATCTACCCTGTGAACTTCAAGCTCTAACATCAGGTAAAATCAACAGCCTTACAAAGACTTCTAGAGCAGCTTCTACAATTGAGGTCAAATTTCTATAACAAAGACATTTGTGTGTGTGTCTGAAATACATCTTAGTATAGCTATCTATATCTAGTTGTCTAGCTACCTACATATCTATCTATCATGTATATTTCATAGTGATTCTGCTTCTTTAATTGAATCTCAACTAAAAAAGCTCCACATCTGATCCATGACCCACTTTAGTTCCTGTTATTTTGCTTCAAAGTTTGGGAATTCTGGTTGGCTTCTCCCAAAGTCTCAATTTAACTTTGTGGTTATTTTGTTGTTTCTTAGGAAAGGGCTTTCACTACAACACTCAGTGACTTTCAGTTGAATGTGCACCTCATTTAACAGAAACTCCTTTGCCTTTTGGGCCTGTGATATTGTCTTTGCCTAGTAAATCAGAAGCAATGATCAATCCATGAGGGTTTTAGGTGCAGGGGCTTATGTAAATATTTTCTACAGCTGATTCCTGGGAGGGAAATCATTGTCAGCCCAAATCTAATTCTATATGTTTTATGTCCATACAAATGTCACTCTATTGACTCTAGCTCTTGTTTTGAAGATTTCTGGGAATTAAGAAAAAGATCACTGGTCCCACTTCTAGCCATGACTAACTAGTGCCAATCATGCCTTCTCACTGTCTGCACGTAGACAACTAGACAAAACATGTGAAACAAATTTTCAGACATTGGACCACAACTAATTCAGAACTGTGATCTTGAAAATAGAGAAACAAATGAGGAGGGCTGTATAATCACCCCAGCTTTCTGGATGCAAGGACCATTTAGACAAGGACACAGAGAAGGGATCTTAAGCAGCATATAGAGATCAAAGTTTGAGGAGAAGAAAAAAAAGTTTGAGGAGGATAAGGTAGGTAGAATGTGTGGAACAGTCTAGAGAGGACAGAGCAATGACAAAAAAAGAGCTCCAGAAATACGCATAACATATCCTTGAGTTTTTGACTGAATGTAAGCAGTGTATAAATAGGATGGGATTCCAGAAGGCTAAGTAATGAATGGATCTGTCAAGTGAAAAGTTTCCATAGCTCACACTGGATGGGGAAGTTCTAACAAGTAATGGAACTGGAGAAGTTTTTGACTTTTTTGCTTTTTTCTTAAAGAGAAGCCATAGTTGCAACTAAGCCTTAGCTGGAAAGCTACAGAGTTTCTACAATGAATCATCAAGATGGATGCAATCCCAATGATACTATGGAGAAAAAATAAAATGAGACCCATACACAAAACATAATCAATGAATACCAACCTTAGAATGACCCTAGTGTTGAAATGAGCAGACAAGGATTTTAAAGCAGCTATTATAACTGTGCTCAAGGACATAAAGGAAAATATACTTGTAGTAAATGAACAAACAGAAACTATAAGTGAGAATCAAATGGCAAGTCCACAGCCTGAACATATGGTAAGGATGTGGGGCTCTTGGCCAAAGTGAGGTGGAAGGCCCTGGAGCAAGACAGAGTCCAGACCAAGCATTAAGTTTAGCTTGCAATGCTTATAATTAGAATGAATAATTTGAAATGGCAGCTTCACCTGATGCAGTCATGTCCTCTTCATCCAATTTCTTAAGATCTCTCTCAGTTTATGAACCTCTTAAAAGCATTAATCTCCTAAGATCTGATTGTTAAATGCTGTGGGATAAATCAGAATATTATTACAGAATTGTCAAGTTAATATTGCTGGTGTTTCAAGGTCCAACCACAGGTGTCTTTTCCGCTAGAATATATGATGATGACCACAATACCAAGATCCAGTACAGCCTATACTGTGCTTTTTGGACTTGGGCTTTAAACCCTTGCATGTAGTCACATTGATAATGAAAAGAGAAGGACGTAGGAGCTTGGCTGTAAAATGCATGAGAAGTATTTTCTACTGTTACATGCATCAGGATATTAAGGCCCAGAAGTTTAAGCAGGACACAGCCCAGTTCTTTTGGATATTTTTCAGCCACAACAGCATGAAATATGACTAACCAGGCATCGAACCAGTGAGTCTTTGAATAGAACTTCCACTGAGTTCTCTGGCCAAGCAGCACAGATCCTGCAAAACAAAAAACAAAAAACAAAACAAAACAAACACTCAATGGTATCATATCTGGGAAGCATTTACCATAGCAACCAACCTGTCAGATATGATAATATATGAGAGAAATGTCTTTCTCCTTCTTGAAGTCATGTTGGAAAATATCAACTAGCCACAAATATCAATTGTGGAGTTATTAATGGCTATATTCATTTTGCTGGAAAGAAATCTTCAGTGAGACTTTCAAGACAAAAAAGTAGATCTAGATAAACTGGTGAAAGAAAAATTTTAGTAATTTCAAAAATATGAGATTCAACTAAAGGAAGTTGACAAAAAAGATGATGTGACTTCCTTTTACAACACTCTCCCTAGTCCCTTGCTAAAAAAAAAGCTATCATATATATATATATATATATATATATATATACACACACACACACAGGGGAGGGGATGAGGAACACCTGATTGCCTAAGTTCAGCTCACAGGTCAGCCAGTGGTCATGTCCTCTCGGTGACCTCCTTCAACAAAAGTTTAGGGCAGCTGGAGATAAGGGGGAGAAGAGGTAGGTAGTGAGGCAGGGAGAAATTAGTTTGGAGGAATATGTTGGACTCTGTCCTGTGGACAAGAACCATAGACTAGAGTGGAGAGAGCCTAAAGGTAGAAACAAGAGCTACATGATAGGCAATAGATGATGAATGGCCTTGACAGAAGCGTAAGGAGGGAAGAACTGGTTATGAAGAAGTAAGGCTGGATTTGGGAGACATCTAAGATGTGGAATTGATATGACTTTATAAATAGTTGGATGAGGAACAGGAAAAGGATGATATTCAGATAGATGGCTTGGAAGCTGGTTTAGACTGAATTTGTCCCCCAAATTCATATGTTGAAGCCCTAACCATCAATATAACTGTACCTGGAGGTAAGGTATTTAGGAGATAATTAATGTTAAATATGTTAAATGAGGTCATAAGGGTGGGGCCCTAATCCAATAGGACTGTGGCCTTATAAAAACAGGAAGAGAGAGAGAGAGAGAGAGAGATCTCTTCCCTTCAGTTAGAAGGTACTGTATACAAGCCAGGAAGAGTTCACCTGAAACTAAATGGCAAGAGCTTGATCTTGGACTTCCCAGCTTCCAGAACTGTGAAAAAATAAATTTCTGTTGTTTAAGCCACCCAGTCTATGCTATTTTGTTATGGCAGCCCAAGCAGACTAATACAAGAGCCAATGGGAGGAGTGGGATTATGGGGAGGGGACATGTTCATGCAATTCACCTGGATCAAGAACACAAAACAAGAAGCCAGTTGCAGCAATGTTTTGAGTTCAGATTGGGATATCTCAAGATTGGGATGTCTAAATCATAGACATTTATATGAGAAGATAAATGGCTGGAAATCTATGTATGAAACTCTGGGGAGTGGTTGGCTGGAAGTACATACTTGGAAACCATCAGCAGTAGGTGGTAGTTGAAGCCATGGAGATGGGCAAGCAGAGGAGGAAAGAAGTTCAACAATGCAGAATAAAATAGCCAGAGATGGAGGAGAACCATAACTGAGTAGTGACTTTGAAGCCAATGAGAGAATTTTGAAAAGAGATGATTAACAGGATCAAATGCAGTGCACTGAGCCCATTTCTGGGGACCTGTCTAAGTGTTTGGCACAACCCTTGAAATCAAGGGCCCAACAGTCTAGCTGAAAGGAGAACACAAACATATGAAACAATTAGGAAATCATTCAATTAGAGTAAATTGTCTTATTACTGTAACAGACAAGTGCAATATAGATCCATCCATTTATTCTGCAAACATATTGAGCTCCTACTGTGTGTCAGACATTTCGTTTTTGAAAGAGGCGATTGGACTTTTTTAAAAGAAGGGCATGACTTAGTTATGGAGGTGGAAATGATATTCTAAGTGAAAAAGAACAAAAGCTGAGTAATTTAGGCACATGAGGAGAGGGGGTGGAAAGGATGCAGTCTTGGCAAGAGTCTAAGAAGGGGTGACTATCTGGGAAGAAAGCCTGGCTAGGTGAGTTTGTGCCAGAGATTGGAGGGCTGGAGGGCACCCGTCAGAGTGTAACTAGTTCCAGAAGTATTCCCGATCCGGTATATTTTCTAGGTGCTATCTACCTACTGCTTCAATAGCAAGGAGAGCCCCCTTGTGTCGAGCCAGTGGGGCCACTGCTTTCTGCAGACCTTGGACATGCAGAAAGTGCAAGCTTCTACAGGGGCCACCAAATACGTGTCGAATTGCCGTCAGATACGGAGAGGAGATTATAACTAGATATCAAGGGAAAGCATAATTAGAGGAAAGCTTTAGATATCACAGCAGTTTCCATGGCCCTGATCTACACATGAGCTTTTTCAAATAGCAGGTGCAGGAGACTGGGAGATCCCAAGCATCCATCATAACATCTATACTGCAGTGGCTCTGGGTGGACCGATTAGCAGCCAGGCGTATGGCCGGGTAGACAGTATGATGAATAGTGATATGGGCAAATTCGTGGAGGATGAACCACTACCAGTCTGAACGCTACCAGTCTTGCCTGGCGGACCTGGGAACAAAGCTTGCTTCCCCCAGGACGGCCCTGAGGGTGCAGTTCTCCGAATGGCTGGAAGAGGGCGCTGCGGATCGCACTGGTCCGGTAAAGTCCGAGGTCGACCCAGAGTCCTGGGAGGCGAGGGGTGGGGAAGCCAAGCTAGGTCTCCTCCCAGAAAACCCGAAGCTGCTGAAATCTTCCGCAGAGCGCCTGGCGGGGGTGTTAATGCGGCTGCTTGACACTTTGCCTGGACCCAGTGTTGGGGGTTGGGGGGAAGGATGGGAGATTGGAGAGGGGAAAGGAACAGAGAAATAAACCCCAGAGCGCTGCTGGCAACTCTGAGGAAATCACGACTACTATAGGCCCTCGGGCTCACACTGCTGGGGCTTCGGTTTCATGGGAGACCGAAGGGTGGAAGAGCTGCAGGCTTCAGCTATCTAAAGTTGAATGCAGCTGCACAGGTCCTAGGGCGAAACAGCCGCGGCGCCGCGAGGAACCTTCTTGAATCTTGTCATTTCGGCTTCAGCAGTCGCTCCAAAACTTTCTTCCGAACTGCACGCGCCTCCTAGGATGTTCCCATTCCTTAGGATGGGGGCTTCCTACCTGTCCAGAGTATGGCGAAATCACCACCGTCCACCCTGTCTCGCCCACTTACAGGCTTTTAATTTAAACAGGAACGAAGAACTGGGAGCAAACAAGCCAATCCGCTACAGGGCTCTGGCTCTACTTATGCCTCTGTCTTCCAGGGCGCCCCGCATCGGCCTCGCTGGGTCTCCCAGCAGCTGTAGTTCGGCCCCCTCCCCACTTCCCACCCCAGTATCCGTTTCTCCGCATTTCAAAGGATGCTGCTAGCGCTGAATTTCCTCCTTCTCTCTACTTTGTAAACCAATCCCCGAAGTCGCTGCTACCCAAGATCTCTTCCCGCCAGGGGGCGCCTTGACTATGAGGGCTCTGGCTGTAACTTGGGACAAGTTGAATTAGGCTTGAACCGTGTGACATGAAAATAGGCAAGTTCTGAGACCACAGGTGTGAACCTCTTGGAAGACTTGACCTGACAGAGGAAAAGGTTCTTTGACACTAAAGGCCGGAGGATGGACTCTCCTCCCTGGGAAGACTCCCACTCGAACACCAGACAGCGCCAGTGCAGGGAGAAGGTGACACTGGAGCTACTCTCAGACATCCCAGCGTAGCCTCCCCCCCCCCCCCGGGCCTGCGCAGAAGCCACGGCTTGAGGAGGGTGTCCGGAAAAGGAAGGTGGCCCGCGAAGACCCTAGATGCTCAAGTCCAGACAGGGAGCAGTGAGAGAGCGCGCCTTAGCTCCGAATCTGTTCCTCGAACAGCCTCTTCGAAAGCCTCCTCAGGAAAGCCCCCTACTACAGCCCCTGCCCTCCACCCACCTTCTTCGAATAGATCCCTCAGAGGCTCTCAATTCTGGTGCCTGGGAAAAAAGCGCAAGGGGTTCCGGTGAGATCCTTCAGGGAGAGAAAGACGCCCTCCAGAGGGGTCTCCGGATTCTCCGTTCCTTGGATCTCATTGGGGAGCAGCGACCCCCCGCGCCTGGCTGCTTTCCTGCTTTCTCTTCCTGGGTGTCGTTGCCTCGACGGCACCCGAGAACCCAGCTCAGCCAGGCTCGGGAGCCTGCTCCTGGCTGAGGAAGGTTTGCCCTCTGTGGGGGGGGGCTAGGCACAGGAACAGCCAAGGGCCCAGAGAGCTTCATGCAGAGTTAGAAGCCTGGATTCATAGTTTCTATAAATTCAAGATACAGAGTCCTAAGTAATAATCCCTTTCATTTGCTAGCAATTTTTATGCTTTACAAACTCATGGATCTCATCCTTAAACACTTGGATCCCTAGCACAACCTGGGAGGTACACAAGGAGAGATTATGACTATTTTTTTGCCATTCAGGAATCAGGTGCTAAGAGGCTTTGTTTCCTTAATTCAACATTTCTTGAGACACTGGAAAATTCAAGAATAAATAAAACAGGATCTCACTCTAAATTAGGGAGGCCAGTAAGCAACACCTTAGTTTACTCAGGCTGTGGGCAGAGCGGCTCCAGGGTGTGGTGGGAGTCCAGGAGAACTATACCACAGAGCTGAAACGTGGCAAAGCCAGGGCTCCAGTCCCAGGACTTCTGACTTGTACTCAAATGCTCTGCCTATGACCCCTGAGCACTTTAAGATGGGCTATGGTGAAGAACACTCCCCACCCCCGTCCTACACACACACACACACACACACACACACACACACACACAACTTAAGATGAAGGGGAAGGTAGCTAAAAGAAAGGACACTCCTGGGTTAGGAAGAGGTGTTGGGGCCAGGAGACTTCATCAAAACCTCTATCTTGGTTGGATCCCAGAGTAACATTGTCACAAAGTAACTATGTACATATTATTTGGGTGATTTATTGTTAGTTTATAAGCTCTGTGTGGGTAGGAGCCACATCTAGCTTCTTTAAAGCTGAATTGTTAGGCCTCGCACGGAGCCTGGCACAGAGCCAGTACTCAACAAACATTTGTTGAATAAATCACGAATTGCGATAAAACTCGGAGCAAAATAACACCAGAAGGGAACATGGCCGCTCACCGTCCTAAGAGAGGTGTGGAGGACCATGAAGAGAATTAGAAAAATGTGGCGCTGAGGACTGGGAAGGACTTTTCATTTCTCTAGCGATCCAAGCTTCAGACTCCGAGTCATACAGCCTTGTATGAGCCCTCCGTCCTAAATTCTCAAAGAAGTGACTCCAGAGGGACAGAAAGGCGCTTCCCCCCACCATAAGGGTGGTGAGCAAAGGTTGGTGGCAGTTCAACGCGTCCCTGGCCAGGCCTGGACCTGAGCCCCAGTCGCCCGGGCTCCTTAGATTCCAGGCCAAGCTGCAGAGAGCAAAGCTATGTAGCCGCGGTTGAGGTGGGCGTGTGCGGCCCCACCAGGGAAAGCTCCTTGAGAAGCCCGAAATGGACCCCACTGCGCCCACTCTGCCTGAGAGAGTTACTGAAGACGCGGGGACCTACAGGGAGGATCTCAGGCTTCCCAAGTATTCCCTGCAGCCATGAAGAAATTACTAGGTTAACCTCGGTCACCCTACTTAAGATGAAGGGGAAGGTAACTAAAAGAAAGGACACTCCTGGGTTAGGAAGAGGTGTTGGGGCCAGGGACGGACTCTCAAAGCCTTTGGTCCGGCAAGAGCAGAGATGGAGATATATGCCTTTTCCCTCCGGTAGACGCCTCAGTCCTTCAGGCTTATTGTTGGCAGTGCAGAGAGTGTGGGGCTGTGTGTGTGTGTGTGTGTGTGTGTGTGTGTGTGTGTGTAAGGGGCAAGGGTAGAAGAGGTGGGGGTGGGGTGCCGCAAGGTGGTGCAAAGGCCCAGGCGAGGTCTAGTCCAGAGCTAGTGCTGGTGCGCGCGCGCCTGGCGGTGAAGTGCAGCATAATCTTGGTTGC
Source organism: Panthera tigris (assembly GCF_018350195.1). Taxonomy (NCBI): domain Eukaryota; kingdom Metazoa; phylum Chordata; class Mammalia; order Carnivora; family Felidae; genus Panthera; species Panthera tigris. Next base: position 85,416,856 of record NC_056665.1, on the reverse strand, counting down.
GGGGGTGCAGGGGGGAGGGCGGAGCAGCAGCCTCGGCCAGCCGCCGCCCTCTGCCCCCCAACTCCCGGCCCAGCTCCAGCTCAGTGCGGAGACTCAATGCCTGCTGCGTGGCTGGGGGTCGAGGTCCATTCTGCAAGCCTGAGGGTGGGGGTGGGGAGCTGCCAGCCACGTGCGCAGCCGGAGCCTGCTGCGGCACTGCGAAGTTGCCGAGGGACGAAGGCCCAGGCTCAGGGCCTGCGGAAGACGCACCCAACTCTCCCCTTCACTCAAGGCCTAAAGGCAGGGCAGGGTGGGGGGTGTGCTAACGACAATACAGAAATCTGGCGCTCTGGCAATGAAATTAAAAATTTTCTAAAGCTTTCGGAGAGCTTTTATGTGCCCCATCTTATCTGAAAATCTCAGAGAAACCTTGTGAAGAATTACCTACACTTCTAAACGGCATTGAGACCGAGAGAGACGTACACCATTCTATACTTGGTGTTTCTTATACTTACCAGTAATGTGAAATAATGGAGAGGGAAAGGGAGAAAGAAGACAGGTGACTGGGAAACCCACCCCGCCTTAGCAATAAGACCCCAGTCAAAACAAAAGCCCGGGATTCTGGGCCGCCTGCAGACAAGATCTGTATTCAGTTTTGTCTGCTCTCCTCGACGGTTCATTTGAGCTCAGCGTCGTCTTCCCTCCTTGCTCCTAGGGCTTAAATATCACATAGATCAACGCGCAGTTGATGGAGCCTGAGTCTTCCTGAGAGCGCCGCCCCCCCACCCTCCCAGACAAGCCCCTTGGAAGAAGCGCAAGGAACCAGCCTGGCGCTTGTCTTTCACAGTACAGCGGACAAGCACGTCTCAGAGCCCAAGTGCAGGGTTGCCTGCCCCAAAGCCGCCAGGGGAGCTGCGCAAAAACATGGGCACATGCGGGAGGAAGGGGGTGCCCTGGGCTTTGTCACCCTTCATAAGCGACGTAGGTGGTGAGGAAACCGAATGTTAGTATACAAGTTGGCTTTGTATTGAGGGAGCACAGAGCACTTCTCAAGGAGAGAACCGAAATGTTAAAAAGCCAATAACAAAACAAGTTTCCTTACTACAATTGCTGTTAATGGAAAAGGCGCCTAACCTGCTGAATTAAATCGTTCAAAAGTGCCTGTTCATCACTGGGAGTTCCTTCTCTACAAGGAGGGGAAAGAAAATGAAAACAAAAAAACAAGTTCGAGAAGCCCCCTTAACTGGCCCTGGCAGCGTGTTGGAGGCCCCAGCCTGGACAAGGAGCTTTCCACCCTCCCAGCCTCTAGCCGGAGAGGAGGCTAAAAGAGCCAAAGAGAAACCAAACCAAAACAACGACAAAACGTTTGGAATCTCAGGGGGAAAAGTCGGAGTGGGTCTCGGGATCTGTGCCACGCAGGGCGCGACACTGTAGTCCATTGGGCTGGAGGCCGGGGCCTGGCCGGAGCAGCAAGGCCGGTGCCTCTGGTCCGGCTGGGGAGCGAAAGCCCACAGCTCCCCCTCTCCAGGCGCCCAAGGACCCTCAAGGCGCGGGGCTCACACTTGAAGCCTGGGAACGCGCTGACAGGAAACCCACTTCCTCCTAAGCAGTTTCTTGCTCGCCGGATGAGAGGCGCCCAATTGAAGCAGAATGATCCTCATCTACTAATATCCAGCGTGGCCACAAAGCGACTGGCCATTTACGCCGCCACTTTAAACAAAGATATTTGGTTATTCCCGGGGAAGCAAGTGCACTTTTGCATGGCTGAGCTCCGGGCGGAGGCGAGCCTCAGCCCAGCCTCCCGCCTGCTGGGCTGCTCGCGCCTCGGGATTCGCCCCCTCCCGGCCAGCTGGTCCCGCCGGGGTTCAGGCTCAGTTCCGCCCGGCAACAGGCGGGCGGGTACTTACGACGCTCCCTGCCCGCGCCCTCCCTGAAGCATCAGAGGGGAAAACAGCGTGGCCCTGGGCTCGGGTGCTGGGGCTGTGATGTCCTCGGAAAGTCAGCTCCAGCCCCAGAACCCCGCGTGTCCGGGCGATGGGCGAGGGTCGGGGACACCAGGTTTGTTCGAGGTGGGGCAACTTCAGCAATGGCCCTTCGGGTTAGTGCCCCCCAGCTTCCCAGCTCTGGCGGCCAGTAGTGTGCTTGTCTTGGCCAGGAATGGGGGTGGGGAAAGGGAGCCGCGGGTGGGTTGTTGGGGGGGGGGCGTGATGCAGGGGGCCCTGGACCGCTGAGAAGACCCTGAGCTGGGGGGAGGGGGACGCGGGGATCTGGGACAGCCTCTCCGAGGCAGCCGATCCCCTGCTCAGCGTCCCCTCCGCCCGCTGGGATTCTCTCTCGGGTAGGGGGAAAGGGGGCGGGGAGCAGAGGTGTCCCTCTGACGGCGGCAGAAGAGGCAGACAGACGGACAGACACGCAGAACAACAGTGCGGCCCCAGGGTTCGTCCCCAGACTCGCGAGCTCGTTTGGTGGTGACTGGGGCTCAGCGCCGCGAAGCCCGATGTGGTCCGGAGGCAGTGGGAAGGCGCGGGGCTGGGAGGCCGCGGCGGGAGGGAGGAGCAGCCCCAGCAGGCTCAGGTGAAACCCCTACCCTGTCCCTTGGCCCCCTCCCTCTATAGACTTGTCCCCGCCCGGGAACCCCAACTATATTGGAAAGTGGTTCACTTTGTAACTCCGAAAGTTGGTTGTAAAGCAGCATTCACCTTCCTTCCTCCCCACCATCCCCCCTCCTCGGCTACTCCTCACCCCACCTCTTGCCCTCCCCTCTCTCGGTTCCCTCCTCCTTTCCCTCCCCTGTCTCCCCCCGCGCGCCGCCCGCACCCCACAAAAAATGGGGTGGGGGTGTCCGGGGGAGGGGGAAAGAAATGCTTTGGGTCGTGTCTCTGCCTCTCTCTCTCTCTCTCCCTCTTTGAGACCTAAAAATCCTGACAAGTGAAACTTAAAGGTGTTTACCTTGTCATCAGCATGTAAGCTAATTATCTCGGGCAAGATGTAGGCTTCTATTGTCTTGTTGCTTTAGCGCTTACGCCCCGCCTCTGGTGGCTGCCTAAAACCTGGCGCCGGGCTAAAACAAACGCGAGGCAGCCCCCGAGCCTCCACTCAAGCCAATTAAGGCGGACTCGGTCCACTCGGTTACGTGTACATCCAACAAGATCGGCGTTAAGGTAACACCAGAATATTTGGCAAAGGGAGAAAAAAAAAGCAGCGAGGCTTCGCCTTCCCCCTCTCCCTTTTTTTTCCTCCTCTTCCTTCCTCCTCCAGCCGCCGCCGAATCATGTCGATGAGTCCAAAGCACACGACTCCGTTCTCAGTGTCTGACATCTTGAGTCCCCTGGAGGAAAGCTACAAGAAAGTGGGCATGGAGGGCGGCGGCCTCGGGGCTCCGCTGGCGGCTTACAGGCAGGGCCAGGCGGCTCCGCCGGCCGCGGCCATGCAGCAGCACGCCGTGGGGCACCACGGCGCCGTCACCGCCGCCTACCACATGACGGCGGCAGGGGTGCCCCAGCTCTCGCACTCCGCCGTGGGGGGCTACTGCAACGGCAACCTGGGCAACATGAGTGAGCTGCCGCCGTACCAGGACACCATGCGGAACAGCGCCTCGGGCCCCGGATGGTACGGCGCCAACCCAGACCCGCGCTTCCCCGCCAGTAAGTGAGGCCGCCCCACTGCCGGGCCGCGGGCTGAGTACGGGAGGCGCGGGGAGAGCAGCCCAGAAGGCGCGGCTCCTGCCAGCTGCGCACTGGGCGTCAGGGTGGGCGGCCCGGCAGCCGCGCCAGGGAGTAGGGTGCGGGAGCTGGGGATTCTTTCCCCTGCTGGATTGAGGTGTCCCAGAAGAGACACTTGGTAACGCTGGGGTCCTGCGAGCAGTATTCGGCGTCTCCCCAGTGCGGCCGACTAGGAGCTCTGCTCGGCGCAGGAGACCTCGGAGTGCCGAGGGAGAGCCTCCCTCCCCCACCCCACCCCCAAAAAACCCCTAAGGGAGCTGGGGGCAAGCAGGGAGCAGAGAGGCGCGGCCTGGCCGGGCCGGAGGCTGCCCTACTGCGACGCGCTCAGGCGTCCGGCCCGGCTGGCTCTCCAGTCTAGGCAGGTGGAAGGGCGCGCGTGGCTCCAGAGGGGGCTGTAAATGGAACGAGCAAGTGCCCTCACTGGGGCTGACAGGAGAGAGAGCGGCCAAGAGGCAAAGCGTCTGGGGTTCTAGCTTTCCGAAAGTGAAGACTCCACTCTCCTAAGCTCCCAAAGTTGGGGTCTACCGTGGGACCCCAGCTTTTGGTGTGGGCCCAGTTCACCGCCTGTGCCCCGATAACCCCACGACTCTGGCCGGGGATGGGCACGAAAGGAACGGAAGCGGCCTTTCTCCACTTTGCTTTTGGGCTGGAGCACTGAGACTGGGGAGGCAACCGGGGTTGAGGTGGGGAGCTTTCCAGTAAATCCCTCGACGGCAAGGCCTGGGGCAGGCGCTAGCCATCCTTGACACCTAGGCCTCTCAGGGCGGAGGCAGCTTAGGTGAGGAGGGAGCCGTCGGGGTGGGCAGGGCCGGCCAAGGCCGCGGAAGGCAGAGGTGGCCTGGCCCGGCCCGGTCCCCGCCGACGCTGTGCGTTTGTCGCCTACAGTCACCCGCTTCATGGGCCCGGCGAGCGGCATGAACATGAGCGGCATGGGCGGCCTGGGCTCGCTGGGGGACGTGAGCAAGAACATGGCCCCGCTGCCAAGCGCACCACGCCGGAAGCGCCGGGTGCTCTTCTCCCAGGCTCAGGTGTACGAGCTGGAGCGACGCTTCAAGCAACAGAAGTACCTGTCGGCGCCCGAGCGGGAGCACCTGGCCAGCATGATCCACCTGACACCCACGCAGGTCAAGATCTGGTTCCAGAACCACCGCTACAAGATGAAGCGCCAAGCCAAGGACAAGGCGGCACAGCAGCAACTACAGCAGGACAGCGGCGGCGGCGGCGGGGGCGCCGGGTGCCCGCAGCAGCAGCAAGCGCAGCAGCAGTCGCCGCGCCGCGTGGCAGTGCCGGTCCTGGTGAAAGACGGCAAACCCTGCCAGGCAGGCGCCCCCGCGCCTGGTGCCGGCAGCCTTCAAGGCCACGCGCAACAGCAGGCGCAGCAGCAGGCGCAGGCTGCTCAGGCGGCCGCGGCGGCTATCTCAGTGGGCAGCGGTGGCCCTGGCCTGGGTGCACACCCGGGCCACCAGCCGGGCAGCGCAGGCCAGTCTCCGGACCTGGCACACCACGCCGCCAGCCCCGCGGCGCTTCAGGGCCAGGTCTCCAGCTTGTCCCACCTGAACTCCTCGGGCTCGGACTATGGCACCATGTCTTGCTCCACCTTGCTATATGGTCGGACCTGGTGAGAGGACACCGGGCCAGGCCGGGCCCAGCGCGCTGCCTCATCGCTTCCCCTCCTGCCGGTCACACAATCACCAACTACCCGCCGCTCCCTGCGCTTCGACTTTTCTTAATAATCTGTCCCGTTTAGACCGAGGGGAAAAAACACAAAAGCCAAACTGCTGGACGTCTTTTTTTTTTTTTTTTCTAAAATTTGTGGGATTTTTTAAAAAAAGAAAATAAAAACATCCAAGTGAATCCAATTCTTTAAGGAGTCTTTAAAAAGAGAAGGACATAACAAGAACAGCTTTTGGGGTGTCTTTTTGGTGATTGAAATGGTTTCACTTGCTCAGGCAGGGTGCAGTTTGGAGAGGGCTCCACGATGACTGGCTCTGGACTCTAAAGATCGAAAACTTCACTCTGGGTACACTGTGCCAGCAAGGCGGACTCGCTTGTAAATACCCGGATTTCTTTTGAAGGGATGATGGGGGCTGGGGAGAGGAAAGACTCTTCGACAGGACCCACTTGTCATTGACACAAAGGAAATGCCCCCTCCCAGCGCCCTCTGGCCGCCCAGGCTCAGCCCCGGGGAAAAGCCCTGGCTAAAATTGTTTTATGTTTGATGTGAACTTGTAGCTGTAAAACGCTGTCAAAAGTTGGACTACATGCCTAGTTTTTAGTAATCTGTACATTTTGTTGTAAAAAAAACAAAAACAAAAACAAAACCAACCCCTGTCCCCAGCCCATCATATTTTTTATGGGCATTGACAAATCTGTGTATATTATTTGGCAGTTTGGTATTTGCAGCGTCAGTCTTTTTCTGTTGTAACTTATGTAGATATTTGGCTTAAATATAGTTCCTAAGAAGCTTCTAATAAATTATACAAATTAAAAGGATTCTTTTTCTGATTAAAAGTCCACCTTTTGTTTGGTTTTAATTTGGCTTTAAAAGGCTTTTTTTTTTTTTTTTTGGTGGTGGTGGTGGGGTCAGCTCATCATTGGCCTGATGGGGTTGGAATTGTTTGGGGGCTGAAAGGATACTAAACCAGCTAAAGAGCTGGGCCCAGAGTCCTTGTCCCACAGGGAAATGGAGTTTTGTTCTGTCTCCAGATTGAGTAGAACCAAACCTTGAGCAGTCCTGGGACTTGACAACCAAAAGGAAAAAAACTAAATACTTCCATCAGGAGGGAAAGGGTGAAAGGAAGAGAAAGAAACCAAAGGACTAGTTTTCAGCACCAGGCTTCTGGTTTTTTGTTTTTTGGGTTTTTTTTTGAAACCTCAGAAGTGTCTACTGTGGTCTTATACAGCTAAGGCAACGTTTAAGACTTTAAAATGTTTAAATAACATGCATTTTAAATAATCTGAATGAGGGATCATTTTTACTGAACGAATGGTCCCTGTAGATTTCAACACCAATCCTTGTTTCTAATCTGCTGTAGAGCCTCGTCAGAATTGGAATTCAGGGGAAGACTATTTTCAAAAGTGGGAAAGTTTATCTGGGTCTCTGTTCTGTTCTAAAACAGCTATCCCCCATGCAGGGTTAGACATGGATCCCAAGCCTCTCAGGGTCTTTCTGGTCTTGGGAGGTTTCTGACTGGGCTACACCAAAGGCAGGACTTTGGAAGCTGGGCTTTCCCTCTTTGTTCCACCGGTTTCCATCTCTGGAATATCTTTGTAGTAAGGAATCTTTTTCCTGTCTCCAACTCTCTACTTCTCGCTGCCCACCCCCTGTCACCACCACCCCAGCAAAATAATCATCTTTGACCTTTCTCCCTCCTTCTAATTTCCTGGTCTCTTTGGTACCCAGATGTGGTTGTTGGGGAACTCTTAGGTTGCCCTGAGGAGGGGAGGAGGAAGGAGTGGCTGTGGACAGAGAGAAGTCATAGTCCCTAGATGGGCTATTGCCGGTTTCAGTGTCACCCTTGATAAACCTACCCAACAAAAGTGGCCGGGTGAGCTCCTATTAGCCTGAAAGTGTTTGTGGGGTTCATACTTGGCATTTACTCATTTCATGCCCAGAATTCCATCTTTCTTTTTCCTTTCTTCCCTCTCTTCATCTTTTCTTCCTCTCTTCTTTTCATCTCATTCTGTCTCCATCTCTCTTTTCACCGGACTTTTCCCATACCCCACTTGTGAAGGAAATTGCATAGACCAAGGCCTTGCTCCATGACCAGCAGTATTCTTTGTTAACTTCCTGGGGGCTCCTCTCCCTGAATGCCTTAGGACTGGGGGCCAGGGTGAGCTTCCTCCCCTGGGTCTGGCTGCTGAGATATGGTTTCCAATATCCAGAAGAGACTGGAGAATCCGAGGATAGTTGGTTGGGTTTACAGAGTGTGCTGGTTGGGGAAAATCTCAGCAGGCCTCACATTTTGGTAAACAAGCAAAAATCAGTAAAGTTTGAACACTTGTTTTGGAAAGAGCAGCAGTGGTCCCGGGACAGGGTGCATAGGTGGTCGAGTCACAGCTCGCGCCGGGTCTTTGCCAGGGAGATGTTTGCTCTAAGGTCCCAATTCCATGGGGGATGGGAGATTCCACTCAACCTGCCCCAGGCCCAGCACAAGCCCCGGGGGAGGGGGAGGGGAAGCAGGTGGGGCTTGAGGCAGGACACTGGCAAGGATGGCTGCTCCCCCAACTCCTAGCCGGGAGCAGGCGCCTGAGAGTCACAATTTTTAGTGGGTTGTGGTACCCTCGGCCTTATCACCCTTACACTGGATGGAATTTTCTCAAATACATTCTTCTCCCTGCCGTCTAGGGTCGGCTTAGTTTGAAGTCTGTTTACTTGTTCAGGTGTGGGGTGGGGGAAGGAGGTGATTTCAGCCGGGTCTGTGGATGGGACCGAGACAAATAGAGGCTTGGCTGCTTCTCCATCCATCACGCTCTGGCCGGGAGAGTGTAGTAACTTCAGGAAGCAGCCGTGGAACGCAAGCTGAAGCTTTTTTGATAGGGAAACGTGTGCGCGCTGGGCGCAGCTAAAGACCCCAGCCTGGGAACATTCCCCAGCCCACGTCTCGAAGAGCCTCTGCGACGCCTGTCATCATCTACTCCTGAAGTTGACCTCCCCTCGGTCTCCAGCATCTCTGGCCCAGGTTCTGGCCCGGAGAAATCAGCCTTCTGGGGATGTCCCTGGCCCTGAATGCTGGAAGAGCCGGAAGCTTTCCCACGTAGGGGGCAGCGCAGTTCGCCCCAAGATCCCAGAGAAGCTGAGCGCCCCCGCCTATGCACCCCACCCATCCCTAAACCCTGACGGGTGAGGAGAGTGGGGGAGATCTTGCAGACAGCATCCCCCATACCTCCTCTCCCCCACCCCACCCTGCCAAGTAAACACGGGGACTTTCTCGAGAGCCCTGGAGAGCGGCTCTAGTGGCTTGGGGCCTGAAACCCCAGGCTTGGCTTGTTTGATGTTTAGCATCCCAAAGCGGCACACCACCCCCTCCCCAGCCTGGGAACTTGGAGCTGTGGGTCGGAGAGGGAGGAAAGCAGCCCTCTCAGTCGGCCAGGCCGGGGACTGGACTTGGTTCTGGAAAGGCGAGAAGAGTCGGCCAGAGATGCTCTGAGCAGGGGAGAAGGGAGACCCGGCTGCCGCGCCCCCCCCCCCCAACAGAGACACTTGTGGGTACAGCTGGAGTTGTCAAGGCCTGGAGGTGGGTGGGGGCAGGGAATGCTCAGCAGCCGGGCAGGGGCTCTGGGATAGGGGCTGGCCCTGAGGGAGGTAGCTTGGGGCCCTCGAGTGAAATCAGACTCAGGCCCGAGGCGACCGCGCGAGAAACGGTCGGGGCACTTACTCCTGGAGGCGGAGGAGGCCCCGCGCGCTCCAGTCCAAGGGCCTCGCAGGAGGCAGGTCTCCTTCCCGCTGTTTAGGACTTGGCCTTACAAAAGGGAAGACTTGCTCGGGAGCCTTCCGAGGATTTTAAATCCTCCTGGGTCAGGGGCAGGCCTGGGGCTGGCATCAAGGTATCGGGTTTTGAGACCCCAGGGAGGAATTCTCATACTGAGGCCACACACTTCTCCGAGCGCGCTCGCCGGCGTATGCGCGTCGGTGAAGGGCTATCTCCAGGCGCGAGTGCACAAAAGGTAGCGCGAGTCTCTTCTCAGGCGACTGGAGATAAGAGGAAATGAGAGCGGGGTTTTCTGACTTCCAACTCATTAGGGACCAGGTAAGGTCAATGCTTTCTCTATTATGTCTTTATCTTAAAAGCGGGTCAATTTAAGATAAGGGAAAAAAAAATCCAGGATCTGTGTGAACCGTACTGATAAAGACTGACCCCTTTCCAGAACTAAAAGCAAGCCAGGCAGACATTCATTTTCTATAAACAAGAGAGTTGTGAGAAGCTGCCTTGAATTCTGATCGAATGTCTCCAGTCTCTCTAGACACGGCTCACCCCCTCCCCCAATTATTAGAGCTGGGAGCAGAGTGCGGGAGGATATTATTTGTGGAGAACTAGAAAGCCTGTTGGGAAATGTGAATCTGAGATGATATGGCTCTTGGGCATGGTTTGCTGGCTTGTTTGCTTCAAATGTGTCTTTCTTTTAGAATGGAAGGAAAGTGACAGACATGAGTGTTGGGAGGGATGAAGCTGAATGTTTTCTTTGCTCTGCCAGGTTCCTATTAAGAGATGCTGGACACCACCTTCCTCTGACCCTCCCTGACTTCCTGACTGGTGTGTTTGTCGTTGTGTAGTTGGGTCCTTTTCAGCTCAAGGCCCACCCTTTGTGGGGCTCGATTTGGGCTCCCTCCTCCACTAGGAGCACAGAAAATTTTCTTGTGCTGCTTTGGCCAGGAGCTTCTGGAAGGAGTGTCCTATCCCCAGTTGCCCTCTGTGGCAAGTTTGTCCACCCAAGTGGCTGGATATATTGGGTATGGATAAGAGTAGTGGGAAGAATGTGTTTTATTGAAAGCGAGGCCCAGGGCGTGCATGCTCCCTCTTCCCACGTAGTTGTGTTTCTCAACTTGATGGTTCTCAAAGGAGCAGAGGAGAAGCAGGCTTAGCAACTTGACAGCACAGTTTCTGCCTCATCTGAAGCCACAGCTGAAGTAGCAGGCTGAGTTTCTCTCTGATAGTGACCTAATACCGTACTTGGAGGGCATCTAGGCATGGCCCCAGACTTCTTATTTCATGTTTCCCATTTGATCTCTGCTTCTTAAACATTTATTGTCTTTGTTATGCTGAGTTGTAAATAAGTTTTGGAAAGGATGAGATTTAAATCCATTCTCCTGTTCTATTTATTTTTTTAGTTACTTGCAGGACACTGCAATATAAATTGATTATTGTTATTGCTCTACTTGAAATGCAAATAAACAATGTTTTTTTAATTTTGCAAGCAATAGGTCTTGTTAAAGAGGACTCTCCTCCAACATAATATTCACATCTGATTCTGCCAACTCTGTATGTAGGTATAAATGGTTGCATAGAGACATCTGTCTTTGTATGCATTATAGAAGTATACACATATGTATCTATCTCATATATCTATTTTAGAAGGTATTAAAATAGAAAAAAACTTAATGTAGGATTCTCTCAGTAGGGCATCTTATGGAAACTGTTAGATGCAAAAAAGTTGAATGCATTCATTGCCTCAATTAATATTCACATAAAACCGAGTGTCCCTTAAAAAAATTATACGAGTAAAGAAAAACTTTCTTCAGCTTTATCCATTTTAAATTGGAATATTAATTTATTTTCATGCAAAATTCTGGAGAATTATGTTTGGGGAAAATATTAAAATTTGTTCTTAAAGAAAATGAACTTGTTGTCTGAGACACACAGCTGTAGATGAGACTTCTTGAGGCAATCTTTTAGAAAAATTATCGTTTGTCACATCTCCATTATCCACTAATAGATATCATTAGTATGAACACTATTGGCCAGCTAACAAAATCAAATGGAAATGTTTCTGCCGCTCCTTTGTAGCAAACTTCCCTCCTACTCTGGTCTTCACAGAGTAGTGGAAATAAGAGGGCAGGTCTGAGTGTAGTCCGGCAACAAGGAAAAAGACCAACTTTTTCTCCTTCCCTCCATTTCCTACATTTCCAGGAATCCTGTCTTTGCTAGATGAAATTGTCAATAATTGTCAGTAACCACCAGGCTGTTGGTAGAGGGTCAAACATTGCATTTCTAGGGTTTTCAGCAATTGTTGATAATGTCATTTCTACAAAATCAAAGATGTTAGGCAATGAAAAGTGTGCTTGGATACCCTTCCCCAGTCACTATTGCCCTGGAGCCGTTCTGTGGAAAATCACCCAGGATGGTGGAGGCAAGCCTCCACCTTGCCTAGCATTTTCCCTCTCAATACTGCTGCTCGAAGGTGTCCAAAGCTCTAGGAAAACAAGGGTTTATTTGGTTCGCGCGCTGCCGATTTACCTGATCTCCTCGGCACACACACAGCTGAGTGCGCGCGCGCAGATGTAAACCTGGGAATTACCGTAATGACACGAAGAGGACTGGGAGCTGACTCCTCCGAGCTGGCTGTTCGCTCTGTTCTAACCTAGGAGAACAGGTCAATGGTTTAACGAATCTGGCTATGTTGATGTATACAGCAAATCCGGCATGGTTAGGGTCCCCGCGGGCGCCCCCAAAGCACTGGGTTTCTAAACAGGTTTGGAGCGACAGGCTTTTTCAGAGGAGATTCTGAAGCCAAAGAGGATTAAACCACTCTCCCCGCCTGGCCACTCGACGGTGCCTTGAGGTCTGCAAGGCACTGTTTTCTGGGTGGGGACTAATGGGGGGTGGGGGTGGGGTGGGTGCGGAGCTGGGCAGTGACGGCTTCCTCCTCCCCTTCTGAGTGTGCTTCAGAAAGAATTGCAACTCTTTCACCAAAGGCATGCACAGAGCATACATCCCCATCCCGAGCCAGGGTAGACACAAGTTGTAGCCAGTTCATTACTACTCACTAACCTGCACTATGAACTGAAATGTTGATTACCATTTCCTGGCAGGACTGCTGAGACTGAGGCCTGGGTGTAGTAAACTTTGGAAGTACCACAGCATATCATTATATACAATTCACATAGCAGGGAGAGTTCAGTTATCTATGTGCACTTCACGTTGGCTTCGTACTGAAATCCAATGGGAGAATCTTTGGAAATATTCCACAAAAAGTCAACCCATAGCCATAATCTAGCCCTGGATGGGTTAAAGAGAACATCTATGAGATCTATGGTAGCATACACGGAGCTTCAGGCATCCCTAATGGTTGATATTAACTTTCCGGTATGAACTGTTTTCTAACAACCGTATGCCATACCAACCCTAAATTGGTTACTGAAAATTCTCGACAGAGCTAAATACTTAGGTTCTGTGGAAGCTGGAGGGTTGTGTGTGCGTGTGTGTGTGTGTGTGTGTGTGTGTGGTTCTGCACAGAAGAGAAAAGAGGAAAGGAGAGGGGACTGGAAAGGAGGGGAAGGGAGAAGAGAGGAACACTGTCTGGTGACAGTGTGTGGAGTTCTGCTGGTGTTTTTGACAGCTGAGTCATACTGGCCTTTGGGTCCAAGGGTTGGGGCAGATGGATGAGTGTGTACTGTATGTGATTTTTAGGGGGTGATGCTGGTGGGTAGGGCAGGGGGGCCGGCTGAAAGGCAATGTGTGTCTCACCTCTTGGCTGGAGTGTAACACAATGGGAACATAATTACCTAGCTGAAACAAGCTCAAAAGGCAAAAAGTTGCAAAATAGATCCGCCTCCCTGAGAAGAAGGGGAGCCAGTTCCAGAGGTCTGCAGCCATCATCCTTTTTTTTTTTTTTCCAATACATTTTCAACAAGAGGATCTAGGGAGTGATTCCGATTCAATACACATAATCAGTTTGCAAGTCTTATTTCCATTTGAAAACAGGGCCATTTGCAATCATAAGAGCCGGACACGCTGAAAGATACAGAGCGCTTTCTGAGCAGATGATGGGTGACAGAATCTACAGGCAAGCACTAAATATTTTCTTCTAGCCTCAGGCCGTATGCATCAGGCTTTAGTCCCGGTGTATTTGAAATCGAATATTCCTGTTGTATATATAATTTAATTGCTTAGAAAATTGAGACTCCATGGTTGGAGGGGGGAAAGAAACAGCAGGAAAGGTGAGAGAGAAACCATGTTTGTGCTTCCTCTCGTTGCTGATTGATAGTCATTTAGTGAAGAGTAGACGGGCAAAAGATTTGATGTGAAATTCAAACTTGTTTTTAAAGGAAGGGCCGCCAGAAGAGGTTGCTCGGGGCTAAAATTTCGCGCGTTGGAGTCGTGAAGCCCTGCCGGGGTGTTTCGGGGACCAGCAGGATGTCTGCGGGGCCCGGGCGCAGAGCTGTGACCGAAGCCCTACGGGCGGCTCCGCGGCCTCCCAGTTGCACCGCCAAAGACCTAAGGGCCCCTAGCGGCCCCGCGGTTTCAAATTTGTTGTCAGGCGACCCAGCTGCAAATGTGGACACTTAAAATCTCCGGCTATTTTACGGTCTTTCGTCGTAAAAAGTTTCGGTTTCTAGAACCCAGTGTAACAGCTGTCGGCGACCTCCCCCATTCTGCCCGCGGCCTCTGCACTCCCCACCCCCTCGGCCTCCCGCTCTAACCCCAGTCCTAGGCGTCACCCCGCCCACCCGAGGTCTTCCCTCCCACGCGCAGCTTGCGGCCACGCGCTCTCTTCCCACCCAACCTCTCGAACCCCCCATCCCCACCCCCCACCCTCGGCAAGGCTAGCAGGTGACTCTCCAGCCCGTTTTCAGTTCACGCTGGGAACAGCCTATACTCTGAGCTGTCTGCCGACAGGCTCCTAACCCCTTCTGGAGACCACACTAAGAAGTCTGGTGTGAGGATAAGTAGAAATTTCCCGTGAAGTTTGACCCCAGAATATACAGATAATTAGTTCACTGGGTCACGATGATGATCAAAACCCTAACCTGAAGGGATTTTTTTTTTTAACGATCTGAAAACACAATCTTTATTTGGATAAACAAAATCAAACAAAGCCAGCGAGCTGCTGCTGTTTCCCTAACGAGTTTTCCTACGGAAAAGAGAGATTCCGCCTCTGCCTAGATACGAACATCTAACAAACTTTCTGGCAGGCAGAATCCCAGTCTAATAATAGTATGTGCTTAATGCCGATTCCATTTTTATTTCAAAAGGGAATAATTTATTAACCTCCTCAAGTTAGTGCCTCTTAGGCAGGCGTTGTGTTTTAAAACGTCCTTGCAAAGCATTTTCACCTCTGAGAAGATCTCAGGAGAACCAATCGATGGGGGGTAGGGGGTGGGGACGATCTGCACAGCTTCCGCCGGCTTGCTCAATCTAATGCAAAACTCTTCCTAAAAGCCCCGATGTTCTCTTTAACAGATGTCAAGTTACAGAGACCATAAAGATCTAAAGTCACCTTTCACACACACGCACACACCCCAGCTGTAAACTCACTTTTTTTTTTCCCCCCCCCCCCCGCTCTCTAGAATTCATTCTGTGGTTAAGCGGAGTGAGTGGTCCTGAGGCATTAATCCATCCTGGGTGCAGGTGGGAAGGTCAGGCCTCCCACAATAGCGAGACTTCAGGCTCCCTATTTCTGCAGACGGGGAACACAGAACTCCTAAAACTGACAGGAGGTGAGGGTGAGACTGGGACCAGTGGGACCCAACCTGCTAGGGTAAAGGGGAGCTAGCTCACCCAAATGAGGACAGGACCTGGCTTAGTCTTGGCTGGGTAGGCAGAGAGGGTGCACAGGGATGTGTCCCAGAGCAGCAGAGAGCTAGAGCAGGTTCCCAGGGCAGGAAGTCCCAGCCACCTGACAGCTCCACAGAGATATGGTGACTATGTGGCCATTTCTAGGAGTGGTGGCTGATGTGTGGTGACTTCTTCCCACTCTCCAGGATCTCCCTGAAGACCAAAACCACACAGGCTGGGGATTGCTGGTCCACGTCTTCAGGAGCAATCCTAATCAGGGAGAAGAAACCTCAGTCTGCCTTCCTCAGGGAGCCCTCTCCCTATCTCCCAAGGCAGATGTGGGACACCTTCATTAGGAGCCAAAGATCACCTACGGGAGCATCATATTCTTGTATTTATAGCTTGATGTGACTCCTTCATCTACTTTTTATTTGTTACTTCATCCCACTCATTTTCCATTTCTTCATTTCAACGCCTATGTTTTACTTGCTTGCTTGTCCAATTCCAGCCTCACAGCTGCATTCATACTTCCAAGGCAATTCGGTATCATTTTCCTAATCATGTTGGCGCTAAAGGGAAAACAAAGTGGATGCACTAACCCATATAGAATGAAAGCCAGTAAAGCCCATATGGGAGGCCAGTGGTAGTGGTGGTGTGGAGAGGTGTTGCTGAAAGGACCAGTGAGCCACCAAGGTCAGCCTATCAGAGGACTAGTGAGAAAAAAGTGACAGAAGCAAAGAGAGGCAGCAGTGCAGAGAAATTCAATTAATGTCAATAGATGCGAAGTAAGGAATACAGCCCCGACCTAACACATATGCCTGGCCTGGACAGGCATAGAAAGGGATGAGGAGGAAGCAGATGTGTATATGGTCATCTGTCTCTGAACTGAGAGGCAAATCTAGCAACCTCTTACTTTCCTCCTGCTAGACATTAAGAATAGAAACTTTATGCCGGAGCAAATTAAAGGGCTAGGGAGCTGAGGGGCCAGGAACTGTTGTTGTTCGCCTCCAAACTCCAGCCTGGCCATTTGGGCTCTACACTTTGGGGAAGGAAAAAATTCAGCGGAGCCTGGGGGCAGAGGGCGAAGCCCTTGGGAGAAGAAATAGTGGCTCCTGGAAACTTCCGGGAAAAACAGACAAAAATCCTTTCTTTCGAACAAGTGCCCCACCCCTCCTCCCTGCAGTTGGAGAGGGGCCTTAAGAGAAAGGGGAGACTCTAGGTCTTTTCCGACCCTGGCTGTTGGACAGCGCCCTCTTTTGTCCCCGCCAGCGCGGCCTCGAAGGAGGTACCACGTGGAGGGAGCCCCAGCTGCCTGGGAAAATGGCAGGGCGATTCCACTGGGACTAAGAGCCGAACCCGCCCCCCCCCCCTCATCTTCGGGCCCCGTACAGCTTCCCATGACAGAAGGCGGGTCCTGAGAAGGCGCCCGGTTCCCCGCTACCCAGTCGGGCCCCATCCTTCTGCGGACGCGCAGCGGGCGGGGCCACGGCTGCCCCGGAGATCCCTCCGCGGAGCCGGAATCTCTCCCCCCGCCCGCTCCCCGGGAGGGTCAGGCTCCGCGGGGCGTTCCCAGCTTCTGGGTCCCGCGGCTGCGGCACGGGAGGAGACCAGGCTTGCCCTGTCGCCGGGCCTCTGCTCTGCGGGGAGAAGGGAATCCCCCCCACCCCCCAAAAAACTACACACAACCTTCCAGGGCCGGTCATTTCCCTCCACCGCCCCCTTCCCTTTCCCAGCCACTTTGGGGTTTCTCCAAGGGGCCTGGAGCCCCAGGGCCCTTGCTTTCTTGAGAGTTTCACACGCTCTGTGATATATTTTAGCTGCAACGTATTAACCCATTTACTACCCCGGCATGACACAGGTGTTGATTTGGACTTCATTTGGGTGGTGACCGCAGAAGGGCACATCTGAGAAGCTTCTCAACTTGTGAAGCACAGGCCGAGGGTGAGGTCCGGGAGAGGGACCCGGAGCGAATGCCGGCCGGTCGGGGAGGGAGGGCGGCGGTCCAGACTTCCTGCGGTCGGCGCCCACCGCTCCGCCCCAGCTGCAAGAGGCCTCGCGCAGCTCCAGTCCCCGCCCGGCGGTGTCTCCGCTAACGGGGCTTTTCTCAGCAAAGGGTGCTGCAGCGCGACGTCAGCCCCGCCGGGTCCAGAAGCCCGAATCCTCCTTCTTGGACCCGCGCAATCGCCTCTCTTTCCCCTTTATATTCTTCGGTAATTTCGGAGGCAAAGATTTCAACTTTGGGGGAATTTGTTTCATCTCTCCTAAATTCAGAAACGGAGTCTTCAAAAGTCTTAATGTGTGTGTTTACTTTTTTCTAGCGTTGAAATGAATGCGAAGCCACGGATCGAATCCCGTCACTCATTTGGGGTTAGCTTCTCCCGATATTTCACACGGAAAACAAAACTGGGTCCCTCTTATTTGTACTTGTCCTTAACCTTTGCAGCAACTGCTGTAGATGAGGCTCTGTCCATTCTCTAATAGATTTTACTAGGGGCTGGTGACAGAGAACTGATTTCTTTTCTATTAGGGTTTAGCACATCTTTGTTGAAGGCCTGTAGAATGACCAGGGATTAGATTTGCATCTCTTAGGCGCCCTGTGTGGTCTTTGTGTGAAGCTTGTAACTGTTAAAAATGACTTGTTAGGAAGCGTGTGGGCTCTCATCGCTCTCCTTTTGACAGAATGATTGTGAAATTCAGATTGGCCCTGTAGGATTTAGCCCGCAGATTCCACCTGAACCCTAAGCAATTAGACCCTAATCTCACTGCAATCATATTTGAGTTAGGATTTGTTGCACTTTGTTTACTTCAATTAAAAGCAGAGGAATATTTTTTTTTCAGCCTTTAAAGTGAAATCTCCAGGCGCAAAACCTCAGGACTTCTCAGAAACGGTTTTGGTGGTGATGGGGATTTCTTTCCTGTAAGGTTTCCTCCTACTCCTCCCGCCCGCCCCTCCCCCATTTAAATAACTCTTTCTCTCTGTCTCTCTCTCTCTCTTTTTCCCCCTTTCCCTGTTACTCGCTAATGTCTGGAGCATCTATCTTCTTAAGGGTTGAATTCAGGTCGCCTGGGAAGAAATGCGTCGAGATGACTCCCAGCTGCTAGGGGCGCCCAAGCTCCGGGAGTCCCCAAGTCCCCGACAGAGCGCCTACGTCCCGCTCCAGCGCGGAGGTTTCCCACTCTCGCTGGCCACGCGGCGTGCGTGGGCTCCGGGCAGTGGGCGCCCGTCCAGCGTCTGGCTTCCTGCGGCTGATTCTCTTCTAAGGCGCCTGGCGCCCGCCCCGCCGCAGGGCGACTGCCGAGACCCGGTCAGCTGGACCGCGGCGTCCGTCCCGGAGCTGCCCTTAGGATTCAGTGTGGCCTCCACGTGGGCTTGGCTTCCGCCCTGCGGCCTGCTGCGCGCACAGTCCGCCCCAGGAGGTTGGGGGAGGTGGTCTCACCTCTGCGGGGTCGTCTTCTGCCCGGGTGCCGGACCGGCCGGAGTTGGGCCTCGAGCGGCCTGGCTCCGGCGGTCCTACGGGCCCTGAGCGCCCGGGGCCGGCCTCTAGCCTCTCCTCGCCAGGCCCCAGCGGCCTAGAGCGCCGGCCTCTGTGCGCCGCCGTCTGACCGGCTGCGGAGGGTCAGTGGCCCCGGTCGTCAGGCTCTCGGCAATTCTCAGGGCGTTTAACCCTGATGCAATTCCTAAGGGTCGCCTGCGGTTACTGTCAAGTCAGGTCACCTTAGTAGTATTGCTTGATCTGTGGTGAGTTTATCGCCTTCATTTATTTATCTCGTGCGACTTTGTTACTTTTATTTTCTCGGAGGATCTCATTGGGGAGACACATAATGACAATGACCCTTGGTCATCGTTTGTCCATTTTGACTCATGACCACTTATTGGGTCCTAGTGAGTTTGATTTGGTTCCCTAAAATACTGCTTCGCCTCTATGAGTTAATACTAAGGTGAGAGCCAACATAGGATGTAAACTAGAGAAATATTCTGGCACGGGAGGACCTCAATGCCATTTATTTGAGGGGGAAGGGAAGATGCCACTTTTAAAACTTCCTAATAAACTTTTTAGTAGCAAGTGTTCTCATTGTCACTCATGTCAGAGAAAAAAAATTTTTTAAATGTTTTTTATATTTGATTCCATAAGAACGAAGGAAAGCCAGCCTACAACTTCACTCTGCCTGCGTAGCTAAAACATTTTAAGTGAGGACAACGTACTCTACCGCCGCTTAGGTACTATATAAATGTGAGCAGTGCAAACTAATTTAAGCAAATGGTGCTCTCTTCCAATATTTTCTGGGGTGGAGTCTGCTTTAAACAGGCTCATCTTTTGGGATAATTCTAACAGCTATTCTTAACTTTATTAAGAATTCGTAAGGGCTTAAGGGAATAAGGGAGATTCTGTCTTGCCAGTGGATTGGGGGGAGGTGGGAATGTGGTCTTGGAGTAGGGAAGAAGGGGGAGCAAGACTGTGATAGTCTCTTTGAGATCTACCAAAAGAAGTCTTGATCTATTGATTGAAGATCCCTGCTTTAAATCAACCCTGTGTGCAGTTTAGTACAGTTTTTCATTTGTGAATAGGAACTGTATCAAAACCCTAGTGTGACCATGACAATTGGGTAATCACACACAAGGCATCTTTGCTAATGGAGAGATTCTGTAAATATGTTTCTAGTGAATACACAGATAACAGTCACAGTGGAAGGGTCAGGTGCCACAAATCATAGATTACTCTGCCAAGGGTTGCCAGCCATCTGAGGCTTGGAAGGACATTAACTGCCTTTGCATTCTCAGAATACTCCCCCTCAGTTCGTGATTTCACTTACTTGACCCTACTTCTGTTATTAAAAAGCTGGCAGGCACAATCAAGGGTGAGCAGGTTGGCTACCTACCCTTCTGGCAGCTTGCCAGTATTCCCATTTAGCTGCCAGCAGACAAGGAGAGGAGCGAATCAGTCGTAATCCTACAGTAGCATCTAGAAGGTATCAGGAAAACTTTAGTGGCAGCAGGAGGGTCCACCAATCAGCCCTGTTTCTAAATTCTCCACTTCATATCTGTAATAAATCCCTCTGGGGGAATTCACTACTGGGAAAGGTGGGGAGGGGAATGGATACAGGAGCTCTCAAGCAGTTTCCTTGAAAAGTAAGCTGTAAGTGCATTACTTGATAGTCCCAATTTTGAAAACGGGCATAAATAGAAATAGGATTCTTGTTACTAACAAGAGCAAAAACCAGGAAAAGTGTCCCTTATCAGTGTGTGTGTGTGGGGGGGGGGGAATCAAGAGCTTTTAATAAAATTTGTAAGATTATCCCTTTTTGTCAATAGAACAAACTTCTGCCTTTTCATGTTTGCTTTAATAGAGAAATTCTTGCTAACTTAATAAGATTTAGACATTCAACTTTCAGAGAAATTATATAAATCTAATATTATATAAAAATAGTTTTTTATTCCTATCTCTAATTGAAACAAGCAGGTATTTGGCACACAGGGTCATTGTAAAAGCAAAATCTCTCTAATATTAGCACTTTTCCTTGAGGATATAAAATCTAGGAGTCTAACACAAAAGAATCTATGGGTGAAACAAGACTTTCTGGGTCCCCTTTGTTGGCAGGATAGGCTCTTTTCTCATACTTTTAAATTGGAAGTAGCTTTGTGATCTAGATTAACTATCATGATTGAGATAAAGCCATAACTTTTACTCGTAGGTACCATGAAAAAGTAAGTAGACTGACTTCATCAGTGAGGTTTTCTTCAGGGGATTTGCTTGTGGGAGAGGCCTTGTTGCACTTTTTGAACAGAAAGGTACAATTCACTGAAGTATGAGTGTTCATAAAGGCTAGCAAAGTGTATTTTTTGAAGAATATTATATTTTCTAATATGTCAGGTTCCTAGATGTGAGATATAAAAAAACTAATTTAACTTTTTCTCCCAAAATTATACCATCATTACATTAGTGTATTCTTAAAGAATGGAGATGGACATTACTCATCTACATTACCAAAGGGGAAAAAAATTTAAAAACCAGGTGGCAGATATGTGCCTTATAATTTAAACAATAGTGAGTGATGAACAATCTTCCAAGTTCATTGAAGCAGGAATGGGAGAGAATATCTATAAAAGTGAATAAAAAAGGATCTTGTACAAATATGCCTAACCCTCCATTTTATTAGCTTATAATGCAAATTATTATTTGCTCTTGCTACTAAGAGCCATTTTAATGTAATGGATTCATTTCAGACCCTCAAGAAAACCAAAGCCTATGTCCTTTTACAAGTTTGTGAAGAACTTTCAAATGGCCACATCCAATTTGAAGACAGATATATTTTTTCTTGCTTATTAAGTTATAAAGTTGGAATTTATGCTGATGAGCATTTTCCATCTTGACTAATACTTTCTGCCAAAGAAGTTTTTCTTTTAAAAGAAAAGATAGCAAGTGAACAGAAGGAAATTCCAAGTCTCTGTGATTTGATAGTGGTCACCATTTCACATTCTTAAATTTAGAGCTGTAAACAACCATATTCTTTTTTTTCTTTGTGTATCTGTGGGTTAGTCAGTATCTTGTATAGTGCCTTGCACACGATAGTTTGATAAGTTTGCTGAACAAATGAATTCATGAAACACTTTCACTATTTACCGTGTAATCTTTTCTGATGTGAAAAATATAAAGGTAAAGGAGTCTTAACATTTTTCTTTATTTATGTGAATAAAAAATTGTTAAAATTCTCGATGGGTTTGACTTAAAATGACAGAAAAGCGGCCCCATTCTATGCTAGTTAGCAAGAGAAGAATCTCTTAAGATTTCCCTGCCTATTGAAATGAAAACTGTTTGAGGTAATACTGTAATGTTTAAAACAAACAAAAACCCCCAAAGCTTAGATGTAACACAAAACGAACCTTAAAAATTAATGACTTGCAAAGTCCTTTGAGTTAATCTCTTTTTACATTCCAGATTTAAACTTCTATGGCATACTTATCTTTCTTGAGACCTTTAAAATTCTAAAGTGTAGCCATCTTCTGAAGTGGTGAAGGAAACAGAAGGTTACAAATCCTATCATTCTTTTGGGAGTGGGAGTGGGAACTGGCCAGTATGGTCTTATCTACTAGAAAAGAATATAAGAACTAATGTTGACTGTTAATGATAATGCCACATAGGGCTGCTCTACGGAATGGCCAAGAGGAATCTATTATGCAAGAGCGATGGCTACTATTGCTGTGTTCCCAACTTCTATTCCTTAGTGAGCACCTCTCACATTTGATTAGGGACTATAGCTTTGGGGCACAATGGAACCAGTGGAGTGAAGGCAGGAGGAATCAAAAGATTGGAAGTAGCTTCAGAGTTGGGATGCACTATGCCTTGTGTTGGCCCAAACAACTCCTAGAATCTCTCTTCATTGATTTGGGGACTGGTTCAAGATTACATACCTGTTAAGAAAAGACTATACTGGCAGATTCTTTTCCATTTTGAATGTGAGACCTTTCATCAATGAGTATGAGGATATTATTTCAAGTGGAAATGAGTGCTTATATAGCAAGGATGTCCCTGGCTTCAGCTGAGTAGGCTCCCTAGGCGGTATTTGCACCTCAGCAGCATTTGCTCAGAAAAATTAAGAAGACTGGAAGGAGTCAAACAGCAACAGAACCCTAAATAAGTTAAATCTCGAATCTAAATTCCATTTACTTAAGATCAAACATCCTCTTTTAAAGCACTCACTTGGCACGAAGATACAGATATTGCTTCCTGTTTATATGCAGTTTAAATATGCATTTACACTCTTAGTGGGTTACAGCTAATCCTTCAACTTTTGTTTCTAACAAGAAATGGATTCCTAAAAGGAAATGTTCTTTACCAGTGTCTGGAACAATGATGACCCATTGCTCTCCCAAAAATTCTCTGTTTTATTCACATGTAGATAGGACTTGGTATTTCATCACCAAGTTCATAACAAAGTCAACTCACTATAGTGGAAGAGTATTTATAAAATTATACTTTTTTGATAGAAACCAAAAACAGAGGTTGATATAATATCCTGTTGTCAGTGCATATCCAGCTTAGACATTATACAGAAGAACTAGGCAGTATCACCCTTAGACATAAATATTTTATGATATGGCCTATTTATTGATTTATTTATTCAGTCAGTAAAGATTCACTTACATCAGGCAAAGTTCTACGCATGCAGAAAAAGATATGTCTCTAACCCCAAAGACACTGTGTTTGGAGAGACAAGCATGAAAATAGACAATCACAGTTCAATGCAATGAGTGGAGTAATCTGAAGTCTGTGCAACATGCAGTGGGATCCAGAGGGAAGAAGCATCTATATTTGGCAGAAGGAGAAAAGGTAACACTTGAATTCAATCCTGAAGGAGAAACAAGGTTTTATCAGGTATTCCGGGTAGAGGAAAAAGGATGTGCAAAGGCCCAGAGGCAGTGAAAAGCATGTCCTGTTCAGGGAATCATACCTGGATTGTATTGCTGGAGGAGAAACTGTGAGGAGAGTGTTGGGAGTAAAACTGAAGGGGTGCTATGGGTAAAACATTCTGAAGACCCTTGAATGCCAGGCTAAGAAGTGTAGGTTTATCTTGCAGCAGATGGAAAGGCACTGAAAAAATTCAAACATAATCAGATGTGCATTTTAGAAAGACCATGCAGTCAGCAGATTAGAGACTGGATTAAAAGGGACAAATTAGTGACAATGGGACTATTTGGTGGTTGTTTTTACCTGCCCGCTTGGTGTAAGAGTGCTAAAGAGAACTACCTTTTATTAAATAGGTACAAATCCTTAAACCCTGGCAAAAAGGAAGGCATAAAGATATTTTCCAAGAGGCATCTTTTTAAGGAAAATGACTGTTCCCACTGAGTAAATATTGCAAATTAATTTTGTATGTCCTGTGCATTGCTCATTGTTTTACTTTACTGTAGGACTGACATCCACCTGAGCTGACATTTCTGTCACTGTATTGAAAGGCTGTGTAGTGTTGTAGAAAGTGTGCTACCACAAGTCAAGACACTTGCCTCTAATTGAGCTTTATATCTTAGTCTTTGTAAGACCTTGGGGAAGTCATTTTGCCTCTTTGGGCTTCATTTTCCTCAGTTGTAAAGCTGAGGGGCACAGTGTAAATTATTTGAAATGCCACTTGATTTTTATCGTTACATGATTTGCAACTTTGCACTTGTTAATCTCTCCTAACGTTTCTTTCTTACCTTGTCTTTATGTTTTCTCACAATTTTAAGAGGGACAGAAGTATTTGGAAGGTAATCCCAGGACATTCTGTTTTTATTGCACTATACTTAGTGTACTTAGCCTTCTCCTGGAAGTATTAGGATGTTGGCATCTAGTTTTGAAACTAGGCGTTTCTAGTTGCATGAGTCACATTTTATCTTCATATGCACAAAAAGAGGACTATTTAATCACTTTCAACATCTATTAGACCAAATTAGTAACTAATTTTTAAGTTATAAATTTTCCTTTCCAAAATGATTGTTTCTTGGGTCAGAAAAGGATATGTTCTTAGAAAGCTAGTGTATGGATAAAGTTGGCACTTAAAATTATAGGAAGTGCACTGTTTCTAGTAATATTCTATTTTAAATTCTGCATTTCCTTGGAAACTTCGTGTTATTTAATGCTCTTTTTTTTTCACTTAAGAGGCTGTTTACATTGGTAATATATCTTCTAGAGCTCTGCGAGTTCATAGGGTTTGTACCTACAAAACAGCACAGCACTGTTACTGTGCTTCAGAGACATGCAGGGGTCCCAGGGCAAATCAAAATGTTTTTAAATGTATGACATGTGTGAAGTTGATGAAAATTCATGACTTCTCTCTGTCAGGGCTGCTTAAGCTTAAATCATCAGAGAAAGGTGAGTGCAAAGAATTTTATTTAATACTTTTAATTCTGAAATCCTTTCCATCCCTTGCTTGTGGTCCTGTGTTTCAGTTCTGTTCTATTTAGTAGTCTGCTAACAAAAATGTTTAAAATTAAAAATTAGTCGCATGCTCTAAACTGCTTTTCAGATTTGCCTTCTTAAACTATCACTCAGATGTATAACTTTTAAAGGGGAATTGAAATGTGGTTTGAGAATGTAATCACGTACTATAGAACATGCAAAATACATGTGAAAGACCACACGAGTGCTGTTAATTTAACTGATTATACTTCATGCTTTAGAAATGTTTTCAAATTTATCTTTTAAACTTGAAAAGAAAATATTCCATGAAAATGTTAAGAGATAAAAAAAAAGCCAAAATGCTGTGGATATTGAGATCAGCTGTTTTTAACTAAAAATCCATTCAAAGCAAAATAAAAGGCATTGTGTAGTGTGGGCTGGCTAAAACTGAGAACACAAGAGCATTGCAGTTAATTAGAAGCAATCAACAGGATGCTTTGCAACATTTCTCACATCAGCGCACCATCTGATCGCTATAATAAAAATTTCCCACAGTCTTGATGCAAAAAGGAGTAGAAATAAATATTTGAGTCATTAAAATATAGAATGTATATTTCAATCACTCTTACTAATAATTATTTTTACTTAGTTATTATTGTTAGGAAAATAAGATCTTGAAAATCCCCAAAGGTTGTTCTATTTGTGTTAATCTTACATTTTTGTTTTAATTTTGTATGCATTTGAATATGAGAAAAATACCAATTTTTGAAAATAAAATTTAGGGCATGAATTTGAGTTGTTATATGATTTATGTGTGGTTAGTACTTGTAAAAGATAACTGGGCTGGCTTTTCCTGGACTGTTGGGCCATATATTATGAATGATTATTATATTACAAATAACTAAGTACTATATTATAGCTATTTTCATATTAACACAATATTGAACTAAGTTAACTATATTAACAGCTGTATCATAGAAGTCTTAAAAGAATGTACAATATTTAACACTATTACTTTTCTACAATTTGTTCAATGCTTGATTCTACTCAGAAGTTTTACTTTAGTTTCATTTTTTCGACATCAGAAATTATTTTACTAGGGCAAAAATGTTGCTTTTGTCATATTTTTATGAAGTTCATAATCTGTTCATTATAAGTAACATTTGTTTTTTTCTTCCCGCCCACTGCATCCTTTTTTTTTTTTTTCCATTTTGGTGTGTGTGTGTGTGTGTGGGGGTGTGTGTGTCTGTGTCTGTGTGACAGATTCTTTGTTATGTTGTCTTCTCACATTAAAGGTAGAGCTCGCTCTGGGCCACTGAGGTGCTTCAAAACACATAAACATGTAAAATGGTTTGTTAAAAATGTTTAGCATGAATCAGAACTATATACATTTTGGCAATAGTTTTACAACTTTTTTTCCCTCAAAAAAGCTTATTTGTGAATGTCCAGGAGGCGCCCTTTTTAGAGGCAAAAATAGCTGTGAAACCAGTGCTATTAATAAGAGAATTGTCTTCCAAAAAAGTCTACGATTTGTTCTCCTGTATTTATAAAGTACAACTCGCTGATGAGAGGAATTTTCTCTTCAGACTATAGTCATCTCTTGCTGAAAGAAAACATGCTTTAGAAGAAAATACATTTGGTTTGTTTTAACTATTTTTGTTTATTGTTTGTTTTGTTTTGGTCTGTATGTTTTCTCCTCTGACATCACACAAGATTTTTTTTTCTCTCCCTGTTCCCCAAAAAAGCTTTTTGCTAAAAGCATGTTCTTTCTAGAGCACTCATTACATTTTTCTGTAGAATAAAAAAAAATAGTTTCAAAGAACTATCTTCTCTTTGGCACCAAACTATTTTTTTGTACTCTTCTTTGTACAGATTTGATCTACTTCATTGCAGGAGGGTGTCTCTTAGCTAGGTTCTCGTTAGGGAATTTACTCTTTCTGCTGCTTTATAGAGACAAATAGCTTTGATGATAAATACTTTAGAATACACATCTTACAAGTTCAGGAAAAGGCTATGTTAGGATGTCAATATTTTTCTTCTGACTAAAGAGCCTATTACATGCACAGTACTATTTGTGCTTAAAATTTTAAACTCTGGTATTTTTGCTCATCAAGATTGGAGCATTAGCTACAAACGTTCACTGCTCCAATGAAAAGCAGTTCAGTAACGAACAGCCTGAAATTGGCTCTGTTGCATTTAGTTTGGTTTATAGGAATTGGAATAATAATGCTCTAAAAATGCATATTAAAATACCTGCTTATCTCTAACATCATTATTTCTTAAAGCAAACAATTTAGACAGAAAAGTCATTTGATAAAAATAATTGATTTGGACAAAATAATACTCACATTCTTCTGCCAGATAATGATTTAGCAGCTACTCTTACTTCAGTGGTACTTCATTAGACACAATTCTCATTCATCTGAAAGCCTTACAAAAAAATCCACATTTTTAATTCTTTAAAAATTACTTTATTTTTAAAGAAATGAACAAATACAGGAAAAGAGAATAAAGTCCCTAACAGAATTTACTTGCTGTTATTCAGTTCTTTAAAAAATTTCTTAAGAGACAGAAATGTCATATGCTTAGTTTCAGGACAAAGGCACCTTTTTAAATGAAGGGCTTAAAGAAAATCGATGAAGAAGTTTGCTTAATAGAAAGCGGGCTAACTAAGCTTTTGGTTGTAAAAATTATCTATATTACAAAACAAGAACATAACTAATGTTTAGTGAACTTTAGAACTAATATAAGGCTAGTCTTTAATAAAAAGTATCTTAAAAAAAAACAATTATGAGCAACTTCTGGAATTCACTTTGGGTAGCATGTCCAGGGGGTACATTGTTTTACTCTTTTTCTATGGTAGAGCCGATTTAACTTGGGAGTTAAGAAAACTTATGTAACTTCAGAATGTTTCCAGCTAGTGGTTTTATGTAGGACTAGTATTATGCAGTTAAAAACAAAAACAAAAACCTTATAGTCATACAATGTTAATTAACTCATTTAGCAATGTGGGTTGTTATTATTATGATTATTCTTTTGCTTGAAAAATGACCAAGCTATGTAGATCAGGAATCAAAATAATTCAGGTTCTTAGCAATGTTATAAAGTGTTCTTTTTAATAGTTTAGCAATTAATTAAAAGTCTCTTGCATGTGATTCATTAATATTCATTTTTACATTTTGAGACTTAAATATATTTAAATTTTCGTGATCATTAAATGCTTTTAGCTGCATATTGTGTTTAAGTAAGAAAAAAAATCTATTGTAAACGGGCTGAATTCATTTAAGAGAGTGTTTACATTTATATTTCTTTTTAATAAACAAAGTTGTTACATTTAATACATCGTAATTTTGCTAAAGTTGCAAGCATTTTGCTAAAATGTTTTATTTGGTAATGAAAACAATTTCATAAATATTAATAAATCTTCACTTCCTTTACTACTTTCTATCAATTTTTGATTCTTTTTAAAATACAAACATATTATTTATTTTTAATGGAATGAATAAATATATTTAGGATTCAAATTTCCTGTAATGAAACAGAGTTTAAAATCTTCAACAGGATAGTAAACTATTTACTTGGCTTCACTCTGTCTTCTATATGATTTGACAGAACTAAGTAGTGAAAACTAACCAAAACCAGAAATCAACTGAGAGAATATTCAAGAAAGAAAAAGGAAGAGTTGCAGGAAATGATATTTTCCCATCAGTGGATAGGCATGCATATATTAAAGACATAAAAGGCAGCAAGGGGAGAAACAAAAGCTGTATACTGGGGATTCTGCAAGTCTGAATTAACTAAATGGAAAAAAAATGAAATCATTCTGCTTAAACTTGTTCACTAATAAAAGGAGAATTGCTTTTGTTAAATATGCTTGGTGTGATTATCAAGCAAAATTTTTTTTCTCCCAGACATCTATGAATAAAACATGCGTTTGAGCATTAGGTAAACAAACAATAAATGGATGAGTTCAGTTGCAACATAATAACATTTTATTTAGAAAACATATATAATCATATTTGTATTGGCAATCCAAATTTAATGACTTCTTTCAGTAAAATTAAAGTGCCTCACAAATAACATCTTATGCATAAGGATTGCTTATTCTTTGCCCAATTTTTCCTATTTTTTCAAAGAAACAGATTTTTAAGGTCTCTGCTGAACCATACATAAACCAGAGGAAGCACGATTTCTCAGAAAAATAAAATTTGAGTCATCTTAATTTTATGTTACAGATCTTGTAAAAAATTTTTAAAATATATTTCTGGGACTGAGGGAGAAAATGTTCTCAAGGCTGCTATAGCTTGAGCTGATTTGAACAAGGCTCTGTATGCAGCTGAACCAGTCTTTGGCTTATTAGCCATTTCATTAACACAACATCTTCTGTAAACTATGAATGAGAATAAACCATTTACAATAAGGAAAGCAAACAACAGAATGAATTTCCTCTGTTGGTGTTTTATAAGACTGTTAAACAGAAAATGGAGGGAAGAACTCTCTTTAGACGATATCACTTAATTAAGTAAAGCATCCTAATCAGAGTCCCCTCCAATTGTAATGACTGTAGGGAGTCAAGTACATTTCTGTCTATATTAGAGTATCTAACTGCAATGATTTATTGATATTTATTTTAGAAGTACAACACAAAAGCAATAAAAGAGAAGAAGCAGGGAGAGAGGGAACATGCCATTGCTTACTGCAGGTACAATCAGAGCACTTCAGCAAAATTCCTGATTTTCTTGTGGGGGGGGGCGGTTTACTTTCTAAAATCAGAGCACACCTTTAGATGAGAATGGTCCTTTCCTGCATTTGACTTTTCCAAATATTCGCTGTGACGTTTCTTTGTCCGTTGGGTGAATCATTGATTCACTTTCTTCACTGCAAGAATCACTGCAAATGAGAGGATGAGCACCTGCTGTTTTCTGCAGTGACATTACTAGATGCATTCTACACTGATTTGAGTCTTAAAGTACAGCTTCTTTGTATGGGAGAGAGATTTGAGGAACGAGAGTAAATATACTGTATAGGCAGACAGACATTGGCCGCCCTCCAAGCTGCACACAGCATAAACCTGTTTATCTGCCACATTTCACAAACCTCAAAAACATGTGAATAAATCAGGCGAGCAACTGGATAAGTGATTCACACTAGGGAATCTAACCAATATTCTGATGAGAGGGTACTATAATGCTAAGACATTGGGGCAAATAGACTTGTAGAAACTGCACATAATAAAATTGATTAGTGGTTCAAAGGAGAAAATATTCTACACCAAAACGAATCTGAAGAGGTATCCCAACTCTGTGAACTTCTGTTGGATATTTACGTCCAAGTTATCTGGAGAGTGGGTTCAAAAATATACTGTCACCCATATTATTCCAATAATTGGGGCCAATGTGCATTTGGACTTCAAGTTAGTTATCAAAATACTTTATTTCTGGATACCTGGATCTAAATATCGGAGGCTAGTGCCTTGAAAGCCCCTAATTACACCAACACATATATTCGAAATTAAATTACCGAACACGCTTTGAACCTATTCACTTTGTGAAAGCAAACTTTTCTTAGAAAGTTACATCCTTGTAATTGAAGATGAATTGATTGGTAATAAGTGAATTATGCAAGCAAAGGCATAATTATTGCTACATGACTACTTTTTCTCTTACTTTCTGTTATTTCTAACTCATCTGCTGATCTTTTTTAATGGTTATTGCGCCTCAGCATTTAGTTGTAAAATGGAAGTTCTCATAGGTTTGGGGGCTAACCTCAAAAGTATGCTTTGGTCCTGAAGATCCCTTAAGATTGTTTATGAATTTCATGTTTGGATTATTTCCCTAAACTAGACCTGGTTATAGTCACAGCAAGATGAATTATCCATTTGCTTGTTATGTCTATTAGCTTCCAGTAGAGACCTACCATCTTACTACCAAGAAAGTGTCGTTTTCTCTACATTTGCAAACACAAAATACTATTCCAGAGTGAAGAGGAATCAAATAAGGCATTCCATGACTTTGTTTCCTACGCTGCAGAATAAAAAGGCAAATTGCTAAAACTTTTTGGCCCTGAAAAACCTTATTAGATCAGTAACCTAAGACATCATCATCTTAGCAACAGGAAGTCATGGAAAAGGTAGGTGGCCTGGAAATTTTGGCAGGTTCAAGATTCTTGGTTAAAGACTTGCCTCCAAAGAGCCTGTTTGAATCTATTGACAATTGTATCTACCAATTTTTTTTTTTTTTTTCCTTGACGTTTTCTCATCTTGCTTCTTGTCTCAGGTTGTTTCTTCAGGATCAGGCACAGAGACTGACTGAATGGCTCCAATGATCAGGATTTGAAAACCTAATATCAGAATCTGCTGTTTTGTGTAAGTTGGCCCTAAGCAGTCTCTTCTTTAGCAATAGGACACTTACACAATATGGGGGCATCTTCTTCACTTCTCCCTGACCTTGTAAAATATGACACAAACTTGTGGGCAGTCAAGAGTGATATTAAAATTGTTGGCAATTTCGGGGTGCCTGGTGACTAGTTGATTGAGTGTCCTACTTTGGCTCAGGTCATGATGTCACAGTTTGTGGGTTCAAGCCCTGCATCAGGCTCTGTGCTGACAGCTCAGAGCCTGGAGCCTGCTTTGAATTCTGTGTCTCCCTCTGTCTCTGCACCTCTCCCACTCACACTGTCTCTTTTTCTCTCAAAAATAAATAAACATTTAAAAAAATTATTGGCAATCTCATCAGTCTGAAGGCTAAACACATTGATTTTTATAATCCCAGAAAATTTTACCTAGTTTTCTAAATGTGTTGAATTTTTAATTTATGTCCACAAAGCTAAAGCTGGTTCTGTGAACCTCAATTAAAGTCAATCACAACCACAAAGAACTCTTTGGAAGAGTTTTATTTTTCTTTTCTTTTCTCTTATTTTTTCTTTCTTTTGTGGTTTTATGGTTTTATTAACACAAATACAACATGCACATAAGTTGTCTGTCTATTCATTTTCTTCACTGCACAGCCTGGCATTGGGATTGGTGACTCTGATGGCCAGCTCAGCTGCTCTTTCCACAATGGCTTTGCAGTTCTTGGAGGAGACACTGTGAGCAATCTGTGCACAGTAAGATATTATTGCACATCAGCAGCTCTTCAAGATCCTCGATGTTGTGGACTAGGAACTTCCGGAAGCCACTGGGCAGCATGTGCTTTGCTTTCTTGTTGCTCCCATAACCAATGGTGGGCATCAGGATCTGGTCTGTGAATCTTCTGAGAACTCCATATTGTCAATGCCTCTGGGTTTCCACCAGTTGCACTTAATTTTGACTTATCTATGGTCTGACTGTTTCCAGAAGAACTTCTTGGTCCTCTTTTTAACCATCTTGGGCTTCACAGGAGGTCTGAGGGCGGCCATGATCCAGAGTAGGAGACGGCTGCCACTTCCATGGGCAGGTCGAAGAAGGGCTGGAGGATTTCTAAAGTAGTGGCTTTTCTAAGTAAGAAATGATCATTAAATCTTGTGTAATCTGTACACCATGGGAACCTAAGAATTAATAGGTTTAATCATATTGTGTAATCAATATTTGTAATCATATTTGCAATCAATACAGACAGCATATAGAATTTTAAAAAAATTGTTTCTTGCTTCCTAGCCTCCCACAATCCCATTCTCTAGTAGTAGCCATTAATAATAATTTCTCATATTTTTAAAAAAGTTCATCCATTTATTTTGAGAGAGAGAGAGGGAGAGGGGCAGATAGAGAAAGAGAATCTCAAGCAGGCTCTGCACCACCAATGTTGGGCTTGAACCCACAAACTGTGAGACCATGGCCTGAGCTGAATTCAGGAGTCAGAAGCTTAACCGACTGATCCACCCAGGTACCCCAAGTTTCTCATATATTTTAAGAGGCTTTAAATTTTTTTCCCTTTCTTAATTAAGTAATCTCTACACCCAATGTGGGGCTTGAACTCACAACCCTGAGGTCAGGAATCACATGCTTTACCAACTGAACCAGCCAGGCACCCCAATTAATAGACTTTTACATTCATATGCAAGCATGTGTTATTTTAAGTCACAAATAAATCATATAATATATCTACTCTTCTGAATTTGCTTTTATTTGATTAGCAGTGTTTTTGGCTATCATTCCATTCCCTACATAGGAGTCTATTTCATTCTTCTAGCAGCTGCACAGGATACCAAACAATATGCTATCATGGATATAACCATTCCCATATTGATGGACACTGAAGTTATTTTTTGTCTTTCTGTTTTTTTAAATAATACTTTAGCAAACATGTGCACATTTTTGTGTTTTTCTAAGTGTATTCATAGAATTAAATGCCTGAAGTGAAATTGCTATATAAAAACACATGTTCACAAGTTTTGAATGCTGTTGCCACCTTATTGGTACAACCAAAACATTGCACCAGTTTACTTTTCACTGTAAGTTTTTGAGAGGCAGGGATTTTGGAAACAGGCTTAGCTGAGTTCTGTGTGTTACGTTATCTGCCTGCCATTCCATCTCTTCAAACCTGATTAAACACAGTTGAGGGGCAGCAGGGATGGTTAGCGATGACCTAGTGCAGAGAGAGTGCCCCTATGACTTAGGAGCTGGGAGAGCAGTGATGGCTGGGGAGGGACAGCACCGGGGCAGGGAGGGAAAGAGCTGGGAAGTATGGCTGCCCGTCAGTTTAGGAAAAGTCTGAGTTTTCACCAAGTCTCTTCGCTAGCAGCTTTCAAGACAAGTGAGGGGGCTGCAGAGCAGAATTAAGAGCCATTCACATAGACTGTCATAAAAATGGAAAAGAAGGTGAATTAGAACCATGTTACACAGACACACTCACACACACACACACACACACACACACACACTTCTCTGTTCAGATTCCAGTCCAGGTGTGCATTCACCTTTACACCCTGTCTTGGTCTGGGTTGCTAGGGAAGGACTGTTCTCTGACATTCCTGGCTGATCTTCACCAGGCAGGAGTCCTCCAGGCTCCCTCTCTATTTTACCATTAAGCTTCTCTGCGTGTGGATAACCCGGAAAACACACATGACATTGTCCTAGTTCCTGGATCTGAAGAGACATCTTCATCCTTGAAACTTCTACTCCTTATTCAATATTTTCATTCGGCCTGGCATTTTATAAGTCCCATTTTCATCCTTAAAATAGAAACTTAGAAGTGCCTCTTCATCTATACCCTAGATCTCAGCCTTTTAAATTGAGGGGTTACTTTAATGTTCTCAAGGTTATAGTTACACTAGGAAGTTTATTTTGTATTCAACATTAGCATGCCAGGTAGTATGGTAGGGGCTGTGGATGCAAAGATGAATGAGACACGGTTCTGCCTTCTAGAAGCTCATAAAATAATGAGGAGATAGCACAAACTAAAACACACACCACTCTTTGATAAATGTAAAAACAGAGGTATTTTTAAAAATTTTTTAATGTTTATTCATTTTTGAGAGAGAGAGAGACAGAGTGTGACTGGGGGAAGGGCAGAGAGAGAGAGGGAGACACAGAATTCGAAGCAGGCTCCAGGGTCCAAGCTGTCAGCACAGAGCCTGATGCGGGGCTTGAACTCGCAAACCATGAAATCATGACCTGAGCTGAAGTCAGATGCTCAACCAAGCCACGCAGGTGCCCCAAAACAGAGGTATTTAATCAAAATTATATGAAGTATCTGTATCCTGCAGATATACTTGTACACGTACAAAAGGACACACAAGCCAGAGTTGTTCGCTGCAGATGTTTGTGATACTAAGAGTTAAAAAAACATCCTGAGCATCTATCAACAAGGGCACTATATGGTTTAATAAGTGCTGTCTATGTACTGATATAGCGTAGTCTTCAGGAGCTATATATATGCATGTGTATATATATGTGTGTGTGTGTGTGTGTGTGTGTGTGTGTATACATATATACATTTAATATATATACATATATATTAAAGTTTATTTCTTTATTTATTTTGGGAGAAAAAAAAAGAGAGCAGCATAAGCAGGGGACGGGCAGAGACAGAGGAGAGAGAGAATCCCAAGCAGGCTCCATGCAGTGAGTGCAGAGCCCAATTCAGGGCTCAATTTTGTGAACCGTGAGATCATGATCTAAGCTGAAGTCGGACGCTTAACCTACTGAGCCCACCCAGGTGCCCCTGGGATATATTTTTATATGAAAAAAGCAAGCTGCAGAACATGTATGTTGCCTCCCATATAAGAAATGTAGAAAAATAAGAATATGTATTAATGTTTGCTTGTATATGCATAAAAAGACCCCTTAAGTGGAAAACCCCTTAAGAAACCAATGCGGAGTGCCTGGGTGGCTCCGTTGGTTGAGTCCCACCCTTGATATCGGCTCAGGGTTGTGAAACTGAGCCCTGCATCAGGCTCAGTGCTGAGCATGGAGGTTGCTTGGGATTCTCTCACTCCTTCTCTCTCTGCCTCTCCCCTGCTCTCTCTCTCTCTCTCTCTCTCTCTCTCAAAATAAATGAACTTAAAAAAAAATGAAAGCAATGCAAGTGCTAATCTATAGGGTGGGAGTGGGCATCAGGGATTACTGAGTGGATGGGAAAAGGAGGCGAAACAGATTCTCAGTGTATACCTTTTTATATCATTTTAAGTTTTGAGCCATGTGAATGTATTATTTAAAATTATATTAAATAAATTTAAGTTATAAAATAAAATTCCCCCTCTCAGAGCTTTGAATTCTCTGAGGTCTTTGCAAATGCTTAGCTATGTTTACTTGGGATAAAGAACATTACAGCGGACTGGACAGGGAGGCTCTGAACACGAGAAAGAAGCCTTTTTAGAGACTGCTGGATTTTTCTTACTACATTCTTAGACCCACTCTTTCATGAAAATGATTTGGAGCAGAATGAGGAAGAATACCTTTCTCTACAAAGTTTTCAGAGATGGGATATTTTACAAACAGTATATCTGTCTGACACAGGAACAGTTTTAGAAGTAGATTTCATTCTTTAAATTTCCTGCAGATAAGACTGTTTAGAGTGGCCCCCTCTGGTTTCTCATGATAGTTTTATAGGAAAGACATGATTTTCCCATACCTTCAGTTGATCTGCTTAAGTCATAAAATGGAACAATGTGAAAATTTTCTTCTTTAAGCTTTAAATAATGGCCTCATGCTGAGTTACAAATAAGAGAGATTGGCTGCTTTGCCACAGAAATGCTACTTTTCTTTGACAAGGACGTGACTCTGTAAATTTTTCAGAACACCACATTCAGGTGAGTTGGAGAAAGATAGTGGGATAGAATTAGTTTTGAGAATTCTCTGGTCATTTCCATGAACTGAGATTATGCAGTTATGAAATAAGGAGGTAGAGAATAAATAACAAGAAAAACAATGTTGATGATGATTTCGTGAGTATAAGAGACAGTGTTAGAAGTTTGTTGAAGAGTGATAGAATCATCACACAAGCCACACTGGGCCAGAAAAGGCCACGGGTGTTGAGGAGGGATTTTACTCCCCAATATATCTCAGCACCGATTCTCCTCGCCACTATTACCGCTACTATTACTGTCCCTGCCTTTTCAGTTCATTTTAGCCATTTTTGCCCATATGACTACACCCAAGTGGTAAGCTCTGGTTACCTGGGAAGCTAGTGGTAAGTGTGTGGAAACATGGAGGTGGGTGCCCATGAAGGCCAGTGACTCACCACCTTCCATTCACCAGTTTCTGTCATTGCCTCCTCCCTTCCCCCTCCCCCCACCCAAATATCATTTGCTCTTTCAGCTGGCTTCAAATCACTCCTGTGGAAAGGGTCTGAAAAATTTAGATTTCGATTTAGAACACATGAGCATGTTAAGGAAGCTATTGCCAGCAATCAGAGCCACTTGTGACATCACATCAATAAAAGACATTCAGGTGAGAGACAATAATGACTATAGGTATTTAGCCCAAATGTATGTGAGTTTTAACTCTTTAAATGCATTTCCTTTAGGAGCTACTTGAAATACTTTATCAGTGAAAGTCTTGACTCAGCAAATATACATGTAAGAACGTGGGTAAGTAGACTTATACACCTTAACAAAACGATGGCTTTATGTGTATTCCCTTTGTAATTAAAATTAAAAAAAAATATATTTATTTATTTTTGAGGGGGGGCGCAGAGAGAGACGGAGACACAGAATCCAAAGCAGGCTCCAGACTCTGAGCTGTCAGCACAGAGCCCGACATGGTGCTCAAACCCACAAACTGAGAGATCATAACCTCAGCCAAAGTAGGATGCCCAACTGACCGAGCCACCCAGGTGCCCCACTCCCTTTGTAATTTTAACTAAATATTGCAGTAAGTGGTTCTGATTTTAAATACTAAGTATATGGGCATTTATTACATACAATATGAAAATACTTCAGGGGTCTTATGATTAATGCCATAGTATTTAGGCACAGTTTATAGAGACTTTCAAAGACAAAAGGCCCAAGCAGATGATGAAACACATGAAAAAGATATGTTCTTAATGTTCTCAACCTGGGACTCAATCCAGACTTGCTCATATCATCCCAGGTCCAGCTCCTGGCTTATCAGGAATGTTCCCAAGCAAATATTCTCTGCACCTGGCCCAAGGTTGCCCTGTGGATTAATCTCTATGGTAGGGTTGATAGAGAAAATACAGCATGCCAGCTAATTTTAATTTCAGGTAAGTAAATCATAACTTACAGCCTAAATATGTCTCAAATATTGCATACAACATACATAAGGCAGACATATGCCCTAGCTCCTATGTGCTTACTCTCTGAGACAAGATACCTCGCAGGTTTGAAACCCTCAAATCCAGAATTTCAATCTAGCCTAATCGTTTGATTCTCCTTTTGGATACTGCCTCACCCTCTATTGTTTAGGCTTGCTTTCTCTAAATGGACCATTTTATTCATAGTGCATATTTTCAAATATTTTAAACACTAGTAACTGGAGAGAGACATTAGCTACTTTGGAACAATTATAATAGAGTTTTAGATAAAATTATAAAACTGACTTTATTCCCCACCTCCAGCCCCCACCCCACCAATTTAGATTTTTCAAAGGCATGTCTTTAGGATTTGATGCTAGATTTAAAAGTGTGGACAGATGTGGAATAAGATAGAAGGGCTCCTTTCAGACTAAGTTTGTACCCCTGGCTTATTCTCTTGGAGTTGTGATAAAGATAGCTACTCAAAGATTTCATTTGCAATTTTTGGACTCAAGTCAAATGCCACCACTACTAAAATCCAGCAACGAAGGAAATGGAATAGCAGCGTGGTAGAATAAATAAAAAATGTAGAGCTGGCAGATTTGGGATTGAAGCCTGGCTCTGGACCCGAACTAGCTGAAAGATCCCAGGAAAGTCCTTCAGTTTCCAGAAACCTCAGTTTACCCCCCAATAACATGGGGATCATAGGGCAACTATTAAGAGAGATACTGTGGATAGGAATGATTTGGAAACTTTAAGCCCAGACTAGACTAGATGTTTGCAGTGGTGATGATGATGATGATGATGATGATGATGATAAAAATGGTGGCCAAAAGATGTAAAGAGGCATTAGAGAAAGTCAGTTATTAAAGAGATACTTTAATTTAGATTCTGAAATGTTTACTTCCTACTCAGTTCACAATAATTATATACATAAGAGTATTGTTCTTATACAGGTTGGAAAAAGGAAAAACACCCAATAACACCAAAGTCAGTCCAATTCCATATACTTTTGGAAGAAAGCTTACTAAAAGATTTTGAGTCAAAAAATGAGATGTTTAGGGTAGAAATATTTTATTTATTTAAGGTCACATCAAAAAATGGATAACAGAAAGGCACACTGAGAAACACTTGTTTAAAGCCTTTTACTTTTATTTTGGGTCAACAGTCATTCAACAACCAGCCTATTTATTTTGTAAGAGCCTCAGAAATATTTATTATTATTATTATTATTATTATTATTATTATTATCTAACATAGCAGCTGGGAGTGTTCAATACACAGAGAAGGCTTTCATGAGGTACCAAGTATAACCATTTGCCCAGTGGTAAAGCAGAGGGAGCAAAAGAAGAGATTTGACCAGAGATCCTCTCCTTCCCTTTAGCACTTCCACTCCTCACTCAAAGAGAATGCTGAAGGCTACAGGAGGACTAAGCCATGAGGGCACTGGATGTCAACTCTGACTGAAGAGTATTCATCCTTGTTTAACTTTATCTCACTTTTATTTATTTATTTTTAAAATTTTATTTGTTTATTTATTTATTTATTTATTTATTAAGTTTCTTAAGATTATCAAATTTATCTGCACCTGTGTGCAAGCGGAGGAGGGACAGAGAGAATCCCAAGCAGGCTCTGTGCTGTCAGTACAGAGCTGGATGTGGGGCTCGAATCCACAAACTGTGAGATCATGACCTGTGTTGAAATCAAAAGTTGGCCGCTCAGTGGACTGAGCCACCCAGACACCCCTAATTTTACTTCACTTTTAACTGCACAACCAATACATGTGTGTTACAGAAAATTAGAGAGTGTAGATAAGCAGAAAGGTGAATAATGTAACAGTCACCCCTAACTCTTCCCTACAGAAATTTGGAATACTCATTTGGGTTGCCCTATGTCCCCACATGTGCAATTAAACCATGAGGGATCAGAATTTATCCTACTTCGTCTGAACCCAGCAGAGAAGCCCTTTCTGGTGTTCTGCTCTGAGGGATTTCTTAACAAGTACATTTCAACCAAGGCTTAAAGTGGTAGAGTAAGCATAAGCCCACTAATGTTATTCTGTAATGACAGGACAGGATAGAAATTAAGCCACTAGATTTAAAAATTACACTTCTCATACTTTCTTTATCTCCCTTTATAGAACTCCCTAAATTTCTGAACAAAAGACAACGCTTTCCTGCAGAGATTCAGAATATAAATGAGTGCTAAGAGCCTTTGACGTCAAGGGTTCACCAAATCCTGAGCTCCATTTCCTACAGAGTCTCAAAGTGTTTTTCTGTCACTTACTTCCACACTTGGTCTTGAGTCTAAGTGAGATGGAGTCCCAGCTCTAGGCTAAAAATGTCCCCACCTCTAGAATTCAGAATCATCTAACCTTGCCTGAGACAAAGAGGGGCGGAGAGTCAAGTGGAAAAAGCACAGCTCAGTTACAAGCCATAGTGTTGGAGCAGAGTAGTGACTCAAGTACCTCGGGGTCAGTCACATTGGCCCCAGGCCCAGATTTCCATGGACTCATTTCTGGAAGAGAGAGAGGACTGTGAATAGAAACTAGAAGACCCATTTTTACCCAAACCTCTTGAGACTTCGAAGAGCTAGCCAATATTACTTTGGTAACATCTGATGCAGAGAGAAAATGGAAAGGTATTCTCCATTGTGCCACAGACCTCTGAGCAGCATTGGCCCATCTGGTGCTCTAGGGGTTTGAGGTGGCACCCAGCATAAGTGCAGTGGTGGTGCCCAGAAGAGGGGTGGATGCCCTGGTGATAATGCAGAGGGCAGTGGTTCCCAGAGAGGCACAGGCATGGGGAAGCCCTGAAAAGCAGTGGGACCTAGCAGGGAGACAGCAGCATTAAGTTTAGAGTAGACATGGTTGTACCTGCAAAATGCAGTGGTACCTAACAGAGCATAAAAGCATAAAAATGGCATCTTCCACAGTAACTATAACCAAGCATAAGACACAATCCAAGGTTGTGTGCGTGCGTGACGCGTGTGTGTAAGGGGGCAAACTCTAGAGGGGGCTCCATTTCACCTATCATACCTATTTCCTCTTCCCTAAAACCAGTCCCATAGGTTGTTACTAAAATAATAAAATGATGGTCTTTCCTGGCATTTGACTAAGCTACTCATAGACTCAAAGTCTTCCTCAAAGCCTATAGAACTTGGATTGGATTCAGGCGTCGCCACTTCCCACTCCAGAATTTCTGGGCTAATAGTACTATTTACCTTGTATGGTTGTTAGGAGGATTACAGTGTAGTACTTGAAAAAGGCTTAGAACAGCACTGGGTACATGTTAACCCTCCTCAATATGAAGTCTGGTATGAATGCTGTCTAAATTTGCCTCCCAAACAGGCCCCATTTGCGACCTAGTGCGTGGTGAGAGAGACTTACGCTTAACTTGTGACTCATAATTTACTAGCTGTAAGTCCTTAGACAAATTAATTGACTTCTTGGTAATGTGAAGTAATCCCACAAATATGAAGCACATTGTATGCCAGACATTGTACCAGGTGCTGTAGACCCACAGACGGACAGGCACCTTGAACACCACCTTGCTGCAAAGCACTCAATGCCTGGGGGTGGGAGGCAGGCAACTAAATACACAAAAATAATAGAGCTGTAAGGATAGCACACTCATCCGGCTTGAGTTAGATCAATAGTTAATAGATTAATCAAACAAGTCAATAAAGTGGAGAATCATTAAAAAAATGTTATCTACATGCTTTAATTGTTCTATTTCAACATAAACAGTTTAGAGGTTGCCAGGGAACCGGGGAGGGGAGAATGAGGAATGATTACTTAAGGAGTGTTTTTCTGGGGTGATGAGAAAGTTTTGAAACTAGAGAGACTTGATGGTTGCACAACATTGTGAATGCACTAAATGCCACTGAATTGTACACTTCAAGATGGTTAGTTGCATGTTATGTGAATATCACCTCAATAAAATATTATATAAATGTGCATTATTTTACCAATCTTTCAATGTATGGCTAAGGACTCT
The DNA here is from genome assembly GCF_018350195.1 of Panthera tigris. Classification (NCBI taxonomy): domain Eukaryota; kingdom Metazoa; phylum Chordata; class Mammalia; order Carnivora; family Felidae; genus Panthera; species Panthera tigris. The sequence goes on along the minus strand of NC_056665.1, from coordinate 85,375,398 downwards.
TCTTGAGGTACATGCCTAGAACTGAAGCCCCAGGTCATCTTTCTGGCATAAACCACACCCAGAAAATATATATTATATATTATTTCCAGTTTTAATTTCTTTAAACTGGGCATCATCTTCTTCATCTTAAAAATATTAACCACCTATTGCTTATAGTGTTACACACTATTTGTGGAGAACTACATAGATTTGATCACTGCATTTTAAAAGTTTACAGTCCAAGAAAGACTGATGCAGGCATGCATGCTTAAGATTCACCAGACGTACTGTACCAGTACATTTCTGAGAGCAGCCTGCTTGGTTCTGTGACTTCCTCCCCGCTTTCCCTCTTGACCCTTATTACCTTCCTGGCCCCATTACCATATTACCTTCCTGGCCCCCAGCACTGCCTCACGTCCTCGACCACCCCCCCATTGAATACCCTGCCCTTGATGAGTGGGGGTGGTGGGTGGCACTGGTTTGAAGAGCTTACCAGATCTCCCAGAGCCAGCCAGCCTGGAGTTGTGTTTGCAAACACAGGCCCTGACTGTGGCTGTCAGACCTCCCAGACACTATCTGCTGCCCATCTGTCACCACCATCTTCAGGTGCCGTGTTCATCTGGCTGGGCTGCCTACTACCACCCTCCACTGCAGCTGTCCCCAGTACCTGCCTCCCTGACACCACAAGAAAGCACATCTAGACTCCAGGAACAAATGATCCTTATCTGCCTCATTCCCACTGAAGATACATTACTCACAACAGCATATATTTAGTGAGTGCTCACTGTCATTCATTTAATTGTTGGCTCTTCCATTCCTGGCCATGACAAGGGATATGCTATAACCTACTCCTGAAAAGATTCGATGACACGTGTGGACAAATGTATTAGCACATTATCACTGGCATCAAAACTAATGCCCCCTGTGGACCCAGAACAGGCCTACAGGAGAGGAAAGCAGAAAGCAGAAAACCTACCTGCCTCACTGCTTCTGTGCCAAGTCCAGGAATGGTGTTTGCCTTGCTACATCTGTAAGCCAGCAACAAAGGAGGAGGCCATTAGAGGTCAAGGTCTTGTCTTAAGAATATTCATTAAAATAAAGGCACTGACTTCATTCTTAGGCAGATTCTCATCCTGTGGAGTATCTAGTCCTTTTGACTCATATTTTTGTTCTTCTTGAGTCTGATCTGGATCTGTTCTAATGTGTTTCAGCTATGAGGGTAGTGGAAGTAAATTAAAAAGAAATTTAAATAGCTTCCCATCCCCTAAATTGGTTTCATACTAATATGACCCTAAATCTGAAAGTTTTTGATGATCTGGCTACTGCAGTCATCCATATGAACTCTCTTACTGCTGACTGAGAGTTAATTATCATCAAATACCCATCCACCGAGGGTCAGTTACAAGTTGGGACAACTGTGGTGAATAATACAAATGTGGGGTGCCTGGGTGGCTCAGTTGGTTGGGCGGCCAACTTTGGCTCAGGTCATGATCTCGCTGTCTGTGAGTTTGAGCCCCATGTTGGGCTCTGTGCTGACAGCTCAGAGCCTGGAAGCTGCTTCTGATTCTGTGTCTCCCTCTCTCTCTACCCCTTCCCTGCTTGCTCTCTTTCTCTCTCTCTCTCTCTCTCAAAAATAATAAAAAACATTAAAAAATTAATAATACAAATGCAATTTATTTTACTGTTTACTCTCTCATGTCAGAGTGATCAGCTAGTAAAACAAAAATTATAGATAAGTACTTAAAAAAATTTTGTTTGTAATGTTTCTGTCCCATCCATATGAAATTTAAACTTTTTTCAAATGTAATTTACTAATAATATACCCTGTGCCTGAATCACATAATTACGTCCTCTGCCCACTTACCCATAAATGTGTTTGAATTGGTAATGTTCATAAATATGTTTGAATAAATTTTCATATGGTTGAAGATGATAACAGTTTCCCATTTGTGGTGAATAGTCTTTTGTTTTTATTGTTACTTTGTTGTTTAGAAGTTTAAAATTTTTTATAACTACATTTGACCATTTTATTCCACTTCACATTTCTTTTCTTGCTTCAATTATAAGAAGATTATCACCTTAAAGTTAATTAAGGGACTAAAACCCCTAATTTTCCCTGAGGATTCCATTCCCCACCATCCTTGAGATCTTACACTGACATTCTCTGGGCCTGGGAGTCCACGTCCCATAACTCTTCAATATATTATTTTCACAAAGGTTGAACACTTGTGTTATGACTTTATTGTTTTAAATTTAATTTAATTAAAAATTTTAAATTGAATTTTATTTTATTTTTTTTAATTCTCAAGTTAGTTAACATACAGTGTAGTCTTGGCTTCAGGAGTAGAACCCAGTGATTCAGCTCTTGTATATGACACCCAGTGCGCATCCCGAAAAGTGCCCTCCTTAATGCCTGTCACCCATTTAACCCACCTCCTACCCCCATCAACTCTCAGTTTGTTCTTTGTATTTAAGAGTTCTTTATGGTTTGCCTTCCTCTCTGTTTTTATTTTATTTTTCCTATGACTTTAACAGAGCAGTTACCTACAGAGTCCATTGTTCACCTGTTTATCCTGGATTTAGAACTATTTCTTATGTTTGCTGATGTCTGAGAGGCTATGGCTTACTCCATTTATACCCAGGTTGGTATACACATTCACTCATTTCTTCATTCATTTACACATTTATTTATTCATTCACTTTGTTATTTGTGGCATACAGATGCATATGTAGCCCTCAGTGAGCCCTGCTTTCTGGTGTTTACCCATGTGTGTGGGCAGGACATATGACTTGCTTCTAACCAACAGAATACAGTAAAGGTGATGAAATGTCCCCTCTGTGATTGATTACATAATAAAGACTCTGTCTTGTTGGAAGACTCAATCTAGAGAGTGTCCTTGCTGGCTTGATGATATAAGCGGCCATGTTGGGGAAAACCCCATGGTGAGAAACTGTGGACAGTTTCCAGACAACAGCCAGGAAGAAGCTGGGATCCTTGATCTTAGAGCTGCCGGGAAATGAATTCTGCCAAGAATGTGAGTGAACTTGGAAGGTATTTCTTCCCCAGTTGAGCCTCCAGGTGGGAACACAGTCCAGATGATACCTTGCTTGCAGTCTTGTGAGACTGTAAGTAGAGGGACCATCTAAGCCATGCCTTCACCTGTAGAAACTGTGAAATGATAAATGGCTATTGCTTTTAGCTACTAAGTATGTGTTAATTTGTTGTGCAGCTATAGAAAATGAATACACTGTGCTGTGCTAACTACCATATAGGCCTTCTCTCAGTACCTGAAGTAGCCTCATGAGCCTGACACTAATATTATTCCCATTTTACAGATGAAGAAACTGAGGCTCAGGAACTGAATGCAGAATGTTCTGCTCTCAACCACTGAACTATCATGCTATGTTTCATTTTTAATGTATTTCATTATTTCACAAATTCAAATTTATCATGGTTTAAAACTTATCTCCTGAACATGCCAACTGTATTTACAAAAAGCCCTACTAGGCACACCTAGTACACAAAATAAATGTTTTTATAAATGCAACATTACAAGGAACTTTTATTTTGTGCTACATTTTTACCATGTATCTCACAGAAATAATATTAGATTCATGAATAGAAAAGTTTCTATTTTCTGTTAAAGTAGTGATAGACTGCATCACTAAAATAGTGATAGACTGTAAACTATTTAGAAGGGAGAATAATTATGGCTGATATAAGCCCCAGATTCGTGGGAATTGATTTGGAGTTAAAACAGTCAAGTAAACATCCATTAGAATGTGCTGGATCTTACTGCAGGACAAAAACGTTTCATCTTGGGTCCTACCTTTCCCATTTATGTTCAGGTATAGGGAAACATTAGGAAGTGGGGAGATTGAGAAATACTTAAAAGAAAAACAACAACAACTAAAGTCCTATTTGGATCAGTGCTCTGAGAATCTGAGATAGGATTATGACCCCACTACTGTGTCTTCTAATGAGAGCTCTTTCTATTCTGCATTTATCAGATGTTAATTATTCATACTGCATGATTGATGATTTTGGAGTCAGAGATTCACCTGCAATATTTGGAATACTGGTGGAGGCCTACATCAACACAGAATTTATAAAGCAGCTGGTGCTAGTCAAAGCTAATGATGGAATTTCAGTTTAATAAAAAGACCCCCAACTGAGCACACCATCTTGAAAAAAGTATACTTATCGAACGGCTTTCAATCAGTTCAAGAGAGACACCTTAATTGGGAAGAGGAAAATTTGCAGAGTAGTTTGTCATTGTGCCAATTCTAGATCAATAACTGCATGTCTGCTCTTTGGGAGACATAGCTTTTGCTTTATATTGAGTAACCACATTGACTTCCTCTCCACTTGGGTACACTCTGTTTCATTTGATAATGTTACATGATATCTTCTTTTAATTCACCTCTGTGTCTTCATAATAAACATGAGCAAATGTAGACTTGTGATTATGAAGGTCAACTTTTTAAATTTTTAAAATAATTTTATATTTTTGCCACAAGAAGGCAATGCTTATAGAATTTTGATATTTTCAAAATTGTTTTATTGGAAAAAATCACATGGGTAGAATTAAATTATGGTGGTTTAAGTAAAAGAAGAATATGATGAGCAATGATGATTTGGATTCATATAAAATTATTCTGGAGAATACTGTACAGAATCATCTACTAATTAGAAACAAAAATAAGGACACCGGGGTGACTCAGTCAGGCATCCAACTCTTGATTTTGGCTCAGGTCATGATCTCACGGTTTGTGAGCCCCACATTGGGCTTCCCACTGACAGCACAGAGCCTGCTTGGTATTCTCTCTCTCCCCTCCCCTGCTTGTGCTCTCCCTCCCTTTCTCTCTCTCAAAATAAACTTTTAAAAAAGAAACAAAAATAAAATGGATTTACCTTTGGAAGAAAGGATTTGGAACACTAAAGAATGTAACTCAGTCATCAAGTCTTAGTTTCCTTATTTGTTAAAAGGAGATACTCATTCAAACTGATGGCTTTCAAATTGGTCTAGGTGGTACATTAGAGGGCATTATGGAGCAGGCAGGGTAGGAGGGTGATGAAGGTGATGGCCCAATGTGAAGATCAAGGCAAAGCTTGAGAAGGGAGGGCTCTAGTTCCCTTTTTCACTTAAACCAAGGCAAATCTTTGCTTTCCTTCCTTTTCTTTCTCTTCCTTCCTTCTTTCCTTCCTTCCTTCCTTCTCTCCTCCCTCCCTTTTTCTTTTTCCCTTCCTTCTTCTTTTGTTTTTTTCTCTCTCTCCCTCTCCCTCTTCTGCTTCCTTCCTTCTTTTCCTCCCTCCTTCCAAAGTTTATACATATTTATATCAATATAATTTAACATACAGAAATCGCAAGTTTCTGTATAATAGTTCTTTTTGAAAAATAGGGTTCTACTGATAAAACATAACTTGAAAACCATTGAGCTAGACAATTCTAAGTCCTCTTCCTTCTGTGAATTTCTTCCTTCTAATAATTCTTCAATTACTTCTGGGATTTCAAGATCCAGAAATGAAACAGCAAGGGAGATTGAAGATATTTTAGAAGACACAACAGATACCTATTTTGCACAAACTATAATTCTACTAAAAGCTATAGGTGAAGTGGCATCTTACAGACCCCTACAGAGATATGGGATTATGACTAACAGGTCTAGGTTTTTTTTATTTTTATTTTTTTGAGTTAACTACATAGAACAGAGCTGTGGTCTTTTAAGCATTTAATCTACTAGATGATGTTCAGGTAGAGTGACAGAATTATGGCCTAATTAAAAAAAAAAAACAAAAGTTTCTTGCATTTAGAGAATCATATACCGTTAAGAGTCAGTGGGAGACTCTGAGATCATTTCTCTCATTTTATACATTCACTTAACCATTAAATTAATACCTTTTTTATTGAATTTGAGTGTGTGTCGGCCAGTGTGTTAGGTGTTGAGGTTATAGTATATTGTCCCTGTCCGTAGAGGAATTATGTTTTAGTGGAGGAAACAGCAATGAAACCCACAATCATACACATAAGAATATAATTACATATTTTTATGAGCATTATTAAGTAGAAGAGCAGGATCCTCTGAGATCACGTGTTAGAGAGTACAGGACAACACTAGACTGTAGAGAGTGACAGTGACTTGCACTGAGCTGAGCACTGCAGAGCTGGCACTAGACTCAATCTCTTGTTCTCTGTCTCACTGGCTTGACTGAGAAAGTTTAGGTTAGGTGATGGAAATCCAAAATCCATGAGCTCCTTTCCTGGCTTCTCTATTACTCTGAATTGTTGGGCAGCCTTGAGAGACACCTGAATATCTGCACTAAGAATGGAATTGTCTTCTTTGGCGAAGATCTCTCTGCTTATAGTGTGGTTGACTAGAGGCTGAAAAGGATTTGCAGCGGTAACAAAGTCCATGATTAAAGAAAAGAAATTACTTAGTATCTATAGAAAGACTACTAATTATTAAAACTTCCAGGCTTCATCCAAGTTCAACAGCTTTTTGGAGTCTGCTTTGTTGTGAAATGAGTGGTTTTGTTCCTATCGAAGGTCCATCAAAATGGACACCAATTTCCATTACAAACTTAAAAAAAAAAGTTTTTGTTTATTTTCGCTTCAAGTTTTAATTTAAATTCTAGTTAGTTAACATCAGTTAATATCAGTGTAATATCAGTTAAAGATTTTATTATTTTATTAAAATTTTTTAAATGTTTATTTATTTTTAAGAGACAGAGAGAGAGACAGAGCATAAGCAGGAGAGGGGCAGAGAGAGAGGGAGACACAGAATCTGACGCAGGCTCCAGGCTCTGAGCTGTCAGCACAGAGCCCGATGAGGGGCTTGAACCCATGGACCACGAGATCATGACCTGAGCTGAAGTCGGACACTTAACCAACTGAGCTACCCAGACGCCCCTAAAGATTTTATTTTTAAGTAATCTCTACACCCAACATAGGGCTCGAGCCCATGACCCTGAAATATATGAGAACTGAAGTCATTTATAATGTTCAAGGGGACAAGTGATTGACTTCCGTCAATCTAAAGCCTATGTCATAGTCAAGTACAACTAGTTTGAGATGTTTTGTTTGTTTTTATATATTTTTATTATATTCAGCAATTATTCGCACATATACACTATATATAAATCTTTGCATTAATGAATAAATGGGATTATAGCATACATGTTGGGGTTTTTGGGTGCAAACTACTTTTTTTTTCCTTTTGTAAACCTCCTCCCTCCTCTTCTGTTTTCCTGCCATCCCCAACCCCACCACAACCCATGCTATCAAACTAGCTTGTATCTTTGTACATTTTTTACCCATGCTTATATAATCCTATGCAAAAATATGTATGTATGCAGAAGGTATATGTATTCCCATACATGGGTTTTGGGGGCCATATTTTAGAAATCATAGTAAATACCCTTTCAGATCATATTATATACCCTTTGCCCTACATTTGTCTTTCTCGCTAGGAAATACCTCAGGAGAAGGTCTCCAAGTCAACTGGCATAGTTCCACTTCATTTTCTACTACTTCTGTGGTGTAGATGTACCACGGATTGCTTCATTTGCAGTTTTCTGCTGTACTGAACAATGCTGGGATTAACTCCCTGGGTCATTTGTCCTTGGGTCCTGGGGCTCTTACTTTGATAGGATAGCTTTCTAGAAACGAGAATTCTGAGCCAAAGGGTGTGGCTATTTAATTTTAATAAATGCTGCCAGGTTGTTTTCCAAGAAACATTCTAACAATTCTCCTTTCCACCAGGAATGACAGCGTCATTTGTCCCTGCATCCATACCAAAATGGATATTACTCTTTTTTATTTTTGCCAGACTAACGGGCTTAAACTCGTTACTTTATTTTCCATTTCCCTAACTACTAGTAATTTAAATCTTTTCATGAATTTGTAGGTTATCTGATTTTGTTCCTCTGCAAGTTGGCTACTTTCTTTTTATTTTGGGCTGTATATTGGAAGAACTAGTTGCATAATGATCTTATATCTCTCATTTGTGTCAAAACTTTTTCTAACTTTCTCATTTGCTTATTTTTGTTCTCATTTGAAATACATATTTTAATATACCTGAAAGTGCCTATCTTCTCTCTTACAGCTTCTAGGTTTATTGTCTTAGTTATGAACAATGTCCCCAAACATGTACATTCTTACAACATTTTTATTGTTAGGTTTTATTTTAATTTTTTTAATGTTTATTTTTGAGAAAGAGAGAGAGTAACAGAGCGTGAGCGGGGGAGAGGCAGAGAGAGAGGGAGACACAGAATCCAAAGCAGGCTCCGATCCCATGAACCGCGAGATCATGACCTGAAGTCCAGAGCTCAAGTGACTGAGCCATCCGGGTGCCCCTATTTGTATGCTTAAGATTTTAACCCATCTAAAGTCATTTCTGTAAGGGGGTTCAACTTAATTTTTCTATACAATTTAAAAATAATCCACCCTTTTGCACTGAACTGGTCTATCAACTTCATCATATATTAAATTCTCATATATTTCAGGATCTATTTCTGGATTCTGTATCCTTTCTACTGATTTATCTATTCTTATGCAAATATCTGATTTGTTTTTAGTGCCTTTATGAGATTGTCTGATATTTGATTATGGATGTTATGCCTAACTATTCTTCTTTTCTTTCTATTTAAAATATGACTGGATTGGGGTGCGTGGGTGGCTTAGTTGGTTGAGTGTCCGACTCTTGATTTCAGCTCTGGTCGTGATTCCAGGGTTGTGAGATGGAGCCCGGCTAAGATTTTCTCTCCCTTTGTGCCCCTCCCCCCCACGTGTTCTCTCTTTCTAAACTAAAAAATATAATATACAATTGGGTTATCTTTTGCACTGTTGGTGGATAAGCAAACTGGTGCAGCCACTCTGGAAAACAGTATGGAGGTTCCTCAAAAAGTTAAAAATAGAACTACCCTATGACCCAGCAATTGTACTACTAGATTTTTACCCAAAGAATAAAAAAACACTAATTCAAAAAGATATATGCATCCCTATGTTTATTGCATCATTATTTACAATAGCCAAATTATGGAAGCAGCCCAAGTGTCCATTGATAGATGAATGGATAAAGATGTGGTGTATATATACAAAGGAATATTACTTAGTCATAAAAAAGAATTACATCTCGTCATTTGCAACAACATGGATGGAGCTAGAGAGTATAATGTTAAGTGAAATAAGTCAGTCAGACAAAGACAATACCATATGATTTCACTCATATGTGGAATTTAAGAAACAAAGCAAACGAGCAAAGGAAATAAAAAAGAGTAAGAGAAAGGCAAACCAAGAAACAGATTCTTCACTATAGAAAACAAACAGATGGTTACCAGAGGGGAGGTGGGCAGGGGCATGGGCAAAATAGGTGGAGGGGAGTAAGAATACACTTGTCATGATGAGCACTGAGTGATGTGTGGAACTGTTGATCACTACATTTTACACCTGAAACTAATATAACACTATGTTAACTGTACTGGAATTAAAATTTAAAAAGAAAAAAATACGATCAGGTTATATTTTCAGGCATTTGTCCCTTTAAGTAAACTTTAAGGCCAATAAGTGTAAGCAAAAGCTGTGTCTCCTGGACAGAAGGTTTAGGAGCCAGAATAATGTGCTTCATCTTCTTCCCTATCTTGGTGATGGCAGAAGCACTGATGAGATGGAATCTTCTTTTTGCCTGGGTTCCTAAGTGACAATGATGAGCAGAGCCACCCTCATGATCCATGTTGGACATGTAGAATCAGTGAGAAATAAACTTTGGTTATGTTAAATCAGAGAGCTGTGGGGTTGTTATTGCCTATCACCTACCTCATTCTAACTGATGGGATTGTTGCGAGGCTTGGGTCAGATAATACATGGAAAAACACATGTTCTAAAGCAACTTGGAACCAAGTTACAGATCAGTAAATGTTAGGCAATATAACTAAAATTACTAGCAAATAGCAATGATAATGAAGCCACTCTCAAGTCTAGAGACAGGGCTTTCTGGCCATATTGTTTTTTTTTTTTTTATTTTTTAAATGTTTATTTATTTGAGAGGAGGGGGGAGGGGCAGAGAGAGCCAGAGACATAGAATCCAAAGTAGGCTCCAGGCTCTACACTGTCAGCACAGACCTGATGCAGGGCTCAAGCCCAAGAACTGCAAGATCATAACCTGAGCTGAAGTCAGACGCTTAACTGACTGAGCCATTCAGGTGCCCCTCTGGCCATATGGTTTAATGTCAGGTTATGAAGAAGACACATGTACCAGAAGAAATATCTGACTTGCCTGCTAAATATTGTAGCTAAAAGTTTAATGCCTATAAAAATGCAAACCATCTCACAATGATAAGATGATAGTCCATTAACATAAGGAAGGAAACTTAGAACACATTTGAAGATGATGATTTATATCAGCGATTGCAAACTGATGGCCCATTGCACCAAAAAACATGGGCCATAGATGTGTTTTACTTTGATTACAATGTTTTAAAATCAAGGAAACACACACACACACTTCTGGCTTCTCTTGGAAAAACTGGAAGACCTTGCAACTATGAGATTATATTTCTGCATGACCCAAATCTCCAGAGCTGAATCACTACATTTTCTAGTTCCCCGGTGCCCCCCAACTTGTTTTCTTACACTCAGTCCACTTTGCCCATTTACATTTCCCACAGGTCCAGGGTTGTATATGAATGTGTGACCCCTGGCTGTAGTGAATGAAAATTTGATTATTTCTTGAGTAGTAGGGTACAGTGAGGTCTGGGTCCAAAGAATGTAACTCACTATGGAAGGAAGGAAAAATAAGGTACTGACGTCTAAGCCCTTTGGTATCTTTTTGACAAAACTGGTTAGTAGAGGAAAAGACATTTCTCTTCCTGCAGAAAAGAATAAAAATAGATCTTTGATACCTCTGCAGCAATTTTCATCATCAACTCAGTTCCAGACCACATGGGATAATTGATTCTCTCAGCCCCTTCATAGGGTGAGAATTTCAGAAAAACCATTAGTCAGAAAATGAATTTGGGAAAACATTTGCAAAATCCTGTCACTTAGGAAGAATCTTGATACAACAAGGTACCGAATTGTCAATAAAACCTTCTAATTGAACCTCCCCCATCTTGTTCATTTAGAAAAGAGTATCTAACACAGAAAAGTGGTTGGACAGAAAAGTCTAGAATCCAGATTGTTCAGAGTATAATTCCTATGCAATTGCTTCAGCATTATCTAAACTCCTACACATTCATGTCTCTTAAAATCCCTCTTACGCTAATCATGTTTATCATTTGGGCTCCATTTTCATTAAAAGAGAAAACATCTTGATCCCACTACCACCCGGAAGTCTGATAACTGGCCTAGTTTTCAAAGGCAGAATCTCCCAGTAAAAAATATGCCTCTTGGTATATGTGCAACCAATAAAACAAAAACAGCCTGTATAATTTAATGTAACTTACTATAGGTTTCCATGATATCAGTAACTATTTTATTAGTGTCCTAATTTAATTCAAGATATTGAATTGCTCCAAAGTAATGACTATGTCTTCTGAATTATCAGGAATTGTCACTAGGTTTGAGAGTGGGCCATCCTTGGATCTTTGATGAGATACCTCTGTTTGCTGATTTTTTAAAGGTCATGAAGAGTTGGTTGAGAAAGAAGGGAACATGGAATATTTGATTTTAGATAATCCCAAACTCAAATTTATCTCATCAATAAAATGTCACTTTAGTTCTGCTTTTTCACTGGACAGGAAAGATGTGGAAATTTAAAAAGGCCTGAAGTAACCTCATGGACTGAAGAGAGTGAGTCCTCAAACCAGAGATGAGGACTTTTCCATCTGCATTTTTCAAAAATGGACTTCTTATTATACATATATTATATATATATATTATATATATATAATATATATATTTAATGTTTATTTTTGAGAGAGAGACAGAGCATGAGCAGGGGAGGGGCAGAGAGAGAGAGTGAGACACAGAATCCAAAGCAGACTCCAGGCTCCGAGCTGTCAGCACAGAACCTGACACTGGGCCTGAACCCATGAACTGCGAGATTATGACCTGAGCTGAAGTCGGATGCTCACATGACTGGGCCACCGAGGCTCCTCTCAAACACAGACTTTTTTTTTTTCAGTCTTATTTTATTATTTTTTTTTAAAATATACTTTATTGTCAAATTGGCTAACATACAGTGTATACAGTGTGCTCTTGGTTTTGGGGGTAGATTCCTGTGATTCGTCACTTACACACAACACCCAGTGCTCATCCCAACAAGTGCCCTCCTCAATGCCCATCACCCATTTTCCCCTCTACTCCTGCCCTCACGCCCCCATCAACCCTGTTTGTTCTCTGTATTTAAGAGCCTCTTATGGTTTGCCTCCCTCCCTCTATTTTTTCCTCCTTCCCTTCCCTGATAGTCTTCTGTTAAGTTTCTCAAATTCCACACATGAGTGAAAACATGTTATCTGTCTTCTTCTAACTTATTTCACTCAGCATAGTATCTTCCAGTTCCATCCATGTTGCTACAAATGGCATGATTTCATTCTTTCTCATTGCCAAGTAGTATTCTATTGTATATATAAACCACATCTTTTACATTTATTTATTTTTGAGAAACAGAGAGAAACAGAGCACAAGTGGGGGATGGGCAGAGAGAGAGAAGGAGACACAGAATCTGAAGCAGGTTCCAGGCTCTGAACTGCCAGCACAGAGCCTGACGCGGGGCTCAAACTCACAAACCTGAGATCATGTGAGATCATGACCTGAGCATCTGAAGTCAGACACTTAACCGACTGAGCCACCCAGGCGCCCCGATATAAACCACATCTTTATCCATTCATTCATTGATGGAAATTTAGACTCCTTAATTTGGCTATCAAACACAGACTTTTTAAAAAATTAACTTAACTTTTAGTTTCAATACCTTGAATACCTTAGAAAACTGCATATCACTGGTAAATTTTAAAATAACCTTCCTTCTTCAAACGTAATAAGGATCATTTTCATAGACCTCCTGTATAGCTTCAAATGAAATAAATACAACATTTACATGAGCTGTTTTCTATTTTCATTCTAGTTACAGCAAAAAAGTTTTTCTGGATTCTGGATATTAGCAGTTTCCTTTAAAAATACTCTGGAAACCTTCCACAAATGAAAGGAATGTGTATAGTATGCAAATTCAAAGTGTGCTGTCCTCATTTACCCAGTGGAATTCAAAATAAGCCCCAACTTGTGAACATATTAAAGCAGATTGAAATGGATATTAGCGGGATTTGTAAGGAGAAGCACTCCAGTCAGTCAAACATGCTACGCACGAGAACTTTGATAATGTTGTTTTACTGATAATTACCTGCCGCCTGTCACCTCAAACTGGGATTTCATGCAGGTTCCAGTATTTAAATATTACATTCAGAGCCAAGCCTGCAAAGACACTTATGCTGATCTGGCCACGTCCATTTTACTTCACAATTATCTGTGTCTTTTCTCATGAAAAGCAATGCAGTTAACTCTCTTTTAATTGTGTTTGATCTGTGTGAGCAAGAGAACATCAATACCACACTCTCGCTTCCATGGTCCAAGGGTCCTGCCTCCTCTCCCTTGCAGACATCAGCGGACACCAGAATTACTGGACAGCAGCACTTCCTGACTGGCATGAATATTCATCTGACCTCAGAAACTAGTCAGTGGGGCAAGGCGAACACCCCACACTTGATGTACATCAACTAAAAGTGGTTTAAAGGGAGAGGACCAACTTCCGTGGTCCTCCTGGGCTGCTAGTGCTTGCTGGTCTCCAGTCCTGCAGCGAACTTCCTTTTCTCTGCCACCCCAGCCCCATCCCACACAAACACACTTTTGTTCCCCCTCATACTGAACTCCTAATTAAATTTAACAGTTTCAAGAGTTTAAACTGTATATCTTTTTAATTGTGTCCTACTTTGTATTGGCTGATGCGCAAGTCTGAAAATGGATATTACAGCTTTTTATGATATAATATCACCGTAATTGGTGCTTCATAGGCCGTGGTTGAATTCTTTTCAATTAAGCTCTAACATACAGTAACTGTTTCTCTCTGCAAATGCTGGAAAGCCATTCACAAGAGAGGACTGGTACTGCACAATTCCGAAGTACCTTAATGTGTCAAAAATGTTTTGTGAAGAAAGCTACACTGTAAATGCAATCACCTACATTGGTGTTCCCATTGTTAACTGGGAGTAAAAGTATTGCTAATTGTCCTGCGTTTTAGCTGGGTTTTTAAAGCATTATGTAGCAAGTACACCGGAGGGTCAATTTGTGAAGTGAAATACTTAGCATGCAAAGCGTAATACAAGATGCTGTGTAATACTTGACCTCTCAGCATAATAAATGTAGCAGTGAAACGCTGTGCATTCAGTATTCACTGAATAGAGCCTTCGCAGAGGAACAAAACCAGAAAATGTTCTCTTCATTCCTTTTTTTTTCACTAAGCGAAAATTATTCTTTATAATGGCCATTGCAGCAATTAGCTGGCATTTGGTAGAATAAATGTGCAGAAATAGCAATTTCTTATTTTAAATGAGATTTTGTATGGAGCCTGCAAATTACTTGAGGTATATGAATAATTGTGCCTTAGCTTTATGCTACAGAATAGGGTGTGGGTGGGTATAAAGATTTCCTATTTGCAGTTAAATGTTTAGACATTTTATTATTTTAATTTCACTCGCAGTCTGCCTGGATTGACCCTGCTTTCCCATTGATCATTTTATGTGCGCCTGGAAGCAAGTGTGCAGATGGCGGGAGACTCCCAATTAGTGCACTATGTTTTTTATGAATGTGACATGTAAGTGCAATCAGGTCTCCTCTGGAGGCAATGGCGGTATTTAGACTTTGAGATCCTAAATCAGTACAATTTAATAATCTGCATGGAATGAACATTTATCAATATCCTCTGTAGTCAACTGCAATTGGAAACTTCATTAAATTTTTATCCAAAGTTTTTCACCTTATTGAAATGCATTCTTCCAGGCATTCGTGATTCATCTAATTAGCCTTAAGTAGGGTATTTTTTTCTCTCTCAAAGTGATTCAGTTAATTATGTCCATATATTCATAATTATAAGGTGGATGAGTTGGGTAAAACTGAAATTATGAAATCTTCAGAGAGATTCTATGAGGTTCAGAATGCAGAATATGAAAGAGGGATGAGTAAAAGTCAGAGCAATGAAATTCTTTGTTTTAGTCGCCCTCAGCCTACTGCACCCCAACTGCTTTCTCACAGAGTTTTGTGTATTTATTTATTCACTAATCATTGGTAATCCAACAGTTTCCAAAAACTGTTTTGAGGCAAGCACAGAGTGAATGATATATATAAAAAGTAAACACTACAAATACCAAGGACACCTGACTAATGTCTTAAAAGTTATTTTTAGTTTTAAAATTCAAAGATAATATACAGTCAAATAAAGTATAAGTCATGATTATCATCCACATGCAATTACTTTAGCCAGTTTCTTACATGTTCTCCTTCCACATTTTGACGTCTTTTCTTGTGATTCTAGTCCTCCACACACTTTGCTTACATATTTTAATCATACATATTCTATATCTTAAATTTCAAGAATTTTGTTACATTTTTTCCTTCACAATTTTTCTAGTTCAAGAAGTTTTTGTCTTTAAAATCATGGTTTCCAATTATTTTTTGGGTGACAGGACAGTCTACCCCAATTTTTATTTCACCTAAGACCTAAGCACATACAAGTTTTTACTCAAACTAATATTCTTTCTATCATTGAATGATGCCAGAAATTCTTTTTCCAGGGCTATATTGAAGGTAACCCATCATCAAATGACATAACTTATGTATTAAGTCCAACCCATGATACTACAAAATTGGAAATAGCCCCAATTAATTACTGTTACTCTAATCTGGGTAAAATGATGTTCTCACATAGCAAGGAGCTACCAATCCATCACTCTACAGACAAGTTATACTCCTCACAACAAGGCCCAGGGAGGGGGCTGGGTTATTATATTGCTGTCTTTATCTGATGGTTATGCTCAAGATCTGTAAACAATGCATAGCCACTGGCCAGAATTGGACATGATTTCTGTCCTATTTTAACTCCTCATGATCCACAATCATAGTTTTGAAAATGATTTATAGTAAACCCAGGTAGCTGACTAACAAGGATAAATTTAATTTTTAAAATTATATATATGAAATGAAAGAATGTGAGTTATAAAATTTTTCTAATTATTCCTTTCTTGAAATGTTCCGCTTGAAACCTTCCAAAGGAGAAGAATGTGGTGGACTAAGGGTAATATTTAATCCATATCTTTGTGAGGCATATGCAAATGCCATATATAACTGTATGAGTAAAGACACTGGTAGGTTAAAACAGAGAGAGAGAGAGAGCAGTGTCAACTGTGTTTTTATATTGCTATTATTAAAGAATATTGCCCTGGTCATGGTGATCACCTGAATAATTCTTTTCTCTTTTAAAAAGTTTATTGATTTTGAGAGAGAGAGAGAGAGGTGGAGGGACAGAGAGAGAGAGGGAGAGAGAGAATCCCAAGCAGGCTCTACACTGTCAGCAAGGAGCCCGACTGGGGGCTCAAACTCACAAACCGTGAGATCATGACCTGAACCAAAATCAAGAGTCAGATGCTGGATAATTCTTTTTGTAAGATATTTCATGTCATTATACTCATCTAACAAATCTTCACCACATCCTGAGAGATATATAGGAGGTTTTGTAGTTCATTGAAAAAAGAAAAAAAAAAAAAAGATGACACAAATAGTGAAAATCTGTTGTACATTGAACTTTTATTCTCAACACCATTGTGAGTTTTATTATATCACTGCCATAACATCTAATAACAATGTTTTCACTTGGAACATTTACCAAGGTACAAACTTTCTCTTCCAAACATGGAATAGAGCACCTATGTAGGGGCTACTTCCTGTTTTGAGTATCTACACCAAGAAAGAAACTTCTTTTCCTGTTACACCAGGGAAGTCTCAAGAAATTCCTAGAGTTGCCTTGGGAAATGTCCATGCAGTGGGCTCAGGCTGGATGACTGCCCATTTCCCATATCTATTCTTGCTCTCCTATATCCTGCCTTCACTTGGGATGAAGTGATCTTTTGGGATCTTCTCATTCTCACTTCTGGTCATCCAATTCCCTCTCCTCCTAGAATTTTCAAGGTCTAGGTCAAATGTTCTCTCCTCCATGAAGCTTTCTCTGTCATCCTACTTTGAAGGAATCCCTCCCTCTTCTGAACAATGAGAGCAATTTACCTTTCTACCTTGTGGTTATTTAAGTACATTTCATCGTCTCTGCTTGACTGTAGGCTTCCTGGAATTAGGATCCATGTCTGAGCCAATTACGATGCCTTACACACCATACACATTCAATATATACCTCTTGAGTTAATAGATTTTACCATAAGATTCTGGTCAGTGATCCATGATTATAGATGGTGACGAGTTAAACAAACAACCAACGAAATGTAAACATTCCAGGAATGATCTCTTTTCTAGAACACAGCATTGAGCTTTTCTGGTTTTCTTGTAAGTTTCCAGACAGGCAATTTCCTGTGCCTTTGCTTTGTCTGAATCAGACAAACTAGTATGCAACTCAGCTGGATCTTTTGCTACCTCTAGGGCTGCTGTGCAAAGCAATTTAGAATATGAATTAGTTTTTAAACAGCCCTCAATCATGAACATCGCTTGGACGGAACTTTGTGAACTTAAACAAGCTGGGTAATCTTTCTAAACCTCAGTTTTCCCCATCTGTAAACAATAATGCCTTCCTCACAATTGTTTGAAGGGTTAAATGATTAAGTGCCTAATGGATAGGAAAATAGTACTATTTAGGCTGGACTGCCAAGAGGCACATGATGCCCTGTGTATTTATTGGAAAAAAGCATCCATTTCCCATCTATCTAAAATTATCTAATAAACACCAAGTCTATAAAGTGACTTGTGCCCCCTTAGAATGTGGTACTCTTTTATACTCAACTGTGCATAATGGCCCAGGATCTTGCTTATAACAATGATGATGATGATGATGATGATGATGGATCCTTCTTATTTTTAACTGAGAAAGTTCTGGCACTGTAACTGAGAAAGTTCTGAGGAATCAGGCTAATTTGTTAACTCATATCTCACTACGCTATAAAATTGGAAAACACTTCTGCCTCTAGACTATGTACAACATAAGGGCAGGGCCAAATCTTATTTCTCTGTGTATCTCCAGGGCCTAACTGGGGCCTGGCACATAGTAAGTGTTCAATAAAAGCTGGTTACATGAATGAATAGTTGAGTATGTATCTCTACTACAATTTAGCTACTTGTTTCTTCTCAATACACCCAAGAGGTGACAGGTTGAGATGTGGTATAAAAAGAAATATCATGGGGCGCCTGGGTGGCTCAGTCGGTTAAGTGCCTGACTTCGGCTCAGGTCATGAGCTCATGGCTGGTGAGTTGGAGCCCTGTATCAGACTCTGTGCCAACAGCTCAGAGCCTGGAGCCTGGTTCAGATTCTGTGTGTCTGTCTCTCTCTCTGCCCCTCCCCCACTCATGCTTTGTCTTCTCTCTCTCTCTCAAAAATAAACATTAAGAAAATTAAAAAAAAAGAAATATCACATCCACACGTGTATACACCAAAGTGAGAGCTCATCCACATACTTATGAAATACAACTTACTCTGTTTTAAACTTGGATTATTGAGAGATGGTGTTATTGATGGAAATCAATTTCTCCTGTATTGAGGGTACATTATGTGACTAAAGTATTTTTTAAATGTACCAAGGGCTCTGAATCTTTGAGATGTAAAAAGAAAATCTGCATAATGCCTTGAGTTGGATAGAGCTTGCTGCCTCCTTATTCTGAGGGCACAATGATGATTGTCTTATTTGTGGCATTCTGGATACTTCCCTGGGGTAGGACTCCTGGAAAGATACCAGAACAAGCTTTTGTTACCTATTAAGAATGAAGACTGTGGACATATGCAGAGGAGATTTGTCAAATGGTCTCTCCACTTGGATCAGTGTCCTAGGCTTTGAACTTGTTTCAGAACAATTTCCTATAATTTGGTTTTTCCTTCCTTCAACATTTTAAACATTAAAAAAAATTCCTTTATATTGAGTAACTACAATATAAATTTAAACTGGTTTTCCCCCAGTTCTTTTCTGATGCTTATGCTCTATTGAGCCTGATTTTTCACATTGTTCAGGGTCTAAAAACTTCAAGGTACACACATTGTACATTTGTTGTGCCTAGTGAAATGGCCAGGTTCTTACAGCACCCCTCTGCCTATGGCAAAAAAGTTGGTGCATAATATGGAGTGCCATCATGGGATTTCTTACTTTGTCCCATGTCTGGTTAAAGGTAGATAAACTCTAATGGACCACAGCTTCTTTCATGCATGTTTATTTGCCATTCTGGTTATCTGGCAGAAAAAGTTTATTAAAAATAATTTTTAAAAATCCAACACAGTAAAAGGTCACTAACATTTTTTTGAGGGTTCTCTGCCAGGAGCTGTACCGAAGTTTTTGCAAATATTGTCTTAGTTGATCCTCACAACATAACATGAGGGAGAAACTATTATTGCCGCCATATCCCCGGGAGGGAACTGAGCTGAGTGGTCAGATGGCTTTCCAAATGATATTACCATTCTGGGAAAGAGCAAAATCAGGACCCAGGTCTGTTTAGATCCATAACCTGAGCTCTTACTCCTATTCCCACACAAATCCAGCCTCGCAGTTTCCTTCACCCCTCTCCTTACTGCACTTTCCATGGAATTTTTTAACTGAAGATGGTGTTCATCCACCTTTATGGAAACTGCTTACCAAGAGTAAACCAAACTCCAGGTGCTATGGGCAATGATGCCCCAGGGTGTCCACAAAAAACACCATTTTTAACCAAAAATAATTGCCTTAGATCACATTTGTCCCTAATTTTATGTAACATGGGTTGTGTTATGGGGAAGGAAAAGAGGCTGAGTGAAGGCACAAACGTTTCTCTTCACTTCTGAGGGAGGGTGCTATCACACAACTAAGCAACCAAATGGGCTTCTACCCCAGAGGTGGACTGAGGGGTGAAAGACAGGATCCCCTAGCCCCCCTGGGAGTTGTGGCTCTGGACCTGAAGCCCAGAATACCCAAAACCCCAGTGTGTGCAAGGTGAATCCATGCTGATATATGGATTCCAGAACCCAGTGCCTGGAAAAGTCTTCTGTGTGGTGTTAGGACAGACAGAACAGTGATGCCCCTCACCCTGACAAATTTTCCACAGTAAGGGAGAGAGTTAGACTAAACAATTTATTCAAAGAAACAGGCAAAACCCCATCTTGATAACTCAGCCACAATATTCTCTTCAACTTTTATTTATTCAACATTTGCACTAGCAGTTCTCAAATTTTAGGGTGTAAAATAATGGAGGGAGAGTTGTTAAAATGCATATACCCAGGGGCACCTGGTGGGCTCAGGTAGAAGAGCATGCGACTCTTGATCTTGGGGTCAGTCATGAGTTCAAGCCCTACACTGGACATAGAGATTACTTCTAAATAAATAAGCAAATAAATAAATAGTTTTTAAACAAACAAACAAACAAATAAAATGCATATGCCCAGAGATACCCAGATCCCCTCTCCTAAAAGTCTGATTCTGTAGGTTTGGGGTGAGCTCCTGGACTGTGCATTTTAGATGACACCAAGAGAGATTCTCACATCCTTGATCGGTGAAGTAAATTCTGAGAAAACAAGCCTGGAGTGAGGCAAGTGCTCACAGAGCTGATGTTCTGTGGGGTTATTTAGGATGAAGCTTGTGTAGGAATGCTCTTCTTTGGAGAGCTGGTGGCGGTCAACAATGTCTGAAGCTGCTACCAAAAAGTTTCCTGTACTCCTGCGACACCTGCTTCTAGGAAAAGTTTGAGATAGGACTGAGGGTGGGATGAGAGGCCGAGAAGCTTTCTCTGTGTGCAGGTGGGAGGATGCACCTCTGTGCTCCCTACTGGTCTTAGCTGAACAGGCCTTCCAGGCACACTCTGAGGGAGGCAGGCAGAAGCTTCAAGGAGGGCCATCTTTTGAAAGAGAGCTCGGCAGAGCATCTGAAATCTCTTACAACAGAACATCGTTCATTCAACAGCTGTAGACGCCTCATGTATGTGTGCTAGGTCCTGGGTCATGCACATGCTTTTCTCACTTTCTGGAAGGCCACTATCCCCGACTTTGCTTAGTTAACTTTATTCTTCAACACCTGGCCTCCCTAATGAGGTCAGTTCCCCCAGATATGCCCTCATGGCATCATTAACCTACAAATGGAGTTCCTGGATTAATGCTTGCCTCCCTCACTTGTGAGCTCCATGAAAGCAGGGAACGTGCCTGGGGTTTTTTGTTTTTGTTTTAGCATTGAGTCGCTCATAAAAATAATTTCCTGAAATCCAGTTTTCTGAATGACACTTTGCCACATTTAGCAATGTACCAGTTAGCAGAGTGGATTATGTTTCTGTTTATAAATTGTACAGCAAATTGTATTAGAATGTTTGATGATTTCTGTGAAGCTTTAATTTTGTCCTCAAAATAGTATTTTAAGGAATGTTTGACTGTTAACACCTAAAGGTCATAGTATGGCTTAGCCTTTTAGAGCATATATTTAATATTCAGAAAGAGTATTTAATAATCAATAACAAAAACTTTACTTAAGATTAGTACTCCAATTCTAATATTCATTCCTTTAAATATTAAATTGCTAAAGAAGGATTCAGAGGAACTAAATCAACATAACATGCAGAGATTTAGACATTAATTACTAGTCACATAAAATCAAGACTGATAAGGGATGCCTGAGTGGCTCATTTGGTTGAGCGTCCGACTTCGGTTCAGGTCATGTCTCGTGGCTCATGGGTTCAAGTCCCGCATTGGGCTCTGTGCTGACAGCTCAGAGCATGGAGCCTGCTTCAGATTCTGTGTCTCCCTCTCTCTCTGCCCCTCCCCTGCTCATGCTCTGTCTCTCTAACTCTCTCAAGAATAAATAATAAACATTAAAAAAATTAAGGCTGATAAGCCATTGGAGGCATCGGTAAAAGAATGGAATAATGGTCGGGGCGCCTGGGTGGCTCAGTCGGTTGGGCGTCCGACTTCGGCTCAGGTCATGATCTCACGGTCCGTGAGTTCGAGCCCCGCGTCGGGCTCTGTGCTGACAGCTCAGAGCCTGGAGCCTGATTCGGATTCTGTGTCTCCCTCTCTCTCTGACCCTCCCCCGTTCATGCTCTGTCTCTCTCTGTCTCAAAAAAAAAAAAAAAAAAAAAACATTAAAAAAATGTTTAAAAAGAAAGAATGGAATAATGGTCATAGAGAAATTCTAAATGACATTAAGAAAGATGGGGAGAAAGACAGATACCATATGTTTTCACTCTTATGTGGATCCTGACAAACTTAACAGAAGACCGTGGAGAAGGGGAAGGAAAAAAAAAGTTAGAGAGGGAGAGAGCCAAACCATAAGCGACTCTTAAAAACTGACAATAAACTGAGGGTTGATGGGGAGTGGGTGGAAGAGGAGGGAGGGTGATGGGGAAAAACTCTACATCAATCCAAACACTCTCATCCCATGTGTAATGCGGAAATTTTAAAATTTAATTGCTAGGAACAAGAATTAAGTCTACCATGCCACCAAGAAATTGTAATAAAAATATTATTATGTTTACAATCTGAAAAAATTATAAAATTACAGAAATTACAAGTAGCTGAAGATGAAATGCTCAATTTTTATATTTTCGCAAGGAGGATATCTCAGTTGTATGCAGGTAAGAGATTTGAAATGAAAGGGCAAACGTTCAAATATGCATAAAGGAAGTAAGGAGGCTCAGAAGAATGGATTGGCATAATAATTAAATAAGTGATAAAATTTCAAATTTGATTTATATATTATCATAAAACTAAAATCTGCAAAAAAAGATTTAAAAGATTGGCTAAAAATGCTAAAGATACTAAAAGATAGCTAAAATAAGAAATGAACTAGGAAATAATGAAGCAACAACATCATACACCAAGGACAATATTTCTTTTAGAAAACAGGCAAAAACAATCCTATGAATGCTAAATAGTTGGCAAAACTGTAAATAACTTGAAAAAAGAAATCTATAGGAGACTGAATACCCCACTAAAATTTGGGGTAGAATATGAAATACTTTATGGATATAAAATGTGTCTATAAGAAGAGTAACTTACCTTTAGCTTTTGACAAATTAAAATGCCTCAAGGGGCACCTGGGTGGCTCAGGTGGCTAAGCATCCAACTCTTGATTTTGGCTCAGGTCATGATCTCATGGTTCGTGAGTTCAAGCCCTGTGACAAGCCCCATGAGGGGCTCCTTGCTGTCAGTTGAGCCTGCTTAGGATTCTCTCTCTCCCTCTCTCTGCCCCTTCCCTGCTTGCATGTGCGCGCACACACACACACACACACACACACACACACACACACACTCTCTCTCTCTCTCTCTCTCTCAAACTTAAAAAAAAAACTAAAGTAAAATGCCTCAAAATGCTGCTATAAAAAGCAAAAGAAAACTGATCAACTAAGACCATACGAACAAATTGCTGTAAATTATATGCATTTGGTAACTTTGACAAATTGATAATTTGGGGCACCTAGGTGACTTACTTGGTTGAGCATCCAGCTATTAATTTTGGCTCAGGTCATGATCCCAGGGTCATGGGACTGAGCCATGAGTCAGACCCACACTCAGTGTGCTTAAGATTCTCTCTCTTTCTCCCTCTGCCCCTCTCCCTGGCTCATGTGTGCTCTATTTCAAATTAAAAATAAAAAATAAAAAAAAAAAATAAAATAAAATAAAACTGAGCATTTGATTAATTGATTTTGCAAGGTTCATTTCTGGCCAATTGTCCAGTTTCTTTTATTTGAGGTTTCTTTTATTTACTGCTGTAACTTCAAAACCTGTTGCAGTGCCTGGCTTGCAGAAGGTACTCAATAAGTAGTTAATGAACGAGTGAATTGTGCTGGGTGAGGGGAATTCAAAGGGAAACAAGACCATCAGTGCTCCTGGCTTCATGAAGCTTATATTCTAGATGAGCTGTAGTTCACCAATTTTCTATTATTGGCTATACAACTATAGTGTGACTTCATCTATGTGTGTACTTGTTCTTAAATTCACAGGAACAGGTTTACTTTGCTGTTACCCTATATTTGGGGGCCATTTAAATGGAAATATAACTTCATTCCATAGAAAGGTGAAAAAGCTTTTTTTCAAATAGGCCAGAGTGAGGCAGTATTAGAGTTGTTTCTTGGTAAATGTTCTTATAAAGTGATTAAACGTCTGAAGGTAAGTTCTTGAATATGTGACATTCACACAGTACTTCATTCCGAAGTGATTGTCAAACACACGTGATTGAGAAAAGCAGAGAATGGAAGAGCCAGACCCACTCGGCCTCCTGTGACTCAAGGAGGAAGTGCTCATGCAAATACCATCTCAGGAAGTCACAGCTGGGAAGTTTTTGTTCTTCTACCCCTTCAACTTGTCTCCTTGTCTATGATCAGAAATGAGAGGAAACAAGGTAAAGGTAAATCTAGCCCCAGCTTCACAGAGCTGACGAAAGACAGGTAGGATATGGAAATAGCAGGCCCAGCACCTTGTGCACAGTGCGTGTTATTCTAAGCTCGTGTGGAACTGGTACAGTAAGAGCAAGAGGCTTTTCCTGTGCAGTGAGTTGGAATTAAACATGCTAATTTGAGGTCTCTTTCAAGTATTTTGTTTAACTCCATTGGCCTTTAATTCCTTTATATTGCATCATTTAATGTAATGTTATTTATATATGAAGCATGTTATGCTTATTAACCAATGTGCAAAAATCCAAAGTACAGATTTTCTGTAATGGGCTAATTACAGGACTTTAGAGCCACCTACTGAGTTTTGCTGAGCTTCACAACAGGTTCACTGAACTGGATAAATTTATTCAAACGTGTGGAAATGAACCCCATTCTATGTGCCATGGTACTGGGAAAACACACAAATTATACCTCAATACCAGTTTAATGGGTCAAACAGTGAACCTGAATACTGAACTTATCTACATCTTAAAATAGTGGGGAAGCCTGTGGTAAGAAAGGAAGTGCCCATTCAAGGGAGTTTCTCCCTGTTTGTAAACAGTGGTAATAAAACAATAAGCTTGGCAATTAGGAGCAAGCTCTCCACACTCAGAAAACAGAGGTGTGTTGCCTTCCAATGACCTTTGAAAATACACGATTTTCATAACTGAACCTACAAGTGGAATGGAGTGACGAAAGCTCAGCAAACACACAGCTCAAGTGCAGCCCTTTAATCTTGCCTGTCGAGAACAAGAGGCACATTTTCTCATGTTATGGTTTAGGAAGAATTCAGCACAGAGTGTTTGGAGTTAGAAATACAAATAAGGTGTAAAGACGTGGTGGAATTAAACACAATTAAACACTCTCTTCAAACCAGCTTTTTTTTCCCCTGAGCTTAATCAAAACAACAGAGATATGTTGATCATATTAATATGAATTCTTCATTGATCCATTCTCAAAGGGTTTTCTTTCATTTGAGAGTTCCAGAGAACTTTAGACTCAAGCTCCATAGCACCATATTTAGAACTATTATAAAAATACAAAGAGTGTGGCAGGGGAGGGGGAGAAAATGGAGGCAGAAAGAGGTTTGAGAATCTTGTCAAAAACAAAGTTGAAAGAAAAGACCCTATTTCCTGTGTTGCATCATTACCAACAGAAGTACTGTTTTCCAGTAGATACACACACACACACACACACACACACACACACACACACCCCTACCCATATATGATCACTCATCTGTCTTGGATGAAGACAGACATTGCTTTTATTCTCTGATAGGCTCCTGTAGTAGATCTATTAATTGTGTCATGAAAGGAAAAAGAATGTCATTTCCAAGTCTAAAAGAGTTCCAGTCTTGTCTTCAGAGCAACTTATTTACAACGTACAATCTACCCGGTGGCTGACAGTTGGGTGTTGATAACCTAATTCATGCTCATCAGGGAGACACTGATGTGCCCAGCTTTCAAAGCAACGAAGCCTAGATTTTTAGACCACTCTTTGCAAGTGCCACGTATACCAATAAAAAGAGAGTTCTCCAGGAAATGAGGTGTGACGCAGGCCAGCTTCACCAAGACTCTCGGACCAAGAAATAAGAATTTAAATATGAAATACTAAAATTTAATACATGACTGAAACAAAATAAATGGTGTACCACTGAAAGCATTTGAGGTAATTAATCAATGCTGTGTTTGTACATATCATTAAATATATTATACTCAGTTTAGATTTGATTTCTATGCTCCTTTTATAAAGAGTTAAAAGAAAATACATTTGAATTCACGCTGATACCGAAAACATGCTCCTAGCTTCTAGTTTTTTGGATTTCAAATCATTTCCATTAACAAACAGCTATTTGCCCTCTAATAAAATATGTCATTATGCTTTATTCACATCGCACAAAAGAATCACTGAAAAATCGCCCCAATGATGGCCAATAATTACACATTTTGCTCCTGTGCTAGCGATGAAGAAATCTGTTCATTGGAGAAAGCAGGTGCCGGGGCATCAAGCTAATAGTCAATGTGTGCCGTGGTAATTAGCCACTGCGATTGCTAAAATTAACAATTAGCTAACATGCAATTCTCTTTTTTGCAGGCTGCAGTTTACTTTGTATAATCCTTGCATGTTCTTAGTAATTATTCTGACAGCTTATTATTTTTATTTTTTCTGGTTTGAACACAGCTTTAACACTTGCATCGGACGACCCAAATGTTCAACAGGCAGGGGTGAAAATACAGCCTGACTAGGCATTTTTCTGAGGCACACATTTGATTGTTTTCTCAACTTTTCTTCGTTGGGGAGTGCAGTGGTGAGGGTGAGATCTAGGAGTCTTTCACAGCTATTGTCTTCTTCCCCAGGGCAGCACACTCGGCCATCCTAAAGCTTTTAGAAGGAAAACTGCCCAGTCAGCGGCAATTTAGACTCAAGGGAACAACTCAAGGGATGGAGTGCCACAGTCAAGCTGGTCAAAACATCTTCTTTTCATCCTTCTTCCCTGGTGTGTGTGTCTTTGGTTAATGCATTCCCGCCCCCACACACCGCCCTCCACCCTGCCCGCCTTACCGCGGGAGAAAATGTAGCATCCTGTGAGGAGTGTTCTTGTCTGGGGCTATATGCTGAGATAATATTGCTAGAGCCTTTCAGTGGCAAAAGCCTGAATAAATCTCAGCCTACATGTGAAAGAAAAAAAAATTAAAAGGCAAAGGAGTAATTTGTCTCTAGAAAATCTCTGGGAGAGGGAGATATGATGAAGGCTCTTGAGGCACTCAATAAGATAAACTGTAGCAACGAATGTAACAAACTGCGATTCCAAACTGTATTAGTTTCCTATGGTGGCCAATAAGTCACCACAAACATGGTAGCGTAAACAATACCTATTCAATTTCTTACAGTTCTGGAGTTCAGAAATTCAAAATGGGTTTCACTGGGCTCAAATCCAGGAGTCCCCGGAGCCGCATTCCATTCTGGAGGCTTAGTGTCCTTCGCTTTTCCAGCTTCTAGAGGTGGCCCACACCCCTGTGCTCATGGCCCCTTCAAAACCAACAACGTCACGTCTCTGTCCACAGTCACCTGTAGTTCACGTCTCTCTCTGATCATACCTGGGAAAGATTCTCCATTTGTAAGGACTTATGTGATACACTGGGCCCCGCCTGGATAATC
This sequence comes from Panthera tigris, assembly GCF_018350195.1. NCBI lineage: Eukaryota > Metazoa > Chordata > Mammalia > Carnivora > Felidae > Panthera > Panthera tigris. The sequence continues at coordinate 85,347,688 of NC_056665.1, read as the reverse complement.
CAGACTAACCTCCCTATCTCAAGGTCCTTAATTTAATGACATCTGCACCATCTCTTTTGCCATGTAAGCTCATGTATTTACAGGTTCCAGGGATTAGGATGTGGACGTCTTTGGAGGACCATTATTCTGCCTATCAGGCAAACCAATGAAAACTATACATATGGTAAATTTGTGCTTTTCTACAGTTGTGAATGAGTCATTGCACATTTAACGTCAAGGAATTGCATTATTTAGGAGTGGAGGGGGGCAGGATGGGGTCGGGGGTTAACGGACTTCCATGGCTTCCATAGATGACAACTGCTTATGGCCCTCCCCTGCCAGATTTCTTAACTCCCCTTCAGTGCCAATGCAGGCCATCCTTTGTCCTGTTGCTCCCAGGCTTCTGGTCTGGAGCACCTTTCTACTCTCTCAATAAGATTGTTGCCTTTTAGAGTGCAGGCTTAGCCTGGCTAACAGCTGTTGCCATGTGTACCATGCTTTTTTACAGCGCTGGGATGCAGTATGCTGCTGACTGTGTGAACAAGTGACACGGACTGCTGGCCACAGAAACTCTGAACCACATGAAGAAACACTGCCCACCGCAGCCCAGCCCTGACTTCTAAAATGCAGGGATGGGGGACGCAAAGTGCTGGATTCCTGAGAAGTATTGACACCTTATCTGCACATCAGTGTGAGCTCAATGTCAGGGCTCAGAAGGGCTTCAGTAGACACTTTGATATGCCCAGGGAATCAGGCTGTGGGACCGGCTGCAGGCTGAACAGGCTGAGGAGGGCCTGGCTTACTTAGGAAAAATTAGGGAAGTGAGCTATGGCAGAGGTTAGGGCCTGGCTGGTGGCAGCATATACAGCAGTATATTGTTTAAGTGGAAGGAAACTGGATGAACAGAGTCTGCACAGAATAGTTCGGCAGTCAGAAATCAAACATCCAGAGAACAAATCACCACTGAGTTTAACTGAGGTGGATCTCACAGAGTCTCAGAGGCCCCCTGCCAAGCAACAAGAAGAGATTGGGTACTGAGGTGTCTGTCACTTGTCATAAGAAAATCTACTTTTCTAAATAGAAATGTGTTGGATTTTTTTCTTTTGCAAAATAATTCATCAAATAGGTTGTTGATGTAGTGAGCTCCTCTTGTGTATTTAAAACAGAATTATATCCACCAAAAATGTACTGTCCATCCCCCACAGCATATCTGTTGCATAAAGTGAGTCATCCACTCAAGCTAAGGCTCTTGAAAAACAGTAGACCAAGAAAATTTTGGAGAAACATGGAGCTGAAACTTAATGCTTTGCTAACATCTCAAGGCATTGGCCTCAATCAAGAGGCTGGCCAAAATGTGGAGATGAAGTTTGGGAAAGACTAAACCTCTCTGGTGGTAAGGCAAGATCATTAGAATGCAGGCAATAAAGTTGGGCAATACATTTAAGGAAAAATGTGTTCCAATAAGGAGATATTTCACTATAGGACTTCCCTTATTTCATGTAAGAATGACTGTGGCTTTATGGAACAACTAAGTTGGCTTAGAGCATGCATATAGCTGTCATTATCCGTGACCTGGCACTTTCTTCACTGTTGGCTCCTCACTAGTATTCAGTATTCAGGTCATTATTTTTTTTTTCATTTACAGAATTCAAGACACAGTGTGTTAGAAAATAGTTTGGTTTTTCAGAGGCAGGCCTGGTGGAGTAGAGAATAGAACCTAGAATTCCTGAATGTATCCTGATGTTGGTCTCTTTGGGCTACATGTTCACAATATGGGATAGGAGTAAAATGAGGATGTTGCCTCCAACATCCTTGTGGTGTGGTCATGGAAGGTGGTAAAGTGAGCAGTGGGGATAGGGTGACAGGGAAGAGAAAGAGGCCAACTCCAAAGAGGAGCGTATATGCTCCTTATGACGCAGGGGACCATGTAATCCCAGGTCTTAAGCATCATGGACGATTCTCAAAGACAGGCTTCAACAAATAAAAATTATTAAACTGAATGCTACCTTGTGCTCAGGGGTGGCTGAAGGAAGGCAAATTGTCAAAAGTCATTAGAAATGAAACGGAAGGAAAGGGAGCTAAGTGGCCAGGGAAGGGATGACTCTCCTCATTCTAGATAGTTTTTGTGAGAGGGGCAATAAACAGTCAAGTTTATTCATGCTCAAATTACTTAATTTGTCTATTGTCAAGTGCAGCACAGGAGAGAAAGCATAATTCCTGAAACTCTCCAGCCTAAGAAACTTTATACCCAGCTAGAGCATTTTGCTGGGGAATGCCATGCCTCACAGAGGCATGCACAGAACGTCCTGCATGCACAGAACAACTTGCACCTTTGCCCCCCACCTCCAAGTCTCTGCTGTCATTGTTTAGCCTCAATATTTCATTCCTCTCTACCAGGAGATAGCTCACCATCAGAAGACACAGAGTGGCATTAGAAGTTGGGTAGGTCATGGGGCGCCTGGGTGGCTCAGTCGGTTAAGCGTCCGACTTCGGCTCAGGTCACGATCTTGCAGTCCGTGAGTTCGAGCCCCGCGTCGGGCTCTGTGCTGACAGCTCAGAGCCTGGAGCCTGCTTCGGATTCTGTGTCTCCCCCTCTCTCTGACCCTTCCCCGTTCATGCTCTGTCTCTCTCTGTCTCAAAAATAAATAAACATTAAAAAAAAAATTAAAAAAAAAAAAGAAGTTGGGTAGGTCATTTTAGGGAAAGATGGCAGTATAAATGTATTATGAGTCCATTGAGATCAATGGTATCCAGTCCAGGGCAAAATATCAAAAAGAAGAAGAGGAGTTGGTGTGTGTGTGTGTGTGTGTGTGTGTGTGTGTGTGTGCGTGTGTTCTAGGGACCCTCAGAAACGCTTGCTCTCTTGATTCTTTTTCACTTGGTGTCAATCCCAGTTTTTATTGGAACTTAGTTTCCTCTGCTTCCACTTAGAACTTAGATTGGTGAAGTTGCATTTGCTCCTTGGTTTAAGCCAGGATGACAGAACAATGTCTTGTCTGGATTCCACTTTTTCAATGTGCTTTTTTGTCACCTTCTTCTCTTCATCCCAATAAATTACTATCAGAACGAGACATGCAACACTGTGCCATATTCTTGGAGGACTTCCTGCATCTTGAGGTTACCTGGGGGTGGGATCAAGGTCAATGAGTCATTGGGTCTGTATCTGACCCATGGCTTGTCAGTCTATGACTGATGGGCTTTTTCTAGTATATGGATTGTCCTAATTGTGCTCAAGAATCCCAGGTTCAAATGAAGAGACATTAGCTTCACAATAAAGCCATATTAGAAGGAAGATCACTACAAAATTTGACTACTGTGGAAATAGGAAATACTACTTCTATTAGATCAGGAAAAGAAGAACTTAGCATCAAGAATTTAAGCTTGGATTCACTAACTCCATACGTCCTCTTTCAGGTACTATATAAGCAGTGCTGACCCCAGGCTACCTAACCTAGGCTTTGCAGTAGCTCACACAATAAAATCCTTCTGATTTCCTGTCTCCCTTTAAAAACTTTAGGCTGTCAGGGTATTTTAATGACACTTCTAAATGTAGAAATCTAATTTTAAATCTAACCATTAAATGTCTCCACACTAGTGTTTTGGATGATTTAATGAGTGGCACCATTTATAGGACACAAGGTTATAATCTGAATTTATGAACTGTAAAGAAAGTACCAGTACGCTGACTAACTAATGAGCTTTTTAATGATGAGAAATAGATAAAGCTTAAAATGCAGAATGCTTATCAAGGACCTCAGACAATAGCAAAGTGGGGCAATTTAGAAGTACTTAGCAGTGCTACTGCTGTGACAGCGAGAAGTGAACTATTTTCTTTCATTTTAAAGCACTGCTTTTCATACATGGGAGTAATTTCTATATTTTCTTAACTAAAATTAAATGTCCTGGTATAATCCTCTTTTCAATAAGAGTTCAAAATATAAATAACCTATTGATACCACTTGTGGTAAAGCAAGAGAAAATGCCTCTACAAAGGGAGGAAATATCTGAATGTCCACACAGGACAGTGGGATCCCAGGTTAAGAGGGGATCTGCTGGTTGAGACGTCATTTGGGGAAGCTTTTCCTTGGAGCAGCTTTAAACACAGGCACGCCCTGGTTGAGCTGACATAGGCATCGCCATCTTGAGGTGATTTATAGCAAGTTTGGACTTCCAAAGACAGGGTCTAAAGTTTGCTTGTGGTTCCCTCTGCCCTTGTGCCCTGAGGCATAAAAAGAATTAATAGACTAACACTTGCCCTTGCTGTAAGGGCTCTGTGTCTAGGGTCCTCTAGAACATGGTTCCCCAGGCAGTTCTGGGATGTAGCATCACCATGGGAGAGACGAGCCATTTCAGAGCACACAAGTCCACAGGCAGCTCTTGAGATCGGAACCTGCCCTCCTCAATTTCAGTACTCCAGATCTAAATTTCCAGGACCCGGGAATAAAGGAGAGGCTGGGCTCTTCTGTCACGTGGGGCTTTGCTTTGTTATTGTTGTTGTTACCATTGCTGTTGTTGTGGCTGTTAATAAGGAACTAGACTGAGCTTGCCTTTTCCTTCTCAGGAAGTGAGCTTTCCAACTGATTAATTTAATTGCTCTCCCTTGGACAATGGAAAGGCCTCTGGAGAGTGGGGCTTTCATAGCTTTTTGACATACAACACAAACCTACCAGCCCTGACAGCTTCAACCCCCTTTTCAGTAAATAGGAGAGGTGGCAATGGAAGTATCAAGGAGAATAAAATCCTGGAGTATTAATTCTGAGAGAGGTAGGGAGGTATGGTGGCAAGCATGAAGTCTTTGGTGCTTATGTGAAGTTGCTTAACTTCCCTGAGCCTTGGTTCCCTTATGTCTTGTGAGAATTAAGCAGAAACCTAAGCAACACTGGATTTATCCATTTCAAAAGAATCAGGGCAGCGTGCTGGTCCAGAGAGAGGAAGACAACACTTAAAGTTCCCACCAGAAGCTGACCTGCCCTGAATTCTCTAGCTTGTCTTTAGCTGCCCTCCCTCCTGCCTTTTTTTTTTCTTTTGAGAGAGAGAGAAAGAGAGAGAGAGAGAGAGAGAGAAAGCAGAGGAGAGGCAGAGAGAGGGAGACAAAGAATCCCAAGCAGGCTGTGCACTGTCAGCACAGAGCCTGATGTGGGGCTCATGACCTAAGCCAAAATCAAGAATCGGACTCTCAACTGATTGAACCACCCAGGCACCCCTCCTCCTGCTTTCTGACTCATCTCCTTCCTTCTCATCTCTTTACTGCCCTTTGATCCTGAAAATCCTTTTTGATTTTAAAACAAATCACCAAAAACTTGCCACTTCGTCGTTTAGTTCAAATTGACCAGTAAAACAAAAGTTCTCTCCTGTCACTTAATAAATAATCTATGCTTAGATTTACTTGCCTTTATACAATATGTTAATTTAGGATTTTCAGATAAAATACAAAACAACCAGTTAAATCTGAATTTCAGATAAACAAGAAATAATTTTTAGTGTAAGTATGTTCCATGAAATACTTGTATTTTTATTTGCTAAATCTGGCAACCCTAGTTAACTAAATGTGAGCTGAGTTCTCCATGATAATATCTTTAACTTTGTGACTTTGTCATCTTACCAATTCCCAGAAAGACTTTATTTATTAATTGTACGTCTTGTGAATTTGTAGGTCTTGTAATTAGACTCATAATGAAAAGGTGCACAATTCATGTGCTTGTTCTATTTTGCTTTTGCCTCTCCGTGTGTCCATGGTGTATGGCCTTAACCTCAATAGACCCGAGTTTCATAGATGGGGGACACTGGAGGAGCAGAAGTCTAGGAAAGCATGGAGGACATTCTCGCCCAATGAAATTTAGTATATACTTTTATGGTGGAGGACTCAGATCCGGGCACCAGCCATTGGGCATCTCCAGTGCTCATTTCTTCTCTCTTTCCCTTTTCTAGAACTATAACAACAGGCTGTTGGGCACCTGACTGAACACTACAAGAGGCTATTACTGTAGATGGCAGGGGTCCTGTGGGTTTGTGGATAAAATTTAGGAAGTCCATGAATTTGGATGGAAAAAAACATATATCTTCATCTTTATAATCTATTTTAGTTATAGGCTCAGGCAACAAAAACCAGTAACCATCAGTACTTGTGATTGTGACATCAAGAGAAATCACAGATTTTTAAAAATAACATATTAAAGTTATTGAAATTCAAAATTTAATTCTCACTATTATTTCAAAATTACAGGACTTGCTGGACCTATCCATAGATCTTATTATTTAAAGCAATTAAATCATTAACAATAAATAATAATAAAGGGATTGCTATATATAAATTTGTTTTTTTAGTGTTTTGATAACTTTGTTTCAGTGTAATTGGCTTTCTTTGTGATTCTGAGTATCTTATTTTGTGAATTTAAAAAATCATTCTCAGAAGAGGTCCACAAGCTTCATCAGATTGCCAAAGGATTCCATGGCACGCAGGAGAAAAAGTTAAAAACTCAGACTAAAGGAAGACCTGAACTCATGTATATCTAACTGACTTCCCAAATCACCTGAGTCTGAAGCAAAACAGGCAGAACTATCCCCATTTTTCTCTGGTAAATATGTACTTCAAACCGCAGACTACCCCATCATGACTTCCAAATTGCCTTTAATATTCCTTTTAACCTGAATTTTACCTGCTTAAAATTTGGGGGGTGGGATAAGGGGGAAGCAGTGAAGTTTCTGGAGGAGAAAAACACAGGCTTCAGGAAGACTCACAGGAACAAAAATGGTAAAAGAAAAAATTTAAGACCAGAGCCCAGGTTTACCTTAACTGCTTTGCTCCATTTCAAACCCTTGCAGTGTGGATCACTGTAAAGCCCATTAAGCACAAAAACTATATTAAAGAAAAATATTAACTATATAAAATGTCTTGGGTAGTAGAGCAGAGTTGTGTTTACTTGAAAAGTTTAGATGCAATCCCTGGGCACTTGCTACTCTGAATGTAACTCCTCTTTATAACCTCATTGGTGACATTGGGAGCTCAGGAAAAGATGGGCTCTAGCTTAGGAAGGAGGTAACTGATGCAGAGAAAGGGGAACCTTTTACTGCCCACACCCGTTTGTTATTTGTGAGCTCTGGGAAGGTGGCTGGGCGGCGAGGGGCCTAGAGATGGGGGACTGTGAGCTGGAAAACGGGTCGCTTGCTGGGTGGGAAGTGGGGGTGCCTGATTCTGGCTTGAAGGGAAGGGGGGCTTGGATGAATGCCTGGGGGTTGGACTGGGAGAATAAAGCCACGGAGAGACCTGTCTCATTAAAGAATCCATTTCCCATTTTCAGCAGTTGGCTACATTAACAAGCTGAGCCGTGAAAGGATTAGATCCGCTAAGTGAGTGCCTGTTCTGTGCACCATTGCAAAACACATTTCAGAAAGCAGTGGATTCGCCTTAAATGAGTATCTGCTGGAGGAGCAAAGCCCTAGGAAAACAAAGGGGCACGCCAGGGTAAGCTAATAATTCCTGCTGTGCTTTGAGGGCAATGAAATGACTACAACCCTGAGAACTTTTTCTCCCTCCCCTGCAGTTGGTATAAACATAAGAGCCATTTTGATGATCATATCGACACCTCAGCAACAAGTGCTTCCCAGGTGCCAACAAAATGTCACTTCCCAAAGGGTTAAATGAACCAAAAGGCCTCAGCCTCAAATATTCTTTTTCCGCACCCATTTAGTATGCATACCTATTAAACAAAACAATGGGCATAGGTTCATATCCTGTCTACAAATAATCGAATGATACAAGAACAAATCTACCACCAGCTGCTTCATCCCATGCTATGCTTTGACTGGGAGGGAAAGCCAAGTTTCGAGCCGGGTCTAGCCTGACTCAGGCTGTAACTTGTGAGTCCTGCTATTCTAACCCTTTCTCTTGATCTGCTTTTCAGCCTGTCTCAGAGCACACAGCTCAGAACAGCAGGGAAGTTGCTTAGCAAAGGGCCACCCACTTGCCTATTATTCCTTCCTCGCCTGTGACATGACACAAGAACAAAGTAGACATTAACCGCTACATTAAACCCAGAAAGAAAGTAATCAGTAACCTGTTATTCCCTTAATAAAGGGAAACACATGCAGTGTGAAATCCAGAAGACTAATCAATAGCTGCAGACAATGCAATGTGCCAAACAAATTGCAAATCAATTAGAATCCTTGTTTTCTTTGAAATGGTTCACTATATCTAAAGCAATTACTCCTTCATTAGACCTAATTTAACAGCATGACTGCCCTGGCTACAACTGGCAGCGTCTGGCTATCAAATAGAAGAATGGCAGCTTATTTCTGTCTGTCTGTGAGTCTAGCACCAATCAACAACAACAACAAAAAAATTGAATTCCTTTATATGAGAGAAACTTTTAACGAATACATGGATATTTGTCTTAATCAAAGTATTGATACCAGAATGAAGATGCCACCCTCCCAAGGGATATTAAAAGAGAAAAGAACTACAGGAATTATAGAATAAAAGTCTGTAATTAGAAAAAAATGTATTTCTTTTCTTCTTTTTATGCTAGCTTCAAATAGATAGAAATGGCATTTAAGTATATGAAGTCTTTGTAGCTTTTCAATCTGACACACCACTTAGTAGTAGTTTTGGGACTTTTGAAAAGAGAGTCCTCCTGATTGTTATAAAATTTAGAATGGTCATGTGAATGAGCGCCCAAAAAGTACTAGTTTACTTTATTTGTAAAGCCATTGAAAAAATAGCTTTATTGAGGTATGACTTACACACAATAAAATTCAGCCATTTTAAGTGTACACTGATGAATTTTGACAAATGTATATAGTCCTGTAACCACTACCTCAATCAAGATACATTTCTATCACCCCAACAAGTTCCCCCATGTGCCCCTTTACGGTTGATCCCCTCCCCCATCCCTGGCCCCAGGCAACATGGATCTGCCTTAGGCCCATTTCACTTTTAAGAACAGTTTCCCTGTTCTGTAGAGGGACTGGAAAAATTACTGAAATAAGGTTTTTCTAGCCAGTTTGGGAAAAATGGTTTTGTGCTTGTTTAAGGTAGCAAGCAACAATCTCTTAGAGCTGCAGAAGATTACAAACTTTTTTGAAAGTAGGTGTGTTTAAAGAGATCAAAGCATTTCCGGAAGCTGAAGTAAATATTCCTAAATGAACTGAAAAAAATGTGAACTTGTTTTTATACTTGTTATTAATAACAACTTGTTATTAAATTGCTAAATCTCAGAGACCGATATTTCTACTTGCAAACAGTCACAGCTTCCAAAGTTGTTTCTTAATTTAATGTTGCTTAATTATTTTTTCTGACTATAAAATCAACCCATTTTAATTATATGAAATTCCGACATTACAGAATTACAAAAAGTAGCAAGGAAGGTCCTTATATTTCCCTTTCTCCCAAAAATTTTCAAAAGTACACAAAGCCCTATGCATAAGGATGCTCTTTAATAGCACTATGGTAATAGCAAAAACTTGGAAGCTCTGGGAGATGGAGCCTTAAATTAAGTCACACATGTTCCTGCTTCCCTTCTTCCCTCCTTGGCTTCCCTTTTAACAGCTTTTACTCCTTCTCCCCTCCCCCTAATCCCCCCTCTTCACCTCACATCAAATGGCTTTTCATTCTCTGCATCCCTTGCCTTTCTTCTTTTTTTCTTTAGAGCTCAGTGCAGGAAAATTCTTGCATGGAGGATACTGGTATCTTTTGCAGACCAACCAACCCATTTCCCATCTCCTTCTCCTCCAAAGAAAATCACTCTGCCAAAGCGTTCACATTCTTAACATAAATCTGTGCTACCCCACAGGGTACCCCATCTTGCTCCCTTTGACCTTTCACTAGTAACTCACTCAAATTATGTTTTGTTTCTATTGGTTAGACTAACACTCATAATTTACCATAGCCAATCAATCAGTTACTCGAGGAGCATTCGTTGAAGGCCTGCTTCCCAGTAAAACCTGATTCGCTGGTTCTGGGAGTTGATTTGTAATTCCAATGAAAAGCGTGTGTGATGTGGGGGATGGGATGAGGTAGTTAAGAAGTTTCATCACCTTCCAAAGGTGGCTTAGTTTGGTGCGTAGACTAAGCAAAAGCTGAGGTGAAAGTAGGCAAGAAAGAGCGCATTCCTCCCATCAGCTCTCTCTACACTCACCTTAATGTGCAAAGGCTTTACCATGGGCACTGCGGCTGCTACAGTCTCAGGGCTGGGCTAAAAATGGAGTGGCCTTGGGAAGGAAGATGGTATCTAACTACCTGAAGGGTTTTCTTTATTATTACTTGAATAAAGTTTTCCTTAGCCCATGGATATTTATGCTCTCCAAATTTATGTGCAGATAACATAAAGACACTGTTGTCTCAACTATTCATGTGCACCCCGTCCTGGTGCTTTGCCATAGCTCCAAGACAATTATCAGTCGACAGGCAGGTGAACACTTAGGCCAGGCCTGGGGGTTCACCTGGTGGTAGTTCAGGAAAAGAGAAGGGTTGGTCTCTGGACAACAACATGGTGGCCGCGACATAATTAAATACTGAATAAATCAATGGGAACTCTCCTGAGGAGAAAAATGGCAAATTTTATCCTTTGTGAGGCAAAGAGACAAGGAACTTTTGAGTTTTCAGGCTGTTTTCTAAGAAAGATGGAAATAAATTGGATTTTAAAAGTTCCCACTAGAGAGTCTTGGCAGAAAACCCTTTACTCATAATTCTATCCTCCTATATTCACTAGTTAAGTCACTGCTGGAAATTTTTGAATTGCTAGTCGTCATTTAAATCTTTTTTTGCAAAGCAACGTCCAACCAAAATGAACTATCTTATGGTTCTGGTTCACGTGCTTTGCATCATTCCCGCCCATGGCATGGAGACCTGATTCTTACTAATGCACAGATAAAAGCCATAACGAAATGGTGACAGAACAAATGAAGCCTGTCCTTCAAAGCAAGCACGGCCCTTTTGTTTGTTCTGCTATAGAAAAAATGAATAGACGGATATTTTGCAAAATTTCAGGGTACCAACTTTTTATCCCCTACCCCTGCTCCTGGGAATAATCATTTTGGTTATTGAGTTTTTTTCCTAGATTATTAATTCCCAGATTATTAATATGAGAATTTTATCCACTATAGATGAATGTTAACTAATACAGTTCTTCATACAAATGCAAACTTCCTCTTTACCAGCCTCTGGTGACTCGGCGTCTTGTACCAGTGTGGTATCATTCAGCTTCAGTTGCTATAGCATTTTCAAGAACCTCTCTGTTCTTGTCATAAATTATCTTTAAGTGAAAAAAGCTCAAAGGAGGTCTGCAGCAAACTGTATCAAATAATGAATTTGTAAGCTGTAGAAGAAAACACTTATCTTACTTATGCTCTTCTCCCATCGATTGTTCAGTGACCCTTCTTTGAGATACAGATGAGCATAACCCTGAAAAATGTTTGTGTTGTCTTTCTTTAACTGGCAGCCTGTGGGCTGCATGATCTAATAAATATTGGCAGGGCCAAATGAAATAATATAGAAGAGCTTCTCTTCTTTAAAGTCCACAGACCAAGAGACTCTTGTCACTTGTTAATATCTCCATCAAACACTGAAGTGTTAACATATGTGATACGACCACGCAATCAAGTAAGGACCGATTTGTTGACTAATTAAACCAACACAACAAGCTCTTTAGCACCTACAAGTGACAAGTTTAGAGCAGGCAAGTGGAAACTCTCAATTGAGCCCCCTTTTATGAGACTATCATGCCAAATTCAATTCTGACTGAGTAGTATTTGAATGTACTTGACTTCCACCATGTGCTGACATGCTTACAATAATTCATCATGGGTGACAATAGCCCAATATTGGAGATTTATGATATATACAAAACAGTTACAAATGAAATGTAGCCCTAACGTGGGTCTGCTTTCCTTACCCACTGTCTATTGATATTATAATTAATGGTCAATTACTCAGGGAAAAGAAAATAGAAAATAGTCATTACTGGTTTCAGTCATCATTGGATTTTTTTGGCAAATTTTGGAGATAAACGAAACCATTTCCACAGAGTTTGGCGGTTGCTTCAAAATAATAAATGGACAGAGACGCCTGATGTTCATGACTCATTTTAGCAATGAGAATGAGCTAGTGATAGTGTTTTAAACGAAACTGAATGTAAATTAAGTTGCCTGAGAAGTAGAAAACATTCCAAGGTATACCTTTGTGTGAGTAGATAACGCATATGTGTTATGTCTGTGTGCATATATGCATCTTCCTCCACCTACCACACAGATGTTTTATGTACAGTTTCCTTGTTTGTAAACTGAAGCAGTCCCACTCATTTATTTCTAATGTCCTTCTGATCCCTAAAATTTCACAGTCTCTGATCTGACCTCCATATTCAGGTTAGTGAAAGAGGCAGAACCCTTTCTATGGTTTTTGGCATGAAGCTAATCTCTCTCATTCTCTCCTCCTTCCTCTAAACACTCACTTTTTTATTCTTTATATGTACATATTCAAATTTTCTGTACCCAGCCCTAACCCTCTTCTGATTGACCCTATCCTTGCTGGCTGGACAATTCTATTTGTGGATAACCAAGAATTGAGTATATCTGTATTAACATAACACATACACTTATGGCTATGTGCATTACATTTTCTAATGCTTCATGCCTATAGACACATTACCACATTAGGCACATTAGCAGTAGTGGTTCCTCCATGGGCTGTTGGGAAGGTACAAGTCATGGCCACTTAATCTAGAACTGGCCTGTATTCTGGGCACAACTATAGGTACTCTGCTCTAAATAGACCCCAGATTCTCCCTCCCTTCCTCCCTTCCTCCCTTCCTTCCTTTAATGTTTATTTATTTTTGAGAGAGAGAGACAGAGAGATAGAGAGAGAGACAGAGACAGAGAGGGCAAGTGGGGGAGGGGCAGAGAAAGAGGTAGATAGGGGTTCTGAAGTGGGCTCTGTGCTGACAGCAGAGAGCCTGATGCGGACTCAAACTCAGGAACTGTGAGATCTTGACCTGAGCCAAAGTCAAATGCTTAACTGTCTGAGCCACCCAAGCCTCCCGATAGACCCCAGGTCCTAAGCATCCCAGAGCTGCAGGTCAGTAGCCTGTACTCCAAGTGCTAAATGCCTTTTGTGTTCCACTAGTGAAGGAATAGCCCTGGGCCCAAATACCTGGATGGGAGCAAGGGGCAGAACCTGGTAAGGTACCAAGTAGGCTCTCATTCAATCTTGAGGTTGATCTCCAGACCCTAAGTGGACACATCCCATCACCAAAAAAGCTGTCTGATAATTCCTCTACCTTGTGATGAAAATGACTTACCCTGAGCTACCCGTAAGTCCTCCTGTCTCCTGTCCCTCATCTCCTCAAAGAGACAGTCTTCTTATTTCTCCCTTAATCTCTGGCTGGATTTTACCTATTTTGAATAGACAATATAGTCACATAGTTCAAATAGTCACATAGTTCAAAAATCAAAATGATATAAAAATATATTCACTGACAAGGCCTGCTCATAGCTCTGTCTCTGTCGGCCCTGTTTCCCATTAGTAAATTCTTTTCTTCGTTTCATGTATATGCTTCCAAAGTTATCTAGGGAAACACAAGCAAATGTATTTTGATTTTTATTTTTTCCTCCCTTTCTTAACCAAAATGGAGCATACTGTATGTTGTTCTGACCCTTGCTTTTCTTCCTTAACAACATAATTCGAGACATTTCCAAACCAGTAGCAAGACTTCTGCATCAAAGATAAAATCTTTATTCCTGAATAGGGCTTCTTTTAGGAATCCCTGCCTTTCTTTCTCAAGGGGAACTGCGTGGAGCATAGTAAAGGGAACTGGAATCTCTCCTTTAAGCCCAGTACAAGCGCTTAAGCCCCTCTTAAGCCCTTGAGAAGCCCTCTCCTGTTTCTGGGCCCCTAGCCCTCCATCTGCCTTCTCTCTTTCAAGAGACCACAGGACTTTCTGAAAGGTCAGTACCAGAGAGGGTCGTATAGGTCAAGGTACCACAAAAGGCATGAGAGGAGTCCAGGTCTTTAAAGCAGTCTGGCATTCTGAGGATTTCCTCTGGCAATGATAACCTGTTCTGAAGGTCTTTTTTTTTTTTCCTCAAAAAATTTCACTATGTTCAGGGGCTGGGCTCACCCAGTCTTGAGTTTTCTGTATCTGGTTCCTATAGCCTGGACTATTCTGAGTGCCTCAGGACTTTAGTTTCTCCAAACCTACCCCTACTCTTAATTATTTTTTAAACAATACTACTTGTTTAATTTTCTTCTTTTGATTTAATAATTGCTAAATGTTTATCATTTGGAAATTTGGAGAACATAGAAATGTATAAAGAAGAAAATTAACATCACTCAAAATACTGGAAGAAAAAACTATTAATATTTTGGAATATAGTATTTTGATTTTATAAATAGGGATTATACAAAACTTTGTATTACAATTGCTTTGTAATGTTTGTTTATTTATTTATAGGTAACATAGTTTTTTTTAAAAATAGACTTTATTTTGGGACACCTGGGTGGCTCAGTTGGTTGAGCGACCAACTTCGGCTCAGGTCATGATCTCATGGTTTGTGAGTTCAAGCCCCACGTTGGGCTCTGTGCTGACAGCTCAGAGCCTGGAGCTTGCTTCTGATTCTGTGTCTCCCTCTCTCTCTGTCCCTCCCCCACTCATGCTCTGTCTCTGTCTCAGAAATAAACATTAAACAATTTTTTTAATTAGACTTTATTTTTATTTTTTAAAATTTTATTTAATGTTTATTTATTTATTTTTTTTTTTTGAGAGAGAGAGAGGCAGAGAGAGAGAGTGAGACACAGAATCCACAGCAGGGGTGCCTGGGTGGCTCAGTCGGTTGAGCATCCAACTTCAGCTCAGGTCATGATCTCACAGCTCGTGAGTTCGAGCCCAGCTTGGAGCTCTGTGCTGACAGCTCAGAGCCTGGAGCCTGCTTCTGATTCTGTGTCTCCCTCTCTGTCTGCCCCTAACCCACTGGCATTCTGTCTCTGTCTCTCTTAAAAATAAATAAACGTTAAAAAAAAAAAAGAATCCACAGCAGGCTCCAGGGCCTGCTGGCACAGAGACTGACACAGGGCTTGAACTCACAGATGGAGAGATCATGACCTGAGCCGAAGTTGGATGCTTAACTGATTGAGCCACCTAGGTGTCCCCAAAATAGACCTTATTTTTTAGAGCAGCTTTAGATTTATGGCAAAGTAAGTGGAAAATACAATGTTCCTGTATATCTCCATAGCCTTTATTTTTCACTTAACTATGTCATGAACATTTTTGCAAGTCCTATAATTTGATTTCTTAAATATCTTCATAATATTCCATGACATGTATGTATAACACTTTAAGCATCTATCGATTAGATTGCTTCTCATATCCCTTCTTTTCATTATTACAAAAAACACTACAATCAACATACTTGTAAATTAATCTTTGTTCAAATCTCTGATTGTTTCCTAAAGTAGAGGCTTAGAAATAGAACTGCTAGGTCACGGACACATGCATTTTTAAGGCTTTGACACGTATCGCCAGGTTAGTTCAGATCTATTTTAAAAGAAATATAAGGTAGTTACAGAGACCTGGAAAAGCAGGCCACTCAAGTTTTCTGTCTTACAACTCAGAGACCCAAAATCACTATAAGAAAGTGAGACATTTATCCAATTGAGTGGGAATCCCTATCTTGCAGGTGGGGAGAGATGTTGGGAGTATGCAGTGTCACTCTGGGAATGCTGGGAAATATGGTCCTTTATACCAACAACTCCATGTAGGGCTTCAGCCTAGGAGACTGTAGACTGTATTGCAGCTCTTAATGTAGTAGTGGAAGGTGGGGCAAGGCTTATTCACAATCTCCATATGCAAACAAGAAGACTCATGTGATGTTTACAAAAAAGGCAATGAGATTATATTAGGGTTCTCCAGAGTACCAAAAAAATCAATATGAATGAATACAGATATTAGATACATCCAAATATTATATATATATATACACACATATATATATGTGTATATATACACATATATATAGTGTCTGTCTATCTATCTATTTACCTACCTACCTACCTATCCAGAGATTTATTTATGGCTATTGGTTCACACAGTTATGGAAGCTGAGAAGTCCCACAGTCTGCCATCTGCAAGCTGGAGAACTAGGAAACCTGGTGGTTTAATTCAGTCCAAGGCCAAGGACCCAAGAACCAGGAGGTCGCTGGTATAAGTCCCAGAGCCTGAAAATCTGAGAACCAATTGATGTGCAGATATAGAAAAAAAAAAAAAAAAGTGGTATACAAAAGACCGAGATTTGAGAACTGTTACTCCATACAATATATGTATTGTAAAAGTACAAAATGTTTTCAGGTTAAATTGCTTTTAAAACTTTTAAAAATTAAAAAAAAAACCCTGCATGATTAATCTTTTTATAACTTGGATCATCACCATAATATTTTTAAACGTTTATTTATTTATTGTGAGAGACAGATGGGGGGAGGAGGGACAAAGAAAGAGAGAGAATCCCAAGCAGGCTCTGTGCTGACAGCACAGAGCCAGACGCAGGGCTCAATCTCATGAACCATGAGATCATGACCTGAGTGGAAAACAAGAGTTGGATGCTTAACTGACTGAGCCACCCACGTGCCCCAAGTTTTTTTTTATTTTCAAAGACAGTTTTTCCAACACCTGATAGAGTTCTCTCTACCTTCCTTCTGTTGCACTATGATATGATCCAACTGTTAACACAGATCCCCATAACATAATCATTCTTTATTGTAAATGTCCCAAAATGTTATGTTTTGGCTTCAAGTTGCTTCAAGAGAAGAACACACGTATTCCAGTTTGAATCCTAACATAGGGTTGGGGGATACCTAATGAGTTTCTGCACATAGAAACCATGGGAGGCACGTTATAATCCCTTTTTAACAAAGCTATGCACTTTTTCTTAAAGTTTATGCAGTTTGGGGAACTTTGGGTTTATACGCTGATAAGACATTTCAAAGAAAATTTTAGCACATTCAAAAATATAGTAATGCTGTTTAGTAAACAGAGAAATCAGAAAGTTCAGCACAAGAGTGAAGTATTAAGTTTTTATATGTACAGACACGCACACTTTCACTTTTGTTTTTAGATGTAAATTACCGGGAGAAGAGATTTTTTCATGCTCAAAAAACTGAAACCTTAGGTTTTTAAAAAATCCATTAATTTTAGTTTCTTTCAAGGTCCAGAGGAGATTTTAGACTGCTGTTGAGATCAGATGGTCTCTAAAGAAATCAATCCAATTTCAATAGAAGAGCTATGCTGTGTTGGGATTTTTCATATAATCCAATTGCTAAATGATATCAGGGCTACTTTGATTTAAAAGAAGAAACACAGACAACTCACTGTTCTCAAACCTCTACATTCTCACAAGATCAGCTGACCAAAAATCCTTCCCTAAAGATAGAGAATGTATTTTTCATGGTAAAGGAAAATCAACATTAATGAAATAGTGTCTGTACTGATCTAGAATGTTATTTATTTGATAATATCAAGCATCATGCTAATGCTGTAAGTAAAAGCCACAAGAGTAAAGATGAAGCATATGAAACCCATTTCTGCATTTTTCCTGGAATATGACTCAACTCCTGAGGCCTAGAGGTGCTTCTTTAGCCTTTTGGCTCAGAGGAACCCACAACTATCCCCTCCAGGTTTGGAAGACAGCCAAAGAATGAGGTCATGAATAGAGAGGGCCATCACTGAATTTAAATCTCAGAATGTGCTTCTATTGCAAACATAGGGGAAGTGAATTCTTATTATTACAAATCCTCCTAAGTAAAAAGGTTAGAGTTCAATCTACCAGATACAACCAAGTCTTTTACTGACATGTTACATTGGTTTACAAGATACAAGAACAAAAAAGAAATGGGTTTCTATTCCCAACTTGCTCAGTTGTAATTTCCATTAAATTTTCTTCACCTCCTTCACTTCGTTCTTTCCTTCCCTGCCCACTCCAATGTATTTAATCAATCATCATGAAAATCCACTTTCTAGAAGGCTCTTCATGATGGCTGTGATTTGTAATTTTGAAAATGTCTAGATCAGATCTCACAAATTGGATTTCTTGGAACACCTGTCCTTTTGATGCTAATTGGTGTTCCATGAAAAAGGGTTCAATGTGAGATGCAGGATGGCCAAAAGGCATCCCTCAAACTCTGGACAGACACAGTAGTTGAAGGAACAATTTGGAAAGGTCTCAGGCTGCCTTTTGCTTAAACACATCTTGTCTGATGAACCCAAGTTAGGATGTAATGGTCTGGTATAAAACACAACTTTGCCATATTTCTGTCTCCTTTAATTCTTGTGTCAAGTAGTAAAAATTATACAAACAACATGTTAATTATACAGAATTATAAAGTACAGGTACATTTTTAGAATAAACCCCTATATTTAACACCTAGAAAAAACTACTTTAAAAATTTTTGTCTACAACTAAAAAATCAGAAATACAGGACATTATTATTTATAATTTATGCCCCAACCAGGTCCAAAAAGAATTACAATAAAAGACCTATACCTTCCATTACCACTTTAAAATTTTTTAAATGTTTATTTATTTTTGAGAGGGAGAGGGAGAGGGAGAGGGAGAGGGAGAGGGAGAGGGAGAGGGAGAGAGAGAGAGAGAGAGAGAGAGAGAGAGAGAGAGAGAGAGAGAAAGTGCATGCATGAACAGGGGAGGGGCAGAGAGAGAGGAAGGCAGAGAATCCAAGCAGACTCCACGCCATCAGCACAAAGCCTGTGGGACTCGAACCCACGAACCATGACATCATGACCTGAGCTGAAACTAACAGTCAAATGTTTAACTGACTGAGCCACCCAGGTGCCCCACTTTTAAAGTAAAAGCAATCAACATACACTCTGTCTATGGATACCATGTTTTGGAAGCTCCTATATACCAAACAGCATTTAGTAAGTAAGTGTTGGCACAATTTCCACTTGAACATTGAGTCAAGTTTTCATCAGCAACCAATGGTTATCACGGTTGCATAATAACATTATAATATAATATAATATAATATAATATAATATAATATAATATAATATCCTACAATATGAAAAAGCAATGAAGTTAAGAAAGTATAGTTAAATACTGTGTGTTACTAGGTATCCACAATTGTGTTTGCCACACAGTCGAAGGTCCCAGTGAAATGCTGTCTCTGCAATGACTGTCCAGCCTATAGGTCTGATAACAGAACCAAGTGGCCCAATCACATCCCAGATGTGCCTATGTTGCCAGTAAGAGTCAAGCCAATCTTTTAATCAATATGATCTAACAAAGGTTTCTACAAGGAAAACGTGTTACATAATACTAACCAAAAGCAAAGAAGCTTAATATTTTAAACTTTCTAAAACAGTGAATATAGCTCATAGACTGAAACTAGTCCCCACTTTCCATCCTCCTTTACTTCTGTTGTGGATGGTAAGAAGTCCTGGATCCCAATTTGGAGGAGTCCACTACTACACCAACCCACTTCTTGGCATTCCAGATATTTTACAAACTGGCTCCACATGATTTTCTGAGACTATTTCTTACTCTCTTCCCTTCTACTCTTGATCTTGACCTCATTAGTCTACTCAAAACACAGCAGTCAGAGAGATCCTCATTGGGTATGTAAGTTAAATTGTCATTCTTCTGCTCATCACCCTCCCAGCGACCCCTCCTTTGACTGAGAGTAAAAGCCAGATGCCTTAAAACCCTTTACCAGGCCCAGCTCCCCATTATCACTTTGAGCTCATCTGCTCCTGCTCTCCACATTGCTCATTCCCCTTTAGCCACACTAGCCTCCTCCCTCCTGCTTCCTGAATTTCCATCTTCTTCCACCTCTGGACCTTTGGAAGTATTCTCTCTGTTTGGTTTGTTCTTCCCCCAGATATACACATGGCTTGCTCCCTTAGCCCCTCAAGTCTTTACAAAAATAGCGTCTTTTCAACGAAGCCTTCTCTGGCCACCTTACTTATAGTAGATTGAAAAAGATGGCCACAATATTTCGTAGCTCCTCCCCTCAGGAGCTGTAATCTGCTTCCCCATGCCTTGAATCTGAGTTGTCCCTGTGACTAGCCTGGACCAAGAGAATGTGGTAGAACTGATGTTTGTGAGTTTCAGGGCCTAGGTGTCAGCAAACTTTGCAGGTCTGCCTTTGCTCTCTTGGGATGCTCCCACTGCCATGTATAGAAGCCTGGGCTAAACAGTGAAGGATGAAGGCCCACATCCAGGGAAAGGGCTGGCAGACAGCCTGCATCAAGGCCCAGACACATGAGTGAGACAATCTTAGACTTTCTAGTCCCAGTTAAGCTGCCAGATAACTGCTGTCACATGAGTGACCCCAGGGCAAGATCAACAGAAGAACCACTCAGCTGAGCTCAGACTTAATTGTTGACCCACAGAATTGTGAAAAATAATAACTGCACCTTATTTTAAGCCATTAAGTTTGGGAAGGCTTGTTGTATAATAATAAATAAATGAAGCACTACTTAAGAATTTAATACCTTCCCAGATACTTAAATTATAGAGGTATATCTGCCTCTGCTAACTAGAATATAGGCTGGATGAGGGCAGGGTTTGGGTTTTTTTTTTCTATTTTGTTCACTTTTGTAACTCCACTGCCTAGTATAGTGCCAGTGGACAGTCTCTCAATAAATATTTGTTACATGAATGAATGAATAATTGGATAAATGGATGAATTAAATGTAGATGTGGAAGGGGCCCCACATATCCTCCAAGATATTTTTAATGAGAAAACTGAAGCCTAGAGATTCAACGACAATATCAGGACTGGAATCTGGAATCTAGTGCCAAAAAAGGCTCTATTTTTTCCACCACATTTTTGTATATTAAGCTCCTCTATGTCTTATGTGGAGCCATTAGGGTTGCAAGTGGCAGAAACCCAGTTCAATGTAGCTTGATTTTTTAGAAAAGGGATAGATTGGGGCACCTGGGTGGCTCAGTTGATTAAGCATCTGACTTCAGCTCAAGTCATGATCTCCCAGTTCGTGAGTTTGAGCCCTGTGTTGGGCTCTGTGCTGACAGCTCAGAGCCTGGAGCCTGCTTTGGATTTTGTGTGTCTCTCTCTCTGCCCCTTCCCTGCACTCTCTCTTTCTCTCTTAAAAATAAATAAACATTAAAAAAAAAGAAAAAGGATAGATTTATTAATTCATGAAACTAGTAAGCCCAGAGGTGCATCTAACTTCAAATATGTTTGGATCCAGGGGCTCCAGTGATATCTCCAAAGTTCTGTCATTTTCTCTCCATTTATTGGACTCTATCCACTACCAGATTAGTAACTCCAGAGAGGAAAGACAGCCTTCCCCAACAGCAGACAACCCCAAGGGCCACGTCTAGTACCCATTCCTGGACTGATCATTGGACCAGGGGAATGGCTATCCTCTTATAGGCCAGGTCTGGGTTATGAGCCTAACCCTTTGGATGGAGTTGGAAGTAGGGTCAACTCTATCTTCATCATAACGGAACGGGTTTTCCTGAGGGAAAAGGAGGGTTCTGTTACCAGAAGAGTGGAAGTAATGTGTTCCAGATATGATTAAACTCTACATGTTTACATGTCACAGGTTACATTCTATTAGTAGCTCTCTGTAACTAATTATAGATAAATACTCCCAGATAATAGAATAGACAGACTCCATTGATTTTCCCTCATAAAGAAGGACTTCTCATACTATTGATTTTTCCTTATGAAGCAAGAGACATTTCACATTGGATGGTGAAGCAGACAGAAATGATCGTCAAGCTTGCTTCGATTCTCTTGCCTGGCTCCAACTGGTTTTCTACATGGTAGGTTTAGAATTTAAAGCCAGGAGTGGGGAGGAGGCCACAGTGTTTGTATTCCACATCAAATAAGCCTTCATAGCAACATCCACAACCTGGAATCAAGGTGAAGTGTTTGAGAAAACCTTGCCTTGAGGAGAGAGATGGTGGGGAAAGGCACTCCATTTTATCAGGAAAAATCATCATGTTTAACAAAGATTTTGAGAACGAGCTAAAATGAGAATATACAATGTCCATTATAGGGCAGAAC